>NC_090272.1:85120631-85759798 GCF_040414725.1 Anabrus simplex | reverse complement strand
AGTCTTTCTGAAAATAACCGAGCGAGTTGGCCGTGTGGCTAGGGTCGCGCAGCTCTGAGAGATAGAGAGGGTTCGAATCCTACCGTCGGCAGCGCTGAAGATGGTTTTCCGTGTTTTTCGATTTTCACACCAGGCAAACGCCGGGGATGAATCTTATTTAAGACAAGGGCCGCTTCCTTCGCACTCCGAGCCCTTTCCTGTCCCATCGGCACAATAAGATCTATCAGTGCCGGTGCGACATAAAGCCAATAATAAAAAAAAAGAAAAAGACAGCCTCTTACTTGTCGAACATTCATAGAATTTTAAAAGTGAAGCTTGCATGTACTTTATCCGCTATCGTTCCACCTGCTACAACTGATTGTGTCTGACAAAAGTCTCCTGCGTCCGCGGTTCCTCCTGCTCCACTCAACCAGATAACTCCCTAGATCGCGCATTATGCAGGCGTCCATTGTGGCCCGCTGTGGGACAGATAATACAAAAGCATTGACACAGGTAACATGTCTACTATGATAAAAATGTACGGAGCTTTTAAGACCAGAAGTGAATATTTCTCCTCCCTGCATTTGGTAAGATAAACATTAGACCGTCTCTGTGCTGTAGTGATGAGTGTGATCAGCTGCTAACTCCGGACGCCCGGGTTCCATTTCCGACTCTGCCACGAAATTTGAAACGTGGTACGGGGTCAACTCAGCCTCGGAGGGTCAACTCAGTAGAGGGGTTTCGATTCCCACCTCAGGCATCCTAGAGGTGGTTTTCTGTGGTATCCCATTTCTCCTGCAGGCAAATTCCGGGCTGGTAGCTAACTCAAGGCCACGGCCACTTCCTTCTCACTTTCTTGCCTATTCCTTTCAATCTTCCCATCCCCCTCAAGGACCCTGTTCAGCATAGCAGGTGTGGCCGCCTGGGCGATGTACTGGTCCTCCTTCCCAGTTGTCTCCCCGACCCAAAGTCTCACGCTCCAGGACACTACCCTTGAGGCGGTAGAGGTGGGATTACTCGCTGAGTACGAGGGAAAAATCAACCCTGGAGAATAAACAAAGAAAGGAATAAAATCGACATTAACAAAGGCAGGACTTACAAACTAAACAAAAGTACAAAAGTACAGATATTTCTGTTATTATTCATTGTATGATAAAGTTTTACAACTTATAATATTTGAAAATTGATTTTCTACAATATTTTATTTATTGAGCATTTATCGGTAGAACCCATATTATTTGAAAATTAATTTCAGAACCTCCCTTAAACTACTGTACTTCTCGTCCGACTCATTAGCTGAACAGTCAGCGTTGAGGCGTTTGGTTCAGAAGTTCGCGGGCTCGATTCCCGGCTGGGTCGGGGATTTTAACTGCCCCTGATTAATTCTCCTGAATCGGGGACTGGGTGTTTGTGTTTGTCCCAACACTCTCCTCTTCATATTCAGACAACACACAATAAAGTACACACCACCATAGGAGTACGCAATAGTGATTACGTCTCTCTACATTTAGTTGTCGTCAGGAAGAGCACCAGGCCGTAAAACAGGGGTAAATTAACATAACCTACACACTTCGCACCCGCGACCGCACAGATGTGGAAAAAAAAGAAGAAGAACATTGTAGTGCCTTCTCCTCCGACCTTAAATACCGATTTTTATTCAGTTCTTCTCAGCGGTTTTGCCCGGCTGAGTGGCTATGACGGTTGAGGCACTGGCCTTCTGAACCTAACTTGGCAGGTTCGAGACCGGCTCACTCCGATGGTATTTGAAGGCGCTCATATACGTCAGCCTCGTGCTGGTAGATTTACTGGCACGTAAGAGAACTCCTGCGGGACTAAATTCCGGCACCTCGGCGTCTCCAAAAACTGTAAGAGTAGTTAGTGGGACATAAAGCAATTATTATTATTATTATTATTATTATTATTATTATTATTATTATTATTATTATTATTATTATTATTATTATCATCATCATCTCAGTGGTTTTTTCGTGATCGTGTGCAGATGGACTGGCAAAAACCATGAAAATTAAAAAAAGCATGTTGTTCTTATCCTGAACATGACCGACACACAAATATTTTTTTTTATAATTCTAATAAAATTACAGAAAACTCTTATTCTATTTATATAGCTTTGTATATATTTGTTCTGATATGTTATTTGGGATACAAAATGTGTGTCGGTCATTAGCTGAAGACGAATTTCTGTTCCCACACAAGAATTTTTATCTTCGTTACCCATGAAATTAAGGACGCACAGCTCCTTGTCTGAATGTTCAGCGTAGAGGCCTTCGGTTTACACGATCCCGGGTTCGATTTTAACTGCACCTATTTTATTTCTCCAACTTGAGAACTCGGAGTTTATACTTTTCTTAATACACATGTCTCTTCATCTACATACAACACACCACACTAGAGACCACCACAGACATTCAGAAATAAATACAATCCTCCACATAGCGCTAGCGTCATGATGAACATTCAGACGTAAAACATGGCCAAATCCATATCCAGTGCCGACCGCAATCAATTGGTGAACACACCACGAAGGAAACAAAGAAGACGAAGATTCGAATGGCAACGATGGGGTAGGAAAGGGCTAGGAGTGGGAAAGAAGCGGCCTTAAGTAAGGTACAACTCCAGCATTTGCCTAGTGTGAAAATGGTAAATCACGGAAACCATCTTCAGGGCTGCCGACAGTGGGGTCGAACCCACTACCTCCCGAATGCAAGCTCATAGCTACCGGCCCCTAACCGCATGGCCAACTCTACAACTCGAATAAACAGATACTACCTACTCTCATCAAAATTATATTATTAATGTTGCCATTGACGCTTTCATGGCCCGTACTTATAGACATGATACTGTATAGGCTTTTGGCCTTATGCCGTGTCAAGAAAATAAGGTGAACTTCTTTACGTTTCGGAGAGAACTGTGCTCTGCGTCATCGGAAGAAAATCTTGACTGTCCACGAGAAAGGCATCTTAAGAGCACAGTTTTCTGCGAAACGTAAACAATTTCACCTTATTTTCTTGACACGGCATAAGCCTAAAAGCCTATACAGTATCATGTCTATATTATTACCGTTTGATTCGTTTTATAACTTATTCCTACATTCATTCTTCACTATTATTGAATAATAATAATAATAATAATAATAATAATAATAATAATAATAATAATAATAATAATAATAATAATAATAATAATAAATCAACAATTTTATAATTGAATATTGATCCACATCATTTGTCGAAATTAGCATGGATGTCTTATTCCTGGGAAGATGGTTGGCGTCATTCGGCTGCAATTGCAGAGTGTAAGAACTCACGATCGTCTGCAGGGTTATTGACAAAAATGGTCTGTTTCTCACCAACATAATCAGAGACAGCCTAGTACAAACATGTTAAAATTCTGTAACTGTCTATAACCAAGTGACATTTTTTTGTTTTTCTGCTAGTTGCTTTACGTCGTGCCGACACAGATAGGTCTTACGGCGACGATGGGATGGGAAAGGCCTAGGATTTGGAAGGAAGCGGCCGTGGCTTTAATTAAGGTACAGCCCCAGCATTTGCCTGGTGTGAAAATGGGAAACCACGGAAAACCATCATCAGGGCTGCCGACAGTCGGGTTCGAACCCACGATCTCCTGGATGTAAGCTCACAGCCGCGCGTCTATACGCGCACGGCCAACTCGCCCGGTCAAGTGAAATTTTCTATGTTAGAATGAAATCGTAAGTGCCGATAATTCGGAGGCTTCGTTTTATTTATCCACGCAATGATATTCTTCTGTTATGACTCCGAAGTTGTCTGTCATGACCCTTTGAAGTATTATCGACGGAAGAAGATAAAAACAAACTCCTACATCCCGGAATATTCCAGTACTGTAGTTTGTTTTGCGGCTTTGCCGCTGCCATGAGTGCAATAAATCGCATGCTGTATCTCAACCATGCTTTAAAAGTGTCGATAATGATACTTTAATGTCTTATTCAGTAGTGCGAGGGCAGATTAAGGCAACCAGTTACGTAACTACTTTCGTCATATTGTAGGAATGCTAGGGTGGGGTGTTCGTGAGTGGGATCCAGATTTTTCCGGCACAAATAATTTTCATCAACTTGATTTACGAATGTATACGAAGATCTGCATCTGCGACTGATTCCATTAGCATTTCAGAGTCATTGTATTTTATTGAAGTCTTCATAAAATAATAAATTGCAACCTATATATTAAAATAGTTTACTAAAGACAGCTTTGGCAAATCCGTCCGTGCGTCCTACTGGACTGATTTGTTATATTTTTGTTTTATTCTCTCCGGCACCTGCCGGTAAATCATGAGTATACCTCGGATTTTTAGGTGACAGTAGGTTAGAATGCAAAGTAATTTGGTTTGTAGGAAGTGTGATGCAACTCGTTGTACCAAATTGTAGGAAGAGTAGCATAAATTCAAGGAGTTCTATAGGCTGTACCCCTAATATCTATGCAAATCTCATAGCATAACCGTTGTACAGTGTAGGGTATACTTGTTACTGGCTTATGCAAGTTTGCATTCTAACCTATCAATACCTAATAATCCGGACTCTAATCATGAGACACTGATAGGTCTCTAAGTTCATTCAACTTTGAATAATCATAAAATCAATTCATTAAATAACTCCAATAATTGCAGGCGAAGGCTTATCCTAACCCGCAATACATTCTGTACTTAGCACGTTGCTAAGCGACTAACACTTTCATTATTATTCTGAAATAATGATTTTGCATCGTTAGTAATGTCACTGCGTGCAGCCAAGCCCGATTGCTTGCTGTCAAGCCACAGACTAAACACTTCATGTCATCACGGAAGAATATTATTCCACCGGGCGAGTTGTCCGTGCGGTTAGGAGCGCGTAGCTGTGAGTTCGTATCCGGGAGATAGTGGGTTCGAACCCCACTGTCGGCAGCCCTGAAGATGGTTTTCCGTTGTTTCCCATATTCACACCAGACAAGTGCTGGGGCTGTTACTTAATTAAGGCCATGGCCGCTTCCTTCCCATTCCTAGGTCTTTCCTCTCCCATCGTCACCATAAGGCCTGTCTGTATCGATGCGACGTAAAGCAAATAGCAAGATACTCTTTGTTTCCCTAAACTTTCCTAGCTTCCAAATATATTCAACAAATGGTAGGCCGTTCCTAATTACGTACATGCTGCTAAAAGGAAAAAACGTCTACGTACAAACAGACCTCATCATAACATACTCCTTAGACATTATCTGGAAACAGCTGTCGAAGAACTGCGATTAAAAATACCATTGCCTTCTACGATACAATACCAAGGTTTACATCAGAACTGCAGGATTTACAAAAAGCGAATGCATGGATGGATTTTTACCAAACAGACGGCATGATGACGTTAGAACGGATGAATTCTGACTGCGATCTGCGGCATAACATAACGCGCTTTATTATTGAATGATCATAAAATCATCTGTGATGTGGTTAGTGTGATTAGCTGCCACCCCCGGATGCCCGGGTTCGATTCCCGGTTCTGCCACGGAATTTGAAAAGTGGTACGAGGGATGGAATGGGGTACACTCAGCTTCGGGAGCTCAATCGAGTATACGGGGGTTCGATTCCCTCCTCAGCCATCCTCGAAGTGGTTTTCCGTGGTTTCCCACTTCTCCTCCAGGCAAATGCCCCGATGGTACCTAATTTAAGGACACGGCTTCTTCCTTCCCTCTTCCTGGCGTATCCCTTCCCATCTTCCCATCCCCCATAGGGCCCTTGTTCAGCATAGCAGGAGAGGCAGCCTGGACGATGTACTGGTCCTCCTTCCCAGTTGTATTCCACGACCCAATGTCTCACGCTCCAGGGCACTGACCTTGAGATGGTAGAGGTAGGATCCCTCGCTGACTCCGAGGGAAAATCCAACCCTGGAGGGTAAACAGATTAAGAATGAAAGAGGAAAGAAAGGATCAGCTACCTCCCTGACAGTCCGGGCTGCAATAAGGACAAACTTCCACATGTAACAAAATAACCTAAAATTTAAATTAAACAAGAACTCTAAAACTAAAAATGTGTTTATAAATTATCAATCAACGTCACAGTAAAGAAATCTATTATGTGTCACTTGACACACAATTAACAGGTAATATAAGTCCTAAAAGTAAATGTGGTTTTCCGTGGTTTCCCATTTTCACACCAGGCAAATGGTGGGGCTGTACCTTAATTAAGGCCACGGCCTCTTCCTTCCAACTCCTAGGCCTTTCCTATCCCATCGTCGCCATAAGACCTATCTGTGTCGGCACGACGTAAAGCCCCTAGCAAAAAAAAAAAAGAAGTAAATGTTCCTAAAAGTACCCGGACAACGAGTGGAGCAATTTCAGAACAAGTCACTTTTTTAAATCTATAACGAATGTTGCGGAGCATTACCGGTAATCTAGTCAATATTTGTTTTCGAAAGGTGCTATGAGGGGCGATCAAAAAGGTTCCGTACAGTCCTCAATCGGGATGTAATCAAGCAAAATCACGGTGAGCATTGAGGCATTCAACCCACAGACGCACCATATTGGATATCCCCGTGTGCTGCACATCATGGCCTTTGTCAGAGGGTTGAAGGCGTGATAATCGCATGGGGAGAGATCAGGACTCTAAGCCTCAACCATCACACGCCTCTTGTTGTCTATAATGGATGAGGCTGGCCTCCCAGATCGACCGTAGTCTTGTGTCGAAACGCTACCCGCACGGAACTTGGTGCGCCATTCCGCAACGGTGATTTTTAGCAGTCATGCTGCCCCATACACAGTTCTCATTCTCCGATGGATTACCACCAGTGTTTGTCCTTCGGCAGTCAAGAACAGAATAACAGCCCGTTGGTCCTGTTTGGACGCATTTGGTAACAACGTCACCATAGTTCGCGTGACCGCATTCAACGCACGCACCTCGGCACAACACGATTGCCACACCAATTCTTTTGCCTACATGTCCACGCTTATATAACCACATCGGAGTCGCGCTAAGTTTCATTTCCACTGCAGCAACGCCCTCAAACGGAAACATTTTGATTACGCCTTTTACTTCAACTTCAAAATAAAAATATGCATTGCAGTAGTTAAATACTATCGGATGTCATGAGCAATCCAGACCAAAGAAATGTGATTTCTTAACATGTGTACCATGCCCGATGATGGATACGTTCCATGTGCCTTTTATTATATATTTCTTGAGTTATTCCCACAACTTTCTTGAGGTGGAAATAGTACCTTATGAACAGACACTACTCAAATACACTAAAAACTCAACCAAGCACATGCAGAGTTCAAAAACTTAAATTTAAATTGTCCAACCACTGAATAGTCTCATTTCCAATGATCCCGAGTATGATCTCCTTGATGCTGAATGGTCTGTCTTTTCTAATCGGAATCACAGACATAGCAATGAGCCACACCGTCCATGATTGGTGCGAACTCTGCTGATGTCAACCCAGGTGGTTTTTTTTGGTACATTATTGCCAGCTTGTGGATGCTGAACACTAAATAAGGCCTGCCATTCAGTTGCATCTGTATGAAGCTGATTTGTGTTTGTGGTGCCCCTGCATAGGATATCTGAACTCGATTCTCCAGTATTGAACTGAACATCAGCACTTGGTGATCAGACTATCTCTTGAGACCTACTGACTAATGATACGCAAACAAATGACACCTTGTAACAAATCTTTTCACAGCCAATCAATCAAACCCTTCGATCCACTCTTGAGAATCCTTCAAATTAACATAAAGTACAATGACATGACACTGTCATTACTATACCTCGGATTTTTAGGTGGCAATAGGTTAGAATGTAAAGTAATTTGGTTTGTAGGAAGTGTGATGCAACCCGTTGTACCACAATGTAGGAAGAGTAGCATACATCCAAGGAGTTTTATAGGCTGTACCCCTAATATCTATGCAAATCTCATAGCATAACCGTTGTACAGTGTAGGGTATACTTGTTACTGGCTTAAGTAAGTTTGCATTCTAACCTGCCAGTACCTAATAATCCGGACTCTAGTCATTACCCTCCCATGAAACCAGTCGCGATTCAATCATAGACAATTTTATCTAAAGTTAAACATCCCCATGCTTAACAGATCCCATACCGCCGTTGAAGAAACGAAACCTCGTATGCCACAGTGCACTTACTATCAATGTCACGCTTCCCAGTCACATACGGATAAGCAATCCATCAGAACAATTTTCGTTGTGTTCATTTTCCTACGCTGATGTGTAAAGGAAAATGTAGGACTGCACAGTATATTTGCGTCACATATTCAGGCACTTCTACAGTGTTTTGTATTTAAGGTTCATTTTTCTGATAGTGTGGTGTTCTGCGTTCAGACGAAGGGAAGTGCATGAAGACGAACACAAATACCTCGTCCCCGAACCAAAGGTATCAACCGTAGCAGTTACAATCTCTGGCTCGGCCGAGAATCGAACCGGGGCTCAAGCACGCTGATAATTCTGAAAAGGAGCCGGAATATTTTGTCTCTCCTGGTAAATTTCGTCAAATACAGTTACCCGGATGTTGCACCAAACCCTACTATTGCTGTCAGAGCTTGGTTCGTGCGTCGAATACCTGAAATGAGCTGTGTTGTCTTGAAGTATATTTTACCTCTCGACTACCTAGTTAGATACGACAGGGAACATAGTTAAGACCAATGTTATAGTTACAAATGTCAGTGCTACAGTAGACTAAGAGCGTTGATACTAAAGTGAGCTACTCTTGGCGCCGGAGTTCGAATCTGCTGCCATGGAATATGCTTTAACGAAATGACACTGTCAATGCTCAATATCTTCCTACGTGTGGTCAAGGTCTGCTTTAATTGATTCCCTGTTAATGTTTCACATACCAACACATCCAGGAAGGAAATGCAGTAGACCGAGCGAGTTGGCCGTGCGGTTAGGGGCGCACAGTTATGAGCTTGCATTCGTGACATAGTGGGTTCGAACCGCACTTCGGCAGCCCTGAGGATGGTTTTCCGTGCTTTCCTCATTTTTACACCGAGGGGTTGTACCTCAATTAAGGCTACGGCTACTTCCTTCCCACTCCTAGCCCTTTCCTATCCCATGATCGCCAATAAGACCTATCCTTGTTGGTGCGTCATCTCTCCCTCCCTTGTCCGCATATTCTTTATGAATTACTATGTGCATCAGTGATGCCAACCTAAAAAGTCGGACTGTCGCTTCACAAAATTTTGCTACCGTACGCTAAGCAAATAAAAATTGTCAAAAGTTCACGAAGAAAATTACTGACTTTAATTTTTTCGATTTAAATCGTGATTATGATCATCCTAATCACCATCACTATCATCACCGTCTTCTTTTTCTTCTTCTTCCACCTGTTCCTCACAATCTGGTGGAGCCGCAGGTGCGAACTATGTGAGCACA
The DNA here is from genome assembly GCF_040414725.1 of Anabrus simplex. Classification (NCBI taxonomy): domain Eukaryota; kingdom Metazoa; phylum Arthropoda; class Insecta; order Orthoptera; family Tettigoniidae; genus Anabrus; species Anabrus simplex. The sequence continues at coordinate 85,750,424 of NC_090272.1, read as the reverse complement.
GATTTACGGCCAGATGCCCTTTCCGACTCTATCCCTATGTGGGAGGATGTATACACTATTGTGTGTGATGGGATTCTTCACCGAGCTCGATAGCTGCAGTCGCTTAACTGCGGCCAGTATCCAGTATTCGGGAGATAGTGGGTTCGAACCCCACTGTCGGCAGCCCTGAAGATGGTTTTCCGTGGTTTCCCATTTTCACACTAGGCAAATGCTGGGTCTGTACCTTAATTAAGGCCACGGACGCTTCCTTCCCACTCCTAGCCCTTTCCTATCCCATTGTCGCCATAAGACCTATCTGTGTCGATGCGACGTAAGGCAGCTAGCAAACAAACTCTTCTTCTACCATTTTCCCACACCTGTGGCGACGCGAGTGTGACTGTGTTGAACAAACGGATTTGACATTGTTTTACGGGCGACTGCCCTTCCTGACGCCAAACCTATTTGGAGGAATGTAATCACAATTGATAGTGTGGCATGTTGTCTGAATATGAAGAAGGGAGTGTTGGGATAAACGCAAATACCTAGTCCCCAAGCCAGACGAATTAATCAAACGCGATTGAAGACCAGACCCAGCCGGGAATCGAACCTTGGGCCCTCTGAACCGAAGGCCTGAATGCTTACCATTCAACCAAGGAATCAGGACACTTAGGCTATTAGAATGCAAACATACTAAAGCAAATAACAAGTAGGCTTGTACTGTAGCCCGCACAACAGATCTGTTATGAGGTTTCAATAAACATCAAGGGTACGGCCTAATAGAACTCCTAGAAATTATGTTACCCTCGCTACATTACGGAAGAACGGGTTAGTCGACCCTTCCTACCAGCCAAATGACGGTGCATTCTAACTTATTACTGCTTAAACATCCGGGTTCTAGTAGTGAATATGATGGAGTGAGTACTGAGACACACAGCCAGGTCATTGCCAGCAGTGAACTCGTTATGTACACAAATAGACGTAACCTTCCTTAAGAAATACCTGACAGACAACACACACCTCTCCCCTTTCCACCGCCTGCAGCTTAATTACCGCTCCGTTAAGAGAGGCCAAGGAGTTACTCTTGTCCCTCCCCTCGCCAGAATAACCTCATATTTAAATGGCTCTTACGCAAGGTCTGCTCGTACCTGGAACCTCCTACCATCGGAGGAAAAACTGCTTCCTCTTCCTCACTTCCTCCGCGCAGCAACGAAAATGTATATGTAAATAGAAATCCATATGTGATATATATAACCTGTATAAATTCAAATTGTAAGAAAGATAGGTGCAAGTACAGTTGAATGTGAGTGAATGTGTATGTGCGCGCGTGTGGGAGTGGTTGTGAATGAGTGTGTATACAGGGGTATGAGTGAGAGTATAAATGGCTGGGCCTTCTTACTCTAATATGTATAGAATAAATCAAGATAATGATTGTTAGTCTAAGAGTACAGTGATCGGAGTTTAAATACGTAAATTTGTAATTGTTTACATAAACGTAAATATTCAGTAGAGTTTATGTAGTACGCATACATGTGGGGATGGAGGCACTTCCGTGTATGTGGGGCTTGCACTTTCTCCATCTACCACCCCTAAATTGTACATGTACAATTTAAGATAAATAAATAAATAAATAAATAAATAAATAAATAAATAAATAAATAAATAAATAAATAAATAAATAAATAAATAAATAAATAATTAAATACCGAGCCTCTGAGCCAAAGGAATTAACTCCGACCGGGAATCGAACTGAAAGCTGCAACGTGGACAATTCAGCCAATAAGCTGGACGTCGTCATCATCAAGGTACTCTTAGTAATTATTTCATTTATTAAATTGTTGAAGTTTTAAGTTGTGTAAAGAAATCGCACAGCTCTCCATTTACAAGGTGATACTTACTGTACCGGGCGGTACACCTCCACGCCGCAGGTTCAAATATTGCCCCAGTTGAAACTCCTCTACAGGAGAAAACCTGGACTTTAAAAAACTGTATTAACTCAGCTGTTTCTCCGAAGATGGCTCTGTGTGAATTTTGATGTGTTTTTGTTTGTCATTGATCAAGAAGTGTGGAAGTTCTCTACCAGATGTCTCTACAAAAACCATGATCATGCACTCTGGTGCAAAGGAATGAACCTTCTTGAAGAAATTCTGTATTCAAAAGTTGTTGTCTTTACTAAATTTTGTTCTTTTATTTTTGGGTTGGCAATATTAATCTTTCTTTCCGCCAGTTTTGAACTCAGCCAATCCCGAATTTCTTTAATTAATTTTCGACCAATAATGTGTGTCTTCTTCGATATGGATATGTAGCTCTAAGCTATCCAATAAAATTGAGGGGGTGTGTTTACTCATTCTTGAAAGGTCTCGAATTTTCCACGAGGGTATAAAACTGCTGATTTTCTTGTCTCGGGGCCACTTTAGTAACATCTTAGTGTGTGTGGATATGTACCAGGGGGCGGGAAGCGCCTCTTTCTGCAGGCAGCAGCTCTTCTACAAAGTAATGGCCTGTTAACATCTTTTATTTCTCGCTAGTTCAGCAGTTTAACTCTCGGGGAGGGTTCGAAATCTTTAATATGTAACCTACCACTTTAAAATATAAATTCCTTTTCAGTCTATGTAAAAACTACAAAACTCTTTTACTGTAAAGCGGGGATAGAGAGTGCTTTACCCTCTCGAGCTCCCCTTCATATTTGAAATTGAGGTGACTACGTTTTCGTAACCGTTGTTTTTCTCTTCCTTAATGTATTAAAGTTTTTTCATACGAGTCACCTCCATAGATTGGGATTAGCCCCTGTATTATCGGCCGCGCGCCACATAGGTTTTAAAAGGTGTAGATTTAGGAGTGCAAATTCACGCCTCCATCCTTTTGTTTTGGGCCATTTAAATTAACCTAGTTTTGCACACGGAGGCCCAGTAGGTTGGGTACGAGATACCCCTGTTTCTTTATTATGCCTTGATGGCAGTTTGTGTACAAGTCCGTATTGCCTTTATGAGCTTGAAAGATTGAGGGCGGGTCTGCTCTTTCCGAAATTTGATCTCTGTGTGCCTCTAGGAGGCTTAACATTGTAATTAGGAGCAAGTGCTCCTTGGCATGATGGGGTTTTCTGCCCCTTTGTTCTACTTTGTACCTTGGTAAAGTTGGGCTAATAACTCAACACTTGTTATTTCTTTGTATCTGATTTTGGCTTGTTGTTAACTTGTTAAGTTTTCAAATTCGATGTTACCATTGTTAAGTTTTGAAAATATAACCTTGTTGAAATTTTAATTCATCTTTCGAACTTCTGTAGTTGAGACCTATTCCAGCCCGCACCTTCTTTCACCTCTAACTACCACGGATATCTCCGTAACACTTACATTAAAGAAAATTCTTGAAATAAGTAAGGACGTGATTATTACAGCAGCTTGGCGGCTTGTTTTTCATCGAGACGGTTGAGGTTTGAATGTCGGCGGGTCCTGGAGTAAAAGTTTCGATTGAAGAATGTTTAAACCATATCCAAAACAAAAAAGAGGTTTCAGTGACTCTACATGTTTGGTAAATGCTGTGGAAAGGAATTATTGGTGTGATAATTAGTAATAATAATAATAATAATGTTGTTTGCTTTACGTCCCACTAGGTTTTTATGGTTTACGAAGACGCTGAGGTGCCGAAATTCAGTCCCGCAGGAGTTTTTTACGTGCCAGTAAATCAACCGACACGAGGCTGACGTATCTGAGCACCTTCAAATACCACCGGACTGAGCGAGGATCGAACCTGCCAAGTTGGGATTAGAAACCAGCGCCTCAACCGTCTGAGCCACTCAGCCCGACATGACCTTAGCGGGAGACGATGACTAAATGACATTTTGTATTTGGGCTTTTGTAATGTCTGAGACAAACTGACGGAATTTTGGCACACACGTTCACAATAGATGAAACACTAGGAATCCTTTATTGACGCTGTAAGAGCCTCCGTGGCTCAGGTTGCAGCGCGCCGGCCTCTCACCGCTGGGGTCCATCCTTCAAATACAGGTCACTCCATGTGAGATTTGGGTTGGACAATGTAGGGGAGGGATAGGCTTTCCTCCGCGTATTCCAGTTCTCCCTGTCCTCTTTCACTGCTGCAACATTCTCCTCTGTCATTTCATCTCATCTGCCAGTCATTAATCATTGCCCGAGAGAAGTGCGACAGGCTTCGGGAGTCGGCACGATTTCTACTCTCGCCGCTAGATGGGGGCTCCCCCTGTAGGTGGGGGCGGTAGAATAACACCCACGATATCCCCTGCCTGTCGTAAGAGGCGACTGAAAGGGGCCCCAGGGGCTCTGAAGTTTGGAGCGTGGGTTGGCGACCACGGGGCCCTTAGCTGAGTCCTGGTATTGCTTCCACTTACTTGTGCCAGGCTCCTCACTTTCATCTCTCCTATCCGACCTCTCTTGGTCAACTCTTGTTCTTTTCCGACCCCGACGCTATTAGTTTTGCGAGGCCTAGGGAGTCTTTCATTTTCATGCCCTTCGTGGCCCTTGTCTTCCTTTGGCCGATATCTTCATTTTTCGAAGTGTCGGATCCCTTCCATTTTTCCCTCTGATTAGTGTTATATAGAGGATGGTTGCCCAGTTGTACTTCCTCTTAAAACAATAATCACCACCACCATCACCTAGATGGGGGCATCATTCATTCCATTTCTGACCCGGCTGAATGACTGGAGACAGGCTTTGGAATTTCATTATAAACATTGTAATTTACGTGCGGTAGGGTGGCCAGTTCCTTACTGCTTCTCCATTCCCTTACCCCCCACCAACAGCGCGCGGCAAACCATCCAAATCTTGACCACGTCCAATGTTGCTTAACTTCGGAGATCTCACGGGATCCGGTGTTTCAACACGGCTACGGCCGTTGGCTGTACCACTAAGGTACTCTTTAAAAATTTCTAGACAGATATTACTTGGAAAATTTGAATGCATGGTTTATGACACTTGAGTTTTCCTTTGCTGGAAATGTGTTCTTTATACAGTGTGTAACAATAACGTATGACCAAACGTTCAGAACACGTAAAGGAAGAAAATATGTTATAAGAACATGGGCCCGGAAACGCTATATTTCTGTGTTTGAACTTATTTTCTGCAACTCTACATAGTACATTATCATGGGAAACACACAGGAGCAGAACTCTTTCTTTCATGAAGCGTTCTAAATGCAGGCCAAGGGTGCACAAATCCGTCTTTTTTAAGTTTCCAGAAGCAAAATAAAAAGTATAAACAATGTTTCATTTAAACATGTCGGTTTCACGTTTAGCACAAATTCGCATTGTTAAGTAAATCTCACATTTTATCTCGTTTTAAAAACTCTCTAAAAATAGTTAGAAGTCTTAAGAAACGAAAATTAAATGCCTTCCCTCCCCCCCCCCCAATGGATACATTCATCAACCCGCCGTCGTATTGAATGCTGGATGCGCTGATCTAACCCTGGAGAATTGGCTGATTGGTTCAACAACGTGCCGTGGGGTTGCGAGAGGGACCTGTGCTGTTTTTCACTCAACATAACTGCAGTTAAATGGCAATTCCTCTACGTACAAATTATAAAACAAGCTATTTAGATTGATTCTACAAAACTGGCAAGCCATATTCTTGCAGAATGACATTAGGGTAGATATATTGAGCCCATGACCTTTGGACCTCCAAGGGTTCAATATATTATTTTTATTTTTACGAGGTGTCTGCGGGGCCCCCTGAGGGCCCGGGATCGCCTGTATTGCAGGACCTAACGTTACGACCCTGAATGGTTCAAGAAAGTAATTACAACTGCCTGGAAAGTGCCGCAACATGCACTCGCTCACAATACGGATGCCATGGTTCACAACAGTCACATTCTGGCGTTATAGTATAATTCCAACTGTCCTTGCATCTTCTGTGTTTTCTCCTCGCTCGTTTCAGTGTGGTCTACATCTTACGTGGTAGAAGATGTCCGCTGGGAAGGCGCTCATCAGAAAAGATCTTCTGCAGAGAGACGTCTGTGGTGCCTGTCCAGCGATCTCTCCATTCCTCCACAAGGTCAAAGGTAGTAGCAAGGTTTTAAGGGGAAGTAGAACTAAATGAATCATCTTGTCTAGTCTCGAGATAAGCCTGTATTGTATCTGTGAGCAACCGCCTTCCTGCACGTCCAATTTAAGTTGGAGCGTCTAAACCCTTCCCGGTGTTGACACGTCTCTACAGATAACTCGCTTGTTGTTCAAACTATTGAATAATACCAGCTATTTGTTACAAACACGAAGCATCATCCTGTTTACTGTTCCTGACCTCCAAGCCGATAAGATATCAATGGCTACATTGTAAAGCCATGCATGCTGTGATATCGCTGCACCACATGTACCATTGTTTTTGGTACTGGATACAGACCTGACGGATGATGTTATTGTGTTCTGAAGCACGGCCGATAACAAAGACTATCCATTATCGAACCGGTGGATTATTCCTCTTAACTGGTGTTGTAAATAACCTTCTTAAATAAATAGTAAATACTATATATAGGTAGAGTCCTCAGTTCGAAAGCTGGTTGTTTCTTAGTTCCCTAAATACTACAGTAAATAAGTTCCTGGACTGGCGCCTACAGTGTAGGCAATACTGCGTACATTCATGTACTACTGTCAATAACTTTTTGGACTGATGCTGGCTGTATAGGCAACACAGCATACACCTGTGTACGTACTACATGTTCGTGGACTAGTGCTAACAGTTCAAGGAACTCATCGTCTTTTGACCTGTCTTTTCGCGTCACTTTTTTCCGGTCGTGGTGATCCGGGCGATGTCGACATCATCTCAAACGTTTCGTTAGTGGATTTGCCTAATTTTCGGCAGAACTTGAAATTTTCTCGTTGCTCAAACTACGACGCATTCTGAAGTTCCGCCGCCGGCATTCATCTACCCTTGACAACAGTGACCATAGTTTTGATTATACTGTATGCACTCCAACTTCATCTTGCTGGGACTGGCGAAGTACCGTCACTTCAACATCCTGTGGTGCAAACTCTCCTCTATAATGCACCGCAGCGACACTAGACGGCTAGTCACCGAACTCAATGACTCAGCAACATAGATTTGTTAACCAAATGAGAAATGAGGTAGTTCCTTGCTGTTTAGCTCAACGAGCGAGAATGTGCTATTAAAAGGGGTGATGATTTTTCACCATGGCATTATTGCGTGAAATGCTTGTGAAGGCTTGTACTTTTGTATTTTCATGTTTTAAGACTTTTAACTATTTTTAAAGAGTTTTGAAAACGAGATAAAATGTGAGAGTCGATTACAATGCGAATTTGTGCTAAACGTGAAACCGACATGTTTAATTAAAACATTGTTTATACTTTTTATTTTTCTTCTGGAAATTTAAATGGGGGGTTTGTGCTCCCTTGCCAACGGCCGTAGCCGTGTTGAAACACCGGATCCCGTGAGATCTCCGAAGTTAAGCAACATTGGGCGTGGTCAGGAGTTGGATGGGTTGCCACGCGCTGTTGGTGGAGGGTAAGGGAATGGAGGAGCGGAAAGGAACTGGCCACCCTACCGCACGTAAACTCCGGCTCAGGAACACCTCTGCGGAAGTTAGGACCTGTCTTCGGGCAGAATAACCCTTACCTTACCTGTGCTCCCTTGGCCTGCCTGAAAATAATGTTGGCTGTTCAGAAATTACCAAAGCAGCTCTGGAAGTATTTGGAGTCCTACCAGAATTGCAGATGTTGATCGATATTCCGGAAAATGCAATTAAATTGTGGTAGGAGGGCATGAATGCCAGAGCGAAATGTTTACGTATACTCTAGGATCTTCTTCAAAAATGTCGGCGATTCGTGTGTATGAAATGTGAGATGTTGTGAGGTAAATAGAGGATAGTAAGTTACCTAGAAGTCTAATCGACGACACCTTGTAGGGTGAGTGCAGCAGAGAGAGAGAGAGAGATGACTGGAAGACGATCATTAGGATCGGTGTTCAAACATTCCGATACAAGAGAAGAAGAAACAGAAAGAGCCATAGGTAGTGTTCGCAGCAAATTGAGGTTAATGACAGATACTTGCTTCATCTTAGAGTTGAAGAGTAAATCGTGTAGATGTACCAGTACTTCAGAAAAATTCATGCACTGTATTTAATTAATTAATTAATTTATTTATTTATTTATTTCGGGATATTATAAAAGTAGTGACTAGGAATACAAACTGGTTCACAAGTTCGGCTCACCGGGCGAGTTGGCCGTGCGGTTAGGGGCGCGCGGCTGTGAGCTTGCATCTGGGAGATAGTGGGTTCTAACCCCACTGTCGGCAGCCCTGAAAATGGTTTTCCGTGGTTTCCCATTTTCTAACCAGGCAAATGTTGGGGCTGTATCTTACTTAAGGCCATGGCCAACTCATTCCCACTCCTAGGCCTCTCACATCCCATCGTAGGCATAAAACCTATCTGTGTCGGTGCGACGTAAAGCAAATAATGAAAAAACACGGTCGGTGATAATGATGGTGGTGATTATTGTTTCAAGAGGTAGCACAATGGGGTAACTATGTTCACTAAACAGAGGAAAAATTGGAAGTTATTAGGCGCTTCAAAGAATGGAGGCATTCGTAGGAGAAAGAGAAATGCTCCGAAAGGTGTTAAAGTGAAAAATTCCCACGGCATCGAAAACCAGATGCCGTTGGATTGGAAAGAAAACAAGAATTGACCAAAGAAGGTCAGATAGGAAAGCTGAAAGTGTGGACTCTGGCACTACTAAGTGGAAACAATGTCAAACTCGGCTAGGAGCCCCGTAGTCACCAACCCACACACCCAAGATTGAAACTCTGCGGTTCCCCATTCAGCCCTCTTTTGGCAGACTACCGTGGATGTATTTTACCCTCCCCATCTTCAGGAGAATCATCCAGCCCCTGACAATACGCAACCCTTCTAACTGTTAGTTCTGATGGTCGATCTTACTCTGCCTGCTACCCATATGTCACTAACTTAAAACGAGTGTCACACAAAGGAAGAACGATTTTGTGCAATCCCTTGCACAAAAAGAAAAAGACCATTCTACAAGTATGCGTTTTATTGCGTACTGATAATACGATAAAGTTAATAGGTTGAAGGAAGTGATCGGTCGTGGCAATACGCTTTAACACGTGAATCAGAGGTATGTCACGGAAATTAAATGTCGAGAATGAAAGGGCATACCTTAGATATAGTACCGTACTTCCTGCAAGCATTGAGGGCTTTGTCTTTGTGGATGGATCAGTAAGGTACTGGTCGTTTCTCAAATTTGAAAATTTGACAACGATATTTTTGAAGGTATTCGCAGCTTCGATGTTCACATATGTGGCAAAGGGTGTTCCATTGAGGCGAGAGCACAAAAATATATTAACCCTCATATGGTCCCGCACGTCTGTGAGATGGATGCTCAGCTTTCCGGTGGCCATCCCCTCTCTTCCGGAAGTCCTCACTCTTTCTCCCTTTGTATACCTTTCAGTTGGAGTGTTGGCTCCATGCATTGAAGATGACGAACTGTTCGCTCTGTTTGATTTTCAGTAAAAGCGCGGTAAGATCGCCACGCCGTCCCGCAGACTATGATACCAATTACGTGATTATTATTCCTGAGACATGTTAACAATATTTTGTGTTTATTGTGATTTGTATTTCAATATAATATTGTTATAAATGACAGTGCTATGTAATTAATTCGTAGAGTACGGAGCCATGACCAGGTCCATCTCAACAATCAGAATACATTGATAATGTGGAAACACAAACTGTTATTCTCAACGAGTTCTGAGAGCAAATCAACCAAAATTCGAAATTGTTTTGTAAGAAATGTTAGTCGACAGTAATACCGATTCGTATTACGAGATGGAAAGTGATGGTGAAACGGATTCAGAACAGGGAGTTGATGATAATGATGCAGGGGAGGACATAAAGACAGGTGAGAATGATCTAATAACCATGAATTTTGGACATCAAAATGGGAATTCAGGCTTTCAGTTTTCCAGTAATTTTGATTCTTTCTCAGATTTTACGTTCTTTACAAAAGACTGATATAGCAGAATGGTAGTCATTAAAAGTTTTGTTTCGTCGAGCTGAGTAGCTCAGACGGTTGAGGCACTGGCCTTCTGACCCCAACTTGGCTGGTTCGATCCTGGCTCAGTCCGGTGGTATTTGAAGGTGCTCAAATACGCCAGCCTCGTGTCGGTAGATTTACTGGCACGTAAAAGAACTCCTGCGGGACTAAATTCCGGCACCTCGGTGTCTCCGAAAACTGAAAAAGTAGTTAGTGGGGCGTAAAGCCAGTAACATTATTATTATTATTATTATTATTATTATTATTATTATTATTATTATTATTATTATTATTATTATTAAAGTTTTGTTTCTAGATTTTTGAGAAAAATAGGAAGGTCAGTTTTACCGGAACTTCATTTTGGTAGTTGTGTTTTCTTCTGGATGTGTATTTTTTCTCCGAATGTTTTCTGTGACATGTTTGAAAACACATGTTTCAACTAATTAAGTTCAATAACAATAAAAATGCAAGAAAATATTGCATAATTTATTTATAAGGCAGTTGGTGTTTAAGCATACTAGTGGAAATGCGTTGAATAACACCTAGTAAACATACGAGTTTTACAACACAAGCTGTCCATTATATTCATTCAGAGGAGCATAAGCAGGACGTCGTGCGTCTGTGAGAGTGTCAATCGTGACTTCCCATCATATCTCGACACACTGCAGGGACCAATGTTCTAGCACAATAACGTGGTGTACACATGCTACCCAGGCCCAATAGATCTCCACATCGGCCCCATCGAGTATGTGTGAGATAATGTGATGGCACCTGACAGCCAGTGCAGTCTCGATAATGAGCCAGGAATGCCCAGAAGAACAGCGAGCTAGAGATGGGCGAAGTGACACAGCTGTTTCGAAACATTCCATACGGCACAGCGTATTGCTTCGAAGGAGTGTGTCGACACACGGCGCAGTTCCGTCTCGGACTTGAAGAGAAACAGTGTTTCACGATGGCGTGCTGAAATATGAACCACGCTTCATAGTTAAGTCCAGCTCACTGAATAAACTGTTCAACGTTCTGATAACGATAAAATATGTTTTTTATTAGTATTATTTGCTTTACGTCGCACCGATACAGATACGTCTTCTGGCGACGATGGGATAGGAAAGGCCTAGGAGTAGGAAGGAAGCGTCCGTGGCCTTAATTAAGGTACAGTATTAGCATTTGCCTGGTGTGAAAATGCGAAACCAAGGAAAACCATCTTCAAGACTGCCGACAGTGGGGTTCGAACTCACTATCTTCCGGATGCAAGCTCACAGCTGCGTGCCCCTAACTGCACGGCCAACTCGCCCAATGATAAAATATGAGGCTCATGAAATATTTAATGAGCAAATGTACAAAATACAGTATGATAAATAGATGATGTATACTATAATAGTACTGTAGTAGTATATAATAAGCGCTTAGAATGATACTAAAAGAGATCAGTTCTACAGTTAAAAGCACATTAAAGCAGCAAGTAATTTAAATAATTATAAAATGATTAATGAAATTTATGAAGAGTTCAAAATAGGTATTCTATGTATAATAACAAACTTTACCTAATCCAGTTACAAAAGCAAAGTAAAATCATAAACCAAACCAAATCCCATGGCACTACAGCCCTTGAAGGGCCTTGGCCTACCAAGCGACCGCTGCTCAGCCCGTAGGCCTGCAGATTACGAGGTGCCGTGTGGTCAGCACGACGAATCCTCCCGGCCGTAATTCTTGGCTTTCGAGACCGGGGCCGCTATCTCACCGTCAGATAGCTCCTCAATTCTAATCACGTAGGCTGAGTGAACCTCGAACCAGCCCTCAGGTCCAGGTAAAAATCCCTGATCCGGCCGGGAATCGAACCCGGAGCCTCCAGGTAAGAGGCAGGCACGCTACCCCTACACCAAGGGGCCGGCAAAGTAAAATCATAGTCTAAGTAAATGAACTAACTTGAATGATTATGGAATGAGTAATGAAATCCAGGAAGAGTCCAAAATCGGAATTTTACCTACATTAACAAACAGCCTCAACTAGTTACGAAAGCATAGTAAGACAGTTAATATACTAAATGAATTAAATTTAATGGTTATAAAATAAGAAATTAAATATAAGAGGAGTCTAGGGTTGGTGTTATATGTAAACAAACAGACTTGACCTAGTCCATTTTAAAAATTTACTTCAAATTTAAGTTTAAAAATATGAAAATGAAAATCCACAGCCTGTTTACAGTCATTCGACCGGGTCAGGAATGGAATGAATGAAGCCCCCAGCTAGCGGCAAGGATAGGAATTGTGCCGGCTGCCGAAGCCTGTCGCACTCCCCTGGGGCAATGATTAATGAATGACAGAGGAAATGAACAGATATTGGAGAGTATTGCTGGAATGAAATACGACAGGTAAAACCGGAGTGCCCGGAGAAAAACCTGTCCCGCCTCCGTTTTGTCCAGCACAAATCTCATATGGAGTGACGGGGATTTGAACCACTGAACCCACCGGTGAGAGGCCGGCACGCTGCCGCCTGAGCCACGGAGGGTCTGTAAAGTTTAAAAATATAATAGTCAAAAATGTTGTACTTGATAAACGAAACCGTCTTTCTGTTATAGTACGACCCTACTTTAAAAACAATAATGTCCTTTCTCTGCGATCTTACATTGCGGAGTACATTGTTCTTTTCATAACTTGAAATGCGGTTCAGAATATGAAGCGTGTATTAACGAGCGTCGGCTTATATTCAGGGCAATGTCACGCGAAGCACCGTCACTGTTTCGAAGCATCCGACATGTACGGAACGTCTGTTGTTTCTGTTCACGCGGTGCGACACAGGAAGCTATCTCACTGCTTCGAAACAGTGAAGCGTTGTTATGTCGAGGCATCGAGACAGCTGATTGCGCCGGCTCAGTGTTTCGAAAAAAACACACGCTAGCCAACTTTACAGCGAGCGTGGGATACCGTACCCCAGAGAGACAGACATTACTAATCTATATTCTCGATGCATTCTAGTGACTGTTAAGTTCATATGTTACACATGGATAGAGGCATAATTTTTTCGCATTAATTTAAGTGTGATTTCGAGAAAATGGAATACTTTTAGCATTATTTCGAGAAATAGGACTGGAGCCATCACTTTAATTTCGCTTCAATCACTTCTTAATATTATTCATAAAATGTTTTATTCGCATGATTTGTGAATTATTTATGTGTAAAATAGATAGATAAATGGAAAAAGCATTGTAATCATTCACTATTCCTTATGAAATCTTGATTAGAAGTTTTTCATTGGAATTTGCTTTACGTCGCACCGACACGGGTGGGGTGGGGGGGAGATTTTTTTCTAGTTGCTTTACGTCGCACCGACACAGATAGGTCTTATGGCGACGATAGGACAGGAAGGGCCTAGTAGTGGGAAGGAAGCGGCCGTGCCCTTAGGCACAGCCCCAGCATTTGCCTAGTGTGAAAATGGGAAACAAAGGAAAACCATCTTCAGGGCTGCCAACATTGTGGTTCGATCCGAATTTCTTCCGAAACGATACAAAGACTTCCGAAATAACACCGCGAGACCCTATTCGAAGTGCTATTACTTCTAAATGTTCCAGATGATATTTTTCCTTGCAATATCTGTACATGGCCACGGCTTTCACCCTACAAGAACCTACCATTAAGGGGTTTTCTAGAATATTAAAGCGAACAGGTATTTCTGTCGTACTAAGAAATCTTTATTCTGTCTTTCTTCGTCGTGCTGACCACACGACACCTCGTTATCTTCAGGCCTTCGGGCTGAGCAGCGATCACTTGGTACGCCAAGGTCCTTCAGGGCTGTAGTGCCGTTGGGTTTGGTTTATTCCGTCTTTTGTTCCCCTTCACACTCGTAGTACTGGAATGTAATTTCAAGTTATATTCCACAAATCTTGCTCCAGTTTCGTAAGAAACGTTTTGCTGCGATCTTATCGCTTTAAATCGCTGTTATTCGTAAAAACAAAAAACACGCTCTTCTTAACTAGAATCATATGTTTCGTCAAGATATCACAAAATCGCCTCCAAAACATTTTCGTCGCGTTTATCGTCTATGTCCACCTCTGTAGTGTATTGGTTAGTTTGATAGTTGTCACCCTCGGAGGCCCGGGTTCGATTCCTAGCTTTGCCACGAAAAAAAAAGTACGAGGGTTTCAACGGGGTCCACTCAGCCTCGGGAGGTCTACTGAGTAGAGGGGAGTTCGATTCCGTACTCAGGCAGCCATCCCCGAAATGGTTTTCCGTGGTTTCCCAATTCTCCTCCAGGCAAATCCCCGGATGGTACCTAAATTAGGTCCACGACCGCTTCCTTCCCTCTTCCTCGTCTACCCCTTCCTATCTTCCCCCCACCGAGCTCGATAGCTGCAGTCGCTTAAGTGTGGCCAGTATCCAGTATTCGGGAGATAGTAGGTTCAAACCCCACTGTCGGCAGTCCTTAAAATGGTTCTCCGTGGTTTCCCCATTTTCACACCAAGCAAATGCTGGGGCTGTACCTTAACTAAAGCCACGGCCGCTTCCTTCCCACTCCTAACCCTTTCCTGTCCTATCGTCGCCATAAGACCTATCTGTGTCGGTGCGACGTAAAACAACTCGAAAAATCTCCCCCCCACCCCCACCCACAAAGTCAGTGTTCAGCATACCAGGTGAGGCTGCCTGGGTAAGGTACTGGCCTCCTCCCCAATTTCATCCTCCAACCCTGGAGGGTAAAAGGCTTAAATAATAATCATAATAATAATAATAATAATAATAATAATAATAATAATAATAATAATGATAATAAATTAGTATCTCGGCGAATGAATTGAACCCAAATTATCAGATAGAACGTCATTATCCATGAGAGTCAACAAGTTGGTTCTAGCCCATCGACTGACAAAGAACACTTATAACAGAAAACGCCTATCACGCAATCTGAAACTGAAGCACTACACGTCATTAATACGACCAGAAGCTCTGTTTGCCATGGAGCGTATTCCATTGAACCGAAGAGGTCTGATATAGAAACTGGAAGTCAGAGAGGGGAGAATTTTCAGAAGGATCTTAAAAGTCCGGTAAAGGAAGATGAAGAATTCCGTATACGACGCAATTCTGAGCTCTATGAACATATAGAGAGGCTCTGTGATTGTGCTAGGAAAAGGAGAGTAGCCTTCTGTGGCCATATAGTAAGGCTGCCTTCCAAAAAATTGAGCAATCGCCCGTTCATCTTCTGGCAGAACAAGAAGATCCGTACCACTTGGCTGACAGAAACTGAGAAGGAAGTTAAAGAGCTGGGAATATCAGATCAGTACGCCTCTGTAGCGTAGTGGTTAGAGTGATTAGCTGCCACCTTCGGAGGGCCGGGTTCGATTGCCGGCTCTGCCACGAAATTCTAAAAGTGGTACAAGGGCTGGAACGGGGTTCACTCAGCCTCGAGAGGTCAACTGAGTAGAGGGGTTTCGATTCCCACCTCAGCCGTTCTGGAAGTGGTTTTACGTTACTCATCCAGGGAAATGCTGGGATGGTACTTAACTTAAGGCCACGGCCGCTTCCTTCCCTCTTCTTGTCCATCCCTTCCAAACTTCCCATCCCAACACAAGGCTCCTGTTCAGCATAGCAGGTGAGGCTGCCTGGACGAGGTACTGGTCATCCTCCCCAGTTTTATCCCCGACCCAAATTCTGAGCTCCAGCACACTGCCCTTGAGGCGGCAGAGGTGGGATCCCTTGCTGAGTTCGAGGAAAAAATCGAACCTGGAAGGTAAACAAATGATGAAGAAGAAGAATATCAGATCTTCAAGAAAGACGGTCTGTACGACGTACCCTGAAGGAATTCCATAGATTTCAGGAAAAACCTTGGAAGAAAGGTAACCCATGGACTGATGAAAAAAAGGAGGTACTCCGGACGAAAATGCGCCAATACCTGGCAAATATCAACGCCCAACATTTGAACAAGCGTGGTCCAAAGTAGGCCCATTTGAAGCAATAATAATAATAATAATAATAATAATAATAATAATAATAATAATAATAATAATAATAATAATAACAAAAATAATACCTGGTATTAAACTATAGATTAGATAAACTTGAGGTGATACAAAGGCCAATCATGAGAAAAATCTTAGGCACTGTAAAAACAACAGAAGTATGGAAATTAAGATCTAATTATAATGTATACAGGAACATAGATAACATATCAGAAAGCATAAGAAAAAGTAGATCGCAGTTTTTTGGACATATTTACAGAATGAATGATTCCAGATTAACAAAAAGGATTTTCAAGTACCTTTGGGACATAAAGTCAACAACTAGCTGGAATCAAGAAGTAAAGAAAGTTTTAGAATGAAATAATATAAGAATAGAAGAAACTATGGCAGAGAGATTTTTAGAGAGACGGTGGTAACTATGGAAGTATTCCAAGGAAGATTGTATAAGAAACCTGGTGGGAGGTGGTCCGAGGACAGAAAGAAACAGCATAGTGAAAGGATGAAAGAGTATTGGAAGGAACGGAAGAGAAAACAACAAAGTATGAAGAACAATTGAAATTGGCACGTGGTCCTTAGCAGGCCTCATCGGAAATAATAATAATAATAATAATAATAATAATAATAATAATAATAATAATAATATAAATAATAATAATAATAATCGTCAATGCGAAAAAAATCATGCCTCTGCTCATGAATAAACAAGAGAGAACTTTTTACAGAGGCAACGCATTGTATCATGAGGAGTTTCGCGAGGGAAGACAGCAGACAGCCATTAAATTCCTGACTCTTGAATAATGTTCGCGTGTGCATGGGGCTCTTGGAAGGTCGCCTCACTTTAGAGACGCTCCTGTAATTTCTGGTCATAATATCGAAGTGATTTAGACGCTGTCTGGAATGATCCTTATATTAATTATGGCTGAATTGTCAGGGTCCTTAAAACACACCCTGTACTAGACATCGGATTTGTATGCAAATGCATATTTTGTTTGCCGATATGTAGACCTGGTGCCTCCGCGGCTCAGACGGCAGCGCGCCGGCCTCTCACCGCTGGATTCCGTGGTTCAAATCCCGGTCACTCCATGTGAGATTTGTGAGAGGTGAGGCAGGTTTTCCTCCGGGAATTCCGGTCTTCCCTGTCATCCCTAATTCCAGCAACACTCTCAACTATCATTTCATTTCATCTGTCAGTCGTTAAGAATTGCCCCAGAGGCGTGCGACAGGCTTCGGCAGCCGGCACAATTCCTTTCCTCGACGCTAGACGGGGGCTTCATTCATTCCATTCCTGACCCGGTCGAATGACTGGAAACAGGCTGTGGATTTTCATATGTAGACCTCCAAAACCGACAAGGAACTACGTTCGAAGGTGAAATTGGACGAATTATTAATTTTAATAGTGCACATATACAGTATATATATATGCCTGCTGTCATTTCTTGATGGATGCAGTACTTTTGCATCCATCTCTTGGCACAGGCCAGAGTAAAGTGTAGCTTTCACCGAAGTCCCAGTCAACATCTATGGCTGTGACAATATGAAGTTGCTGGGGTATGGGTAGTGCTGAGTAATGACATTCTGAGCATGACTAGTGCATCTGAGTGTTATGAAAGGTGCTGCTCATGGGGTCAGTCATGCTGCAATAGTACTTTCTGACCCAGTGTGGAAAGCAATGGCAAAATACCTCGCTCCTCATCTTGCCTAGTACGCCTCATTTTGGTGCTGCCATTGGTTTTTGGGGTTTCATTATAACCGCATAACCTTTGGTGGTGCTATTTGAGGACCCAACCAGCCTCTTGGCTGATGACCTAACAGACAAGACATATATCTACAGAGGCATGGAAAGGCCAGTGCTGAGTTTTACAAGGAAAGACAAGAAGAGAACTGATGACATCAGATCGGTTACTAAAGTTAATGATACCAGCTCGATAGCTGCAGTCGCTTAATTGCGGCCAGTATCCAGTATTCGGGAGATAGTGGGTTCGAACCCCACTTTTGGCAGCCCTGAAGATGGTTTTCCGTGGCTTCCCATTTTCACACCAGGCAAATGCTTGGGCTGTACCTAATTAAGGCCACTGCGCCGCTTCCTTCCCACTCCCAGCTCCTTCCTGTCCCATCGTCGCCGTAAGACATGTCTGTGTCGGGGCGACGTAAAGCAACTTGCAAAAAGAAAGTTAATGATATTCGTGAGAGAAAAGCCACCTTAAAATGGCAATGGGCTGAACATATTGCTCGAAGGGAAAATGACAGATGGACGAAGCTAATGTTAGAATGGAGTCCAAGAGATCTTCAGAGGCCTTGTGAAGACCGCCATACAGATGGACAAAGATATCAAGAGAATAGCTGGTGCTGCCGGGCAGAGAACTGCTCAAGACCCTTCCCCCTGGAGAATTCTGCTAAAGACTTACCTGAGTTCACGACTCAAAGAGGCCACATCACGTAATGATAGAATTGGCTGATGATGATGATGATGATGATGATGATGATGATATTTGCATATATTTGAGATTAGTGCATACATTTAAAATTTCGGATTTATTGTGCATGTTTTCGACTTCTATTATGCATATTTTAACATGTTTTACAAGCAGTCTTAGAGAAAATTTAAAGTAATTAATGCCGTGAACTCCTACGGAATGAGTGGCCTTGTTCTGAATAAACATTACAGCCGTGGTAAGATTTCAGGGAAAAATCAAGACAAGAACACACCATGCACTCCCGAACTGAAGTACTGTCCAGTCACATCCGTGAATGTAGAGAGACTATTGAACGGACAAACGCCACAGATTTATACCAGCAGATATGGAAAAGATTGTTGTAGTGTACTGCAAAGCACATTATGGACAGGCAAAGTAGGGTGTGCAGTGTAAAATGAAAAAGGAATGTGTATTTGAGCGTGTTTCTTCACGTCTGTGTTCTTTTAAACGGTTTTCTTACAGCCTTGCAATTATTATTTATCATGTGTGTACCGGGGTACACTTTCTCCGTCCCGTTGAGCTGCGCGCCTTCTAGAAGGCCATCTGTGCTGTGAATCATACATTAATGTAATGCAAGACACTTGGACCTTTAACCTTTAGATGTCTGTACTATCGGCCTATGTGCCCCCTCTGGCGAGATTAAGGACAATTAATCTCTTTAAAAAATTTGAATGTTCATTGTTTGTAAACTTTAAGTTTTGTAGATAGTTCCTTCCTTCTTCTTTAGTTATTAACCAATTAGGAATTTTGTGTATATTTCTCTAGCCAATTACAATTTAGGGTGTGTACTGGCATTCTACCTAGATCAAGAGATTTCTAGAACTGGGAGATTTAGAGACGTACAGTATTGTCGTCTTTAACGCTCCGGTCTAGTGTGTGTGAGGCGTAACAGGAGGCAGAGGCTGTAGGCCCGCATTAGGAAGGCCCAACAACTCAAGGTAACGGCAGACATGTCTTAAGATGTGATAGCTCCAGGCAGATAACTTGAGGGGAAGGTTTCAAACTTCTTTGATTAATGTAATGTTCTAAAATCGCTATTTAAATGTAATTTTTCGGCAAGTCTGAGGACTTCATTCAAATCCCTGCTGGGAATAATGTAATTTAAGGGAACAAAGATATTTTACTTTAATTCACTGTTATTGTGAGAGCTGTCGAGCTCATCTTTATATTATTGTTGTTCATCCAGATTTTCTAACTACCAAATTTTGAAGTAAAAAAGGAAATAAATAAAATTTCAAATTTTAGTGCTTTAACTTATGTTCTGATCTTTTCACTGTCCACCCATTCACTTCAGCTCCTTTTTACACCTCTGTGAACCACGCAAATTCCCTAACAATGTGTACTGATTAACACATCGTGTCTTATCTAGGAGACGTGTGCATGTCTTGTAACAATGATACGTCTCACAAACTATGCATGGATTGTTTGTACCAGTGGAACAGCCGCAGTTGTGAATGGTGTGTTTTTTGTTTTTCATTCAATTCTTTATTCATGGTCATAATTTTATGTATTGGTGTGGGTGAACCGCGTGAGTCTAGTAAAGGAATATTACGCTTGCATTTCATAAGAGCGTTTAATAGCATGATAAAAAATGAAATGGCGTATGACTTTTAGTGCCGGGCGTGTCCGAGGACAAGTTCGGCTCTCCAGATGCAGGTCTTTTGATTTGCCTCCCGTAGGCGACCTGCGCGTCTCGTGATGAGGATGAAATTATAATGAAGACGACGCATAAACTCAGTCCCCGTGCCAGTGAAATTAACTAATTATGGTTAAAATTCCCGACCCTGACTGGAATCGAACCCGGGATCCCTGTGACCAAAGGCCAGCACGCTAACCATTTAGCCATGGAGCATAGTTGCATGATTATATTGTATATTGCATATAAAACCGATGTCTTACTTATTACTTTCCATGTTTTTAGTGTACAGTACCGGTCAAAAGTTTAGGACCACATTAAAAAATCTTGAAGTTCCATCTACAACCTAAAATTTTGCTACTAGACCTCTGTATATTTTTCCTGAGCTCTAGCATCTAATATGATATACGTTGGCTGATTTCAGTGATTTACGCCAAGTAGTGTATAAGGTAAGGTAAGGGTTATTCTGCCCGAAGGCAGGTCCCAACCTCCGCAGAGGTGTTCCTGAGCCGGAGTTTACGTGCGGTAGGGTGGCCAGTTCCTTTCCGCTCCTCCATTCCCTTACCCCCCACCAACAGCGCGTGGCAACCCATCCAACTCCTGACCACGCCCAATGTTGCTTAACTTCGGAGATCTCACGGGATCCGGTGTTTCAACACGGCTACGGCCGTTGGCAGTAGTGTATAATTTATACATTTTTAACTGTTGGAAGGTCACGTCAGAAAGTCAACATTGTTGGAAATATTATGTACTATATACTCTAATCGGCTTCAAGTATCACCAACAAGATTCTTCATTTTGGTATAAATAGAAAAATTCCGAAAAAATGCGGCACCGACTTTTGTGCTTTTATTTTTTGTTTCAAATCAGCTCTAAAATGGTCAGTTTTTCCTTGTTCTTGTCACAAGTCTCAGTGTGAGCTATCGTCATCAGAAATGTGTTCTTGGTTGCCATCCACAAAGTGCAAATGGAACTATCAGGGCAGGTAAGTTTCATGCCGATAGTTCGTCCTGAGACCTTGGGCCATACATGACAAAGGCAAAGAAAAATCAACCATTTTGGCCCTGGTTCGAAAAAAATAAAACACGCAAAAAAAAATGCCGCATATTTTAGGAAGTATTATATTTATACTAAAATGGCCCCCATCTATCTCTAAGTCTACAAAAAAATCTTGGCGGTGATACTTGCAACCAATTGGAGTGTACAGTACATTATATAACCAAAATTTTTGTTTTTTTGTTGTGACCGTCCAAGAGTTAGAAATTCATAACTTCCACATTATTCCGACTAACTCAGTGAAATCAGGCGACATATATCCTATTAGATGTGAGAGCTCAGAAAGAAAATTACAGATATCTCGTGGCACAATTTTAGGTTCTAGATGACATTTCGTGATTTCTTTACGTGGTCCTAAACTTCTGACCGGTACTGTACGGTCCTCAGGTTGGTAAATGCTGGCCTAGGTCATTATTTGAAGAGTAGAGGTCATAAACCTTGGCGCCAATATGATGGGCCTTATCCTCTCTCCGCACGATCGTGTATCAAGAGGTTTTTCCCTCATTAGCGAATGAGTTGCTGATAGGGTCTGGCCAATGTTCACTTTTTCTTTTACTTTGGCTGAGCTCACCATGGATGGCTGCCGAATTACAAGAATATAAATTAGACAGATAAAGAATTAGCATGGCACTGGTTTTACGTAGTATTTTGCCGTCTCATATGTCGTCGGCACAAGAACAAAGACTACCATTGTCTGTTAACTGAACCTCCACGAGATTTAGCCATATATCATTGAATATATGACGCATCATAGATGTTTGTTTACGAGTATCAACCGAACTCAAACTTGGACCATAATTTATTGCTTCCGTTTTGGGTCATCTTCACTCTCAAAGCACTCTGTCAGAGCTGAAGTAATAATAATAATAATAATAATAATAATAATAATAATAATAATAATAATAATAATAATAATAATTTCGTCTGGCTCTTTCTAGCCAGGTGCAGCCCTTGTAAGGCAGACCCTCAGATGAGGGTGGGCGGCATCTGCCATGTGTAGGTTACTGCGTGTTATTGTGGTGGAGGATAGTGTTATTTGTGGTGTGTGAGTCGCAGGGGTGTTGAGGACAGCGCAAACACCCAGTCCCCGAGCGATTGGAATTAACCAATGAAGGTTAAAATCCCCGACTCGGCCGGGAATCGAACCCGGGACCCACTGGACCAAAGGTCAGCACGCTAACCATTTAGTCATGGAGCCGGACTAACATGTGTCCTCATCCCGAGGTGGTGCAGCTGCATGTACCATTTCAACCACATACCAGCCTTCCTGCCATTCTTAAATTTCTGGCAGTACAGGGAATCGAACCCGGGCCCCCGAGAACAGCAGCTAATCGTGCTAACCGTTACGGCACGGAGAGCTGAAGCTGTTGGACACTATAAGCGAGAGTGGCAAGGTATGTTCAAAATAGGCACTTACCTGACAGTCTTCTTCTTCTGGTGCCATCTCCTTACAGAAGGTTTTGTGGTAATCGTACAGAATTTTTCTTATTTTGTATTTCACGTACCACATTTGTATCGCGAATGTCAAACCACTGCCGGGGGGCGGTGTCCAAGATGATCTCCCCGCCCCTACGTCCTCGTTTCCCTTCTGTTGTTGCCTTTTCTGATCAGTACTTCCTGTGGATGGGGGTGGTAGAATAAAACCCCCACGGTATCCCCTGCCTGTCGTAAGAGGTGACTGAAAGGGGCCCCAGTGACTCTGAACTTGAGAGCGAGGGCTGAGTCCTGGCATTGCTTCCACTTACTTGTGCCAGGCTGCTCAATTTCGTCTATCCCATCCAAGCTCTCTTGGCCAACTCTTGTTCTTTTCCGACCCCGACGCTAATAGAGAATTTAGAGTTTTGGATAAATGTGTTGTAAGGAAGGTATTTTAAGATGTCCTTGGAGATGCAGGTCGTCACTTCACCACTGCCCGCTCCTTCTGCTCGAGAGCTTGCTGAACTCTTTGAGATTGTCGGTGTCTTCGCTGTATGTGGTTCACTTGCGTCCCCCGGAAACTGAGCAAGGGTTTCTCAAAGAATCCGCTCTGTGTGAAGGTCAGTAGTGTACTGAAGCTGTGGTATCCAGTAAATGGAAGGTAAGTCTTTCATTTTCACGCCCTTTGTGGCCCTTTTCTTTCTTTCACCGATATCTTCACTTTTCGAAGTGTCGGATCCCTTCTACTATTTATTTCTGATTAGTTTTATATAGAGGATGACTACCCATTCGTTCTTCCTTTTAAAACAAAAATCACCACTACCTCTCTATTCTATTCGGTTCGTTACGACCCCCTGAGGATCACGAGTGACTTGTTCGGTACGTCTTCTATCTTCCCAATACCTCTTCATTCTTTCACCCCTCCTCTTTCTCTCTGCTTCCGTGATCTGATTCTGGATCCTGGTGTCCGTCCGTCTGTGACCTTCCACGATCTTTCTGTATTTGGACCTATCCTCTACTGTCATCAGAGGATATTTTTCCTTTATGCCAATAGTATCCCAATCTTCTCTGACTTCCTTCATCCACATATTTCAAGTTAACTGGGTTGCATTCCATATCTTCTTCATCAGCCTTTCTCTTTCTTTTCACACTCGAGATTGGTTCTATACTCTCATATAGTTGCTGCCTTTATCTGTGTGCCCAGATTTCACCTTGTTTTTTGGTACCCCATACACTGTATGTCTCAAGATTCTTCTTTCCTCCTTCTCCAATTGTATGCATGCTCTCTTGCCCAATGTCAGCGTTTCACTTGCATATAATGCAGCATTCCTAATGGTTATCTTGTAGTGTCGCAGTTTGGCGTTCCTCGAGTGGTTCTTCATTCCATATGTAGTCATGGCCGCATATCAAAATATATTTGGCACTTCATAAGGTGTGACAGAAATGGTCGAGACTTCTCCTGATTTTTGGGCTCGACGAAATACCTCCTCGGCCTGTAAAGTCACCAAACAGTTGTCCAATATTTCAAGATACTGCAAACTTCGGGCTGAGAAAACTTGGTGGTAAGGAGACGAGCTGCCCGATTAAGCGACATGGTCTGTGCTGTCAGTGAAGAGACGCCGTGGAATGACTAGTAGACAAATAATCTTGAATAGAGTTTGAGAAGTAGAAAAAATAATAATATGAAGATAAGTTTGGAATTCAAGAGGACAAGTTGGGGCAAATATTCCTGTATAGGAAGAGGAGTTAGGGAACAATTTACGGAGATGTTCGATAAATGTCCACTTTCTTTGAAATTATTTAAGCAAAGATTAGAAAAACAACTGATCTGCCACGTGGGTGACAGCCCTAATGCAGAACAATCATGATTGATTGATTGATTGATTGACTGATTGATTGATTGATTCATTCATTCATTCATTCATTCATTCATTCATTCATTCATTCATTCTAGTCGGTATCAGTACACACAGTACACAGCAAACATTGTGTCTTACTTGAGACGAATCTGGGCTGCTAGTTTACAGTCAACGTAAAAATATTGAACCCTGTTCCCATACGATATTTTTTCGTTTTTAAACTCGACGATATCCGGCTCATGGGTGAGTGGTCACTGTCTTCACCTTTTCTATACGAGGCCCCGGGCTCGACATCCAGCCAATTCGATGGATTTCTATCGTAAACGATTAATTTCCTCGGCTCTGGGACAACTCACACACAACAAAATTCACTGCTTTTTTTCTACGTCGCGCCGACCCCGCGGTGAAGAAGTAGCGTGCCTGCCTGTTACTCGAAGGGCCCGGGTTCGATTCCCGGCCAGGTCAGGGAGTTTTACCTAGATTACAATTGAGGAGCTGTCTGACGGCGAGATGGCGGCCCGGTCTAGGAAGCCAAGAATAACGGTCGAGAGGATTAGTCGTGCTAACCACACGACACCCTTACTCTGCAGGCCTTCGGGCTGAGAAGCGGTAGCTTGGAAGGCCATGGTCCTACGGAGCTGCTGCGCCATGGGGGTTGGTTTTGGTTCTGCGTCGCAGCAACTCAGACGGGTCTTACGGCGACGGGACAGGAAACTGCAAGAACAGGCAAGGAAGCGTCCTTGGCCTGAAGTGAGTTACAGCCTGGTGTGAAAACTGGAAACCATCTTCAGGCCTGCCAACGAACCCACTGTCTCCCGAAATGAAATTCACAGCTACGTGATAGAAACCGCGTAGCCATCTCGCTCGGCCGTACTCGGCATTATTCTCCGTCACGCTAATACACAACAGACACCGCCTACCCTTGCCGGAGGAGTGTGCCGTACAAGTGCTGCACCGTGCTAGCAATGGTCTCACTAAATTACTGTATTATTAGCTCCACAATAGAGACTGAATCGTCAGCGTTAAATGGGACATCAATTTTAGAAACTCTGATGAGCACATAAAACTTTGACAGCTGCGAATAACACTTAAGGTTATGACAGGAAGAGTATATTAAACCTACGAACAGACTTCAAATAGACAGAGCTCTGACATCTGAGCTCAAGTTAGCGGTCCGATCCAGTGGTGTTTGAAGGTGCTGAAATAGACCTATAGTTCGTCAGCCCGTAGGCGATGGTCAGCCTGATTCGACAGATTTAGCAGCACGTAAAGGACTCCTACGGAACAAAAATTCAGCACATTACCAGGTGTATGCATTCAGTATGTACCTATTCTATTCGTACGGGCTGCTTGCTTTAGTACCTCAACGCATTGCCAGAATATAATAAACTGAAAAGGATTTTATTCATTGAACATATATTCAACAAAGCCTTCAGAAAACATATACCTACTATATCTTTTTGCAACCATGTTAACTATACATACAGTTTCTAATAAACAAAAGCGGGCCCATAATCGTGTATCTTTCATATTCGTACAAGCAAATCGAACACTTGAAATAAACAAAGAATAAAGTGTTCTGGAAAATGTTAGTATCTAGTGGAATGTCCCCTAGCTTTTATAACTGTCTGACGTCATCGTCGCATCGAATACTCTAATATCTTGCACATGTCAGAGTTGATTTTCTGCCATTCCTGAAGAATCACACTTTTAAGTTCCTCCTTCGTACGCACACGTTGCCTACGGATATTCCTCTTTAACGTAGCCCAAAGATCTTCAATTCGATTTAAATCCGGAGACAGGGGATGTTTTCTAAGCTGCTTAGGAATGTTCCAGATCAACCATGTCTTATTAATGTCAGCATGTGTTTTGGGTCATTATCATGCTGGAACATATAAGCAGATGGGATCCCTATTTTTTCGGCACGCTGCTTCACGTTTGCCCTCAGGATCGCATTACAGCCCTCCTTGTTCATTATTCCGTCAATGAAATATGTTACCCACATCTCAGGGTAACATACAGCCCCAAAGCATTACAGACCCACCACCGTATTTTACAGTTGGGAGTGTATTTGCTAAATCATTGTCCGTACCAATTTTTCTCCATATTCTGCGGATGCCATCTGACCAGAAAAGGTTTACTTTTTGTCTCTTCAGAACAGATAACGTCATTCCAGAATTCGTTCTCCTTATTTATGTGCTCCTTACGAATGTCAGTCTAAGCCATCTATTTTTTTTCTACTTACGTATGGCCTTTTTCCAAGGGATTCTTCCGTAGTACCCATGCCGAACAGGATCCGATGGATGGTGGAGTTGCTGATCTTCTTTCCACGTCGTCCCTCCGTGAGTTGCATCAATACTGGTGCACTTAATTTGGAATCTGACTTTAGCAGCCGAACAAAAATTGTTCTTTCCTTTCAGTTAAACACTTTCTCCTGGATTTCCTTGGAGTGTTCTTAATAGGGGCTTTCTATTTAAATTTATCAACCATATACTGCACCGTAGAATGTGTGCTATTGACCAGCTGTCCAATTTTTCGTAATGGAAGTCCTTTAAGTGGCAGTTGATGTATAGTGTTCTTAATGTCCGTATTTAACACTGCACTCGTACACGCACGCACATTAATGGTGTCCCGACATACACAATCAACACTGCCCTACTCCAGTACTGGAAAGGAGGGGAAGGGAGTGAACAGGTAGTGCTGAATACACAGTGTGTGTATTCCGGCGTTATACTGTAACATTGTAATAAGATGGCTCATATCCTATCACAGGTGAATCGAGGCCGTATTATTGGGATGTGGGAGGCTCACATGGACCCCCAAGCAATGGCACAAGCAATATCATGCAGTCTTAAGACAGTTTGGAGATGGATAGAAATATGGCAAGAACGAGGTGAAGAAGGATTGGTAGACCCGATATAACGCAGCTACAAAATATTCTTAACTAGTATAAAATACTTTTCGGTTAAAAACCTCCTTTACCTCTTAATACTGTAATTAAGAGAGTAGGCTACTTTTTAATTTTTTTTAATGTTAAAATGCTATTTGTTCGGGCCGTCGACCTATAGAGTTCTTTTGCCACTACTTGCACAATATATGAACCTGCATGTAAATGGAATTGCGGAAGTGTTGAGTGTTGAATATGAGAAACGTTAAGGACGACACAAACACGCAGTCCCCAGGCCAGGGATATAATCATTTACAATTAAAACCCCCTGACCCGGCCGGGAATCGAACCCGGGGCGGCCGGACGCGTTGCCCCGTACACCGCGGGGCCGGACGAGTAGGTAACCTAATGCTGTACTTCAATACATCCGCCACTGTGCCCATTTCGATCACAACGAAGTCTTGTAGCGGGCTGTCTTCATGCAGTACATGCAGCAATGCGTTAAGCGAGAAGGTGAGTCATTGTGCCTTCGACACTACCCCTTCACTCCCTTCGCCCATGTTTTGTACTGGATTGGCCTTCAACACTATCCCTTCACTCGCTCCCCTTCTTTTCAGTACTGGAGTGGGGCAGTGTTGATTGTTTATGTCGGGACACCATTAATGTGCACGTCTGTACCCATGCCCACTACAGATACACTAGGAAGGAGACTCACACACTTGACTAGTCGTATGCCGTCACTGAGACTTCTCCGTGTATCGCAAATAAACGGTGCGCATCATCCTGTCCATGTGTACGAATACAACGGGTACACGCGTTTGTCGATGCCAGCACATTCATATAAAATCTTCCTGTCTGTATGTAGGTAAGTGTGGTTTTGACTAACGAATTATCATTGACAATCCATGTTTTTACCCGTAATGTAAGTTTTGCCAGTTTCTGTGGTAAAGAAAACACTTAATTTTCAAGCGAAATTCATTTTTTAAATTGTTTATTCAAAGTATTGGCCATCGACTTCCACACACACACATCGCCCATCTTTCAGGTAAGTTATGAAAATCATGCCAGAGAAACCACTTGTCTTCTGCAGCAAACCATTCGACGAGCTATTTTCCAACTTCCTCGAAATTGATGAAGTGCTGTTCTGTGAACGCGTACCCCATTGATGCGGTGATAGTCTGATGGTGCCAGGTCGGGGTAGTATGGCGGGTGCGGAAGGATGTCCCATTCAAGCGATTTCAAGGTATCTTTCACTAGTTCTTCTGTGTGAGACGGCGTATTGTCGTGTAACAAAGTCACTTTGCCATGTCTTCTGCTCCATTCCGATCGTCTTTCGATCAATGCGTGATTTAAATTTTATTAATCATTTGTTGGCGAGAGCGTTGAGCATTGGCGGTTCCACCAGGCTTCAAGTGTTCATAATACACGATACCACACCAGAACGCGCACTGCCTTTCACAGTGAAATCACTACGTTTACTGTAAATTGTCGAAACCATGTCTCACATGTTCTAATCGATGGTGCGTGTTCACCGTTTGTTTCTACCAGTAAACGATGACTTTCCACAGCCATTTTCTCTGGATCAAATAAGAAAAGCAATGCGTGCCGCAAATGTTCCTTTCTTTTCTTTCAAGCATAAACTTCGACATGATCACTGAACGATACAACACAGACGCTAGTGTTTGGCGGACACAACTTGTGACTGTTGGTAGGTTAATGTTAGACGAACAAACTGACGTATGTGTCAAATTCATACGCTGTGTACTGTTCGCTGGCGCCATCTCTTAGTGAATCTGGAAAGGATTTATGTATACACCTGGTATCGACTCCGAAAACCTTCATGGTTGGAAGTGTGAAGTAAAATAAATAAATAAATAAATAAATAAATAAATAAATAAATAAATAAATAAATAAATAAATAGATAAATAAATAAATAAATAAATTTATTAAATAATAATAATAATAATAATAATAATAATAATAATAATAATAATAATAATAATAATAATAATAATAATAATAATAATGTCTGACGGATAGAACCTAATGGATTGGATAAAGAGGCTATTAGGGCAAGAATTAGAAAACTATAATTGGCTTACAGGTTAACCCAGAACAGATACAACAAAAGAGCAATATCTTACAAGGCGAAACTTAGACACTACAGCTCAGTGGTAAAGCCAGAGGGTCTCTACGCTTCAGAGAGCCTGACAATGA
The DNA here is from genome assembly GCF_040414725.1 of Anabrus simplex. NCBI lineage: Eukaryota > Metazoa > Arthropoda > Insecta > Orthoptera > Tettigoniidae > Anabrus > Anabrus simplex. The sequence continues at coordinate 85,720,929 of NC_090272.1, read as the reverse complement.
ATAAAAAGGGTGAGCTTCAAGATCTCGGAAAAAAGGAGAGGAGAATCTTAAGGAAAATTTTAGGACCACACAAAAATGCTGATGGAAAGTGGAGGAATAGGAAAAATGATGACCTCTTTAAATACACCGAAAAAATCACTGTCACCATGCGAAAGCGAAGGCTAAAATTCTATGGGCATCTAGAAAGAATGGATGAGAAACGGCTAAGAAAATATTCAAGTACATCACTGGACTGAAAGCTTCGGCGAAGTGGGTGGAAGAGGTAAAAAGAGATGCAATAGAAAGTGGACTTACAGTGGATATGGTTCACAACAGAAAAGAATTTAGAAGTCGAGTGGACAGCATCAAAACATTCCAGGAGAAACCACCAAAATGTAGACCCAAACTGGTCATATCTGAGAAAGAAAGGAAGATCAGAAGTGAAAGAATGAAGAGGTTCTGGGAGGAGAAGAGAAAGCATTCAGTTCAATGCGGTCCATAGGCGGCCAAATTCGGAAACAAGAAGAAGAAGAAGAATGTCTGAATGCCAGTCCTCTCCCTTGCTAACGCGGCAAAATCACGCACTACTCTGCCTACGAAACCAAAATTTGCCGTGACAGATTAAAAAACGACCAGTTCCTCGTGATATTTTTTCGTCATCATCTATTAGCAGTTACCCGCGGGCTCCATCTGCAATGTATCATGTTCCTACGGACGTGGGTACTTGCAAAATTTTGAAGTAATTATTATTTCTTTATTTTCTCTCTCCCTCTTTTTTTTTTTTTTTTTTTTTTTTTTTTTGCAATTTGCTTTATGCCCCACTGACACAGATAGGTCTTACGGCGACGATGCGATAGGAAAGGACTAGAAATAGTGAGAAACGGACGTGGACTTAATATGGTACAGCCCCAGCATTTGCCTGGTGTAAAAAGTGGCAAACCACGGAAAGTCATCTTCATGGCTGCCGACAGTGGGGTTCGAACCCACTACCTCCCAGATGCAAGCTCACAGCTGCGCGGCCCTAACCACACGACCAACTCTCAAGGGCAAGAGAGAACTATTCACCATGATAAGGAAAAGGCCTGCCAAATTCCTTGGGCATATCCTGAGACATAGCAGCTTCGTAATGAACATTACTGAGTGAAAAGTTCTGAGAAAGAAAGGTCAAGGAAGACCAAGGACCGAGTATTTTCACAGTATGATGTTAAATCTTAGATGTGAGATGCTAGTTGCTTTACGTCGCACCGACACAGATAGGTCTTATGGCGACGATGGGACAGGAAAGGGCTAGGAGTGGGAAGGAAGCGGCCGTGGCCTTAATTAAGGTACAGTCCCAGCATTTTCTTGGTGTGAAAATGGGAAACCACGGAAAACCATCTTCAGGGCTGCCGATAGTGGGGTTCGAACCTACTATCTCCCGAATACTGGATACTGGCCGCACTTAAGCGACTGCAGCTATCGAGCTCGGTGAAGCATGAAGCTGAAGACAGGGGCTTATGGTTGCATCGACAAGTCATCGCCTTTACTACATAATATTAACAATTTGCTGTACGTTGCACCGACACAGTTAGGTATTATGGCGACGGTGGGAGAGGAAAGGGGTAGAAGTTGGAAGAAACGACCGAGTGTTAATTAAGATATAGCCCCTGGTGTGAAAATTAGAAACCACGGAAAATCACCTTCAGGGCTGCCAACAATGGGATTCGAACCCTCACAACTGCGCGCCTCTAACCGCATGGCCAATTCACCCGGTCGAAATTCGGTCTTAAAGGAAATATATTATTATTGTTATTTTGGTAGTAAAATAACATACGATGTCAGAGAAAAGGAGAACATAAAATACAGACTAGCACAAGTTAGAAAGGTCTTTCTTAAGAAGAGAAATGTGCTCACTTAGAAAAAGCAATTAGAAAGATACTTCTGAAGACTTTGGTGTGGAGCGTAGCATTGTATGGCAGCGAAACATGGACGATAACTGGCTCAGACAGAAAGAGAATTGAAGCCTTTGAAGTGTGGTGGTACAGAAGAATGTTGAAACTGAAATGGATAGATCGAGTTACGAATGAAGAGGTACTAAATCGAATTGGTGAGAGGAGAAAGATTTTGTGAAATTTGACGAGAAGAAGAGATACTGGTAGGAGACACCTTAAGACACCCAGGACTTGTTCAGTTGATTTGTGAGGGAAGTGTAGGAGGTAAAAACAGTACATGTAGACCAAGGTACAAATATGACAAGCAGATTAGAGCATATGTAGGATACAATAGTTACGTAGAATTGAAATGATTAGCACAAGATAAGGTGGCATAGAGAGCTGCCTCAAACCAATCTATGGACTGATGACCCATAAAAGCAACAATAACAACAACAACAACACGCACGCTGCCAGTCTTAGTAATCAGTAGATATCGGATATATATGCTGTATAATTCACCAATATAAGCAAGCAACTATGCTGTAAAAAGTGGTATAATATGCACTTAAGTGTACACTTTTTCCATGCTATTAAATGGTTAGCCTGCTGGCCTTTGTCCAGAGGGTCCCGAATTTGATTCCCAGCCGGGTCGGAGAATTTAACATTAAATGGTTATTTCCCTAGGCTCGGGATAGGTGTTTGTGCTGTCCCCAACATCGCTGCAACTCACACACCACACACAAAACTATCTCCCACCACAATAACACGCAGTTCGCTACGTATAGCAGATGCCGCCCATGCTCATCGGAAGGTCTGCCTTACAAAGGCTGCACTCGGCTAGAAATAGCCACACGAAATTATTATTTATTATTATTATTATTATTATTATTATTTTATTAAACACTTTTATGAAATTCAAACGTAATATTTACATGCACAATAACTCCTAAATTTTAAATTTTAAGCCGTGCGGTTAGGAGCGCGCAGCTGTGAACTTGCATCCAGGAGATAGTGGGTTCGAATCCCATCGTCGGCAGCCCTCAAGATGGTTTTCCGTTGCTTCCCATTTTCACACCAGGCAAATGCTGAGCTGGGGCCGTACCTTAATTAAGGCCATGGCCGCCTCCTTCCCATTCCTAGGCCTTTCCTATTCCATCATCGCCATAAGACCTATCTGTGTCGGTGCGACATAAAGCAAAATAGCAAAAAAAATAATGTATGCACTAATCTCAAATATATGCAAATATGCATACGCATGCACTTTTAACATTAATAGTTCGTCCATTTTTACCTTCGAACGCATTTCCTTGTCTGTTTTGGAGCTCTACATATCGGCAAACAAAACATGCACTTGCATACATATCCGATGTCTAGTGATCAGTGATGGTAATAGTGTAATAATAATAATAATAATAATAATAATTGTTACCGTGTTTTTGCGGTAGTTAGAGGTGAAAAAAGGTGCGGGTGTGAACGGGTCCCAAGCTACGAAATTAGAGTTCATGTAAAATTAACAAGGTTATATTTTCTTTTCAAAATAAAGAAATAACAAGCATGGCATGTACAGAGTAGCAAGGCAACAAAATTGTAGTTACAATATTTACCGGATTTGGGCTTCGCGCCCCGACTTCACAATTCTTGGGCAATCAGCCCAACCTTACTCCAAAATAAGTTTTAACAGAGGGGCAGAAAACCCCATTCATGCTCAGGAGCACTTGCTCCAAATTACACAGAAAAGCCTCCCCGAGGCATACAACACTCAATTTTCGAGAAAGAGCCACTCGCTCTCAACATTAAGCCTATTAAAGGCCATACCAAACTCCACCTTCAAGTTGTCCTCTAAGGACATAGATACAGGGGTAAAATACCCAACCTACTGAGGTCTATTAAGTAAGAAAAAAGGTTAATTACATGACCTCTAAAATAACCACTTGAGAGGAGGCGGCCTGCACTCCTAATACATTTGTTTAAAACCTACTTGGCACTAGGCCATTAATGCAGGGGCTAATCCCATACTAAAGAGGTGACTTTAGAAAGGAACAATTTACATTACGTTAAAGAAGAATAGGTTGAGAAAAAATAAGTTCACCTCAAAACAATATGAGTGGGAGCTCGAGAGGTTTAAGCACTCTCTATCCCGATATGCAGTTTAAAGATAGAATAGATACCAAGGGTCTTTACATTTTAAGGAAGGTTACATTATGGAAAAACTTCGGACCCGCCCCGAGAGTTAAACTGCTGAGCTAGCAAAGAAAGAAGTTATTAATCGGCCATTACCTTGTTGTTGACCGCTGCCGAAGAAAGAGGCGCTTCCCGCCCCCTGCTATGTACTTTACACACTAAAAGATGGAACAGAAGTGGCGCAGAGACCCAAAAATCAGCAGTTTATATACTCTCGCGGAAAGTTCGAGGCGTTCTTGGAATGAGAACACCCTACCACCAAAACTTTATTGGTTAGGGATAAGCAGCATATTCAAGTTGGGGGAAGATACATCAGATTGGTCAGAAATTAATTAAAGAAATTCGGGATTGGCTAAATACAAAACAAGGGGAAAGAGAGGGGTATACAGCCAACTTAAACAATAACAGAAAAAACTTTAACAAGAAACAAACTTTTGAAATAAAAATTTCTCCAAAAAACAGTTCTTTCACATCGCACTAGGGTGCACCATTGTAGTTTTTCAGTAGTGTCCTCTAGAAGAGAAAGTTCACACTTCTTACTACCGGTAAAACAAAAATACATCAAAAGTGGCACAGTTCAAAAACTCCAAACTTTCCAAGTAGTGACATCTTCTGAGAAACTTGAAAATTAATACCGTCGATAAAGTTCAGACTTCCTCCAGCAGAGGAGTTTCAACTGGCGCACATTTTAAATTAGCGGCGTGGAGGTGTACCGCCCGGTACAATAATAATAATAATAATAATAATAATAATAATAATAATAATAATAATAATAATAATAATAATAGGGATGAATTACGGTTAACTGAGAAATATTTTACTCAATTACAATTAATAGTTACTTTTTCAACAAGTAATCAGTAAAATTATGATTAGGCTACTTCATCACACGCGAGTCTTCCGGAAACCACTGACATTTTTGCACATGGGAAAGGAATGATACCAAAGTTTGCAAGGAAATAGGCACTACTACATCTTGTGTTTCTTTAGTACAGAAACATCACGTATCGATCATCACTAAGTGAGACTAATGTATATCGATTACTAAAACGTAACGATTACAATTTAATTTCAAGGAATATATTATTATTATTATTATTATTATTATTATTATTATTATTATTATTATTATTATTATTATTATTATTATTATTATTATTAAATCCGTTTACCCTCCAAGGTTGGTTCTCCTCCGGACTCAGTGAAGGATCGCACCTTTACCGCATCAAGGGCAGTGTCCTGGAGCATGAGATATTTGGTCGGTGATACAGCTAGGGTTGAAGACCAGTACCTCGTACAGATGGCCTCACCTGCTATGCTGAACAGGGGTCTTGTGGGGGATGGGAAGATTAGAATGGATAGGCAAGGAAGCGAAAAATAACGACCAACATGATTCGTCATGCTGACCACATGACACCTCGTAATCTGCAGGCCTTGATAGTTTCCTTCGTGGCTGTTGTGCCATGGGGTTTGATTTGGTTTGATGCCCTTTTTCTCCGCCTTTTATTATTGGTTTTACAAGAACAAAATGTTTGATATGTTCTGTATAAACTATTAGTTTCCGAACAGGGAGCAGGGAAAGAACGAGAAGCAGTGTAAAACAGAGAATCCAAGATAAGACAAACAACAAAAAGACGTCCTTGAATTAGTCGTCAGGGCCACAGAACACTTGTTCCTCCACCAAAAGAGATGCGTGGCGGGCTATGAAATGCCATTTGTCACAAACAACTCACGCGACACCTGCATAAAGAATGTGGAATCCCATTCATTCTATTCCAGGTCATAGACTGCCAGTCATTGTAAACTCCCACATGCGTAAGAATTAGATATAAAACCTTGTTCTGTCGGGGGAGAGAACCAGTTTCAACTGGGGTGAGACCGACACCAGTAAATAATTAAAAAGTGACAAATATTTCACCTCATAAATTCCACCTGTAAATATTAAACCGACAAATCCTTCGCATTCCTGTTTCGTTTGCCCTTCATCGACATTTTATTTCTGGCTGCAGATGTTTGTTTATTTTGTCGCTATTTCCGTTGTTTTATTTCCAAGTGAGGCCATGCAAATCATCAGACACGCACTTTTGAGAGCATACGACCTATTTTGTTGCAATACAGAGTCCCTCATATTAACTAAGACCGTCGAAGCGGCGCTTTTACTCTCCGAGGCGCAAGCTGCAGTACGGGAGGCGTATAGTTCTTGACCTTGCAAGCAGCCTGCACGTGTTCGACCTGGCAAGCACCAGTCGCCAGTCTGAATCTCAGCTGTTAACATTGTGAGACAGTTATCACTGCAACACCGTATTTTCTTATGTTAAAGGTCTGGTTTCATTTTAATGGCCGTGTTAACAGTCATAACTCTCGCTATTGGTATGCAGAAAATACTAATGGTGTTTACGAAGTCCTTCATTATGATAGGAAAATTGGTGTTTGGTGTGCTGTTAGTGCATGACGAATAATTGGGCCTATTTTTTTTCGAGACGACAGTAAATGCAGAGAGGTACCAAGATGATCCTTTTGACAGTGTTCTTCCATCAGTTAACGGAAGAAGAAAAATCGCATGGGTGGTTTCAATAAGATTCTGTCCCTGCACATGTAGCGGAAGATTCCCTTCTTACAATCTCGGAAGTGTTTGCAGACAGAGTGTTCAGTGCTGGTCTATTTCCCCCTCGTTCTCCAAATCTAACAGTGTGTGAGTTTTATTTGTGGGGTAAACTGAAAAAAAAAAGTGTATTGAACAAATCCTCACACATTGGAGGAACTGAAATAAAATATTAGGAATCAAATTAGAAATATTACAATGGCAGAACACACGCGCGTCAGCCAGAATGTGGTTACCAGATACAGTGTCTGTGTAACCCAGGAAGGACGTCACTTCCACCATCTTTGATAAGGGAAGATTTCATAAAAGATTGTATACATGCTCAAGGAGACACTCCAGAGATAAAAATCGACATTTGGTCATTTTGGTGAATTTGTTATGACTGAAATTGAACGGATTGAGTTTCTTTTTTCTTGTCACGAAGTTATTCCGCTGAATTCAAACAATTTATCACTGTAATAATGCTTTGTTTGCCAACTGTAATTTTACATTTAAATCCCATTTTCTCCCATAATATTCTGCCAAATGTAACAAAATTATTATGGTATATGTTTCACAGCTATATTAAGAAACCTGCGTATGAAATTTTTCATTGCAGAACTTTTTCAAGTAGTAGGGATTTTTAAGTCCAAAATTTTAGAACGTAAAAATTACACAAATTTTAATACGATATATCTTCTTATATAAATTATGTACATAAAAATCGATACGTAGTGCTTTTGAAATAAGTATGATAAACTTAATTACGAATTAACATTGACATGTTGATTAAATTTAGTGAAATAATGATATTAAAAATTTCAAAGAAAATTATTTTGGAAAACTATGAATTGTATATGAAAGAAATGCTCGTGATATCTCTACTTTTATGTAGGTGACATTCCCAAAACGTTTCGTGAAAATCCATATATGAGGTCTAAATATATTTTTATCTCCGGAGTGTCGGCTTAAAGCAGGGCGGCTGCGCGCGACAGAAGTTCGGCTGAGGCAGCTGCTGTAGCGCACAGTACAAACACCGTGCGTTCGGACTTAGTTTATATGAGAAACTCCGTATTTCTGTTGTAGTGCTTCGTTCCTCCTTACGATGTTGGGCAATCACGAACAGAACCAAGGCATACGTAGGCTTCGAAATTCTTGGCAGAGTCAGGTATCGCGCATGGCACTTCCTAGAAAAGCATTCGGTTATTCTGAACACTATTCCACAACACATCCTAAACGAGAAGCTTATTTTTAAATTTCTTCTTTTTCTTTCCATTTTTCGACGCGGGAACGTCCTTAAATTCGGTCCCATACTGGGCGAGACGTTCAAAAATTTGATGAAACGATTTAAGTCCCGTATGAAACGCATAGAATACATTGTTACATTACAGGAAAAGCTAACGTAATGACATATCAGCAAAGAGGAAGGATTAAACTAAATTTCCAAGTTGTGTTGATGACTTCATCATAAAAAACAAGGCGACTGCCAAATGGCGGGCGATATTCTTCGTTTGAGAGCACGATGGTCTTAGTAGCATCGGAACGCGACGGAGTAGTATCGTTCAGACGGTGTGGTTTTTTTAGCTAATGGACGAGATAACGGAGATTTTTCGGCAACATAAAGATATAATAGTGGATAACTAAACGTTTCAGAGGAGAAAATTGTGGTGTTTTGGTTACTTGATGGCAAAACGTCCAAGTAGGGCTACATGCAAAATAAGCAGGAGAAAGAACGAGATTTTTGCTTTCTGGTACAAGAGTACTACAGTATATCATCTAAGAAGAGCTGGAATATTAAATCTCACAATGTTAAAATAACGAAATGTATGTTTCTCTCAAACATCTACACCCAGATCTTTGAAATTTTTAGAGGTGCGTTTAACATGTACGTTAACTGAACTAAAATTAAGCAGTATTTATAGTTTGAAAAATATTAGTGTTTTGTTTTCTTAGGCACGCTCCTAGGTTGAATGGTCAGCGTAGTGATCTTCGATTCGGTGTCGTCCCGATTGCGAACAGTCTCGATTGCGGAGACCCCATTAATTGTCTCGATTGCAGACACACAATATTTGGGAAGAGTGCCACTTGCTGCACACCATGCTCCTTATACCTTACGCAGTACATTGACTTTTTAATATTGGCGAACTGAGGAATGCGTTTCTAAAAGTTCATATACTTTATTATCCAAATTTTAAAATTCTTCAGAATAAAATTGAGTTATGGAAATACTCCAGCCCGTTCCTTTGCACGAAATATTGCTTGTTTTACATCCAGTTGAGCTTCATCAGGTTTGCAATCATCATCTTTTACAATTCCTACTACTACATTACCTATAATAATTCAACAAATAAGTATTCATCTATATAAATAAAATCGCAACGTCTGTGTGTGCCTGTACATTGATAATTTTGGTGAAATTTTCCTACAGCGACCCGTTTGAGGGGTAATAATGATCATCTGCATATTTTTGTGGTAGTTTCCTGAAAGTCCTAATTTTTTCCCCCCTCACCCAACATCCAGATTGCGGCATAATCTGCCAGACAAGCAAAAAAATTGAAATTTGGCAAAATTATACGTTTTAGCCTGTAACGGACGGAAAACTTCCAAGATCTTTAAATTTTTCACTTTTTATCCCCGAAGAATATCGAAATATGGAGGCAATTTTAACGATGGTGCAGACCTTCGTTTCGAGGTATTTCGTGGGATAAACGGGAAGTCCTTTCACATAACGGATGGCAAATCTCCGTTCAATTTGAAGTGATCTTCAACCTTGGTCTACTGACTTTTTGTCGTATCTGTATCCCTTATACGTTAGATTCGTCTTATTTTCTCGATTTTAGGTACATTTGGACTTTTTACATGCCTGATTCATACTTTCAATCACTTACGTTAGAATCATCAAACTCTACACGAACATTGGCCCACCCAGTACCCACATGTGAGCCAAACGCTATGTTACATAATTATCCGAAAAGTAATGCAATGTAAGATAATCTTACACAAATCTCACCCTATTCAAAGTTTCTAAATAAATAAATAAATAAATAAATAAATAAATAAATAAATAAATAAATAAATAAATAAATAAATAAATAAATCCTGATCTGCATTTAGGCCAGTCGCCCAGGTAGCAGATTCTCTATCTGTTGTTTTTCTAGCCTTTTCTTAAATGATTTCAAAGAAATTGGAAACTTGGTAAGTTATTCCAATCCCTTCACTTATAACGCCAACGATATTCTTCAGTGCACCACCTGTCACTCTCACTTCCAAACAAAACTGGGTTCAGGAAGCACAAATGAGCACCCATTCCCACGAATAAGTCAAATTCTATCACTCTTAATAATAAAAATAATGTTATTTTCTTTATGTCCCACTAACTACTCTTTTACGGTTTTCGGAGACGCCGAGAAGCAGGAATTTAGTGCCGCAGGAGTTCTTTTACGTGCCACTAAATCTACCAGCACGAGGCTGACGTATTTGAACACCTTCAAATACCACCGGACTGAGCCAGGATCGAACCTGCAAAGTTGGGGTCGGAAGGCCAGCGCCTTAACCGTCTGAGCCACTCAGCCCGGCTCTATCACTCTTTGTCATATGAAACATCATATTCAGACTGTTTCACTCTCAGGCTTTTTAGCCTTTACGTTAACACTGCTATGAATTCAAAGCAGAATCTTAAAGTAATTCATCGTTGAAAATGTTTGAAATGGAGTATATTTTCCAAACAGTATTGCGATCGAGATTTCAACTGTATCTTAGGAACAATTCAACAATATCGTGATCATTATTAGAGGTAATAATATCCTTCAATAAAATCTGGACAAGCTTGGACTGCCTAACAGCAATATAAGTATGGAAAAGGTCTTCCTTTCCATTAAATAATTCCCTAAGGTTTAAATAAATCAGGCATCGCACCCTGGCTTTCTTTCCCACGAGTGAACACTAAAACAAACCAGGGAGTTTGTCAAGTTAACGCGTATAACGTAGCGATTTCAGCATTTATCTACAATTGGAACTTCACATCTGCGATCGAAACTAAGATTTTGGGAACTTGAGGATTATCCCCACTCTTAATCTACCGACACTGTTATGCTACTCGATAAGATGTACCAGAAATATAAATATGAACTGAATGATGCTGTCAGGTGGAGACACGTTCCCTGTACGGTCCGCCCCCACTAGATATAAGATGCATATCCAATAATGTCCCCAGCGAAGGCGATAATGAGATTCATCAACAAGCCGAGAACTCAGGTGCAGAGCTTTCCTTAGCAACTGTTAAGGTGAGCTCTGGCCCGAAGACCGATCCGCGTTCTGGCACGAGCCAGCAATGTTCTCTTCGACTGAAGGGAGGTAGCATGGCGTACAATATTGTACTACATGAGTTCTCTCTTCCTGCGAGAGGTAATTCATTGCCTCGTACCGGAATTGCGCGTCGCATGTCTCGACTAGTTGGTGAATCTCTTCTTGTGGTTGATCGCCACGCTGAGTTGGGGGCGTGGTTGGGGCCCACTGTGGGAGGGTGGGTGGTTGGGGCCCTCTGAAATAGACCAGATCTGGGTTAATGTGCATCATAAAATAGGAAAGCAATGTACAATGTGTAGCCTTATAAAAACATGAAGATATGTCCGGAAGTGTGAATGTAATGTAGAATGTGCAGCAAATAAAAAAAAATACATTGACGTATGTTTTTGTCTCCTTGTGTACGTATACAATAGCCTTGATCATTAGGAGTAATAATATCCTTAAGTCAAAACTGGACAGGGTTGGACTGCCTAATAACCACAATATAATTATCCGAGAGGTCTTCGTTTGACTAAATTAATAATTGTCATATTCAACTAACTGAAATTAAATAACTTTGAAATTCAAAGAATGACGAGATGCGAGAAAATATCATAGGACCAGACATTTAGGCCACTAAATACTGCGTCTTATGGTACAATCCTTTGTCAATATGACGTACCGTTTAGCAGTTTGCGTACCGTTTAGCAGAAGTTTATCTGTAAATGAAGGTCCGCAATATTGTAAACATTCATATACTTTCGTACCGGTATGTCGATCGATATTATATTCATTGATGTCGATTTGTAGCGATCGAGAAAGAGTGTGTCTGCTATTGTAATCAGAGCTCCCCACACCGATTTTGACTGGCAACTCCTGTGTAACTGGCATTAGTAAGGAGAGCGAACCATTGCAATGAACAATTCACTTCTCGATTTGACTTGCAGAAGGCAAGGGAGGATCAATTTTGTTCAATACTTCCCTACCCGATTGTGTTTGGCTGTAGGCCAGGGTGCCCGCCGTTATAAACAAATGTACCCATCTAAAATGTGACTAGCATTAGGCGTAGTGGTCTGTTATTTTAATGGAAACTCACTAAATCTGTGCAACTGGCAGTAAGGTGGCTGGCAGAAGGAAAAAGGGGCTGTCATTATAATGGTAACTGCACAACTCAATTTTGACTGGTTGTAGGGAAGTTGCCTGCCATTATAATAAAAGCTGTTTTCTGCCTGGAAGTAGAAAAGGGGGCCTGCGATTGTAACGAAAACTTCCGAAATCGATTGTGACCACGAGTAGGCAATGGGGCCTGCAATTATAATGTAATTTTCCCAACTCGATTGTGAATGGCAGTAGGCAAGTGAGCCTGCCGTTATCATTACAACTCCGCAACCCTCACTTTACATTGGAAACATGCTATTTCTCGGATAACGCTAAGGGTCATGCAATTTTAAAACAATCTTATTTAGTGCACGTACAGTATTTACTTCGATATCCGTATACAATGTAGAATACCGTAGCGAAGCCCGGGTACATTTGCTAATTAAATAATAATAACAAATAGGCACACTTAATAACGAAAGCAATTACTTCGGTTGTTAATAAATACAACCAAATTAAGTTAAAAACTCTTCTACATGCTTCATGACACGTGCAGAGAGAGTTTAAGTTTGTCAATTTGGAAAAAAAATGATGTGTCACAAATAGTAAATATAATATATTTTAACATATTTGCACGTTAAGCTTATATGAAGAAGAGTTGAAACTTAATAGAGAGATTTATTTATTAAAATTATTAAAATATGTTAACATTAAGTTAAGTAATAATAATAATAATAATAATAATACTAATAATAATAATAATAATAATGTGATTGTTTTTACTTTTTAATATACTTAAAGTGGGCTACAACAGTAAACATGAATAGAAGAAACAGTAGCAAGAAATATTTTATCTTTGTCAGATTTTTCCAAGGAAACCAGCTGAAGTTTTAATAGGTGTTTTAAAGTGTTATATAACATAAGAATAACTGGCTGAAATTTCCGGCTCCATGGCTAAATGGTTAGCGTGTTGGCCTTTGGTCACAGGGGTCCCGGGTTCGATTCCTGACAGGGTCGTGAATTTTAACCTTAATTGGTTAATTTCACTGGCACGGGGCTGGGTGTATGTGTCGTTTTCATCATCATTTCCTCCTCCTCACGACGCGCAAGTCGCCTACGAGAATCAAATCAAAAGACGAGTATCTGGCGAGCCGAACTTGTCCTCGGAGACTCCCGGCACTAAAATCCATACGCCATCTCATTTTTTATTGGCTGAAATATTTATAAGTGTTTGAAAGTGTCCTGTTACATGACAAACATTATCAAGAAATGTTTATAGCATGTGTTGTGTTAAAATAAGGTTATATATTGACGATGTTTTGTGTACAGCTGAATGAGATATGGTGAATCTTGCTTTATGAGATAGAAATCTCTGATGAAGGGAGTGGGGGCTCTCGAAACATGTACGAGTGAAATAATTGTACAAAATTAGAAACTTTCTAATGTATTGACAGGGTGGACCAAACCAACACCCGTGCTATATTTACACTAGGATGAAACACTCGTAATTTCACGATAAAATGTGTAGAAACCGGACGAGTTGGGCGTGCGCGTAGAGGCGCGCGGCTGTGAGCTTGCATCCGGGAGATAGTAGGTTCGAATCCCACTATCGGCAGCCCTGAAGATGGTTTTCCGTGGTTTCCCATTTTCACACCACGCAAATGCTGGGGCTGTACCTTAATTAAGGCCACGGCCGCTTCCTTCCAACTCCTAGGCCTTTCCTATCCCATCGTTGCCATAAGACCTATCTGTGTCGGTGCGACGTAAAGCCCCTAGCAAAAAAAAAAAAAAAAAAAGTGTAGAGAGTTTGAACCTTGAATACTGTTAATGTCATATTGTTAAATAGTGCACTTCCCTAAGGAAAAGTCCACAGTTCTAATCCTTCAGGTAAGCAACTCAGTGTTGAAAACATACTAGGGATATGAGCTACGAATTGTAGGTAAAAAAAAAGTAATAATTCCTAAATGTTATAATCCTTTTCTTAATCATCGTCGATTAGATTTTTCTCTCACTGCGAGCGCTAATGTGGGTCAATGCAGAGTTTCACTTAAGCCCTTCGGTCTTTTTGGCTGAACGGTCAGCGTACTGGCCTTCGGTTCAGAGGGTCCCGGGTTCGATTCCCGGCCGGGTCGGGGATTTTAACTTAATTGGTTAATTCAAATGACACGGGGGCTGGGTGTATGTGTTGTCTTCATCATCATTTCATCCTCATCATGACGCGCAGGTCGCCTACGGGAGTCAAATAGAAAGACCTGCACCTGGCGAGCCGAATCCGTTCTGGGATATCCCACCACTAAAAGCCATACGACATTTCATTTTACTACATTCGGTGGGACATTTTTCAAAAATCAAAAATTCCTCAGGGCACTGAACCAAGCAACACATCACAGAAAAAAATTATGTAAAATATTTAATTTGGCTATAATCTGAATAAAAAGAAAGCGAGCAAAAAGAAAAAAAGCGATTTTAGGCTGTTTTTATCGGAACTGCATTTAGGCTGGGTGTGATTTTCGAAATTTGATTTTTATTTTGATATACTCACAATTTGGAGCATTTCCGGGCCCTTTAGCCCTTCAACTTTCGGCACAATTGAGCGAAGACTTAATTTTACGTTTTTCGTAGTATGGGGGCATATACTTTGTCTGCTAAGGACTGTTTTCAACATTTAAAAAATAAAACATTTTTTTTTTGTTAGGGGCTTTACGTCGCACCGACACAGATAGGTCTTATGGCGACGATGGGAGAGGAAAGGAAGGAAGCGGCCGTGGCCTTAATTAAGGTACAGCCCCAGCATTTGCCTGGTGTGAAAATGGGAAACCAAGGAAAACCATTTTCAGGGCTGCCGACAGTGGGATTCGAACCCACGATCTCCCGGATGCAAGCTCACAGCCGCGCGCCTCTACGCGCACGGCTAACTCGCCCGATAACCAATTTAGAAACATGATCACTTTGTCACTGCTTCTTATAACAAGTGGTCTAGTTCTATAGCCTACACATAAATGAAGGGAATGTACACTTTTTGCGTCAGACGCTATGCTTTGCATCTCAGGGAGGGAGGAAGGCTGTTGTGGTGCTCTGAAGGGTGGAGGAGCGGAAAGGAACTGGTTTCCAAGTGCACGTGATTTCAGGCTGAGTATGTCTGCTCAGGTACCCATATCATGTCCCAGGGCTGTCACTCCGTACCTTGTAACTTGGACATTAACTTTCTGCATTCCATTCAGGAGGCATGAGTCCATTGCTACAAGTACACCACAACTGCAATGATTAGTTCAAGATAACGAAACAAAATTGCCATATTTGAACTGCAAGCAATCAACTTCATGATCCGTATCGATGTCTGAAGTATGTGATAAATTAAAATTAAATATGTATTCCACCTTATCGATACTATATATGTATTGCCTTGAGCAATGTCTTCAGTTAGTAGCATATGTTTCGTTTTTATACAAACGTCATCAGCTACAAGTGTCCTTGTTTAAGTAAAAAACAATAAACTCGTACTAAGACACAGCTTTTCTAAAATTATCTAGAAACATGTATTAAAACGTAAAAACTATTGGTTATTAAGGTAATGAAGAAATGAACTAAAGAGGCTGGAGATAGGGAGGAGAGAGAAAGGGGTTGGTTGTAGAAGAATTAATCGTGTTAGGATCTGTTTACTTTAAATGCTTTTATTTAAATAAAAACTGTGACACTTTGTCATAATGTTCATCAAAAATGTATTTGTAAAATCTTACGTTCCGTAATCTCTACAGATCGGCGTAATGGTTAGTGTGATTACCTACCATGTCCGGAGCCTCTGGTTCGATTCCCGGCTCTGCCACGAAATTTGAAGAGTGGTATTAGGGCTGAAATGGGGTCCATTCAGCCGCGAGAGGTTAGCTGAGTATAGGGGGTTCGATTCCCGCCTCAGCCATCCACGAAGTGCTTTTCCATGGTTTCCCACTTCCCCTTCAGGCAAATATCGGGATGGTATCTAATGGCCACGGCCGCTTCCTTCCCCTTACCTTGCCTATCCCTTCCGATCTTCCCATCCCCCCACAAGGCGACTGTTCAGCATAGCAGGTGAGGTACTGGTCTCCCTCGTCAGTTGTATTCTCCTGACCCAAAGTCTAACGCTCCAGTCCACTGCCCTTGAGGCGGTAGACGTGGGATCCCTCGCTGAGTCTGTGCGAAAAACCAACCGTGAGTGGTAAACGGATTAAGAAATAAAGGAATCACTACAGATCAAAGCGTTATATATATTTTCTTGCTCCACTGTGTTGTTGAGAATCTCTTGAATAAATCCTTGAAATGTGTAAATGAAATGGCGTATGGTTTTAGTGCCGGGAGTGTCCGAGGACATGTTCGGCTCGCCAGGTGCAAGTCTTTTGATTTGACTCCCGTAAGCGACCTGAGCGTCATGATGAGGATGAAATGATGATGGAGACGACACATACACCCAGCTCCCGTGCCAGAGAAATTAATCGATGTTGGTTAAAATTCCCGACCCTGCCGGCAATCGAACCCGGGACCCCTGTGACCAAAGGCCAGCACGCTAACCATTTAGCCATGGAGCCAGACATGTAGAAGGTTCACGTATAGTGGAGTTGTGTGTTTTTAATCATCTTTCCGTGTTATATTTGTGGTTCCCAATGTATATCTCTGTTTTTGTTTCATTTATTGAGTGTGCTAAAGTGTTATCCTAATACTCTGTGGCCTATTTTGTTATTTAATAGGGTGTAAATTGGCTACGTTTTCTGGCCTAAGTACCACCATTTTGATTACTGTATCGGGTCCATAGATTACTCCACTAAGGGCCGGTATTATAATGAGGGTTTAAACTGAAGATTTAGTTAAACTGTAACTTGAGTTTAAACCGATGTTGATTCTTATAATGGCCGGCCTAAGTTAAACTGAGCTGAAGAAGGAAGTATACGATCTTGGTAGCAGTGACTTGTTAAACTACGGGAGGCATAAAACCGTAATGCTATTAGTAGCTGACTGAGGGGTTCTACAGCATGATTTACACTTTTGACATTCAAACCGTTCAAAAAGTCATTTTTACATTCTTACCTTTTCGTTGCATGTTTTCTTCTAGCACCAATTTTGTGAAATAGGGTTATGACAGTCTCTTTTGTAAGCCTGAACCTATTGAAAAACTATTTTTCATTCCATATATGAAAGTGACGTCACCTTGCTGGGAAAACTCGTAGTGCCCGAGGTCGTTCAATAATTTGAAACACTTCGTCATCGCTTAGTATTTCTTCAAACACCTCAAAAATATCTTCGAGATCCATTCGTTCTGCCATGTTGTAAGGTTATGTATTCTTAAACTTCAGTTTAAACGGTAGATGAGTGGCAGCAGTAAAATTAATCTCTAGTTAAACTTAAGCTTAAGTTTTATAATGCACGACTAACATATAAACCGAAGTTTAAACTGAACCTTCAGTTTAAACCTCTATTATAATACCGGCCCTTAATGCATCTCCCACTTTAACTTCGTGCACGTATACCAGTAGATTTTGTGTTTATATACTATACATATCTATGAATATACGGTTTACAATTTAGGACATGACGTGTTCAATCATCCACACGTAACTATGACTAGGGACCTGCGTTTATCGCATTTGCGATAACACCGGCGCTTTAAAATAATTACCTAAAATGCTTGGGAAAGAGTTACCTATACATAACGTTGTCAACAAAGAGCCTCCGTGGCTCAGGCGGCAACGCACTGGCCTCTCACCGCTGGGTTCCGTGAATCAAATCCCGGTCACTCCATGTGAGATTTGTGCTGGACAAAGCAGAGGCGGGACAGGTTATTGTCCAGGTACTCCGGTTTTCCCTGTCATATTTCATTCCAGTAACACTCTCCAATATAATTCCATCTGTCATTCATTAATCATTGCCCCAGAGGAGTGCGACAGGCTTCTGTAGCCGGCACAATTCGTGTCCTCGCCGCTAGATTGTGGTTCCATTCATTGCATTCCTGTCCCAGTCGAATGCTGGAAACAGACTGTGCATTTCCATTTTTTTTCAACGTTGTCAACAATTCGAAAATTAGACAGCTTTATTTCGCGAAATAAAGCGAAAAGAGATAATATGTCAACTTTATCAATTTTATATGTATAATAATGCGAATTCACGGTGTTTGCCTTCTTATAAAAGTTTTTTCCACCGCAAGAATAGACCATGTTCTGTTACGGCTGGTATTATGTCTTTAAGATTTAAAAAAGTGATAATAACATGATTAAAACAACGCGAAATTCTTCAAAAATAACCCCTATTTCGACCAAAAAATAAAACGAGAAACGCAGGTCGCTACCTATGACACATCGCTGTCCACTAGGTCTTCATTACTGTTTCGAAGGTGGATTTACTTTATTTTAATATTAAGAATTTGTGGAAACCTACAGGTTTATAGACATTGTCGTGTAGCGCCAGATTGGTTTAATGTATCTTCTTGGGGTAATGACCTTGACGTTTGGCCCTTTGAAACAGCAATCATCACTATCATGTCTTCTCTTGTCTTATGTATCAGTGAACACATAAAGTCTAAGATATGAATAAGCACGTTAGATGATGCTCTCCTTATCTGTAGTCTAAGATAATAGAGCTTGGGATGTGATAGTATGTTGATATGTTGTCGAAGACTAGCATGACAACTGGTATTACTTACTGAAAGTATAATTGCACTTGGTCGAGGAGGCCCAAGTGTTTGATTATAACAGTGGGTAGAAGACAATAGGGCGAGCGGCGGGCACGTCGATTTAGCTAGTTCAGCCACCACATGACTCTCACATTACCGACAGGACAAGATGAATTTTAGAAAATAATTTCTGAGTGCTAGAAATGAAAAACCTATAGGGCGAATTCATAATGGACTGTGTGTTGATCGTTCAGGGGATGACGACGTTTTGGTCAAGACTGAAAGAAATAAGTTAGAACGAAAAGAAACCATTGTAAATCACCAAGGAATGACTAACTGACGAATTGAGCTAAAAGGAAATGGAGTAGTTCAACCATCATCAGGACAGGAAAAACGACTGATACCGTGATTATAGACAGCATATAGGAAGATACGAACCAAAACCAATAGGATGAGGTCATTAAAAGGAAGCATACCTACACAACTGTTTGGTCCGGTTGAAAGGAGGGATTGGTGTGAGTAGAACAAAAGAGTATTTGAAGACTGTAAAGTATGATAATGTCCCAATTGTGATATTTTATTCTAATATAAAACATGTAAAATTCCACTAGTCCGCCTCTGTGGTGTAGTGGTTAGCGTGATTAGCTGCCACCCCCGGAGGTCCGCGTTCGATTCCCGGCTCTGCCACGAAAATTTGAAAAGTGGTACGAGGGCTGGAACGGGGTCCACTCAGCCTCGGGAGGTCAACTGAGTAGAGGTGGGTTCGATTCCCACCTCAGCCATCCTCGAAGTAGTTTTCCGTGGTTTCCCACTTCTCCTCCAGGCGAATGCCGGGATGGTACCTAACTTAAGGCCACGGCCGCTTCCTTCCCTCTTCCTTGTCTATCCCTTCCAATCTTCCCATCCCTCCACAAGGCCCCTGTTAAGCATAGCAGGTGAGGCCGCCTGGGCGAGGTACTGGTCATTCTCCCCAGTTGTATCCCCCGATCAAGAGTCTGAAGCTCCAGGACACTGCCCTTGAGGCGGTAGAGGTGGGATCCCTCGCTGAGTCCGACGGAAAACCCGAACCTGGAGGGTAAACAGATGATGATGATGATGATGATGATGAAAATTCCACTAAGTAAATTCATTCATAGTAGCCTGAGTGCATGCTCCTACCTATTCTTCCACCGTTTTTAGGTGTATTCAGATAAGGTCCGTTTAGCAGAATTCCAGATTTGCAGTATTTGTACTGAACATGGGAAGAGTAATTTCAAGTTTCTACCGATCTTCTTCTTTATTATTATTATTATTATTATTATTATTATTATTATTATTATTATTATTATTATTATTATTATTATTATTTTATTATTGCAAGGATTTTTTGGTGACCTCATGGCACCCATTTACCAGGATTTTTGGAAATGTAATAATGTTATTTTGCTTTACGTCCCACTAACTACTTTTACGGTTTTCGGAGACGCTGAGATGCCGGAATTTTGTCCAATAAGAGTTTTTTATGTGCCACTCAATCTACCGATACGAGGCTGAAGTATTTGAGCGCCTTCAAATACCACCGGACTATGCCAAGATCGAACTGGCTTAACTGTGGTCAGAAGGCCAGCGCTTCAACCTCTGAGCCACTCAGCGGGGCCGTTTTGGAAATGCATTATCATTATTATTATTATTATATTCTCCGAAGACCTTAAAAGGTACTTAGTGGGACGTAAAACAAATATTATTATTATTATTATTATTATTATTATTATTATTATTATTATTATTATTATTATTAATTGCAATTAACCCCCAATTGTGGAGCGAATTTAACATTACTATGCTCGCATTATTACAAGGTGACGAAGGCAACATTTATATGTCACTGCCCCGGCACAGCATGAGTTCAAAATGTACACCCTCACGTATCACCCATTGTTTATTACGGTCGTGTAAATTGCCGAACATGTGGATGAACATAGATTGCTGCAAATACATAAAAAATGACTGTATCTTGTGTCGTAATTCGGGAACATTCCTCGGTGGGTGATCCGACTGGAAAACGTATTATTTCAGCATTTTTCATGTGCAGGCAGTCTGGTGTAGAATAACAGGTGTCCGTCTGATAAAGCCAAGCACTGATAGTTTCCATAGCATTACTGTTATCGCTGACGTAATGAAGTAATGATAACGAACATGTCGCAATTAGCTGCTGTCATATTAATATAGCGTTACTGACAATTTATTACAATTCATTTAACGGACATCAAACATAAGCCGATATGGTGCAAGTCAAATCGTCGTATGTAGTAAATCGCACAGTAGTCGTTACGTGTGATCTGGCCTTCAAGTCCGAGAGCATATCTAAAGATTACGAGCCCTGAATAGATACTAATGTTCTGCCTACCTTGTCATGTTCGGAATGTTAGACATGATATTATTTTCGGTTTATCTTATACGATAAGAGACATTTCCTCGAAACAAATGACATATTGTGAAGACTTTCCTTCTCTTCATAAGAATATATTTATCATGTTTTAACGTCCTTCGCATATTTACAGGTTTTCGGTGGCATGAGAATGGGAAAGGCATACGACTAGAAATGTTGTCTCTGTGGCCTTAATTAACCCTTAATTAACATTCACACCTCCTGGTCTGAAAATCGGAAACCACGGAAAACTATCTTCATGTGATGTGTTGGAGACTATCACTTCACGAATACAATCATTTCATCTTCAAGATTATAGGCTTGCACTTGGATTGGTCTATTCACTGGAAGAATATGGTTCTCCAGCGTGGCCAAACAGCACAATGCGAATTTTCAGTGGAACTATAAGAACAACACCCACCTTCTGGTTACCAATCTTGAGTCATATACCTCCTCCAGGCCTTCGGCGGAAGAACGCTCCTCTTTGGGAGTACAAGAACATTTTTTTTTTTTTGCTATTTGTTGTACGTCGCACCGACACAGATTGATCCTACGGCGACGATGGGACAGGAAAAGCCTAGGAGTGGGAAGGAAGCTTCCGTGGCCTTAATTAAGGTACAGCCCCAGCATTTGCCTGGTGTGAAAATGGGCAACCACAGAAAACCATCTCCAGGGCTGCCGACAGTGGGGTTCGAACCCACTATCTCCCGGATGAAAGCTCACAGCTGCGCGCTCCTAACCGCACGGCCAACTCGCCCGGTCAAGAACATTTTAGACAACCCTTAGCTTCCGATAAATAATAGCATGGAGGATTTACAAAGAAACCTTCTAGTATCTAGGCATCCGCGAATGATCACTGGTAGGGAATTAACTATGACAAACTTGAAACTTGTTAGTTCCTGAATGCAAAGCTGGCAAGAAAACTGCCCTCCAAACTGTCAAACTCTACCCTGCATCACGAGGAAACCTCCTGCATTTGAAGAGCCCAGCAGAATTTGGTCTGCCGTAAATAGAATACGGACCAACCATGGAAGGTGCGCAGATGCTTTCCATACGTGGGATAAATTACAATCTCCAAAATGTGACTGTGGAGCTGACAGGTAAAGCAACCGCCACACTATGCAGGACATATAATGGTGACTTCACCGACTTCCTGATGACAACCGGTGATGTCATACAATATGTCACCAATTTAGATATCTCAGTGAAATATTTATAATATAACGGAAGTATTGTTAAGTTTACACGCCTAATTGTAATGTGTAGCCATACGATAAATAATAAATGCGCAGCCAACACGTTCATTTCATCAAAATAAAACGTGGCTGTTCTAAGAGAGCCGCATGTTTTGGAATTTGTAATTCAAATTATTACCTTTTTTTTTTTACTTTTTCCCAATTACTTGGAATATGCATTAAATGTACATTTGGCGTAGTTTCACAGCCGCAGCCCTCACTGATAACAACGCTAGGTGGAAAGACATAATCACTATCGCGTGTCTGCAGTGATTGGTAGTGTAATATATATATTGTGCGTGAATATGAAGAGCGGTGTATTGAGACGAAAAAAACACCCAACCCATAGCCGGTGGAATTAATAAGACGTGCTTCAGACATGGTTACGAACCTGCGATCCTCCGAATCGAATCGACGCTGACCATTCAACCGGGTGACCGAACAAGTCTCTGTTCAAACAATTCAGCGAAATTATTGTAATAATGCCGAAAGGTTTCAATTAGGCCACACTTTATTTATTTATTTATTTATTTATTTATTTATTTATTTATTTATTTATTTATTTATTTATTTATTTATTTATTTATTTATTTATTTATTCTCATTCTTCTTAATCTGCATACCCTCCAGGTTCGGTTTTCCCCTCGGACTTAGCGAGGGATCCCACCTCTACCGCCTCAAGGGCAGTGTCCTGGAGCTTGAGACTTTGGGTCGGGGATACAACTGGAGAGAATGACCAGTACCTCGCCCAGGTGGCCTCACCTGCTATGCTGAACAGAGACCTTGTCGGGGGATGTGAAGATTGAAAGGGATAGACAAGGAAGAGGGATGGAAGCGGCCGTGGCCTTAAGGTAGATACCATCCCGGCATTTGCCTGCAGGAGAAGTGGGAAACCACGGAAAATCTCTTCGAGGATGGCTGAGGTAGGAATCGAACCCACCTCTACTCAATTGACCACCCGAGGCTGAGTGGACCCCGTTCCAGCCCTCGTACCGCTTTTCAAATTTCGTGGCAGAGCCGGGAATCAAACCTGGGTCTCCGGGGATGGCAGCTAATCACGCTAACTACTACACCACAGAGGCGGAAATTTATTTATTTATTTATTTATTTATTTATTTATTTATTTATTTATTTATTTATTTATTTATTTATTTATTTTTGCCGGGCTGAGTGGCTCAGGCGATTGAGGCGCTGGCCTTCTAACCCCAAATTAGCAGGTTCGATCCTTGCTCAGTCAGGGGGTATTTGGAGGTGCTCAAATGCGTCAGCCTCGTGTTGGTAGATTTACTGACACCTAAAAGAACGCCTACGGGACTAAATTCCGGCACATCGGCGTATCTGAAAACCGTAGAAGTAGTTAATGGAACGTAGAGCTAATAACAATATTATTATTAATATTATTTATTGTATTTCATTTTATTTTGAAATTTTTTTTCGTCTTTTTCTCCTTCTTCTTTACGAAGAGCCCTGATAGGAACGATAAGTCGATTTCAATTCATGCTTCCTTGTTGTTTCCTCTTCATTTTTCCCGTACGCTTTGATCTTTTCTCCTCAGACCACTTTGGACCGGGTTTCATTCTTCCTTGGAATGCTTCCAGTCTTGAAACGTTTAAAAAAAATCTCTCTTTGTATTGTTTCCTCTTCTCTAATTTTATTTCTTTGTAAATATTTCTTGACCTCTTGTGTCCAGCTTGTTGTTAACTTTTCCTCCCAAAGGTACTTGAATATCTGTTTTGTCAATCAGTTATCAAGTTTTAATTAATGTATTTGTTTATTTATTTGTGTATTTATTGTCCGACTCGTTGGCTGAACGGTCAGCGTACTGGCCTTCGGTTCAGAGGTCCCGGGTTCGATTCCCGTCCGGGTCGGGGATTTTAACCTTAATTGGTTAATTCCAATGGCGCGGGGGCTGGGTGTATGTGTTGTCTTCATCATCATTTCATCCCCATCACGACGCGCCGGTCGCCTACGGGCGTCAAATAGAAAGACCTGCACCTGGCGAGCCGAACCCGTCCTGGGATATCTCGGCACTAAAAGCCATACGACATTTCATTTCATTTCATCTATTTATTTACGTTGGTTATTTGTCTTTACTTAAATACTAAATGACGTTTTTATACAACTTCGAAATGTTGAACGTTATTGTAGAAATACCTCGCTGTTCTTGTACTGTGAAGCTGTACGAACGTCATCTCGCTAATGTCACGCCATGGCAGAAGCCAGTGAACAGCTGGCGGTGACAGCACACTGCGCTTAGCTGAACAGGCTCAAGTGCAAATTGTGAAGGTCTCCGTCCTACTACTGCAGGACAAGGTCAAAATATGTGCAGGGTTGTACATTACGTGTTTCTGTGGTTCTTGGTAGTGCGGTGTGTTATGTGTAAATGAAGATATGGGTATTAAGACGAACACAAACATCCAGAATCCAAGCCAGAAAAAAATTACCGTATGCAGTTAAAATCCTCGGCTGGGCCGGAAATCGAAACCGAGGCCCCTTGAGCAGAAGGTCACTACACTGACAATTACACCAAGAAGCCAAATAAATAAATAAATAAATAAATAAATAAATAAATAAATAAACAATATTTTGGCGTTATGTTCACCAACGTCCGCCTCTGTGGTGTAGTGGTTAATGTGATTAGCTGCCACCCTCGGAGGACCGGGTTCGATTCCCGGTTTCGCCACGAAATTTGAAAAGTGGTACGAGGGCTGGAACGGGGTCCACTCAGCCTCGGGAGGTCAGCCGAGTACAGGGGGTTTCGATTCCCTCCTCACCCATCCTGGAAGTGGTTTTCCGTGGTTTCCCACTTCTCCTCCAAGCAAATGCCGCGATGGTACCTAACTTAATGCCACGGCCGCTTCCATCCCTCTTCCTTGTCCATCCCTTCCAATGTTCCCCCCCCCCCAGGGCCTCTGTTCAGCATAGCAGGTGAAGTCGCCTGGGTGAGGTACTGGTCATCCTCCCCAGTTGTATCACCTGACCCAGAGTCTGAAAATGCAGGACACTGCCCTTGAGGCGGTAGAGGTGGGATCCCTCGCTGAGTCCGAGGGAAAACCAACCATAGAGGGTAAACATATGAAGAAGGAGGAGAAGAGGAAATACGGTAAAGAAATCATGTGATACAAATCTTTGAAATGTGGCGGCACTTGGATCACACGAGAATACTTATTCAATCGAAATTGAGTTTTTAGGCAAAATTTGATCAGAAAATTAACTACTTATGAAAACTTGTCTCAAAACGTCCAAAACTCATTCAGTTTAATTTTGGAAGGAAGTGTATATGGATAACGAGGGAAAAAAGATGACACAATATGATACATTTTTAATTTTGATAAAGGCTGCAATATTGGGAAGAAGTGAAAAACGATCACGGAAACGTGCGGCTTACGGCAAATACCAGTGTAAAGCGTAGTCTGACGGCTGACGAAACCATTTTAGTACTGTACCGTGACATCGAGGTAAGTTTACGATGTTGCTGAATGTCACTTTGCTTGCGAAGATATTTAATAGCAGAATAGGTGAAACATGAGTCGGAACTGAAAATGCAGATATTATACAGCCCAGCTGTAGGTAGCAGTTTGTCCGTATGTTCTCAAATAGTGATAACACTACTCATCGACTATTTATGACGCTATATTTTTCCTTATAATCGGATTGACCCCATAACTCAATATACTATTATGATGCATATTAATCCGCTCTACTTCACATTATGAGTCCGTATTTAATTAGCGTGATTCAATTGAGTAGTTGGAAAACTAACATTCCACAAGTACAGGCTAAAAACAAATAATTCTCCGTATATTAACAGGACACCGTCAGCCTTCGTAACATATCACTATTAGTTGCCATCCTTGGAGGCCCGGGTTCGATTCCCGGTACTGCCATAAATTTAAGCCTATCAGGAGGTCTGGTATATGGTTGAAACGGTACCTGCACCACCTCGAGATGAGAACACGAGTTTACTTATTTTTACAGGACAATTTGTTTTCTGTCATTAACAAGAAAGGATCATTATGATTCTTCTACTTTGTCGATAAATTAAACCAAAGGGTTCCTTCTCTATACACAGAGTGGCAGGGTTACTGGCTTCTGACTAAGATGTCCGCGGTTCGAATCCCAACCGATACATGTGCGAGATACGAAATGAAAAGTGATAACGTCCCTGTGGTTCGGATTCGATGTAAAACTGCGAGTCTCGTGACTATGATTACAATGTCAAAAGTAAGTGAAACTACAAGCTGCCTTGCCGTTTTGCCTTCCGTACATCAGTAAATACAGTCAAGTATGCTACAGGGTATATCCTGAAAGTCATTCTGGTCGTCTCACTGTAGATTCTTCTATACAGTTCATTACAGACAGATATTTCAGTTCCCTTCCTATCCTCTGCTCTACTTGGCGTGAATAACTGGCTTTCTTCACTCAAACCGTACCGAAACCTGGGGTCGAACCCACATTATCTACACCGTGTAAATTACATGATACTCTCGTAGGCTGAATGGACAGCCTAGTGACCTTCGGTTTACTGGGCCCTGGGTATTTTGGCCGCCTTTGGTTAATTCCTCTATTTCGGCAGGTGTGTGTTCGTGATCAGCTGAACACACATCTTCATTTACAAGCAACACATCACACCACCAACTATCACAGAAACACGCAATAGTGAACGTAACCCTCTATATAGGGTTGGTGTCTGGAATCCTGAGTAGCACAGACATTACAACGCTGGTCTTCTGAATCCGACTTGGTTAGCTTCGAACCTGGCTTAGTCCGGTGGTATTTGAAGGTGCTCAAATAAGGAAGTCTCGTGTCGGTAGATTTATTGGCACGTAAAACAACTCCTAAAGGACAAAATTCTGGCACTTCGGCGTCTCCGAAAACCGTAGAAGTAGTTATTGTGACATAACATTATTATTATTATTATTATTATTATTATTATTATTATTATTATGTGTGCGACTCTTTGGATGAATGGTCAGCGTTGAGGCCTTCGGTTCAGGGGGTACCTGGTTCGATTCCCGACGGGGTCGGAGAATTTAATCGTATGTGATTAATTCTTCTGGCTCGGGGACTAGGTTTTTGTGTTTTACCCAACACTCCCTTCTTCATAGTCAGAAATACACTACACTACCACAGAAACACACAGTAGTGATTACATTCCTCCTCATAGGGTTGGCGTCAGTAAGGGCAACCGGCCGTAAAACAGGGCCTAATCCACATGTGCTATACAGTTCGTATCCGTGACCCCACAAGGTATATGAATAGTTCAAGATTATTATTATTATTATTATTATTATTATTATTATTATTATTATTATTATTATTATTATTATTATTATTATTATTATAGGAAAAGCATCTAATACACATTAGTACCGACCCAAGTAAAAGGCAAAAGACCAGGAAGGTTGTTTTCTGAATAAATATTTTTATCTAAAAGGCACAGACAAATTTTAAATCCGAATTAAATAATTCCTAATATATCCTCAAAACATGTATTTGTTTAGTTTACCCTTTGTATTCGAATATCTCTTATAATGAAGTATACTGCAGTGCACGCAATGACTGTTCATCTAGTATATACTGGCCATGACAAGCAGGGATGACAGATCATTTCCTAGCCTCTGGTATACGTGGCGTAATTCACAAGTCTCTTAAACACAGGCTGTATCGAGGTAAAATTAATTTACACCGTAAACGTGACATTAAACTACCATTAACAATTCGAATAAAGTAATTCATTGTGGATTTTGTTTCACAAATATATTTCGTGACAACATTTTCTTTCAAAGTGTAACCTACGAAAGATACTGCATGCTAGTGAGACGATAACGCAATGCGGTTTATCTAATCTGACAGTGAGACAAAGCTGAATCGTGTGACCTACCTCTGAGATCGTGATAGGAAGAGCCTTCTCCCGGCCCCCTGTTATCTTGAAGCCCCATGGCACGGTAGTATCGTTCCTCTGGAGCAAGATGCTCAATAGTTTAGCCATTATCACTCACATGAGTACCGAGCCGTACCGTACGCACTGTACCACGCAGTCGCGCGCGCTCTTAACTGTGGGGACTAGCTGTTCCTCGGCCCTACTCTGTCATAGCACGTGGCGTTGGTGGCACGCCCCCTAGCTCGTCCCGGCGCGCGCACTATCCTTCTACCTGCCAACACCAGCCGTATTTATCGTTAATAGTTCAATGCTGACAGAACAGCGACGAGATTAATTCGGCTGTAGATGACGCAAGATTTCATAATACATTGTTATTATAAAATAAATAGATTTAACAGTCTATCAAACCGAAGATATAGACAACGTAATTCTGAATGTTTAACGCTGCACTTGTTTCGTTGGTCGCAAAACAGCTGATTGCAGCGAAAACAGCTGTCAGCTAAGATGGCTGTCAAAGCTGCGCTTAAATTAAACACACTGAAGTTCGTATACTGTTAGATAATAGCATTTTTGCAAACGTTTCGGAAACCCAGGACCAATTACACTTTCAATTAATGATTGGAGTAATAAATTCGAAGCAACGAGTAATTATGATATTTCCCATAAAAGAGATTGTACGATCCTTTGTTCTTTAAAGGCAATAATAATAATAATAATAATAATAATAATAATAATAATAATAATAATAATAATAATAATAATAATAATAATAATGGTTTTACGTCCGACTACTTTTACTGCTTTTGGAGACGCCGAGGTGCTGGAATTTAGACCCGCAGGAGTTCTTTTACGTGCCAGTAAATCTATCGACGTCCGCCTCTGTGGTGTAGTGGTTAGTGATCACTGATCAGTGATCAGCTGCCATCCCTGGAAGCCCGGGTATGATTCCCAGCTCCGCCATGAAATTTGAAAAGTCGTACGAAGGCTGGAACGGCGTCTACTCAGCCTCGGGAGGTCAACTGAGTAGAGAAGGGTTCGATTCCCACCTCAGCCATCCTCGAAGTGGTTTTCCGTGGTTATCCATTTCTCCTCCAGGTAAATTTCGGTATGGTACCTAACTTAAGGTCCGCCTC
Organism: Anabrus simplex; assembly: GCF_040414725.1. Lineage (NCBI taxonomy): Eukaryota > Metazoa > Arthropoda > Insecta > Orthoptera > Tettigoniidae > Anabrus > Anabrus simplex. The sequence goes on along the minus strand of NC_090272.1, from coordinate 85,691,600 downwards.
TGTGGTGTAGTGGTTAGTGTGATTAGCTGCCACCCCCGGAGGCCCGATTCGATTCCCGGCTCTGCCACGAAATTTGAAAAGTGGTATGAGGGCTGGAACGGGGTCCACTCAGCCTCGGGAGGTCAACTGAGTAGAGGTGGCTTCGATTCCCACCTCAGCCATCCTGGAAGTGGTTTTCCGTGGTTTCCCACTTCTCCTCCAGGCGAATGCCGGGATGGTACCTAACTTAAGGCCACGGCCGCTTCCTTCCCTCTTCCTTGCCTATCCCTTCCAATCTTCCCATCCCCCCACAAGGTCCCTGTTCAGCATAGCAGGTGAGGCCGCCTGGGCGAGGTACTGGTCATACTCCCCAGTTGTATCCCCCGACCAAGAGTCTGAAGCTCCAGGACACTGCCCTTGAGGCGGTAGAGGTGGGATCCCTCGCCGAGTCCGAGGGAAAAGCCGAACCTGGAGGGTAAACAGATGATGATGATGATGACCTAACTTAAGGCCACGGCCGCTCCTTCTCTTCCTGGTCTATCCCTTCCAATCACCCATCCTCCCACAAGGCCCCCGTTCAGCATAGCAGATGAGGCTGCCTGGGCGAGGTACTAGTCCTCCTTTCCAGCTGTATCCCCAGACCCAAAGTCTCAGGCTCAAGGACACTGCCCTTGAGGCGGTAGAGATGGAATCCCTCGCTGGGTCCGAGGGAAAACCCTACCCTGGAGGGTTAACGGGTTATTGAATGAATGAAAGAAAGAAAGAAAGAAAGAAAGAAAGAAAGAAAGAAAGAAAGAAAGAAAGGAAAGTAAATAACAAATTATTTGAAACGCTGAAAGACCAATTAAATAAAAATTATGGGAAGCAGGGCCTAGCCTCTCCTTGTTAGTGGCGATAGTCACTTAATATCTCTATGCTAAAAACGAAAACAATGTCTTTCTGGACTTCTCGAGCTTTTTCTGGTCTCACTACCAACATTTTATCTGAGGTGACAGTATCAGACAGGCCTAAGACGAGCCGGTCTGAGTAGCTCTGACTTCTGGACTTCTGAGCCCAACATTCGATCCTGACTTGGCCTGGTGGTAGGCCTATTTGAAGGTGCTCAAATACGTCAGCCTCGTGTCGGTAGATTTACTGGCACGTAAAAAGAGCTCCTGAGGGACAAAATTCCGGCACCTCGGCGCAGCGTCTACGAAAGCCATGAAAGTAACTTCATTAGGCCAACACCGATGTTTGTTTCTTCCAACAAAATGACTCGCTAGCAAGGAAATACGTAAATATGTTGTCCGAAAATCTGGAAATTTGAAGGACACGATCAGGTAGGCTCGACTTGATATTTTCTAGCCTTTTCAGAGTACGATAGTTCTTTTTTTTAAATTGTTTACGTCGCACCGACACATACAAGTCTTATTATACAAGCGTCTGTGGCTTTAATTAAGGTACAGCCAGCACTGGCCTGGTGTGAAAATGGGAAACCATAGGAAACTATCTTCAGGGCTGTCGACAATGGGTTTCGAACACACACTTTTCCGAATACTGGATAATGGCCGCACTTAAGCGACTGCAGCAATGAGCATTTACTGATAGTTTCTCTGATATCAACAGAGTGCCATATGTTGCCAGTGGAACCACTTTGAGTTTGAACACAGAGCTATTGCCACTGCTGACTTTTCCTTCATATGTTAACTGAATATTGTTCCGAAGGCTTTTAGCTCTATCCCACATGTTCATGTACAGAGTGCTTCAGAAATAACTACCACATTTTGGAGAATGGTATGTTGGGTCTAGGAGATCATTTTCACATGACAACAGCTCACTCGGCAGACCTGCAAACACCGAAACCATTCTGTTAATCACAAACAGTTTATTTATTTATTTATTTATTTATTTATTTATTTATTTATTTATTTATTTATTTATTTATTTATTTATTGACGAAGTTAGGGTTCTTGGTCCTCTCTTACACTTAACCACGTACAACGTTTAGACTTTTTACAGCATTAATTTAAAATATCATAGTAATCAATTACAGTTTATGAGGTAAGGCAAGTAAGTCAATAAGGGATGACTATAATACAATTAATTAAGATGACTGTTGATGAAAAATTATGGGATAAATAGAGAGTGGATAATAACAAAAAGATATCAAATTAATACGTAAAGAATATATCTACTAACTAGCTCATAGGAAAACTTATTCTAATATGAGGCAAAAAGAAATTAACTGAATATCACTATGTTACAATCTGAATGCCCTTAAAACCATGTTATTATGTTATCTATTTCAAGGAACAGTACATAGCCTTAAATGTGAAGAGTAAGAACGTAAATGGGATAGCCTGAGATACTTAAAATAATACGTTATTTTTGGTTTCATTCACACGTCATTCCCTCTTATATTCATTCGAGTCAACTGTATGTACTGTGGAGGAATTTTGCGGTACCGGTAAGCATTTTTAAACTTCTAAGACGAGCAAGACTTTTTAATATCTTCCGGAATCGTATTCAGTGACACGAATAACTGGCTCTAGGTATTTGTTCGATGCGGTGCCATTTCAAGTAGTGATCCGGAACGAGTGTTAGTTTTGTGGAATGAAGAAACAAGCCTAAAATTGGACGATAGATAGGTGGGGCTGTTTGTAGAAAGCAACTGAGAGACGAGGAGTCATTTGATGGGTTTTTCTACGGTCATTTAAACGTAAGCATCCCAACTTTTTGTAGTATGGGGTTATATGAGCATCATGTCAGATCTGGAAGGCATGTCGAACGCAAGAGTTCTGTACACGTTGTAGTTTTACTGCTTGTTCCCAGGTTAGGTCAATCAGTATACTGTCACAGTAGTCAAATTGCAAATTATAAGTGATACATTCGATATTTAGATATTGTTAGAAAATTCCAGGCCTCGACTAAATGACATAATTGTAAATTTAGCGGAACAATGCAATCTACCCCGCTGGGGCTTCTTGCTTTGAGTGCTCGATGACACGCACGCAGTACAATTCAGAATGCCGCAATGAATAAACGCGTCGACCGATTTCAAAGATTCTGGTCTCGCTTTGCTCGCGAATGGAGAGTATAACAAATATAAGTGACATTGTAGTGAATACACATACAAACATATTAGAGATGAAAATATATTTTTACTATGTTCTGAAGAAATGGGATTGGCACACCTTATAAAAGACAGTTTTAGACAAGGGAAATAAAGAGATAAATTTATAGATGAGGAGGATACTTTTCTGGGAACACATTAAGACCTGAGTGTATCACACTCAGGAAGACTTACTTGCAAGAACTGACGCACCTGCAGATAAGATCCAAATAAAGAACATAAAGTGTTTCTAAACGTCGTGGTCCGATGAGTGTAACTCTCTTCAACGTTATTTTGAACATTTTGATTGATCGGATCTTATGTCAATCCATGGGATTCTCAGCAGTGGTATATTTCGAAGGCACCAATGTGCTATCTTTCCGAGATTCCAGCATTAAGATGAACACAGGGATACCGAAAATTCTAGGGGTTTAACCAAATATATTTTGGTGTCTATGGGGCTATTATGATTTTTTTTAGATCTCGTTCAGTTGTGTCATCGCAGCTTTGGCTATTCTAGCTCTCATTTATATCTCTGCAGTACATGCACTATCCACAGCCAGTCTGAGTGGCTCAGACGGTAGAGGCGCTGGCCTTCTGATCCCAACTTGGCAGGTTCGATCCTGGTGCAGTCCGGTGATATTTAAAGGTGCTCAAATACGTCAGCCTCGTATCGGTAGATTTACTGGCACTAAAAAAACTCCTGCGGGACTAAATTCCGGCACCTCGGCGTCACCAAAAACAGTAAAAGTAGTTAGTGGGACGTAAAGCAAATAATATTATCATCACACTATCCACATTCTTCTTTTGAGACTTTTCCCACACCCTTGTGGGATCGAGGATGTGAATTGTGTCGCAGATGCTGACTTAGCCCTGATTTATGGCCGGATGCCCTTCCTGACGCCAAGCATATATGGAGGGAGGTTTTTACTATTGTATGTTTCAGTGGTGGTTGGTAGTGTGATGTGTTGTGTATGTATGAAGAGAAGTGTATTGGGATGGGTACAAGTACTCAATCTCTGAGTCAGGGGAATTAACCAGACATGATTAATATCACAGATCCGGCTCGGAATCGAACTCAAGATCCTGTGAACCGAAGGCCTTGATGCTGACCATCCAGGAAAAGAGTAGGACTCACTTACTCTATCCATATAGTACTCAAGTCGGACTTTAAGTTCTTCTGTACTTTTTTTTCGGGTTCTCCTTTTCATAATAATCTATTTTCCTTCTCTTTACTATATATAACCTAGGTTTTTAATCATTGCCGATGGAGACTCTCATAAGTAAATAAATTATTAAACTACCGCACTTAATTATATGTCTGTTTGTGCTCTAAGGTGTTGGGCAACATTATTACGGGCATTGCGCCCACATTCAGCTCAACACCCGCGCATGGTAATTTCCGTGCAAGTAAATCGTCTGTAAAGAGAACAAGAACGTCAGTTGAATCATTTATAAACTCAGCCCAGTCATGCGAGTTCCCAGGCTCTCTGTACCAGCGTCACGGAGATACCGGACAATTGAGGCGTCTTGTTCTCTTCTCATCTGTCTTGGCTGAATAAGATATTCTGTTTCCTTCGCATCCCAGACGGTATTTAATTATATTAACGAATTAGTCTGGATATTGAGGTGGACATTTCTGTCATTCTGTTGAAAACGTCTGGGAAACGTTTAGTTAACCATTCAGGAGAGAAAACTACATCTGATATCCTTTGCACTATTGTATCCCAAATTTCTTATTTTACATATAGAATTTAATTTGTTCTTTTAACATTCCATTTAGGCTCACAAAACTTAATTTCACTTTTTCTCCCATAATATTCCATTTAAGTTCACAAAACTTCATTTCATATTTCTCTTGTAATATTCCATTTAAGTTCACAAAACATTTAATTTTTTCTCCTGTAATATTCCCTTTCACTTCACGAAACCTCATTTCATTCTTTTCTCCTGTAATTTTCCATTTCACTTCATAAAATTTCATTTCATTTTTCTCGTAATATTTCATTTCACTTCACAAAACATTTCATCTTTCCCTTGTAATATTCCATTTAAGTTCACGAAACCTCATTTCATTCTTTTGTCCTGTAATATTTCATTTCACTTCACAAAACTTCATTTCATTTTTTTCCGATGTAATATTTCATTTCACGTCACAAAACTTCACTTCATTTTTCTCCTGTAATAGTCCAGGTGGACAGACTCTTCCTGTCAGCAGCTTGTCGTGATGTACTCGTGTCGTGGATCTCTCTGGTTCTGTGACATCCTGTTGATATAAATATATCTTAGAGCAGGGGGTCATCCGAACATTCCTGTAACGAAATGGTGTCACGTAACAAAGTGAGTGACGGAAGTGTAACCTAGCAACCGTACAGGTCGTGATGTAATGGTCAGGTGGTTGCCCAGACAGTGTTACCTAGCAACCGTGCAGGCTATGTCTTATGGCAGGCAGTCATCAGAAATTACTAACCATGACCAAGGAACATATAAGACAATTTATGATGATTTGATTTTCCCATAGCGAATTTGACACAATATTTGGATTTCTCTACATTTCATATCTTTCTCCTGATAGAAGAAACCAAGCATAAAGTTAATATTAAAAAGTACAGAGAGATAAAAAAAAGCTTTTAAAAAGTTTGTTGGTATGATCTACATAGCAATTCTCCATACAGTTAGTTATCGACTCTCGGACTAAACATTTCACGCAACTGTCACTGATATTCCCCTTATTTTTTACTCTATAGAAAAGATAAAGAACAAAAACACTATAAACAACGCTCTAAATCAATTTTATCATGAGCAATGTTCCTGTAAAAACCAACTATTAAGACAGAGACATCGAGTTTTATATTTCAGGCTCGCTCTGAAGAACCCCTCCTGCTGATAATTTCTGAACAACATACCGTGTGATTCAGCCGCCACTTCCAATGTAGTTTTATGCAACCCAACTAACGTGCGATATGGTTATAAGGTGGCTATTCCCCTGCAGGCGTACTGAATGGTACTAATGTCCAGTGAGCACATTTTGCACACGATTCTGAACACTGCCGACAGATTATATCGTCCGCTCGCAAAACATGACGCCTTGAAATCATTTAGCGACGTCCTTTGACCATGTAACTATGTTAAGGTGTCGTGCCTCGTGACCGGGTGTAACGAAGTAGGGAATCAATGCACAACACTAGGTAACAGTGCAATAATTAAAGTCTTAAACACCGAACCAGATTGCGTACGTAATCTGCTCTCGTCGTACTACCAGCATGTTCCCAGCAGCGTAGTGTATCGGATGTGGTTAGGCGTTAGCCTAGCAATCGACGGAATGTGCCATTGGCGGCTCGAATCCTGCATCATTCAAATATTTTTGCAGCGGTGTGATGTTTGATTACGTAAACACAGGCCCACGTTTGCCACATTCAAACGGTAGAACTATGCTGTTATTCATCGTGTGCCCTGGGCATACTCCGCTGTAATTTGACATGCTTTTCACAGAGGAATACGTTGATATGCTCCTCATTTATGGGGAAGCAAGACAACACGCGTACCCGGAGCGGTATCCCGACAGGCGACACGCGGCTGCTACGATATCCCACCGTGTTGAAAGACGCCTAAAGTCAACAGGAGTCCACCAGTCCACGATAAGCCCGTTACATCGGGTGAAACAGAAGAGACCGCGGCAGCTCGTAATAATCCACACATCAGAACAAGGGCGATTGGAAAACAGTGAACATCAGACAGCCTTCTGTCTGGCGAATATAAATTTCACACCTACCATCTTGAGCTACACCAAGAGCTCCATGGACGGGATTTCGAAGCTGGAATGGAGTTCTGTCGATGGTTATTAGGCAGGCTGGACAATGATGCAGCATTCGTATGGCATATCATATTCTCGGACGAATCGCGCTTCCACAATAATGGGAACGTCAATCGCTTCAACATTCACTATTGGAGTCCGGACAATCCTCACTGGGTGCGACAGGAGGCCCGTCAAGTACGATGGGGACTGAATGTGTGGTGTGGAATCTTGGGGGTTCGCCTGATTGGACCTTATTTCTTTAGGGCCATTGGACGGGCCCCACGCTACCTGCACTTTCTGCGTTAGGAACTCCCACTGTTGCAGGAGGATGTGCCTTTCCACGAACGTTTGACGATGTGGTTACAACAGGATGGAGCTCCGCCACACTCGGCTTTACACGTACGTAACCATCTGAACGAGGAACTGCCAGGGAAATGGATAGGACGAGGAAGCCCTGCTTCTTGGCCCACCTTATCACCGGATTTAAAGCCGTTAGACTTCTTGTGGGGGCATTTAGAGAACGTCATTTACATTCAAGCGCCGGAAAACCCCGACCAGCTCCGGTAACTCATCACGGACGCCTGCCGAGCAATTACACCTGGAATGCTTCAGCGCACAAAACGATCTGTTGGACACCGGGCCCGAATGTGCATAAACCAAAACGGTCATCACATCGAGCATTTGCTGCGATAAAACATTGTCAGGGAAAAAGTGCTTTCCTATTGTTTCCGGTCCGTATGTGTCCGATCTGCTAACTAATTGGTCTTTCTTAGGGCCACAAACACATTCTTTCACACACAATTTGCATGAAAGCGGGTACTGAACTTACAATACGTGCAGTACGTATTAAACAAATATTTTAAAAATATGGAATCTTCGCCCCGGACTCGCACCTCCCTCCTCACACGTAAGCCCTCTTCGCCGCGCCTTTACCAACAATGCTACGGTTCCGTATGGCACACTGTGAAGCTTGTAGCATGTATTCTGTTTACTTGATCACAATATCAATTTAGTGTTTTGCCGATGTGTCAGGTTCATATGATCTAGAAGCCACACATATGCCTTCCAGTGTTTAATAAGAGTATAATATAATGGCGTCCTCTCATGGTAAGACGGTAAATACCAAGATATCCGGTTGTGTTGCCTGAGCATACCGGCAAGAAAGATGTTTTTAGGACGGAATGAATATTGTGGGTTGCATAAAAATGCATTGGAAAGGGCGACTGAATCATACAGTTTAGCTAAGATCCTATTCGCCTTTACCCTAAACTTAAATACTAAGCTTTTCAAGGCAGTGTTGAAGGCAATAGACCACGAGGAAGAACAGCACGTAGATGGTTAGATCACGCGAAGAAGATCAAGTGCCCAATTCTTCAGATTATGTTAAGAAGGCTGCACTGGGAGACGTCTCATCAAGGCTGCAACACAGAAATGATAAAGTAAATTATGTCAGGACGCTCAGCAATGAGCAGAACGACTAATTATGACGACACGGCTTCTCACAACGCAATATCGTTCCAGAACAAGCTTCACTGAACTCCACGTAACCATCAGACGCACTCACTGCTGATGAAAGACTCATCACAGAGTCACAACCGTTTCGTACTGCGTAACATCGCTGGCGATTGACGCATTCAAGACTGACTCCTGACTGACTAGCGTACGCCTGTTGAGCTCTTTATAAAGGCTCGACAAGATCCTAGACCTCCAGATCATTTTGGGTGGCTGGTCCATTGTTAATGAACTATCAGTTTCTTCGGGGAGATTCTTTATTGCGAGCCTCAATAATTCGCCGACGATATTATTTTGCTCACTGCTGGTCCTGTCCACATTCTGCGCCGCCATTATTGAATTACGCCGACCGCCACACATTCGGACGTCATTGTTACATTATACATTTTGTAATGTTAAATACGCATTTCACTTAGTGTACTAATAACGTGTAATTATTAGGGCATGCTTAGATCTGGGTGTCATAACAATACCCTTATTTAGTAACCTTGAAGTGTATTGAAAAACTTTGGGAACCCCCGGGCTGAATCCTCAAGGGTGTATAGTCAAGTTCCAGCACGGAACCCGACACCACTTCAAAGAAAGCTCATCCCATTTCATTTCTCGCCTCTCTATTGTATCGAAATTGGTAAAGGGGATAATTTCTATCGATTCTGGTAGCTACGCCATTATTTTATCAATTTCAGCCAATAGCAGTGGTTCCTCGCGCGAGTGATATGGAAAATATCGCACGATTTACGATATTTGGTTATAACACAGGTGGGTTGACGGGTCCTAGCCTTGGAAATGAACAAATCACTCTTCTACAAACAATAGGAAGTGAGATTTCTATTCTTTCCTTATATCGTTCACTTAGGTTTCTTTGTTATGTCGCAGTTGGTAATCACGTCCATCTGTGTTGAATTCTTTTTAATTTCAGCCTGTGGCAGTGGCTGTTGAAGCGGGTGGGTGTGGACAATGAGGAGTGTCTGCTCAAATGGTGCTATTCCCACTTCAAAGAAGAAATCACTATTTCGTCCACATGCATTACAGTAATTGAATACCATCGAATGCCATTAGAAATCCATACCAGATCATGGATACGTTCCATGTTCCTTTCATTATACTGTACGTTTCTTGTGTTTTTCCACAACTTACTTACGGTGAAATTAACACCGTTTGAACAGACACCCCTCAAATGTCGCACAAGTTATGATTTTCGTTGTAGAAGGACGTACATTTTCAAGGGTGGGTTGGCTATTCCCTAGCCTTGGAAATGAACAGTTCATGAGATTTCTATGATTTACGTATATAAATAAAGTATTTTTACTGCGGGACTGAGATGAGAATTCTACCGTAAAACCCCATGGCACAACAGCCCCGGAGGGCCTTTGCCTACTAAGAGACCGCTGTTCAGCCCGAAGACCTGCAGATTTGAGGCGTCGTGTGGTCAGCAGGACGATTCCTCACGGCCGTTATTCTTGGCTCTGTAGACCGGAGCCGCCATTTCACCGTTAGGTAGGCCCTCAATTATAATCACTTAGGCTGAGTTGACCTCGAACCAGCACTCAGGTCCAGGTAAAAATCGCTGACTTGCCCGGGAATCGAACCCCGGACCTCCGGGTAAGAGGCAGGCACTCTACCCCTACATCGATTCTACCGTAAAGTTCCATAAATTTGTTCACTGCCAGTTCATCTTTGCTATCCTCACGAATATCAGGCTCATCACCATTCACTAAAAAATCTAAAATACTATCTTCCATCACGCTTTCCTTAAACCTGGACGGATCTTGTTGGAAGACAGAGGACAGTTGTACATTTTGAAACACAAGGCACAGAAGTATCAATGGCAATAAAGCGAGAGCTTTTTATCTCACCGACAATTTCATGAGCGCCCAATAAAATAATATAAGAGTGAAACTTTTATAAACCGGAAACCTGCCTTAAACGGACTTTTATGTGGTCCCGTGAGCTAAATGGCACTTCATGCGACCTAAAACGGAACCGGTCCAACGCGAAAACGGAAGTATATTCCAGTTCCGACAGGGAAGATTCTCTAAAACGAAACATACGTTAATGTAATCTAATGTGTAATACGTACCATAGAAACTTCAAGCAAGGAATTCTACCATGTAACCGACTTCTTGTTGTAGCTGCTGTTGTACTGTAATTACTGCAATTGATTTTTCTGTTTTTTTTTAAATTGTGTAGACTTTAATTTCACAAATTATTTTCAGTATTTTTAATTTTTAAATTTAATTACACACTTTCTAAAGTTATATTCCCAAGGACATGCAGCTCTCTCTGTATGAATGATGTACTGATGATGGCTTCCTCCCGAGTAAAATATTCCGGAGGTAAAATATTCCCCCATTCGGATCTCAGGGTGGGGACTACACGAGAGGGGGCGATCATCAGGAAAATGGATACTGACATTCTGTGAGTCGGAGCGTGGAATGTTAGAAGTTTGATTCGTTGTGGTAGGTTAGAAAATTTGAAAAAGGAGATGGATAGACTAAATTTAGATGTAGTTGGTATAAGTGAAGTACGTTGGCAGGAAGAACGGGGCTTTTGGTCAGGTGACTACAAAGTTATCGACACAGAATCAAACAGGGAAAATGCAGGAGTTGGTTTAATAATAAATAAGAAAATAGGGCAGCAGGTGAGCTACTACGACCAGCATAGTGAAAGAATTATTGTCGTCAAGATAGATACCAAACCATTGTCCTCCACAATAGTGCAGGTCTACATGCCTACTAGTTCAGCAAATGATGAGGAAACCGAAAGAACATATGAAAAGATAAAGATTTAATACAGTACGTAAAAGGTGACGAGAATTTAATTGTGATGGGAGACTGGAATGCAGTGGTAAGCCAAGGAAGATAAGGTAATACAGTAGGAGAATTCGGATTGGGACAAAGAAACGAAAGAGGAATTTGGCTTGTTGAATTCTGCATTGATCACATTTTAGTCCTTGCCAATACTTGGTTCAAACACCACAAACGACGGCTGTATACGTGGACGAGACCTGGAGACACTGGAAGGTATCAAATAGACTTCATTATGATTAGGCAGAGATTCAGAAACCAGGTGTTGGATTGCAAAACTTTCCCAGGAGCAGACGTGAACTCTGACCACAACTTGTTGGTCATGAAACACCAACTGAAGTTGAAGAAATTGAAGAAAGGAAGGAATGCACGGAATGGGATCTAGACAAGTTGAAAGAAAAGAGTATTGAGGGATTGTTTCAAGGAACATATTGCACAAGGACTAAATGAAAAGCCTGAAGGAAACACAATAGAGAAAGAATGGATAGTCATGAAAAATGAAATCAGTAGGGCTGCTGAAGAAATGTTAGGAAGGAAGACAATATCAACTAAGAATCAGTGGATAACTCAGGAGATACTAGACCACATTTATGAACGACGAAAATACAAGAATACTAGACTGAAGAGGGCAGAAAAGAATACAGACGATTAATGAATCAGGTGGATAGAAAGTGCAAGGTAGCTAAAGAAGAATGGCTGAAAGAGAAGTGCAAGGATGTCGAAGATTGTATGGTCCTAGGAAAGGTAGGTGCTGCATACAGGAAAATCAAGGAAACCTTTGGAGAAAGGAAATCTAGGTGTATGAATATTAAGATCTCAAATGGAAAGCCACTTTTAAGGAAAGAAGACAAAGCAGAAATATTGCAGCAACATATCCATCAGTTGTATCAAGGTAAAGATGTAGATAATTTGGTTCTGGAACAAAAAGAGGCTGTTGATGCTGATGAAATGGGAGACCCAATTTTGAGGTCAGAGTTTGACAGAGCTGTGAGTGACCTCAATAGGAACAAGGCACCTGGAATTGATGACATTCCCTCTGAATTACTGACTGCATTAGGAGAAACCAACATGGCAAGGTTATTCTATTCAGTGTGTAAGAAATAAGACAGGAGAAGTGCCATCCGATTTTTGGCAGAATGTTGTTATACCTATTCCCAAGAAAGCCGGTGCTGACAAGTGTGAAAACTACCGCACCATTAGATTAGTATCTCATGCCTGCAACATTTTAACACGTATTATTTACAGAAGAATGGAAAGGCAAGTTTAAGCTGAGTTGGGAGAAGATCAATTTGGCTTCGGAAGAAATGTAGGAACACGCGAAGCAATCCTGACTTTGCGTCTCATCTTAGAGGATCGAATCAAGAAGGACAAGCCCACGTATATGGCGTTGATTGATCTAGAAAAGGCACTCGATAATGGTTATTGGGCCAAGCTATTTAAGATTCTGAAGGTGATTGGGATCAGATACCGAGAACGAAGGATTATCTTCAATCTGTATAAAAACCTGTCTACAGTGATAAGAATCGAGGGCTTTGAAAAAAGAAGCAGCAATCCAGAAAGGAGTGAGGCAAGGCTGCAGTTTGTCCCCCTCATTTTCAATGTTTACATAGAAAAGGCAGTAAAGGAAATCAAAGAGGAATTTGGAAAGGGAATCACAATCCAAGGAGAGGAAATCAAAACCTTGAGATTTGCCGATGATATTGTTATCTTATCCGAGATTGCAGAACAATTCGATGGTGCTGAATTTTATGGACGAAGTCTTGGGTAAGGAGTACAGGAGGAAAATAAATAAGCCCAAAACAAAAGTAATAGAGTACAGTCGATGCAGGAAATATTAAATTAGGAAATGAAGTCTTAAAGGAAGTAGAAGAATATTGTTACTTGGGTAGTAAAATAACTGACGATGGCATAAGTAAGGAGGACATAAAATGCAGACTAGCAGAAGCAAGGAAGAGCTTTCTCAAGAAAAGAAACTTGCTCACTTCAAACATTGACATAGGAATTAGAAAGATGTTTCTGAAGACTTTCATCTGGAGCATGGCACTGTATGGAAGTGAAACATGGATGGACGATAACCAGCTCAGAAAGAAAGAGAATAGAAGCTTTGGAAATGTGATGTTACAGTAGAATGCTGAAGGTGAGATGGATAAATCGAATCACGAATGAATCGATTGGTGAGAGGAGATCGATTTAGCTATACTTGACCAGAAGAAGTGCTAGAATGATAGGACACATTTCAAGACACCCAGGACTTGTTCAGTTGTTTTTCTTGAAGGAAGTGTAGGCGTTAAGAACGGTAGGGGTAATTATGACAAGCAGATTAGAGCAGATGTAGGATGCAATAGTTACGTAGAAATAAAAAGGTTAGCACAAGATAGGGTGGCATGGAAAGCTGCATCAAAACAGTCTATGAACTGATGACTCGAACAACAACAACAACAATAACAACATCTTCCAAGTATTACTTTTTAAATCTTGGTGTATTTGTCGTCTTCGGGCAGCCTCTGTCTGGAGGAAGACACAAAAATCAAAACATATACAGTAGTACAGTAATTACATTCAGTGTAATATTATTGTTCGTTTCAAAGAAAATTCTCAAGTTCTGTTTATGGATACATGAATTGAAATAGATATACCGTGAGCATCAAATATTGGTTAACTTTTCATGAAATGAAAACCTCCCTAAAACGGAATTTTTTATGGTCTTGACAATTCCGCTTAAGATAGGTTTTACTGTAATAAAATGAAAATAGCATAGGCAGTTAATACAATATTATTTCATTGAATTCATTACAACCAATGTGATAACGCCTCTTCTGCAAATCTCTTTGTAACTGCCCCCATATTTGATTTATTCACATCTTTGTAAATACTATGCCATAGATTACAAGTGGGACACAATTGCGAAATACCTTCGTGGTTAAGTGTAAGGGAGGTCCATGAGCCCCAACTTGGCCACATATAAAGGCATAAAATAAATAAATGAATAAATAAATAAATAAATAAATAAATAAATAAATAAATAAATAAATAAATAAATAAATAAATAAATAAATAAATAAATAAATAAAATCCAGACAGTTGCCTATCCAGTGAGATAATTTCATTTCGATATTTCAGAGATAGTTGACCATGATTGGTTGAAAATGACACAAAGTAAAACTGGGTTGACCAATATTCTATGCGTGGCGGTTGAGATAAACATTCGTAAAAGTACTCTACAGCGATATATCAAAATGCCTGCCGTCTTCATATTGCACTGTTAGATGACACGACCCCATTCTAAACAACATACGTTGAGCGTGAGACTGAACTCTCGATGGAAGAGGATTAAAAACGAAGGAATACCTGAGATACTTAACAAATGTACAGGCTACAGGTAAATATAGAAATGTCTATGAAAGATGGGGAAACGAAAGAGTCTGCTCCTCGCAAAAGCTAACACTATCAGAATCAGAAGAGAACGAAAGGTGGCCAAATTAGGTCAGAAAGGAAAGGGATCAGACAGAATCCGGACAAACGTATGTTAAAACAATGCCAAACAGTGATTCACCACGCATTCTGCTAAACCGTAAACTTCAGTGAAGAATAATTATTTTATCTCCCACTCAAATAAATAAGTCATTGACAAAATATACCTCACGTAAGCCATTCATTACTGCGATGTTGAAATCCTTTCATTTTCTTTCCCACGCAGAGAAGGGATTTCTAAGGTCATGAGGGAGACGATAAAACGTTTAAAGAATCCTACTGTACTCCTGCACATCGAACCTTCTATCTACGCACGGATGGTTTTCCTCTTCTTAGTATTCAGATCGTTCAAGTGGAGCTGTTCTAGGGAATCCCCGGGCTGTTAAAAAACTGTGTGACACTTCATTAGTCAATGAAAGTGAGTGAGTAAACCAGTCGTGTAATCGGATTTTTGAACGTAATTATTGTGAAAATGTTATTTTTAAAATATTTTTTCCTGAATGTTGTCGTCTCACGCTAATAACACTATCAGAATAATACTAATAAACTGCTAGAAAAACTACTGTAATACACATATAGCAGAATGAGGAGTAAATGAAACAAAACACATGGCCCATGCATCCCCTAATAAATAATAATAATAATAATAATAATAATAATAATAATAATAATAATAATAATAATAATAATAAATCTTTCTTTCTTTTTCTACCGCTTCCCATACTTCTGGTGTCGCGGGTGCGAACTGTGTAGTATATATGGATTTGGCCCTGTTTTACGGCCAGATGCCCTTCCGAAAAACAGCTTAGTTTTACCACAAAACTTCCTATTTCATCACCGCAAAATTACACGTAAAACATTAGAAATCGCAAATATAAAATGCACAACAGCTCACCTTAAAAACTGGCAGCGCAGCACACTGCCTGCCCCGGTGAAACGCTTGTCCTAGAGTGGGACAGGCTGCAACCGATGTGCAATTATTTTTACGTACTCCAGTAACGGTAACGCTGGTCGACAGGGTTTTCTTCACAAGGAATCTTATCAGAGAATCTAGTGCAATTTGTCATACTGAATTCAGATATGTAGTCAGAATTTTTCCATCAGGCACAGTCTTTTTGGGACAGCGACTTTTTTTTAATTTGATTTTAGCGTTCTCCTTTAACTGTCATACGAACCTTTACCTCATACCTATCGATTTTATTCAAGTTGAATTTAAGGAAGTTATATGTAATGTCATGTTGAAGCACCAAAAGACAAGACTGCGCAGGTTAATTCCTGTTTTGACATGCGCGCACCTGTTAATCTGGCATTGTGATGTGTCAGTATTGAGCAGACTATGGGCTTGTTAGCACGAATATCACTAGTGAAATATTTACCACATCTAAATCAACATATACAGTTACATATCCGAATTTGCCATCTGAAATGTGGCCAGTCTTACACAATGAAGGTTTCCCTGCACAAATTATAAAAAAAATTAAAATGAATTTGAGACAAAACTACTGCCTGATGGGGAAAAAAACTGACATGGCATTTGAATTCAGTATGAAAAATACTTCTAGAATCTCTTATATTTATTCTTGTGAAAGAAAAAAAGGTTCATTTTTGTCGACTAGTGTAATTCACCGCGTTGATATTTCTCCCACAATTCAGTAGCAACATGATCATTTTCACAGTCATGTATATTTATTTTTCTTCTATAATGCACTGTGTTAAAGCACAGGTAAGTTTCATTTTGCAGTTGTTTTAAAGCTTCTGTAAACTCGTGGACAGAAGGTTGGGGTTTATAAAATTGTTGTTTTAAATGTCGATGAAATGACTGTGCGCCATTTGTAGTTCTGGTTCCACCTGTTGGTATACTGGCCCATAAATTGAGCGGAAATTTAGCATCTTCACTTACATAGTTTTCAAGTAATTAGTCCAGAAAAATAATTATCTGATTGTGATTGGAAGCAATACTATGCAACTCTACGAACGGTTCCCCGACTGTGGTTGGAGGTAGAAATGTTTCTCGGTAATGAAAAATAACTTTTTGCGGCAATGAAAATTATTTTTGCGGAATTTCTTTTACTTTTTTCCTCGTTTGCTATCCAGCCTGCCAGAAGACTAGTGCACTGTAAACATTAGGTCTCGCCAACAAAGGCATTGAGTCGGGATTAAACCTGTTAATTAGGATTCTGAAAGCCAGCGCTTTCTGAGGCACACAGACCGGCTACAAAGGAGATAGTTAAGAAAATCGATTGAAATCTTGGCCCGCCAGTGAATGTGGTGAGCCGTATTAAAACTTGATGAAATCATCAAAAATATACAATGGTTTGTATTCAGATTTTACAGAATGATCGACAGGACTGACATTTGCCTTGAGATAAGCATATTTGACTGAAGAGTTGATTGTTCTAACAGACGGCATCCGCTGGAATCCACGAGTGAAGGACGTATGTCAGGACACAACGAACAAGTTCCCTGAAATAATTCAGATCATACTTTTAATTTCCTGTACTTTTATAGGAGGCAGGGTTAGGGCAGGGTGACCAGATTTATCAAACAATAAAAGAAGACATTTCGCGTAAATTTAGTCATAAAAAGGTAGGATAAATCAGAACACTTACATTTTAGGTTTAAAAAAGAGGAGCATTTGGTGTTCGTTAAAAACGGGATGTCTAGTCGCCGTAGGTTAAGTGTGGTTTGGGGGAGAAGAAGATCAGTCATATATACAACATACTCAACTTTCAAGAATGGAACTAAATAGGCTAAAAAAATAGTTAATTCCCGTGTGTAGTCATGTGGCAATGGGTGGGCCAATTTATTATTATAAGTGATGACAGTCTCCGTGAACTGTGTATTCCTCTTGCCCTTCGTACTGATTTCAGTGACATACTACTGTCACCTTATCTTCATCTTATCAACTTTACGAGCGAGGTCAGCGCAGTTATCTAAACCAATTTGATAACACTTCCTTTGTAATGTGCGGATATCGGATTGGTAATCCCTGGATGAATTAGGAGAATTAAGCCTACACTTGAGACTTAACAGTTGTGACTGAAGCGCTAAAGTTCACTACATTCGAGCATTGTAGTGAGAGAACCAGCCAGGACTTTTCCAAAAGATTGTTCAGAAATTAGTATACAAAGGGCACTACGAAAGTTTTTTAATACGCAAAAATAATTGGCTGGACATCCCTGTTATGGTGAGGGATGGAAAGAGGGGTAAAAACCGGTCTAGAAGACAGCAAGGCGCGACCTTCACACCAGTTGTTACCAAGCAGTGGGATTGAAAGCAAGTTAAGATGTCAATGTGGTCTAAAGGTGAATATCGCGCAATTATCCCCTACAATTTTGCTCGTGGATTAACTGTTGACCAGTGCCTGGAGGAAATGATTCATGTGGTGGGGAAAGACTGTCTACATCGGACAACAATTTTCCGCTGGTACAAAGAGTTCCAGAGGGGAAATTTTGGGATTGAAGTCGATCCTCGTTCTGGGCGACCGTCTGAATCAGTGACTGAGGAAAACATTGAAGCTGTGAGGAAAATGTTGCAGCAAGAGAGGCGGTTGACATATCGGCAGGTAGAAGAGACCCTCCACATCCCTGCACCAGCTATTCATTCAGTTCTACATGACCATCTCCTTGTTAGAAAGTTTTGTTCCCTTTGGGTGCCCCATTCACTTTCAAAGGAACAAAGGGCACATCGAGTGAAATGGTACCGAGAAATGCTAAAACAGTTTGAAAATGGGACTTCGTGAAACGTCAAAATCATCGTTACGGGTGACGAAACTTGGCTTTATTATTACGATGTCCCAACAAAATCCCAGAACAAGGTGTGGCTGTTTAAAGACGAGGGTACTCCTGTGACTGTGCGAAAGTCAAGGTCAGTAAAGAAAAGGATGATTGCAGTATTCTTCACTAAACGGGGCATCCTGACTCGGGTTGTGCTAGAAACACAAAGGACAGTTAATGCGAAGCGGTACAGTGAGACTTGTCTGCCTCAGGTCATCCAGACTCTCAAGCAGCTCCGTCCAAGGTCACGGCTCAATACTTGGCTCTTGCATCACGACAATACTCCAGCACATCGTGCTAATGTAACAATGGGTTTTCTTGTCAGATCAGGGTTTACTGTGCTTGATCACACTCCAGAAACTCCTGATCTTGCCGCATGTGACTTCGCACTCTTCCCAGAAGTGAAGATGAAGCTGAAAGGGCGGCATTTTGCATCCGACGAGGAGCTTCTGGCAGCATGCAATCAAGAGTGTGAAAATGTAACCGAAGAAAAGTGGCAAATTTGGTTCAGTGATTGGCTTCGACGTATGGAGAAGTGTATTGAGTGTGGTGTAAATTATTTTGAAAACTATAAAGCGTTCACTCACATTGCAAAACTTTCCGAGTGCCCTTTGTAATTTATAATCCCTCTAAATTTTCAAGGGAATTTATCGTGATAGGCCTTACATGATTTCCTTATAGACTAGGTTAAAATAATTGTTTTTTTCCTCTTGTAGCTCTGTGCGGCATTTTTCGAAGGGTCTTCCGCTGGCCTGCTTCTCAGCTCGCTCCTCGGATACTGTAGAATAACATCCACGGTATCCCCTGCCTGTCGTAAGAGGCGACTAAAAGGGGCCTCAGAGTCTCTTAATTGGTAGCGTAGGGTGTGACTACGGGGTGGTGGTGGGGGTGGTTTCGGTGACTATTGTTTTAAAAGGAAGTGCAACTAGGCAACGATCCTCCATATAAAACTGATCACAGAGAAAATATGAAAGGGATCCGACACTTTGAAAAATGAGGTTATCGGTCAAAGGAAGACAAGGGCCACGAAGGGTGTGAAAATTAAAGACTGCCTAGGCCTCGAATGTTCTAATACCGTCAGGGTCTGAAAAGAACAAGGTCGGATGTCTGTCTGTCTGTCTGTCTGTCTGTCTGTCTGTCTGTCTGTCTGTCTGTCTGTCTGTCTGTCTGTCTGTCTGTCTGTCTGTCTGTCTGTCTGTTAGGTCAGCAGCCCAGAGGCTGATTGGATCCTCAAATAGCACCACCAAAGGCTATTCAGTTATAGGGAAACCCCCAAAACCAATGGCAGAGCCCAAATGAGGTGTACTAGGCAAGATGAGGAGTGAGGTAGTTTGCCATTGCTTTCCTCACTGGACCAGACAGTGTCATTGTAGCACGACTGGCCTTACGAGCAACACCGTTCATAACACTCAGACACTAGTCGTGCTCAGAATGGCATCACTCAGCACAACTCATACCCCAGCAGCTTCCATATTGTCACAGCCATGGATGAGACTGGAACTTCGGTGGAAGCTACGCTTTGCTCTGGCCTGCGCCAAGAGATGGATACAAAAGTACTGCATCCATCAAGAAATGGCAACAGGGGAGGTCGAAAAGGATAGATGAAAGTGAGGAGCTTGACAAAAGTAAATGGAAGCAATGCCAGGAATCAGCTAATTGTTTTTGGCTTGGTTTGGTTTTGTTTAATTTTGTTTTTGTTTTGTTTAATTTTGTTTTTGTTTTGTTTTAGTTTTGGTTTTGTTTTGTTTTGTTTTGTTTTGTTTTGTTTTGTTTTGTTTTGTTTTGTTTTGTTTTGTTTTGTTTTGTTTTGTTTTGTTTTGTTTTGTTTTGTTTTGTTTTGTTTTGTTTTGTTTTGTTTTGTTTTGTTTTGTTTTGTTTTGTTTTGTTTTGTTTTGTTTTGTTTTGTTTTGTTTTGTTTTGTTTTTTTGTTTTGTTTTTGTTTTTGTTTTTGTTTTTGTGCTCTTTCGAGTATAGAAAAAGGCAATTACGTCATAGGATGAAAAATCTACAGTTCTAGTCCTTCAGACAAGCAACTCAATGTTGAAAATATCCTAGGGATATGAGCTACGAATTTTACGTGAATAAAATATAATAAAGTAGATAGATTAGATAAACTTGAGGTACCAGAAAGGAGAATCATGAGAAAAATATTAGGCCTTGTGAAAACAACAGTATGGAAATTAAGATCTAATGATGATATATACAGGAACATAGAAAGCATAACAGAAACCATAAGAAAAAGGAGATTGCAAGTTTTTGGACATATTTACAGAATGGATGATTCCAGATTAACAAAAAGGATTTTCAAGTACCTTTTGGACAAAAGGGCAACAACTATCTGGATTCAAGAAATAAAGAAAGATTTATAAAGAAATAATATAAGAGAAAAAGAAACTATGGACAGAGAGATTTTTAGAAAGAGGTTAGTAAGTATGGAAGGATTCCAAGGAAGATTGAACAAGAAACCTGATGCGAAGTGGTCCGACGGCAGAAAGAAACAGCATAGTGAAAGGATGAAAGAATATTGGAAGGAACGGAAGAGAAAACAACAAAGTATGAAGAATTGAATTAAAATTGGCACGTGCTCCATAGCAGGCCGCATCGGAAAAAATAATAACATATGAGAATACATTCTTTAGTTATTCCTAACAATTACAATCCTTTTCTTAATCATCGTTATCCGGTCGATTAGACTAGCAGTTTGCCTTTTTCTGCTACTACGAGCGCTAATGTGAGTCAATGCATTGTTTCACTTAGGCACCACTACGAGCGCTAATGTGAGTCAATGCATTGTTTCACTTAGGCACCACTACGAGCGCTAATGTGAGTCAATGCATTGTTTCACTTAGGCACCTCTACGAGCGCTAATGTGAGTCAATGCATTGTTTCACTTAAGCACCTCTACGAGCGCTAATGTGAGTCAATGCATTGTTTCACTTAGGCACCTCTACGAGCGCTAATGTGAGTCAATTCATTGTTTCACTTAGGCACCTCTACGAGCGCTAATGTGAGTCAATGCATTGTTTCACTTAAGCACCTCTACGAGCGCTAATGTGAGTCAGTGCATTGTTTCACTTAGGCACCACTACGAGCGCTAATGTGAGTCAATGCAGAGTTTTACTTAAGCCCTTGTGACTACATTCGGTGTAGACATTTCTCAAAAAATTAAAAACCGCCTGAGGGTATTGAACCAAGGAACACACCACAGAAAGTATTATGTAAATAAGTTAATTTGGGCAGGATTTGAATCAAAAACGAAGCAAGTAAAGAAACAAGCGATTTTAGGCTGTTTTTCCGGAAATGGATTTAGGCCGGAAGTGATTTTCGTAATTTGTTTTTGTTAGTTTGATAGAGCTATCCAAATATCACAATTTGAAATATTTCTGGGCCATTTAGCCCTTCATATTTTGGCACAATTTAGGAAATTGCTTAATTTTACGTTTTTCGTAGTATGAGGACTCTTACTTCGTCCGCTAAAAATGTTTACAACATTAATTAAATATAATTGTCGCTATTGTTTTATTTGCAATATAAATCAAGATGGTTATGGTAGAAGAAAATGCACTATTAAGACGAATATTCGCAAAATAAACCTGCCGATAATTGCATCTTCAATATAGATACTTGAAGCTCCTATATAAAGTTTCTCTACTGCCCCTTCAAATTATTTTGTACCTGTTATGTTTATGTTTGTCCAGGTCTTTCCTGCTACGCCGATAGAATGGACTGTACAGCCAGCGTCTCAATGCCGAGTGTTGAGCGGTGGTAAATAACCTAAAACCCTGAAGGAGTCAATAGCTTCGGGCGGATGAGCTTCAAGTCTTCAGGGTGGCAATGGACCCCTCAACGGAGGAAATGCCAATCAAAACATATGGCAGCAGAATTATACCTGAAAAAGCCATCAGGCGGCGTCTGTACTCTGTGTTAGGAGCGGCCACCGAAGGCATCTGTTCCTAGGTCAAGGGTGACCTACATAGATACGCAGAAAGAAGTGGGGATACACTGCGTTTTGAATGCTCAAGAACAATATTATGGACCATGACCGTGGAAGACCTCCGAAACGATATTCAGTATCGACCAAAGTGATTCGTTGTAAGCTCAACATATAGTATTGTAAGCCGTAGTGTTAAGCAAACATGTGTATGCAATTTTGTATGATGATGCTGGATTTAGAATGTTAAACTAGTAGTATTTCTCGTAATATTTTCTTTCCATGGAACTGCTTGTTGTTGTTGTTGTTGTTGTTGTTGTTGTTGTTGTTGTTGTTGTTGTTGTTGTTGTTGTTTGGTAATTATTAGTACGTTTGCATGCAGGATTCAGATCTGAGTACACTTCCCGTATTGAAAACGTCATGTAAACGGGGATTCAGTTCGGATTGAGTCTCAAGGTCGATCTGGGATCGTATCGTACTCAGTTCGAATTGAGTTTCATGTAAATGCGGATCGTACTGAGATCGTATTGAAAACGACTGCACACATACTCCATGTTTGTTCTGTCGAAATAACAAATATAATAAGCCAGTAAATATATTTACCTATGTAAATAATCAACAACTGCCATCATATCATAAGACGGCCAGCCCTCGCCATTAACAAAATCCCGATAACCTTCTTTTGGGGATAAAATTGAAATGTGTGTTCCATCTATAAACACCAATTACATTTGGAATACCACACATACTTTCAAAACCGGAAGTTATCTCCTGGGCTTCTACTGCGTTTGGCGTTTTTAAATTCTAACAGGTGATATCGATTTTACTACAATTCTGCATCGTTCGTATACGTCGATGTTGCCTGGTGGATTCAATACGATACTCAAATGCTATATGTAAATGGGGATGGTATTCAATACGGCAAGTGTACTCAAATCGATCTCAATCCCCATGTAAACGTACTGAGATACGTTATAACTTTACTTTATTATCACACTACCGTAAGTGATATTTCCCAATTGGAATGTATTTCTTAATAATAATTAAAACACACTGCCAATGCTCCATAATACAGTGCAATATAATGGCGGAAAATAGAACTGCTGTAAGGAGTACAATAGGAAGTGTTAAAGACAGGAAATGTGGATGTAGGACTGGAATCCAACAACAGATGAGGCAGCCTGTACGAGAGATCCACCCATCTTCAGCTTCAAGACAACAGAATCTACATTTGGTGAGCTTATGGCATAAGTTACTGCAAGTCTTCGCGCAACAGTTCATTTTCTTAAAGTTAATTTCATTCACTTTTTCTTTTGCTTCCGTAAGTTCAGATTTCGTTAATACGCCGTTACGTCACGTTTTCATCTTAATAAATAGCTGTTTTAATTTGTATTTTATGAAATGATTATTAATGATCCTTAAATTCCAAGTTAGTGTACTTAATGATTTGTGTTCCGTTCACCCCACCCCTGGGAGTTTTTTGAGTCTCATTACGTATTTTTATTATTATTATTATTATTATTAATTATCTACTTTTGTTTTCAAGCCATAAGCCTGAAGACTGGCGCCCTTGGGATACTGTTTCTGGAGAAAAAATGACATATCATTTATTTATTTTAATATTAAAGTGACCCGCCACGTTATAAATTTGTCATACATCTGTGGGCAAAGTGGGTACGTCACATATTGGCGCCCAACGTGGGGCTCGTAAATCATTAAGTACTGGTATAGAAGGATAAAATCAGTAGTTTGGGGGTAACTGTTGTGTATCCACAGTATATTTTTCTTGTGTGTTTGATTTTGGGGGTAACATGGCCGAGCAAGAGGAGAAAGACATGACGCTGCGTAGTAGACAAGTGCTGAAGAGTAGTATTTTAAGTAATTCTAAGGAAGAGTTAGATAAATGTGTAGAGGAGGAAACTGATATTAGGAGCGAAGATAGCGAAGGGAATAAGGGTAGGAATGACGATGTTACGTTAGATTCAGACGATAGTACGATGGGGGGCGAGGCGGAGGTTAGTCCTAACATTGAGAGTAATAATACTCAGTTACTTAAAATGATGCAGTTAATGTTGAGTAAGATAGAGGACAGTAAATCTGAAATAAAAAATGAAATGGAACAAAATAAATTTGAAATAAAAAATGAAATAAAAAAGGAATTGGAACAAACTAAATCAGAAATCAAAAATGAAGTAGAACAAACTAAACGAGAATTAAGTAAGGCACTGAATGAACACAAGGTAGAAGCTAATAAAAAGATGGACGAACATAGCAAACAGTTACAAGAATTATTCAAGCAGAATGAAAGATTTAACAAGCAGATAGAGGAACAGAAAGAGACAGCTAAGCAAAAGAAACAAGAGGTAGAAAAGAAATTTGTAGAGCAGAGGAGTGAGTTGTTGGGATTAATGGAAAAAGAAAGCAACAACACTAGAAAGGAGTTAGAGACACAGGTGACAAGTGTTAATAATAAAGTTGAGATCCAAAAGGAAGAAATAAAAGAATTTAAAGATCAGGTACAAAACAAGATCGATACCGTTAAGTGTATAATAGAAGACAACACTAGGGAACAAAGAGAAAAGTTTGCGGTAGTAGAAGGCAATACAGTGGAAATTAAGACATTGAAAGAAAAACAGAACACTGTAGTGAATGAAATTGAAAAAAGAGATAAAGATGTAGATAACCGCATAGCGATGGCAGAAGCACGCATACGACGAGAAGTAAGAGAAAGGCAAGGTAACACTGAGAGGCAAAGTCATGGAGGGATTTACAGTAAGGAAATCGAATTACCGAAGTTCAATGGGAAACAAACTAACCCACTAGAATTTCTGAAAATAGTAGAAAAACGGTTTGGGAAACGGATTGAGGAAGGGTTTATGGACTGGGAAGAGGCGATCGACATTATTGATCATGCTTTTGTGGGAGAGACGCGTTCCTGGTTTTCAGTCTATAAAAGTAACATGAAAAGTCTGGAAGAATTTAAGACGAAGTTCACAGACAAATACTGGAACGAAAACGTTCAAAGCCGTGAAAGAGAAAGGGTAGTATTTGGAAAATTCAAACATAATGAATGTGTCTCTATGACTGAGTATTTTTTGTCACATGTTATGATTTGCCAGAATTTAGACGGAATCACGGCTGATTCAGATGTAGTCAGATTACTGTTACGACATTTTCCAGACAGGGTACGCGAAGCAGCGTGTATGCAAAGTATTAAAACTATTCAGGAAATGGAGCAGTTATTAGGGAGTTTTGATGCGCTAGGAAACATTGGGCATAGAACAGGAAACTCACATAATTTTGTTCCTCATAGTGAACCAAGGGACAATAAGAGACAGCCAAACTACGAGAATCGTAATCAGTTTCAGCCAAGGCATAACGGTAGGGGTGGCGCACCTGAAAATAGAACGGGAAATGCCCAACAAGTCAGAGGACAAGGTACTAACGAGCCAAGTGTAGGTACACGATCGCAACCTTTAAACTAAATGCAGGCTGTAATGATGGGTCAGAATTCCAGCCTTACCAGGAAGTAGTTAGGAATTGTGTTATGAAACTATTGCCATATGACCTAGATGTTAAGGAAGACCTTATGTGTGAACCAGATAATAATTATTTAGATTCGGGTGATGAAGTGATTAATCCTGTGGTTCAATTAGAAGTTTGGGGGGCGTATGTTCACGCGTTAATTGATACTGGAAGTCAGAAATCATGTATTAGTTCAGAATGGTATGACTCTTTAGTTAAACAGGGTATTATGATAGAAGAGATGCCTGTTAAGTCTACATTCATTATTACAGCTGTTGGTAAGAAGTCGAAACAAATATGCAAGCAGGTTGCGGTGCCGATTTGTATAGAGGGTTTTATTTCAGTACAGGTATGTTTGGTTATTCCTCACCTTGTATTTGATCTCATCTTGGGATGTGACTGGCTGACTTTAAAATCGGCTCAGCTAGATTACGATGATGCAACGGTAAATCTGAAGTGGGATAATAAGTATGTTAAACTCGAACTGAAAAATGAAATTCAGAGGAAAACGAATGTTTGTGCTATGTGGAGTGTTATTGAGGTTTCTAGATATGAGGAGAAACCCAGTGAGGGGTTTAATTTATGCCAGTTGTGGTTAAAAGAGGATCAGAAGGATGCCTTATTTGAAGCTGCGAGTAACAGTAAATTAGAGGAAGTCCAGAGGGACGAATTGTTGGCAGTGTTATGTGAACACGCTGAGATTCTTTCTAAGAAACCCGGTAAAATACATGTTTATGAACATTCATTTTCAGTGCTGGATGACAGTCCTTTCAGCGGGCCACGGTATGCTATCCCACACAAATATGCCAAGGCAGTTGACGATCAGATACAAGGTATGTTAGCTGATGGGATAATTGAAGTGTCTAATAGCCAGTATGTAAATTCTTTAATCGTTGTGCCTAAGAGTGATGGGAGCGTTAGAATTTGCATTGATGGGAGGGATATGAATAGACGTATTTGTACTGACCAGTTAAAATCACAGACTATTGAAGAGTTAATTCAGGGCTTTGAGGGTAAAAATGGTTTTCATCTGTTGATTTAAGAAGTAGTTTTTGGCAGATTCCTTTGAGAGTAGAGGACAGGCCTCTGACAGCATTTAGTCATAAGTACAGCTTGTATCAGTTTCAGCGCGTTCCCTACGGGACGAAGACTAGTTCTGCAGCCTTAATTAGAGCATTAAATATTGCATTAGGTGATGATACAGGGGATTTCGCCACGGTTTTTATTGATGATGTGGCTGGAGTTTTGTATCAAGGACCTTATCGTATCCATAAGAAACTAGGACCTCGTGCTTATAAATTATCTGACGGTGATTGCATTTTATTGGGTTCATTCAACATTCGGAGTTTACGTAAATATATTACGAGTCCGGTGGATTTTCCATAGTGCTGGAATATAGGTCAGTGAGCCAGGCCACGCTTATCTCTTATATAATATACACCTGTCGCAGCGTGGAGTGACTGCTCTCTGGTAGGTGGAGTTTCCCAAGTTTTGTTTTGCTTGCTACACGATGTGTGTATACGATTGACACGAGTTCATTACCAAGGTTACGTCTGTTCTCTTTACGTAACGCCATGTATGGGTAATCTAGTATTTGATTTTATATAACGAGGATCATTAATATTGCAGTTTAAAATTTGTAAATTCCCCGTAGACAATAAGAAGTCATCATAAAGACTTGCAATAATTTTACCCTAGGCTAAAACCACGTGAATGTGTTAGCGTGTGTGAAGTGATAGTCATACAGCAAGAACGTATAAACACTTGAAAGAGTAATACGATGCATTTTGTTTGTGTAAATTTTGTACAGATCTAAATTGAATTGTCAAGTATTGCATACACTGGATTGATAAAATCAGCAAGAGGTGACGAACATTTGAGAAAGTGAGACATCAGAAACTCGCTAAGTTGTAATATTGTGTTTTAATGGAAATTTTGAAGTGTTATGTATTATCTGTTATTAAGTTGTAGGTGGAATCATCAAGTTGTAATTTTGTAAAATAGTGTTATGTTGTATACAGTAATGAATGAATGTACAGTTGTTTTGGAAACAAGTGTAACGTAAGTGGCAAAGTGTGGGTGTGAGCCCTCAACGAAGTACTACTTGTTTCAGGCTCAGAGGGGCGAATGTGATGTTTGGGACATCACTGAATGTTTTTAATTATTGAACTATATATTTAATTGATAATATGTATATATTTAATCACTGATAGGTCATTTTAAATTAATATATATATATAGGGCTTTTATCATCCATTTAAATCATCATTTCATTTCTTTGTATCGCGGCTATAACGTATTCTGAACGAACAAATTATTGGGTAAAGTATTTCAACATCACGCATATTTATAACTTGCAGTAAATTTTCCAATAGCCGTTGTGAGGTGACCAGAGTCAGCAGGCTAATTTCAGCCCAGTTCCAGGAAAAGTACGTCATCGAGGTTACGAGAGATATTACCCTCTCCACCTCATGAAAAGACAGTTGATACATTATTAACACCCACTTTTCAAACTCAGCTTCGAGACGCTTTATTTCAGCGGGAAAGTTCAGCCTATGTGAATGAACGTAATGAAGCAACGTGATGGATGCACAGCTATACAAGGGAGAAGGGATGAGACCTCGAATCTTACTGGACCATGTGATATGGCTGATGGAAGGAGACTTTTGAACCAATATATACCACCGACAAGGGCTGGAGAGGTTACTCTCATTCACACTCTCATACGGACATTTGGAGATTCGGACATTCTGATCCTGATTCTCACGCTTGGAAGATACTCTTACTACGATTCTACGTCTACACATCGGAGAAGACTTTAACTTAGTTCACTTCGCATCTGAGTATATTCTACTCAAAAGTTACTCTCATTGGGACTTGTTATCTCAATGACGAGAGGTAGTCAACGGGAGACCGGTTCTGACTGGTATAGGGGAGGAGAGCTTTTATTATGAATTTAGCTACGCTACTGTTCCGTAATACGGAAGAATACGAAGGTATTCTCTCCATGAACATAACCCATGGTGGTTTTGCACTTAAAATTAGGACTCATTACGACTTTATGTAAGGAGTACAATAGGAAGTGTTAAAGACAGGAAATGTGGATGTAGGACTGGAATCCAACAACAGATGAGGCAGCCTGTACGAGAGATCCACCCATCTTCAGCTTCAAGACAACAGAGTCTACAGTTGGTGAGCTTATGGCATAAGTTACTGCAAGTCTTCGCGCAACAGTTCATTTTCTTAAAGTTAATTTCATTCACTTTTTCTTTTGCTTCCGTAAGTTCAGATTTCGTTAATACGCCGTTACGTCACGTTTTCATCTTAATAAATAGCTGTTTTAATTTGTATTTTATGAAATGATTATTAATGATCCTTAAATTCCAAGTTAGTGTACTTAATGATTTGTGTTCCGTTCACCCCACCCCTGGGAGTTTTTTTGAGTCTCATTACGTATTTTTATTTATTATTATTATTATTATTATTATTAATTATCTACTTTTGTTTTCAAGCCATAAGCCTGAAGACTGGCGCCCTTGGGATACTGTTTCTGGAGAAACAATGACATATCATTTATTTATTTTAATATTAAAGTGACCCGCCACGTCATAAAGTTGTCATACATGTGTGGGCAAAGTGGGTTCGTCACACTGCATGGCACAACTTTTACAAGTCCAAATTTCACGATACTCAAATCAAATGTTTTATCTAATGGAGATACTCGCGATGATTACATTTTCACAAACTTGCAGATATCTCTGGAAATATTAATTCTATCTAAAAAGCGTGCGTCTATTTTTGAATAACTATATTATTTCTGACACGTTTTTACCGTAACTGATGCATAAATCGAGATAATCACGAATTTGTGTTCTTTGTTGAAGTCCAGCAACGTCCTGCATCGCTAACTTGAAAATAAGTAAAAACTAACCAGCTATGTTGACTATGATGATGTGATTAGGGTAGCCGAATTTTTTTTACGGAAAAGAGTATAACGATGACTGCAATGTAGAAAACTTAGTAGACTTACGGAAACTGAATAGAAATTACTAATAGCATAGTCTACAAGGCAGAAAAGTTGTTTCAAACTAATAATAACTCACCATTAACCATACTTTTGAGATAATTTTGCCTTAACATCTAACATACGAATTTCTTTAACTTGGATATATTTCTTTCGACAAATAATACACAACTATATTGTACTATTTCACTCATATCAGCATTTAAATGCTTGCTCCGTACTACATTTACGTATTTGATCTACGAATTCTCCATGTTTTTCGGAGCTATCGACATTATACAGTACCTCATGAACTACAACTTAAAAATACGTATTTCTATTTTTGTTGCTAGTTGCTTTACGTCGCACCGACACAGATAGGTCTTATGGCGACAATGGGACAGGGAAGGGCTAGGAGTGGTAAGGAAGCGGCTGTGGCCTTAATGAAGGTACAGCCCCAGCATTTGCCTGGTGTGAAAATGGGAAACCACGGAAAACCATTTTCAGAGCTGCCGACAGTGGGGTTCGAACCTACTATCTCCCGAATACTGGACACTGGCCGCACTTAAGCGACTGCAGCTATCGAGCTCGGTAATACGTATTTCATTCTAGACTTCTTCAGCATTGAAATTTCAACACACAGTGCTCCCTAAAGTGTTAAAATACTTCATAAACAGCATCTGACAGAATTATTTAAACTTCACATTTTGTTTTCCTGTGCATTGTCTTTTATACTTATTTGTGTTCGGCTGATGATGATGACGACCAAGAATACTGGTCGAAACCGGTGCCAATTATATTTAAGTAGGAATGTAAAACTTACATTTCTTATTTTAATAGTATTGAAAGGTTGAACAATGATATATCTTCTTTCAACTTAATAATGATTTTGCCTTACATGAAAATCATGTTTTATTGCTAGCCAAAATTCTTCACATTGAAATCACATTGAATTTTACGTCCATCACTTATTCCCAGCTTTTAAAATGAGTGATTATGCTTAACCCTATTGTACAAATATGTAAGTTCTAATTGAATCATCTATAGTTCTTCCGAAGCTTTTTTAAAAGAAACAAACCAATTCACTTACAGTAGGTAGACAGTTCCTTCTGACACGCCGATTATGTTATTATATTTTCAAAAAAGAGAGGATAACAGTCTTTATTGTATTCGAATTTTTCCCGGAACGGATCCGTGACTCTGCGCCAATGGGTTAATAATGTTGAAATAACAAAAACGTGCTAGCAAACTATCATGAAAACAAGACTCACGCTTCCATATCGAAGTCGAAGCACTACAAGTGTGACGTCATCCGTGTGAACTGTCAAGTGTAGCAGGCCATGCTCATCGACGCTTAGAAGACACCTAAAACAACAGAAATATCTATTAATGTATCTCAAGTCGAAACTAAATGTCATGAGAATGAGAGGATGTTGTTGAAATTTCATAGCTTTCTCCTTTGCATCAGTACGTTTTCAGTAGTTCAGAAATTAATTCTGCGACATAACAACCGATAATAACATGTTCTAATTTTACATTCCTTTGCACTTTTTTCCGACTGGAGATGATCGGTCATTATTTCAGCCTTTAACCCTTTACTGCATAGTGTTGCCATGGGACAACGTATCACCTTTCACATACGTATGTGAGATGCAGATTATGGACAAAAGTAATTTTACGACACACCTTCAACTGTACAGTCAATCAAGCACATATACCAGCGATGCCTTGCTTTTGGATTTTTACATAACAGTGGACAAAGTAGCCCTACAACCAAAGGTACTCCTACCACCACGTCAACATCCATGTGTACCAATCACTGTTTGCATCCGGGAGATAGTGGGTTCGAACCCCACTGTCGGCAGCCCTGAAGATGGTTTTCCCCATTTTCACGCCACGCAAATGCTGGGGATGTACCTTAATTAAGGCCACGGCCGCTTCCTTCCCATTCCTAGGCCTTTCCCGTCCCATCGTCGCTATAAGGCCTATCTGTATCGGTGCGACGTAAAGCAACAAGCAAAAACAAAAAGCAATCACTGTTTATTTTTCCGTAGGCCCTCTCCGTCTAGTTACCACAAGCTTCAGGAGTACCTCTGGCGTCAACCTCAACGGCATTACAAGTAGATTTGTGCTTTGCAAGACGTACCCATGGCCAGTAGGCAATAATTATCGGACTTTGAATGTTGAAACGTAGCGTAAAATCACATATATACTCCATTATGGCAAACCACATCACATAAGAGTGTTACGGTATTAGCTGCAGTTGAGAATTGTTGGTAAATGTAAGACACTGATCGCAAGTTGAACTTCAAAGCTTGAAATTTTTGTCACCGAACGCTAACGGAAAGTAATTCACGCAGTAGAGGGTTACGAAGGTTTTAGCTCAATATATATTATTTTGAAGAATTTTTGATCATTTGAAAGTGCTTTAATGCATGTATTCTTTATTGTCAGACTGGTAAAAAGTGCACGTGTGGTAATATAAAAAATTAAACATTTTTCTTACATATGGTTCAATTTGCTAAACATCTTATGACCAAGCAAAGTGACCAGTAGTCGTTGGTGACTAGAAGGATCAGGAAAGGGTTTTTATCTGTGGGTCTTATGTTTCCAAGATATGTTCAGGAACACAACACAGAACTCTGATAATTAGAAGAAGGCATTCCTTAACGTGTCTCAAGCACAAGCCTTTGCACCCACCCACACAAACAGTCGTTCACCCCCCGCGTACTTCCTGGCCGAGAACAAATGCAAATGTGAAGGATTTCGAAACAAAAGTTATATAGCTCTCCTCCCAATTAGTTCTCTAAAAAATGCCAAAAGTCAAACAACCACAAAATGTATTTTTAATTCGGTTAGTGAATACATTTGGAAAAGACGTGTTTGCAACAGATGGGCGTGTTTTATTTTGTAAATTGTGAGTTCGGAAAGGAAGTTTGTTGAACAACAGCACATTAAGTGAGAGAAACATCTGAAAGCTGTAACGAGCGCGAAGAACAAGTGTTCCCAAGTTCGTCGGCGAAAAATCGTTATGTCCATATACACCTCCTCCTCAATCCTCTAAACCTGACAGGACATGTCAGCGTTTATTATTTCACTGACCTTATTTTCTTTCTTCACGTCTGTCAGTCTGTCGCTATAAGCGTTGCCTCGTGGGAAGATTTCCCCACCAGAGACTGCAGCTGGCCCACACATCTGATTGGATGTCTTCCTCGCGATCTCTTGCCATTAAACTTTCCCTCCACCACAAGCTTCTCCAGGGTACCTGTTCTTCTAGCGATTTGTCCGAAGTACCGGAAGTAAGCCTGGATGATCCACTCCAGAAGCATAGTTCTTCCACCAGGGACGCGTTAGTTCACTGTTCACTCCAAGAAATTCGGAGAATGCGTCGGTGAACCCAAATCTCGAAGCTCTCCATTTTCTTCTTATCTGCCTGTTTGTTTGTCCATGTCTCAGCTGCACAGGTGGCAATGGGGAATATGTGGGAAAGAGATAGTTGCAGTTTTCTGGTGGCTATCCTGGCCATGGCCGTCCTTCTCTTGATTTCATCGGAACACCCTCCTATATTTGACATCATGGAGTCCAATCAGACAAATTTCTGGACGATCCTGAAACCAGCTATCTCTCTCACATTTGGCTGCATGGCCTGGACAATCAACACCTTTGTCTTTCTTCTATGAATTTCCAGGCCATATCCCCTACTAATCGACAGCAGCTTCTCTATGAGGATCTGTAGTTTCTGCGCACTAGCCGCTAGAATGAGCGTGCCATCAGCTTACCTAAGGTTGCTGATCCTCCTATCCCGCGATTGAAATACCTCCTTCTCAGTCCTCCAGTACTTCTCTCAAGGTTTGCTCAGTGTAGATATTCAATTGGATGGATGAGAAAATGCAGTCCTGTCTCGTACCACCTTCTGCTTTGACGTTTCTGGACATTGCTTGGTTGACTCGAGCAGTAGCCGTGATGACTGACAGATGAAATGAAATGATATTGGAGAGTGTTGCTGGAAGGAAAGATGACAGGGATAACCGTAGTACCCAGAGAAAAATTTTCCCCGCCTCCACTTTGTCCAGCACAACTCTCATATGGAGTGACCGGGATTTAAACCATGGAACCCAGCGGTGAGAGGCCGGTGCGCTGCCGCCTGAGCCACGAAGGCTCACATGAAATGCATTCTCGTTCATCATTTTGAAAGAATTTAATCCAAATGGGAGTGTACACTTTGGGTAATGACCCTGGTTAGTGCCAAGGTTTCGAGTAGTGGATGCCTTTACTTTTCACTCCTCCAACGGTCTTCACGTCCTGTTTGGAAGGGACTTTGCTTTGGATTATTATTATTGTTCAGGGATTTCCGTGGTTTACGGAGGTGTAAGAAGGTGCTGAGATGAATGGGTGGAGAGTGAAATGATCAAAACATAAGTTAAAACACTAAATACTGAAATTTTATTTCTGTCCCTTTTTTTTTTTCATTTTCAAATTTGGTAGTTAGAAAGTTTGGATGAACAACAATAATATATGATGAGCTCTTCAGCTCCCACAATGACTTAGTCAAAAACAGGTACAAGAGAGAACATTTAAAAGGGATGAGCATTGTAGCTCTGAAAGTACACTATTTTACAAGAGCATATTTGCTCCACTCACTTACTACACCCTTCCAGGCTTCGAATAGACGACCCACGCATAAGAATGCCTCCGCGTAACCTGGTAAACAACCACGGATGAGACTACAGTGAAGAGCGGCTCGGAATTGCCTAACGAGCTTCGAACCGCTCCCCGCCTACTTTGTGTGCTGGCCTCGGCAGCTCGAGCACTTGGTTGGAGGTACGTTTGCAAGAAGAAAAACAAATACTTAAGATGGAGCCTGATCTAAATATGAAAATAGGATCTCTGGGTTCAACTGTCTACTGGATACTGCTTAGCACACTATAAATGACAAGAATCGTGTAATGGGGGTTACGAATACTAATTTATTCAAAATTTTAGATGAGAAAAAAACCCTGTACAATGAATTTCCCGCATACGGGAGGAAGGAAAATAATTAACACTTTAAATTGACTCGAGTGAGGGCGTCATCTGCGCGGAGGTATAATTGAGGTTTTGTGACCAATATCGTCTATCTTTCCCTCATTAGTTAGTACCTTTGTCGTTAAATTTATTTATTCTGTCGATCACACCGTGTTATATGAGCTGATGTCCCTCTACATAGTACATACTATTCTTAGCACGTAATTAACCGGTTCCTACATTACATGATTGCCATATTAAAAAGGATATTTACATAATACACAGACAAAAACACACATACCACTGAGCTAAACCCCCGGACTTCCTTTAGCTGGCACCAAGACAAAACAACGTTGAACATCGGTTCTGTTTGAACTCAAAATAACGCACACTAAACACACTCATATGTACACATCATGTATAAATGGGGCCATTTCTGTAAGAAAAACATGCTTATCACTGTTTTCTGCCCCACCGCAAGCTTAATGGAAGCTTGCCCAAGGTGGCCCACTGTGACCTGAGCTCGAACTGGACGACTCCCGACTGAGAGGAATATTTCTGAAATCCCTAAACTAGCTACGGTCTCATACTACCGGATATTGGGGGAGATCCATAATCATTTATTAATTACCTTCTAAATCATCGTGATATTATCATTTGCATAAGTGTTCTTAGCCGAACCATTTAAACCGAACAAACAGGCACGATGAAAACCCAGAGCCCCGAGTCTTACAACAGGAGTACGGCAGGGCCGCTTCGTCACGAAGGGCGAGAAGCAAACACATACAAAAAAGAATGGAAGGTCATTCGCTTTAGTACTACCATCACTCATTCATTGGCTACGCCGGATTCTTCTCTCAATTACAACGGCCAGCCCTCCTTTCTCGGAGACACATATCTATGGCCCACTTCATTTGTTTATTCATCTTACCGCAGAAATCCCAAGAAATACTCATTTATTCTCTACCTTCTCATTCTTATCGTTGAGCGCCGAATGTGCGCAACATCACTTCCGAATTATCTCATCGTAAAATTTTTTTTTTTTGCTAGGGGCTTTACGTCGCACCGACACAGATAGGTCTTATGGCGACGATGGGATAGGAAAGGCCTAGGAGTTGGAAGGAAGCGGCCGTGGCCTTAATTAAGGTACAGCCCCAGCATTTGCCTGGTGTGAAAATGGGAAACCACGGAAAACCATCTTCAGGGCCATCGTAAAATTATCTGGGCATTCGGCCCTCTCATTACGTCTCATATCGCGTATCTTCTTTCCTTGGGCATAGGACTCTCATGATTCCTCAGTTCCACGCTTCTCATTCTCTTCGCTTACCGCCCAAAGTTATGCATATTTTATATTTTGACCATACATTAAAGACTCCGGCCTCCCTGGGTCGCATCCAAGTTAGACAAAAGAAGCTCCAGACAATTATGGTTAAATAATCAAGAATACGGGAACCTCGCAAACTGTCGCTCACACAAATTACCTAAATAACACAGTCATGTACCTCTCTCAGTCAGGATTTCTTCTCTCTTGCTGCACATGCAATGATTATGTGTATAAGCTATGCATGCATCGTCTGACTGGCCCATGAGTTTCCCTAGCATATACGATAGTCATATATGATATTAACTAACAGCCTTTGGACATGGTTTTCCCTGCTCATCAGCACTATTGTTCCAACCACCCCTAGGGGAACTCAAAATATTCTCTTATCCTTGTTTCCCATACTTGCTAGGATATTCTACATATTACTAAGAATAACCCCTCACGATAAACTAATCACTAAGAAAAACATGGGTCGTCCGGGGAGTTAGCTCCCTTGAATTTACGTTACCATGATAAAGAACAATAAAATTTACATACTAGGACATGCATTATTTTACATTTAGGTATTACAAAGGAAAAAAAACTCATCCTCCGACCCGGTTATACTATAACCTGCTAAGAAAATTATATTTTTTTGACATCAACTCATCTGTTTGGTGGCCGTGGTTTTTCCTTCCACGGGTGACCCATGGCGGAGCTTACTGCTGCATGGCCTCGGTGCTGGAGTCGAGCGTGCTGTCCTTCGATTACATCGTATCGTATAGTAGTTTTAGCTTCAAACGTGAATACAATCCAGCCTCTCAAAGGCACACGCTTCTTTCCAAATTTATTCTAGATAAACTTCAAAAACGGTGTTTACTGTCATTTCTGCTTGATAGTCTATTACACATTCGTCTATAAATAATGATAATTTAAACAGGGGCAATGAGTGCCCATTCTAAATGGCCTTAATGTACAAAATAAAGGTTTAAGATGATCGGCCATGAACTACAGAGGGGTGACTAGATGCGAAATATTAAGTTCTAAAGCATTGTGAAGAATTTAAAGGTTTAGACAATCTTTGTCACCCCATACCAAGTTGAGTGGGATTTGAAAGTACAGTACTTAGACTTGCCGAAAATTTACATTTAAACAGAAACTTTTGAATTTTATATTAAGGAGTTTGAAACCTTCCCCTCAAGTTATCTGCCTGGAGCTATCACATATTAAGAGATGACTGACATTACCTTGAGTTCTTGGGCCTTCCGAACACAGTACATAGCTGAATCGCATCCACGTCACACCAGATGTTCAAAGTGGCCTCCATGGGCTGCAATGCACGCGTTCAGACGTCGTATCATGCATTGCCTCATTCTTTCGTACGTTCCGGCCTCTAGCCGAATAGCGTCACAGGCGTCGTGAACACGCTGTTGAAGGGTCTGCACATCAGGAACAGGTTCAGCATACACAACGCTTTTCAGATGTCCCCAGAGGTAAAAATCCACGGGGGTTAAGTCCGTGGTCTAGGAGGCCATGCAACAGGGCCTCCGCGTTCTATCCAGCGCCTGGGAAAGATGATGTTGAGTTGTTGGCGAAATGTAATGCGGAAGCGGGGTGGTGTTCCATCATGCAGAAACCACATAACCTGTCCTATTGCCAAAGGCACATTCTCAAGCAATCCAGGCAGAGTATTCTGCAGGAAGTCCAGGTTCGTTCCTCCGTTGAGGCGTTGTGGAATAATAACTGGTCCAAGTATGTGGTCGCCAAGAATCCCTGTCCGAACATTGATGTTGAACCGATGCTGGTGAGACGCTTCTGTTTTCTGTAGCCCACAGATGAAGATTATGCAGATTGACGATGCTATATCTGGTAAAGGTTGCTTCATCGGTAAAGAGAACTGACGACAGAAATCCCGTAACTGTGATGGCCTGGTGCAAAAACCATCGACAAAATCCTTCCCGTAGTGGGAAATCCGCAGCTGATAATACTTGCACCCGTTGCAGGTGACAGGGATAATAGCAGTTGTCATGCAGGATACACACAATCGTAGTCTGGCTTACACCATGTTGGTGGGCCACTTGCCTAGAGCTTGTACTAGGGTTCGTCTCCTGTAGAACCTGTTCCTCCAGATCTGGTGTACACACATTCCGCCGCCTCCCTGCACATTCGTCTGTTCGAAAGGACCCATGATCACACAAACGCCCGAAAAGGGCTTGAAACGTTGTGTGATGTGGTTGGTGTCTATGAGGGTACTTGTTTTGGTATAGCCGTGCTGCCTCTCGACCGTTTGCATTGGCTTGTCCGTACACAAACACCATCTAGGCTTGTTTCCGACATGAATACCGGACCATTCTGCTTTCGACAGTACACTGCTTCAATCACACTATCTGCAACAGAAGAAACACACTACAAGTTGTCAGAGAAAATTTCATTTGTCAGTGCCATCTACCGTCACAACGATGCATTTCCGGACACATTTTTGTAGGACATTTAATCCTCCATTTCCAGTCAAGAATAAGTCCCTGCAGTTTGTCGGTTTTATTAAAGTTCACACTAGACTGACTTTTTGTTAAACCGATTCTGAGATAGCTGAACCGATTGACACCGTAAAGCATTCTGACGAAAGCTCTTTGCCTGTAGATTTTTGGAATGTTATTATAAACATAAATTCTTGCCGTATATTTTTAAATTATTAAAGGAAAATGTAGCATTCTCATTACTCAGTACGCTCGCCAGTACCTCTATGCCTCCTGAACCGTGAGAGCGCTGAGGACAGGGGAGCTGGAAGGGGATAGGCACGCATGCGCAATCAGACGTCTTACTGGTCAGCTATACTTCGTGGGCAGGAATAGCCGCTGTTTTGCTGCCCAGCAGTTGAACAGTGCATATTACATTCAAAATGCCTCTAAATTTAAAAGAGCTTTCGTTGTCTGGATTAAAATGAAATTCCAAAGCAGCTGACGACATTCGATAAGCACCGCTCAATATGGGATAAAGCCCTAATAGCAAATAGCCATTCATTAATGTGTGTGAGTCGTATTCTAAAATACATCGTAGGTAACGATATTCCATTCCTTCTGGTGCAAAAATTATTGTACTTGGGGGGAGATTTCATAAAGGTTTTGCCTGTTTTGCCACATGCTTATCACCAAACAATTATTTAGTTATAATTGTATTAGTTAGTATCCGCTTTGAACCTTCTTCAAAACATGCCACTTCCATAAAAATATGCTTGCGAAACCACATAAAAATAGAATTCGCTGATTATTTGCAAGAAGTCTGTAACGGTGCTATCCATCTGTACAGTAGATGGTGACGGATCAAATGTTATTGAACTACAAGCCAGAATTTTTTGCACATGATGATATCGTGATTGAAAATAAGACGTTCACTTCTGCGAGAGAAGACATCTTTTTCTCTAAAGTTACCATTCTTAATTAATTTGAAAGTCATTGGTCTAATACCCGGTAGTTTAAAACCATACACTAGCGTCAGGAGATTAATACTGAAGATGAAAGCTAGCTACTGCATTTTCCTGCATAATTCTTGAATTCCTTCAAATTTAGTGGTTTACCTCCACATATTCAAAAAATTGGAGCTATAATTATGCTGCTTAGAAATCGGAACGTTTCCCAAGGGCTCCGAAGCGGAACCAGATTAGGGCTTAATTCTAAGAAGTGTGGACGAAAATTGTTTAGATTTGGAAGTAATAACTGGACGTAAAGACAGACAGAGAACTCTAATCCCTCGAATTGACTAAACAACATCCGATAACAACACTTGCACTTTCTTTCAAGAGGCGTCAATTTCTAATTCGCTTGGCATTTTGTATCATAAACCAGTAAACCTCAAGGTAAGTCTCTATTTGCTTCCGGCCAATTTTCAGCCATGGCCAGTCAAATGTTGCATTGTCAGGAGAGTGGTATTTTAAAGTTACAATAGTGCCAAGAGGTTATTGTACAAGGAATGCATCGAGCAAATGGATCATGGTTTGGTTCGCGCAGCTATCAGCTTGCATTTGGGAGTAGTGGGTTCGAACCCCAGTCCTGAAGATCGTTTTCCGTGGTTTCCCATGTTCAAACCAGGCAAATGTTGTACCTTAATTAAGGCCACGGTCGCTTCCTTCCCACTTCTAGCTATTTCCTATCCCATCGTCGCCGTAAGACATGCCTGTGTCGGCGCGTCGTAAAGAAAATTATTTTAAAAATAAAGTACAAGGAATGTCGTATATAAGGAAATCCTTCAATAAATATTTACCCCATCGCCCGCCATGTCTTTACGGGATTCAGCTAGTTATTATTATTTCTTTTTACAGCGTTATGCCCACCTGTGGAGCACGATAGAATTTATTTAGCTGACATTGATTTTTTATTCTCCCAAAATCTCTTAATCTGGGCACGGAATGTTTTCCTCCGTTCTCCAGTCCATGATTTCTTAGTCCTGGCATTCATTTTCTCTGCAAAATGTTGGTTGTTAACTGCTTTTTTTTTTAAACTGGAGTCGATCTTGAATAATTTCCTGTGGGATGCGAATTTCCTTAAGGTCTTTTTTCTACTTCACAAAGCCAGTTGTTCTTGACTTTAAATGAGAGAGCAAGGTTGAGAATCCTTTTGGTGAGCTTGTCATTGTTCATTATGAAAATGTGGCCATAGAACTGTAATTATTATTATTATTATTATTATTATTATTATTATTATTATTATTATTATTATTATTATTATTATTATTATTATTATTATTATTCCATTCGTGAGTGAATCATACAGATTAGAGAAGGAATTTCACTGGAGAGGCAGTAATGTTTGTAGAATCAAGCAATTAACACTGCCATAGTTCCAAGTGTACTATTCTCCTAATGAGTCAACCTTGAACACCGTCTAGGAAAGGAGTTATATTCGTTACCACTCATTACCATCTCATCACCGTACAGACAGACCAAGGATTTAAAAGTACACAGTTTGTGACATGACTCATAAACATACGGATTTATGAAGTGAATGTTACTTTAATAGTTATGTTTATTATAAAACACAAGGTCGAAACTAAGTTCCAACACGACCATCAACATTGCCTTTCACAACTATATAATGTGGTAAAGAATATTCAGGTTCGATTCCTATCGTCAGCAGCATTGCGAGTAGCATTTCGTGGCTTTCTTTTTCTTTCAAGAAAAATTCCAGACCTCTATCTGAGCCCTTTGAATGATACATTCTTTAAACAATGGTTTGGATTCAAAAATACTTTAAGCTTATTCTAATATAATTACCCTACTTAATATAGGCAATATCGTCCACTTCTGTACTGTTAGGCCTTAGTAACTATATATACACACCAAAGGATATCTAAGATAAATAACACCAGCAAAACCAAGCAAGGGGCTCCGCCGTTCGGGTCATGTAGCTATCAGCTTGCATTTAGTGGGTTCGAGCCCCACTGTCGGCATCCCTGAAGATAGTTTCCCGTGGTTTCCCATTTTCACACCTTCATTAAGATCACGGTCTCTTCTTTCCCACTCCTGGCCTTTCCTATCTCCTCGTCACCATAAGACCTATCTGAGTCGGTACGACGTAAAGTAAAAAAAATCATAAAATATATTTGATAATATATAGTCTATATACTACCAAAAATGGTGTATTGACATTCCAGTCTATACATATCACCAATCATCATCATCATCATCATCATGTCCGGCTCCATGGCTAAATTGTTTGCGTCATAGATTTTGATCCAAAGGATCCCGTGTACGATTCCCAGCCGGGTAGGATATTTTAACTTTCATTTGTTAATTCCGATGGCTCGGGGGAGCTGAGGGTTTGTTCCGTCTTCAGCATTAAAATACAACATCCTCCCAGACGAGTAAGTCGCCTACAGGGCATGAACTCGAAAGACCTGCACCAGGCCTCCTTGGAGGCCAAACGTCTTCTCGCTGAAGAGTGAAGCAATCCTTTACCAGCATTCACGCTACCACAGTTGCACTTATCCCTTTGTTGCAGGATCCGTGTTTTTGGACCTTCGGGCGCCATTTCACACGTTCCTGGTTCTCGGTGTCATGTGATGTTCAGCTGACGATGTTCAAGAACCCTGAACCTACATTCCGCAAAACGTTTTCATCTGTTTCAAGTAAGAAAGGCTTCTTTCCTGACAGTAAACAAAGATCGTTTGAAATTGACTTTGTAATACTAACCGGATTGCTTAATTTCTTTGGTTTCAATTACTGTAAGTTGTTCCGTAGTACATCCATAAGTTAAAATATTTTTTTAAATAGTCGCTACATAGAGAGAAGAATATTTGTAACAAAACGCACAGAGCAACACTTATAAAATTCATATCCAGTGGAAATTTGAACATGGAGTTTCCACAGAGCTGAAAAACAAGCAGTAACTACCACAGCGCAGGGACCAACTCTGCATTCCATGGGATAGAACCCATGCCAGTCACCCCTGACGTCACGGTTACACGGCAATTTATCTACCTCAGCGTGCTAAGTGCATGATTGGCTGTCTTAACGGGCAAGGTTCTACATCCTCCTTTATGCAGGGGTTTGAACGTGTCCGAGAATCTGTTCTCTAACTCGTACCCTGTATTGTTTATCATAGCTGGTTCTGCCATCACGCGCTTTTTCGCCTAAGATGCACGGTGCGTTATTTTACTATCTACATTCGTATTTAAATTTAAAATAAAAATGTATTAAATATTTTGTTGAGTAAATATTTGGTTAAGGGTCGTTTTACCTGCTACACCTGAATAGCCACTCCTGATGTGTAGCCAAGGGAAACCAATAAATGGTAGATATACAGTACTTAGCAAAGATCTTCTACTGCATATATTAAACAATACGCGCCCATATTCATTTGAGAAGTAAAAAAGAAATAGTCTCTATAATTTCGGTATATAAGGTGGAGGAGGATGAGTGTGCGCACTTAATGTTTAAGCCCTTATAACATTGTTTTTCATAACTATGTAACTTTAATAGATGTTTTGGTAGAAGGGAACGTGAAGAATCTTTATATATTGTTAAAATAATACACAGTGGAAATTAAGAATAACGAAAAATA
Source organism: Anabrus simplex (assembly GCF_040414725.1). Taxonomy (NCBI): domain Eukaryota; kingdom Metazoa; phylum Arthropoda; class Insecta; order Orthoptera; family Tettigoniidae; genus Anabrus; species Anabrus simplex. The sequence goes on along the minus strand of NC_090272.1, from coordinate 85,648,347 downwards.
TCAGAACATAGAAAAAATCTCTATAACAGTACGGAAGAGGAGACTGCTATTTTTGGACATATTTACAGAATGGACGACAATAGACTAACCAAAAGATCTTCACGTATCTTTGGAAGAAAAAGTCAACAACCACCTGGGTTCAAGAGATCAAAAAAGACCTGGAAAGAAACAACATCAGAGAAGAATAAGAAATGTAAAGAGAAATTTTCAGGAAGAAAGTTTTAAAGATGCAAGGTTTCAAGGAAGGGAGGCAAAGAAAACCGGCACAAAGTGGTCTGAAGAAAGAAAAAAGAAATATAGTGAAACAATGAAGGAATATTGGAGGAAAAGGAAGAAACAACAACAAAGGATGAAGAATTGAAATTGGAACGTGGTCCCTAGTAGGCCCTAACGCAAGAAGAAGAAGAAGAAGAAGAAGAAGAATATACAGTCATAGTGATTTATTCTGACACACGAGTTTACACAAGTTTACGTATGTGAACACTTAGACGACATGTGAGGGTAAGTACGCGCAAGCTGTAGTCTAAGTGTGCGCAATTGTTTTCCCATTACATTTCATTTCACGCAGTCTCAATAAATTATAATAACGTTTTAACAATGATCACAAACAAATCCTCCAAGTCCTTCATATGACGTGCACAACTCATGCCACCATTCACCACCTTCACTGCATTGTACCCAATCATTGTCTTCACAAGATTCTTGACACCTAGGACAGATGTAGATATCCGGAGATTGTTCACCTCTGTATGTGTTAGGCCCGAACGTTAGCTTTCATGAAGTTGCACGTTTTGGATGGGCCCCTTCATATTGTTTACCATTCTTTACAATTTTAGACATTTGAGAATTTCTTTTTGCAAGCTGTTTTTCCGTTTTTGCTTTCATCCTTTCTTGTTTCTTCCTTTGTTCCTATTCCTTAACATTCTGTTTCTCCACAATACTATTCTTATAAGGAGACAATGTTAAAATCTCATATTTCTGACCATTCCTTTTCCTTTTGTTGTTATTTTCACACTTAGGTAGGGGGTGAAGGTTTGTGATTGGTATTTGAGGTAAGGCAATGAGGCTGACTACTGGAATTACTTTATTACTTTGTGACTCCTGGTTTGTTTCTTCCTGTCCTTGTTTGCCAAATCAAGACAATAACTGATTTGAGAGAAGCAGGGTAATTGTACGGTATTATAGGTAAATAGTAAATACTTCCGTTGGATAAAAATGAACACCAACACCGCTATAACTTGTGCCTGGCTTTATCGGCTGAGGAAACATCAGGTATGGCACTCATCACGTAAGACTATACACTAAAAGGCAAACATCGCCAACCTATTCTCTTTTTTTTTTAATGGCTCAACACTTCTGCCAACTTGACTAGTTCCATACTGAAATCACGAGACATAAACATCAAGAAACTATCCTCAACGTGAGTATCAACAACGGAGTAAATGATAATAAATGATCAACAAATTAATCTAAAAAGCCACCTAATCGATACTTTATTTCTTTTGCCTTTGGCAAACTTAAAAATACATTAACAAACACAGTACATGTTTCGACCACTTAGTGGTCATCTTCAGCTGTATATAAAAAATCTTAGATGATAACATTTAAAAGCAAGCACATGTGCTGATTGATTAAACTCATCGATACGGCCATGAAGTGGACAGCTTGCAAATAAATGATCAATCAAGATATTCATAATTACGACGGTTTTCAAGCTTAATGAGAACTTAAGGAATTACACACACTATCTCTCACTCTCACCCTCTACAGTCGCTTAAGTTCGGCCAGTATCCAGTATTCGGGAGATAGTAGGTTCGAACCCCACTATCGGCAGCCCTGAAAATGGTTTTCTGTGGTTTCCCATTTTCACACCAGGCAAATGCTGGGGCTGTACCTTAATTAAGGCCACGGCCGCTTCCTTCCCACTCCTAGCTATTTCCTGTCCCATCGTCGCCATAAGACCTATCTGTGTCGGTGCGACGTAAAGCAACTAGGAAAAAAAAAAAAAAAAAAAAACTCTCACCCTCACTCGATTTAATGTTATATATTTCTGCATCATTTTGATATATGCATTAGTATAACCGTATTCTTCGGTGTTTACCCGGTGTAAATAATTCTTCTTTAAATTTTCTATTATTTGTCGGGCTGAAGAGAAATCACGCTGTAATATTGAACACAAGTAAATATATTACATACACATATGCTGTAATTCAATAAGAATACACAAAGGCTAAGTCTGCAGACCGTACCAAAGTCGTGACAACACGGAATTTGGAATAATAATAATAATAATAATAATAATAATAATAATAATAATAATAATAATAATAATAATAATAATAATAAACACGTTTTAAATGCGCAGGGGTAAAAGTAGTTAGTGGGACGTAGAGCAAATAACGCTATTATTAAAATTCCACCTAACTGAATCCCTCCCAGCCATTTTGTCCGGCCCTATGGCTCAATGGTTAGCGTACTGGCCTTTGGTACAAGGGCCCTGGGTTCGATTCCCGGCCGTGTCGGGGATTTTAACCATAGTTGGTTAGTTCCACTGGCTCGGGAACTGTGTGTGTGTGTGTTGTCCTTAAACAGAAAAATAAATAAGGAAAAATGAGAAAAATAAGGAAAGCTTCTGTAATTTAAAGAACTAGAATTTTTTAAAAGATAGGACAGATGAAAGTGAGGAGCCTCACACAATTGAGTGGAAGCAATGCCAGGACTCAGCTGAGGGCCCCGTGGTCCTCAATCCACGATCCCAGATGAAAAGCCCGTGGGGCCCCTTTTAGTCACCTCATACGACAGGCAGGGGATACCGTGGGTGTTTTTCTACCGCCCCTAGCCACAGGGGGAAGAGTGGTAGAGAGTCGGCAAGCCTAAAACCGTTCGGGTTGGAAGATAATAGTACTTGATCAAGGGAGGTCAACCAGGAAAGAAGGAAACGACGAGCCTATTACAAGCAAGTGGAGCAATGACAGGCTATGCTAGGGAACTCCTAGTCACCAACCCACGCTCCAAGAAAGGTTTCTATTGTGTCGTAACAACACTGAATAGCTTCAGCTGGGGTTTATTTGTCGGATTCTAGTGCAGTAAACACGTAACACTACCACTTTCAACACTCCTTCACTCCACTCCCACATATGCCCAAAGATACCAATGAACAATTCCTCATATACTATAAGAGTCAATGTAGATATTAGATTCCTACATGACCGAGTATGATTGATAACCATAGGTTAAATGAAATAATATGACGCCCGGCTGTATAGGCAAAACAACAAACGTACCTGTAAAGCAGTGCTGTGTAATACAACGTAGTATAAAGACTGGCCGAGTCTTTTCTGTCTGTGTCAAATCTATCCCCTCAGGTAATTACTTTGTTTGCGAGAATCGTACCACCACCATTGCCAACAACAGCAACAATGTCAACAATAACATAGTCATACAGTATGGTGTTCTTTTCTGTTTTAATCCCCATTCTAAGTGAGAAAATAATTTTGTTTTAATTATAATCACCAGTCATTCTTTCTTTCTTAATCTGTTTACCCTCCTGGGTCGGTTTTTCCCTTGGGCTCAGCGAGGGATCCCGCCTCTACCGCATCAAGGGCACCCTGGAACGCGAGACTTTGTGTCGGGGGATACAACTGGGAAGGAGGAGCAGTACTTCGCCCAGGCGGCTTCATCTACTATGCTGAACATCGAGCTTGTTGAAGGATGGGAAGATTAAGTCTTTTTTTTCTTTTGCTGTTTGCTTTATATCGCACCAACACAGATAGGTTTTACTGCGACGATGGGATAGGAAAGGCCTAGGAATGGGAAGGAAGCGGCCGTGGCCTTCACTAAGGTACAGCCCCAGCATTTACCTGGTGTGAAGGAAACCACGGAAAACTATCTTCAGGGCTGCCGCCAGTGGGGTTCGAACCCACTATCACCCGGCTGCAAGCTCACAGCTGCGCGCTCCTAACCGCACGGCCAACTCGCGTGGTGGGAAGATTAGGAGGGACAGGCAAGGAAGAGGGAAGGAAGCGGCCGTGGTCTCAAGTTAGGTTCCATTCCGGCATTTGCCTGGAGAAGAAGTGAGAAACCATGGAAAACCACTTCGAGGATGGATGAGGTGGGAATTGAACCCACATTTACTCAGATGACCTGAGGCTGAGCGGACCCCGTTCCAGCCCTCGCACCACTTTTCAAATTTCATGGCAGAGCCGAGAATCGAATCCGTTCCTCCGGAGGTGGCAGCTAATCGCGCTAAACACTACACCACAGAGGCGGCCATACACTAGTCAACCCTTTCCGGGTCACGGCGCAATTTATTGCGCCTCGCGGGAAGTGCCCCAGCAGTTACGGCGCAATATATTGCGTGTCGAACTTCCAAGCATCATATCTTCGCTTCTCTTTGACTTTCAGCAATGATTGAAGAATTTGTCGTATCTGCCATCTATCGGCTATATTACGGAAGCTTGCGCTAATTTGTATTCTCTTTGGGAACGCTGTTAACTTAAATTTTTTATGTGAATGTCTACCACACTTGCGAGTCAATGCGATCTGATAAACATGGCTGCTCGCAGGCAAGCGAAAGTTTTTGAAAGGTGATGAAAAAATGTTTGAAATATTAACGAATGATGAAAGTGAGGGTTCAGATTTGTGTGAAATTGACTTAGAAAGTGTTGACGATATTGTGCCCGAAGTTTCAACTGGTGACGATGAAGGTGTAAGTGACAATGATGAAGAATTATAACCAGCTACCGCGAAGAGGCAGAAACGAAATGTATCAACTGATCATCGGGTCTGGGAAAAAGAAACGGGTATTAATAAATTTTTACCTACTGATTTCGGCTATAAGCCTGATCTTGCCGGAATACAGGATCAATATTTGAATGAAAACTCTCCAGAACTAGACGTTTTCAAAATAATTTTTCCGCATACCTTAGTGGAAAAAATAGTCATAGGAACGAACTTGTATCACTCGCAATATGTAGAGAATAATTAGGTCATTTCTCCCACATCCCGAGCGTCAAAATGGACTGATGTTACTGTCGAAGAAATGTATTTGTTTTAGCAATAAGTATTAATGGGTCATGTAAACAAACATACCTTGGAAGAATATTGGTTTGTGCTCAGCCCCGTGCTTTGAGGAATATCATACAAAAAAAACTTTTAAGCAGGTAAATTGTGTGATATTGTTGTTTTTCATTTCATTCATCTGTATTTTATCCATTTTTGTGAATATAATGTCCAACTAGTGTGTTTTGCTATTTATTGAGAGATTTATTTATGTGCCTGTAAAAACCTAAATTGTGGGGTATGTGAGCGTTTAGAAAACCCGACCTTGAAAGGGATGAATATAATAATTTTTGTTAAGAGGTGAGAATACAAGAAGTGCATTATTTAAATCATTTAGAACATGAATAGTACCCCCTCCCCCCCCCCCCCCCCGCGCTCCTTGGTTATAACATAACATTAATACTAAAGTCAAGAGTTACGGAGTCAAGCTCTGCGTTCGGGTAGCCCGTAGGTTCGAATTCTACCGTTGGCAGTCCTGAGAATGGTTTGCTGTGGTTTTCCATTTTCACACCAGGCAAATGTTGGGGCTGTTCCTTAATTAAGGCCACGGTCGATACTTTTCTAATTCTAGCCCCTTCCCATATTTCTGTCGCCGCCGAAAACCTTATTTGTGGTAGCGCGACGTTAACACGTAAGAAAATATTTCTCAATCGTACGTGTCCATCGATGCATCTGTTAGTTAGGATCTTTCTTAAAATCCCGTGTTCTCTGTTGCTTGCTTTTTTTTTTTTTTTTTTTTTTTTTTCAAGTGACTGACTTGTCCTTGTCTATTCATGGTCAATGTTTCTGAACCATATAATCCCTCCGTTTTAACCGCTTTGTTGTAGTACCTGAACTTTGCACCCATAATTGTCCTCTTGATGAACATATTCCTCGTGAGATGGTGTTCCCAGTCTAACTTCCTTATACTGGCATTAACAGCTTCCTCTTCTAACCCATTCTGCTGGATCACCTCACCTAGATATCTTGTTCTATGACTCGTCTAACGATTATTTCATATTATTATTCGTTTAACTTCCGGGTCGGTTTTTCCCCCGGACTCTATGACAAATCCCACCTCTACTGCCTCATGGGTAGTATCCTGAAGCGTGAGACTTTGGGTTGGGGATAGAACTGGGCAGGAGGACCAGTGCCTCACCCAGGTGGCCTCACATGCTATGCTGAATACGGGCATTGTAGGGGGAATTGGAAGATTGGAAGGGATATGCAGGAAGGAGGGAAGGAAGCGGCCGTGGCCTTGACTTAGGTACCATCCTGATACCACGGAAAACCACTACGAGGATGGCAGAGGTGGAAATCGAACCCACCTCTACTCAGTCGACATCCCGGGGCTGAGTGGACCCCGTTCCAGCCCTCGAACCACTTTTCAAATTTCGTGGCAGAGCCGGGAATCGAACCCGGGCCTCCGCGGGTGGCAGCTAATCACACTAGCCACTACACCATAGAAACCGGCATTATTATTATTATTATTATTATTATTATTATTAGTATTATTATTATTATTATTATTATTATTATTATGTGAGGATAATTTGAGGATGGGATCTTTTACCCCAAAATTCCCCTTCACCATACACTTATCACTGTAAAACAAGCTGATTCAAATTTCGTGGCAGAGCCGGGAATCGAATCCGGGCCTCCGGGGGTGGCAGCTAATAATAATAATAAAATAATAATAATAATAATAATAATAATAATAATAATAATAATAATAATAATAATAATAATAATAATAATAATAATAATAATAAGTGCTGACGCCCTCTATGAGGCCAGGAGATGTGTTGCGCTGACTTAAGGTGTGGAGAACCGAGCTCGATAGCTGCAGTCGCTTAAGTGCGGCCAGTATCCAGTATTCGGGAGGTAGTAGGTTCGAACCCCACTGTCGGCAGCCGTGAAGATGGTTTTCCGTGGTTTCCCATCTTCACACCAGGCAAATGCTGGGGCTGTACCTGAATTAAGGCCACGGCCGCTTCCTTCCCACTCCTAGCCCTTACCTGTCCCATCGTCGCCATAAGACCTATCTGTGTCGGTGCGACGTAAAGCAAGTAGCAAAAAAGAAAAAATAATAAATAAGGTGTGGAGAAGGGTGAGAGAGGATAGGCCGTGGCCTATAAAAGAATTTTCCCTTCATTCGGCTTAGTGAGGAGAACGGAAAGCGACGGAAAAACATTCTCAGGACAGCCGACGGCGGGACAAGCCCACCACCTCCCGAATGCAGAGCTGTAGCCAAAACTACTCTGCTTGTTGTCGCTCACACTAGGATCTAGAGGGAAATGTGTTGAAATGAACGAATATAGATCAGACAGGTTTCACAAGTTGGCACTATTCAACAAATTAGCCAATATAAAGCGAATTAGTTCCACGAAAGTTGTTTCTCAATAAAATAAAAGTGTTGCAATTACTAATACGTGTTTATAAACAAACAGCTGCGATATTGTCTTGAGTAAACAAATTAAAAGAAGGTGACAGCCCTGAATAGCTCGAGCTGGTGTATTTTTGTCGTATTCTAGTGCAGTCCGTACTCGACTGCCTCAGCCATCTGGCGACAATGCTTGGAAGTAATTGGAAGAGCTGGACGTAGTTCACACTTTAGTCGCGAGGTAGCTACACTAGCTTATCAACGCTACTGTAACAAATAGCTTAATAAGCTATTTGACTGTAATCAACGCTGTGACTTCCCACCAAACATTCAAAATAACGTGACCGTTTTAAATGAAGATTTCTTAATTAAGATAGCTGGAAGAGTAGGGTTACGGATCGCCTGCGAAAAGACAAAGACTCTGAACACCACCAGGGGTATAAGGAAAGATCTTCATTAGAGTAATCACATAAACGGTATTCTAAATAAAGGCTAGGCCTACAGATCTCTGCACATGATTATGAGGGTATTTAGGGGTTGTAGTAAGGATGTAAAGGAGAGGGCATATAAGTCTCTGATAAGACCCCAACAAGATTATAGTTCCAGTATATGGGACCCTCACCAGGATTACTTGATTCGGGAACTGGAAAAAAATGCAAAGAAAAGAAGCTCGAATTGGTCTGGGTGATTTGCGACAAAAGAGTAGCGTTAAGAAAACGTTGCAAAGTTTTGGCTGGAAAGACTTGGGGGAAAGGAGACGAGCTGTTCGACTAAGCGGTATTTTCCGTGCTGTCAGTGAAGAGATCCCGTGGAATGACATTAGTACACGAATGTTTGAGTGGCGCTTTTAAAAGTAGGAAAGATCACAATATGAAGAAAAAGTTGGAATTCAAGAGAACAAATTGGGACAAATATTCGTTTATAGGTAGGGGAGTTAGGGATTGGAATAATTTACCAGGGGAGGTGTTCAATAAATTTCAAGTACATTGCAATCATTTAATCAAAGAAAAGGAAAAAAACAGATAGGGTATCTCCAACCTGGGCGACTGCCCTAAATGCAGATCAATGTTAATTGCTTTCTTTTTAATTGGAAAATACCAGAAGGCAGAAAAGAATAAGTACCTTGCAGAATATGTAATAGGAAGGAACAGGAGCACCCAGGTAGCGGCGACTGGGAATAAGAAGATGAGAGTGTGTGTGAGAGAGAGAGTGAGTGGTGGGGGTTACAATCAAAATTTGAAAAAAATAGCCATAAAATGGTAAGTATTTGAAGCTCTCTGGCAAAATTGAAAATATAGCCATAAAATGGTAAGTTTTGGATGCTCTCTGACAAAATTGAAAAAATAGCCATAAAATGGTAAGTTCTTGATGCTATCTGACAAAATTGAATAAATAGCCATAAAATGGTCAGTTTTGGATACTCTCTGACAAAATTGAAAAAATAGTCATAAAATGGTAAATTCTTGATGGTATCTGAATAAAATGAAAACATAGCCATAAAATGGTAAATTTTTAATGCTCTCTGACAAAATTGAAAAAATAGCCATAAAATGATCAGTTTTGGATGCTCTCTGACAAAATTGAAAAAATAGGCACAACATGGTAAGTTTTGATGCTCTCTGACAAAATTGAAAAATAGCCATAAAATGGTAAGTTTTGATGCTCTCTGACAAAATTTTTAAAAAGCCATAAAATGGTAAGTTTTTGTGCTCTCTGAGAGAATTTCGCTAGAGACATAAACGGACATAAAGGTTGACAGTCTACCAACTTATCTGCGGTAATAATAGAACTATATAGTAAAACTTTCACAAAATAACAATAATTGCGCATGTATTACAATTAAATCCTCCCGAAGGTATCACCACCTTGACGAAGGCAAAATATATTTTGCCGGGTGTTTATTGGAGGCTTGCGTGGTCAAATGATCCTTAGAGCTATGCCGGCGGGAGCATCTGCTCCTGGTAGGGCCACCCAAGCCGGACAGGTCTAAGGTGATGATCCAGACTAAGAGTGATACCCTGGTCCTCCAGGTTGGGGGTTGAGCGTAGGGTTAACTCCCCTACCTCGTAAAAAAACAACTGTTACGGATACCTTAAGAATGAATAAAGCAGGACTGGAAAACTTGGTGACGAACCGGCGAGAAAAACGGCTAAAGAGAAGGAAAAAGGATATTATATTAGCAACGTGGAATGTTAAGACATTGAAGAGACCTGGTAAGTTGAAAGAATTAAGGAATGAACTGGATAAGTATGGAGTGAAAATAGCAGCTCTACAGGAACTGAGATGGAAAGGGCAAGGGATGATGATGTCTGGACAACATATCTTGATGTACAGTGGAGAAAAAGCAGGCAGTAATGGCACAGAATTCCTCATACATAAGTCGGTAAAGCAAAGCGTGATCAACTTTACTCCAATCATTGATAGGATGTGCTCTGTGAGAATTAGGGCAAAATTCTTCAACATAACTGTGTTTTGTGTGTACGCCCCTACTGAGGAGGCAGAAGATGAGAAGAAAGATGTATTTTATACTAAATTGGAGGAAGAAATGAATAAAGTTCAAAAGCATGATGTGAAAATTATCCTTGGAGATTTAAATGCAAAAATTGGAAGAGAAGTGGTGTACAAACACTTAGTAGGGAAAGAAATCCTGCATGAAGTAAATAATGATAAAGGATTGATATTGATTGATTTTGTGAGTGGAAAGCAGATGATAATTAAAAGTACTTGGCATCCTAGGAAAAACATTCAAAAGGAGACCTGGATTTCACCATATGGTGTGACAAGAAATCAAATAGACCATGTTATCATAGACAGTCGACATGCATCAGATATTATGGATGTTAGAAGCTGCAGAGATGCTGATGCAGATACAGACCACTATCTTGTTAGAGTCAAGTACAGACAAAAAATAGATTTGGCAAGAACGGAATAAGTAACAAGAAAGGCAAAGCACAATATTGAAGGTCTAAAAAATGAGGAATTGCAAGAGAAATACAAAAAGAAAATGGCTGAATCTTTGGAAATAAAAAGGGAATTATGGGAGAAAGGAGAAGTGGAAGATAAATGGAAGATACTGAAAACAACTATCAGTGAAGTTGCAGATAGTACCCTGGAAAAGAAGAAATTGAAAGAGAGCAGAATGGTTTGATGAGGAATGTTCAACATTAATCCAAGAGAGGAATGATGCTAGGAACAGAATGCTTCAAAGGAGAACAAGACAAACAGTAGAAGAGTATAGAGAGAAACGAAGAAGAGCAGATAAGATATGTAGATATAAGAAAAGAGCTTTTGAAAGAAAGAGAATCGAAGAACTGTATGAAATGAAGGATAGAAACGAGGTACGAAAGTTCTATGAAAGAACAAAAGACCTTAAGAGAGGATTTCAACCAAGAGCTGTTTTCTTCAAGGATAAAGATGGAAACCTTCTGGGTGATAAAAGCAAAGTGCTTGGAAGATGGCAGGAGTATTTTTACGAGTTACTCAATGGAAATAATGAAGATGATAGAGAGGAGGAAAATATAAATGTTGATGGGGAAGAAAGAGAACTGGAAGAGGAATCAGTAAAACAGCTAGACTTAGAAGAGGTCAAAGCTGCAATTAATGCATTAAAGAATAATAGAGCCCCAGGTGAAGATGGAATGGAGTCAGAGCTGTTGAGATATGGGGGAGAGGGAATAGAAAAGGCTGTTTATGAATTGATTAAGGAGGTTTGGACAAAGGAGGAAATACCCAAGGATTGGACATTGGGTATAATTTACCCAATACATAAAAAGGGAGATAAGGCAGTATGTGGAAATTATCGAGGGATCACCTTGCTGGATGGAACGTACAAGATTTTGGTAAGGTACTAGCCTTAAGATTGGAATTATGGATGGAAAGAATATTAGGGGATTACCAAGCAGGTTTTAGAAAACATCGCTCTACTCTGGATCAGATATTTATATTACGACAAGTGCTAGAGAAATTTTATGAATATGACAAACAGCTACATCAGCTGTATGTGGATTTTAAACAAGCATATGACAGTCTAGATAGGAGTAAAATTTACAAGATTATGAAAGAATTTGGAATCCCAAGGAAATGGATTAGATTAACAGAAATTACTTTGAAAACAACAGTATGCAAGGTGAGAGTGGAGCAAGATCTGTCAGAGGAGTTTTTAGTGGAGAGAGGACTAAGACAGGGAGATGTACTTTCCACACTGCTTTTTAACAAAGCATTGGAAAAAGTAATCCGTCAATTGCCCATCAACCCAGGGGGAACCATTTTGAACAGGATAGTACAAGTGATAGCATATGCTGATGATGTAGCAATAATTGCAAGAAATGAAAGAGCTCTTGAAGAGAGCTACTCAGTATTAGAAGAGAAAGCACGCGACCTAGGACTAGAAATGAATATAAACAAAACAAAATATATGAAGATGGGAGATACAGAGGGAGTAAGAGGAAGGACCCCAGTAAGATTAAATGGGAAGGAATATCAAAGAGTCACATCTTTCAAATATCTAGGCTCTATAATAACAGAGGACAATAAAACCTCCGTGGAAATACAGGAGAGGATAACAAGTGGAAACCGATGCTTTTACGCCTTGCAAAATATGTTTAAATCCAGGAATGTCAGCAGGAATACAAAAATTAAAATATATACAACAGTACTAAGACCAATAGTTATGTATGGATCAGAATGCTGGGTGACGACCTCCAGAGAAGAACAGTGGCTGTTACGGTGGGAAAGGAAGATATTGAGAAAGATATTCGGTGCAGTAAGAGAGCAGGATGGGTGCAGAATAAGGACAAATGTAGAGCTGCAAGGACTGTTTGGCCAGCCAGATATTGTTACTAAAATTAAGAAAGGGAAGAATTAGGTGGGCTGGTCATGTTCAGAGAATGGCAGAAACCTGCACCGTTAAAAAGGTGTTTATAGGGAAACTTGATGGAAGGAGGAGGAGAAGAAGACCCAGGAAAAGATGGATTGATGATGTTGAGGATGACCTTAGAAAGTTAGGAGTTAAACGTTGGAGAAGAAAAGCTGAGGACCGAGATGAATGGAGGCAGGTGATAAAGGAGACCAAGGACCTACAAGGACTGTAGCGCCGACCAGTAAATAAGTATTACAATTAAATAGAAGTACGGTGTGATTCTACAATTTAAAATTCATTTAGTGATTAGGCGCGACGAACGACAATTTTTTCGTATTTCTGCTAACTGTTTTCTTAATCATTAAGTAAATGACCCCCTCCCCCCCACTGGCCGCTACTCGTAACACTTTTTGGATGAAAGAGAGGGTGCACAAGATGAGGACTACATACCTTGCGACCAGAGAAGTATACGATAAAAGAAACATTAACAGACGCAAAGCTTAGGCATTACAAGGCTGCAGTGAGGAACGTCGAGACGATGACACTAGGAAGACATGGAGTAGAACAAAAGGAAGAAAAATACTGAGAATGAGACTGGGACCAAAAAGAAGAGATGAAAGATGGGAACGAATATCAAGGGACGAACTGTACCGAAACAAGAAGTCGATCTCAAAAGAAATAAGACTGAAAAGAGCAACATTTGTTGGATATGTGATCAGGATGGGAGTATGTCCGAATCGTTGACTGAATGGTCAGCGTACTGGCCTTCGGTTCAGAGGGTCCCGGAATCGATTCCTGGCAGGGTCGGGGATTTTAATCGCTTCTGATTAATTATTCTGGCTCGGGGACTGGGTATTTGCTTCCGTCCCAACATTCTTCTCTTCATATTCACACAACACACAACACTACCAACCACCACAGCAACACGCAATAGTGATTACATCCCTCCATATAGGTTGGCGTCAGGAAGGGTCAGGAAGGGCATCCGGCCGTAAAACAGGTTAAAATCCACATATGAGGCGCAGTTCGCACCCGCGACCCCCCAGGTGTGGGAAAGGCGGTAGGAAAATAAGAAGAAGATGGACATGAAGAGTATGGGAGACAACGGGTAGGACGAGAAGAGAGACGGAAACTAAATGGGTTGTTGTACTCCGGAAGGACTGGGCTGAGATGGGGATCAAAGTGGGAGCGACAGAGAACTGGAGAAATAAATATACACCAGCCAATATGCTGCAACTCGTTAGACTCATTGGTTGAATGGTCAGCGTTGAAGTCTTAGGTTCAGAAGGTCCCGGGTTCGATTCCCAGCCGGCTCAGGGATTTTAATCGCCTCTGACTCTGATTAACTCTTCTGACCCGGGGACTGGATGTTTGTGTTTGTCCCAAAACTTTCCCCCTTCATATTCAGACAACACACTACAATACCAGCCATCACAGAAACACGCAATAGTAATTACATCTCTCCATATAGGCTTGGCGTCAGGAAGGGCATCCGGCCGTAAAACATGGCCAAAATTCACATTTGCTACACAGTTCGCACCCGTGACCTCACAGATGTGTGAGGAGGAAGAAGAAAATAAAAAGAAGAAGAATATGCTGGAGATCAACGGCAGAGAAAGATACAGGAAAAGGATAGACAAATACCAATGGGGGAGACGGGAGAGGAGGATACTGAAAATATCAGCTGAAGAACCGGAGTGAAGGAAAGAGAGGATGAAGATGTTCAGGGAGGAGAAGGAGAAAATTTATGTCATCACAAAGCTGCTCGTGGTACTACCGAGACCGTAACGAAAGAGGAAGAAGAAGAATTATTCTCATGCCTAGTGGCCAGTGTTCACTATTGAATTCATTTTATTAAAAACTCAACTTTCTTCGGTTTTTCTAATTCATATGGTCCCTGGCTCCTTTTATTTTTTTTGTTTTTTGTTTGTGTTTTTTTTGCTAGTTGCTTTACGTCGCGCCGACACAAATAGGTCTTATGGCGACGATGGGACAGGGAAGGGCTGGGAGTGGGAAGGAAGCGGCCGTGGCCTTAATTAAGGTACAGCCCCAGCATTTGCCTGGTGTGAAAACGGGAAACCACGGAAAACCATTTTCACGGCTGCCGACAGCGGGGTTCGAACCTACTATCTCCCGAATACTGGACACTGGCCGCACTTAAGCGACTGCAGCTATCGAGCTCGGTTTCTTTTTTAGTTTTAGACGGCCATAATACTAGATGCAATTTCTGCCATCATCATAGAATTCTCATGGTGAGAAAGATCGTGATACGAACCTCGACCTGTCTGGGTTGAAAGCCAGTAGCTAAGCGAGCATCACTAAGCACCTAACCCTACTATCACCACCCCTACTACCATTACTTCCCTCCACTCTTCCATATCACAAGGAAACCAATGAATAATTCCTCTTATAAAAATGAATGTAGAAATTATTACTTGTACTTAAACGGACCGTAGACATTGAAAATGAAAAGAAAGAGGACAGATTAATAAGAAAGTAATTAAACTCGTAGTTTTACGCGATTCTTGATGTATAATTATGTTAGTTATGGTAAATACAATTTCACATGGCATACGAAGCACAGGGAAGTGGCTATTAATTTAAAAAATCACAGGTGCAATGATAAGATTAGAACCGAAGCCCGTTGCTGAAACATATATATACACCTTCATTATAGACTGTTCTGCCTTTTAACGTTCAGTCTGCAAGCCTCTGTGCCTCAGTAAATTTACTAAACACCGCCAATGTGAAACACTAGTGAAAAATCGACTTGGCTATCACGCCCCTCGGTGATAAACAGAAACCGTAACTATCAGATAACCAAGCGAGTTGGTCGCGCGGTTAGAGGCACGCAACTGTGGGCTATCATTCGGGAGATAATTGGTTCGAACCCCATTGTCGGCAGCCCTGAAGATGCTTTCCCGTGGCTTCCCATTTTCATACCCGTTACCTTAATTAAGGTCAGCCAGGCTGAGTAGCTCAGACGGTTGAGGCGCTGGCCTTCTGACCCCAACTTGGCAGGTTCGATCCTGGCTCAGTCCGGTGGTAATTGAAGGTGTTCAAATACGCCAGCCTTGTGTAGGTAGATTTACTGGCACGTAAAAGAACTCCTGCGGCACAAAATTCCGGCTCCTCGGCGTCTCTAAAAACCGCCAAAACTAGTTAGTGGGGCGTAAAAACAATAACATTAAATCATTAATTAAATTGTCCGACTCGTTGGCTGAATGGTCAGCGTACTGGTCTTCGGTTCAGAGGGTCCCGGGTTCGATTCACGGCTGGGTTGGGGATTTTAACCTTCATTGGTTAACTCCAGTGGCCCGGGGGCTGGGTTTTTTTTTGCTGTCTCCAACATCCCTGCAACTCACACACCACACATAACCCTGTCCTCCACCAAACACGCTGTGTCCTACAAATGGCAGATGACGCCCACCCTCATCTGAGGGTCTGCCTTACAAGGGCTGCACTCGGCTAGAAATAGCCACACGAAATTTAAAAGGTCACGGCCACTTTCTTCCCACTCGTAACCCTTTCCTGTCCCATCGTCGCCATAGAACCTATCTGTGTCGGTGATACATAAAACATCTTGTAAAAAAAAAAGAGCCATCAGATAATCCCCCTAGAACTGAATATGTTAGCAGCTGTGCCCCGAAATCTCAAAACAAACATTCGAAAGACCTTAGAAATAAAGATGCGGTCTAGAAAGCCGTGAATAGAGCCCCCGTGGCTCAGACGGCAGTGCGCCGGCCTCTCACCGCTGGGTTCCATGGTTCAAATCTCGGTCACTCTATGTGATATTTGTGCTGGACAAAGCGGAGATGCGAGAGATTTTTCTCCGGGCACTCCGGTTTTCCCTGTGATCTTTCATTACAGCAGCACGCTCCAATATCATTTTCATTTCATCCGTCATTTATTGATCATTACCCCAGAGGAGTGCGACAGGTTTCGGCAGCCGGCACAATTCCTATCCTAGCCGTTAGATGGGGGCTTTATTCATACCATTCCTGACCCGGTCAAATGACTGGAAACAGGCTGTGGATTTTCATTTTCTAGAAAGCCGAGAATAACGGTCGAGATGATTTGTCGTGCAGACTACATGACACCTCGTAATCTGCAGGTATTCGGGCTGTACACCCCTGTTTTCCGCCTTATATTGCATTTGGAACTTGTACAGTCGCATGGTAGGTCCAGACCTATCGGGGCTGTTGCGCCATTGTCTTTGGTTTGGTTTAGAAATAAAGAAACACCCCAATTGCATGGTTTTAGGAAAAAGTTACAAAATTGAGAGTTCCTGAGTGCTTGTTATACACATATAACCAACAGCCTCTATAGGATAGAGTACGAAAATACTCTCCGTACCAATTTAAGTCACAGTCACAGAAAATTCCTACGGGACGGCCAGGCACCTTCCACAAGTTCCAAATGCAGTAGAGGAGGGGGAACTTCGGGGAATGCCGTCTCGAACAGATTTTGGGCACAAAGGAAAACGGTGTCGAATATCCCTGTGAGAAAATCAGAGGGTCATAATGATCATAAATATGTTTCAAGAAATAAAACTCAAACTGATAACAAGTAATTTGCATCCAAGTAATCTTCGAGAATCATCTGTATGGACTTTGGAGTGAACAAGCGTAGGATTCATTGCGTCGAAAATGGGAAACTCACTCAAGGCCTATGAAACTACCACGAATGAATGTCTAAAGTATGATGAGATGAGGACTTTTCGATAAAAGAGCCTACTATATATCTCTCAGTCACGGCCATCCATCAATACTTCACATCACAGCCTACAAGATCGCATCGACCATCTGATAATTCTGTATGTCTCTCAGTAATGGCCATCCATTAATACTTAACATCACAGCCTGCACGGTTGCTACGTAACATCATGTCACATATTTTATTTCCCTAATTTTGTGACCCAAAAATTTTCAGGTGACCTCCAGCGATAAGACATATTTGTGTACATTCATAACTGTCTATTTTAAAAATTTCTGGAGAAATTAAAATTACTATTTAACTACAATAAATAATAAAATATTTCTTTTGTGAACTGAAATAACATCAGTTTTACTCAATTTATAACAGTTTTAAATAACTAATTAAGTAAAACGGGTGTGTCTATAACACTCTTTCAAAGTTTTGATGATGATGCTTGTTGTTTAAAGGGGCCTAACATCTAAAATCATCGGCCCCTTTTAAATTTTTAAGACAACTGATATCATTTACACATTAATTATTACTTTTCATATCAAGGTAATTTCTATAATAAATAACGAAATTAAATATAAGTAACTAATAGTGTAGTTTTACACCAATTCAATTGTTTTATAATTCTGCAAAAGTAAGTAATATTATTATGAGATAATCAGAAAGTAACATTTACATTCTGTAAGTTTAATATTTGACGGTGATTGGAATATATTTTAAATGTATTTTCGGTTCAATAATGAAATATCAAAATGTAAGCTCCCAGAAGGAAACCGTAATTTAATTTTATCGATTGCAGATGTTAAAACCATTTAAGGTCGTTAGGCCGTTTCAATCATAGGAGGCTTGTAGTGGTGTCTGAACGGCGCACTAGCCGCCAGCGTTATGGTAAGGTAACTGATGAGCCCACTGCTACACTGGGGTGAAGCGCTGGTAATTTCATTATTGAAAAGACCTAAAAAGCGTAAATGTTTTTAACAATAAAATAATTTAATATTGACAATCTCGCGTAATCTTGCTTAATTCAAATGACAGCAAAGGGCCCTAAAACTCGCCATGTTGTTCTCAATTTCAAAAAGTTAGGGACCCTTGGATTCCCCGCCATTTACAGAACTCTCCCAAACTCCCGGTGTACACCGTACCCCTCTCGGGTAGACCACAGACACTACACAACTGCCGAGGAATGCCGGGAGTGTTCGAGGACAAGTTCGGCTCGCCAAATGCAGGTCTTTCGATTTGACGCCAGTAGGCGACCTTCGCGTCGTGATGAGGATGAAATGATGATGAAGACGACACATACACCCAGCCCCCGTGTCAGCGAAATTAACCAATTATGGTTAAAATTCCCGACCCTGCCAGGAATCGGACCCGGGACTCCTGTGACCAAAGGCCAGCACGCTAACCATTTAGCCATGGAGCCGGACGTAAGGGTACATCACCCACCTTGATAAAAATTACTCTAATACGTTCGGAACGTCGATAACCTTTGTATAATGTACAAACGACCAGGAAGAAGATTTAGCGCATAGTATTATATTTTGATAAAAATTAAAATGAAATGTAATAAAAAATTAAATGCGAGGAGCATACAATACCACCATCTGCTCATTATTATTTTTGAGCAAATATACAAATATCACAACCATGTAAGAGAAAAGAGCTGAGACCAAAATCAATGGTAAACAAGTATATTATATAAGATTTGCTAATGATATTGCCATACTAGAAGAAAGAGGCAAAAGTATGCAGAGAATGATCAATATAGCCGAGATTTTTATGCAGTGACAGGTTAGACTGCAAACTAATTTGGTTAGTGGGAAGTGTAGGCCACCCGCTCTTCAATCATGTAGCAAGAGTAAGATAAACTATAGGGGTTCTGATGAGCAGTACCCCTAATATTTATGCAAACCCCATAGCATAATCGTTGTGAAGGTAGACTATATTTGAATATTGAATTTTCACGACCGCATTGTAATCGAAACAGACTTTCAACGTATTAGGTCGTGTTACGTACATGTAGTACGTGTTGAAGAGATGTTAAGTACAGAACAAAAATGGCCAGCCGGACACCTCCGACGCGAAATCTGGGAGGTTGTGGGTTCGGATCCCACTGGCGTCCGGCTGGCCATTTTTGTTCTGTACTTAACATCTCTTCAACACGTACTACTGCACCCGTCCACCTCCCGAGTCCCAGACTAGCATTTATCTCAGGGGTGTCGGTTCATTATTTAATTCATTAAATATAAATATAACGGCATAATAGAACACGGGGATGAACGGAGCAACTTAAAATTAAAAGGGGGAAGGCTCGATTGTAAACTTGAATTTAAGGACTCCATGATAGGACTAGGAAGTGACTGTTACTTTAAAAAGGGCATCATCTAACTACAATAAAAAGATTATGAGAGTGGTTTCCTTTGAAATAATTTGCCAGAAGGAGCGGTTTATTACGCCTTTTGACGTATAAAACTTTGATACACGTGGCAACAATATTTGAATTTACACACATGTTACATATATAAATCACTTGCCATACCGCAAGTGGTATCAATATCTTGCTGCGTTATTTCTGAAATAAAATGACATTTTGGAGGTATAATTTACGGATCGATTCCATTTGAATCGAACCGTTACTCAAGGATATAGCTTCCTTCTATTGGGAGCACGAGCATAACCCATGTTACGGTCAGCTTCCCGATTTAACTAAGATGATGTACTCCGGCTATATACATTTTTCCGAGACCGGTACTCGGACTGGGTAATGTTTCTCGTGAAGTGCGAAAACTGGATTCCACGGACAGTTCCTATCTTACGATATCCAGCTGATGCCATACCAATGAATTAGCATTTACATTTTATTTACATGTGATCTGAATTATCACCAGTTAGCCTCAGTAGACTACTGACACAGATGAGATAACGAGAAGCGGTGGGAAATACCGTGGCCATGGCCCCCCTCGCATCGCGAGCGAAGTAAACAAACACGCAAGTATGTAACATCGTCCCATACGGAGACCGTACAATAAAGAGGTACCAAATGACTCTAATATTATCATTCTCATTATTCAACATACGAATAGAGGGACGTTGTCACCAAATAATTTAATCCACAAAATTATCATCCTCGAAATTATTATTATTATTATTATTATTATTATTATTATTATTATTATTATTATTATTATTATTATTATTCAACGGTTCCTGGCACTGTCACGTTTGATTAATATCATCATTATTATGCGGGATGCAAACACAAATGGTTATTACTGTTATTATTATTATTATATCCCTCTCGTGGTTATTATTATTATTAATGAATAGGTGACTCAAGATATTATTATTATTATTAATGAATAGGTGACTCAAGATGTTATTATTATTAATGGACCGGTCATTTCCGCCAAAATAATTATATTAAGATATCGGTCGCAATTACAAATATTTCACTGATCAACCAACGACATCATTACAGTTATTATTATGACAATTATTATTAATCTGACCGCGATGATTTAACATCGTCCTTACATTATTATTATTATTATCGGTTGCATATTGTCATTTAGATTCCCGTTTAACATCTTTATCAACGCTCAATTAATTAAGGCGGTCCAATCCTTTATCTGCAATATTTATTATTATTATTATCACGACATCATGATTGTCCTCGCTCGTTATTACAATGAATACAATATACGACCATTTCTGTGGAATCTGAACTCTCCTTATCCTTAGATCCGTTGTATCTCAACGACTAGCTGTGCAGTCTATTTATTTCGTACATGCTGTCACGGGTTCGAATTCTACCCGCTGCGTAACTCAGTATTTCTCTGTGACACTGCCCGTACATTTTACACTCATATCAATATCCTAAGTGTCTCTCGTACGGAATTTATTTTCCTCTCTATCTCGATTCATTTATTTCTCACAGAATTATCAACTGACTTATTTATTCATTTCTGACATTGCACGACCTTTTATTATCTGACTGCAGATTCTTTCACATATTCTATTTCATTTGGATCTATGCCTTAGTTCATTCTCCACAAATAATCGTAACATCTTGAAATTATATTTACCAAATTTTGACAATCATGGTCTCGTAATATTAGCACTACATGTTCCGGCTAATGAATCGCAACTTCAAAACGCGACATTTATACGTAAAAAAATATTGGACCGTAATTTAAACCACACGTTCATTAACATGTACGGATTATTAGCACCGATCTACATTTCAATATTATTAATTGATCAAATTAAATTATCACGCACTTTAATTCCGAATTAAAAATGACATCCCGTCATTAAATGATTCCCAATAAACTCAACACTTGATCACATGAATTATTATTATCTCCAAATCATATTTAAAAAAAATATCTTCACAAAAAAAGTAGTTATATTATTTATTTATTATTATTATTATTAAAAAAATAATTTGCCTGTTACTCGGTAGTCCACTCGTAATATGTTTAACGCATAACCCCTTTCACAAAGTCGATTTATTCTGGCACTAAACACTCCAGATATGATTTACTTGGAAATATTATATTATAATCGCATCTCACAAATTTAACAACTTCACTTTGAAAATATGACCATATTAATTTCAACAAAACACTCTTGGTATGGCGAGGCTGGATTTTCCTTCCATGTCATTAAATGGCTCGTTAAAATGACAAAACATAAAAGCACATATCGGGTCTTATTTAACTAGCATAATCAAAATCAAATGTAAAGAAAATTATCGACTACAAAGAAAATATGAATGCATGCATGAATTAACGTACTACACTATATATACAAATTTACATCTCCCACAAACTGAATACATAAAAGACCCGATTATTTACATTATTATGATTTACTACTGTCCGTGCTACAAATTTAGGATGGGGTCGTTAAGCGACCCATCTTGTTACAGAAGGTAACCAAGTATAATCAAGTTATTCCCATTTTTCCCATCACGATAACATTTCCCAAATATTATTTACAGTTTTAGTACTCATCTTAGTTATCGGTATTCCATTGCAGCTTTGCAGACGAGAGGCTCCATCCGGCCCCTCTCTGCGTTTTACTCCTCCATTCTTGATGGCGTAGTTTCACAAAAGATTTCCTGGCACATTATCATTTTATACTCATATCTTGATTACCACAAACCTTCACCATTTACTACGTTAACACTGTATACATTAACTTGGATACAACAAATTTCTATCCTAGACCCAAGAATTTAATATATTTACACTATTTAATCTTCGTCCACCTACCGCACAATGGACCTGGACACGTACGACGAGGTGTCAACTATTACGCCCGTCGCGATACGCCCGATTTATACGGCATTCTCGACGTGTTCATGACATCGGTTCGGTATAGCTAA
This sequence comes from Anabrus simplex, assembly GCF_040414725.1. Classification (NCBI taxonomy): domain Eukaryota; kingdom Metazoa; phylum Arthropoda; class Insecta; order Orthoptera; family Tettigoniidae; genus Anabrus; species Anabrus simplex. The sequence continues at coordinate 85,625,970 of NC_090272.1, read as the reverse complement.
GTACAGGCTACTACTTCCTTAAAGTACTGTTCGTCACACAGTCTATTATGTACGTACTTATGGTGATATACTTTATACTACTCTCTTGCAGGGTAATTACTTTACATCACTGATTTTCACAAATGACAGACACTGTCCTACGTTACTATTTCCAAATTTAACATGTTGCTTGAGCGCGATCACATTTTACAAACACTGGCGGATGCTCGCGCCATTAAATGACTGTACGACCGTAGAATTCTAAGTTAGCGGCGACCAACAGTTCAGCTCCCGATATTCAATTCACGTATGCTGGCGACCGTCAATTCAGCTCCAACGATTCAAGACAAGTGTGCTGGCGATGATCCCTTGCCCCGTATATATGGATGAAGCCTTTTTCCCGCGGATTCGTTGACGTCATACCCCTGAGGGAGGGGGTGGATTTTTAATATCGGTACTTGCACTCCGAATTGGAAGTTAAAATTTACATCAAATTAATCCACTCCGCTAGCATATCTGCTGGATAAAATATGAACTCCTGGTGATCACAGATTTAGGAGATATGGGTGGATTTCGCTCCTCACATTTCGCGCCTTCGTAAGCGTCCCTGACAACGTGGTCTTCTTTCAGCCAATGAGATTCAAGCTGTCCGGTTTCCAAGAAATCCAGCCTTCAATTTCTTTAATTTGCCAATAAGTATTGATTATTTTTCCATGCATGACCTCTAATAAATTCATTACATTCATCCGTGTACTCATAATAATTTATTACTGATTACTTTTGTAGTTACGAAAATATCTCATCCCTCATTCCTTAAGATGGTATCACTGAGTCTCCCATCGAATTTTTACTATTGGCCGGCACGCGGTCACGTGATTTAAATCTCCACCTGCTCGAACTTAGGCTAGCGAACGTACACTCAGCCGCTGTACTTTTCCATGAGGTCATGGAATTTCCGTCCTACCAAAAATATCCCAAGGTCTTACTCATGTGGTGAGTTTTCTTTGTATGACTCTCCCCCTTCCTCTTTCTGACCAAGACTTATTTGTGGACTCTGTATTTCCTTGTACGCCAACTAATGATATTCCCTGCTGTGAAGTAGCTAAAAGTTGTCGTGTTGAGCTAATCCGTCAGGCTCCAGTCTGTCGTCCTTCCTTCGCTCTGCTTTCGACATTACCTAAACGAAATATTTTCAAATACACTCCTCTGTATTTCAATAAATGTACCATATTATTTTACCGATCAAATCATGACTGACTATGGGCCTAAGTCACTCGGGTTCACTACATGTACGTAACACGACCTAATACGTTGAAAGTCTGTTTCGATTAGACTATACTTGTTACTCTCTTCAGTAAGTTTACATTCTAACCTCTTAATGCATAAAAATCCGGGCTCTAATGATCAACATACTAGCAGAAAATTTAGGCAAATGAAACCTCAAAATTAATACAAGGGGAAAAAAATGACAATTTGTAAATCCGAAGAGACACCTATAACACACATCAAAATAGACCCTGATAAAATTGAACCAGTGAAACAGTTTTGCTACCTAGGAGCCCTAATTACGAGTGACAATGAGAATACGAAAAGGACAGCAATGGCAATATTTTTTAAAAGTTGCTTTACGTCGCACCGACACAGATAGGTCTTATGGCGACGATGGGACAGGAAAGGGCCAGGAGTGGAAAGGAAGCGGCAATTAAGGTACAGCCCCAGCATTTGCCTAGTGTGAAAGTGGAAAACCACGGGACAGCAATGGCAAAGAGAGCCTTTGACGATAAAAAGCATCTGCTGGCCAACAAGCACATAGATATTCAAACTCGGAAGGCCTTTGCCAAAACCTTTGTATTGAGCATGCTTCTGTAAGGTTGCGAAAGCTGGACATTTGGAGAACATGAAAAGAAAAGACTATAGGAAACTGAAGTGTGGATGTGGAGGAGAATGCAGGGGATAAGTTGTAGTGAATACCGGAGTCCTTAGAGAGAGATAAGAGAAAAAACAGAGTGGTAACTGACATTGGAAAACTGAAAATGTTAATGTATTGGTCACATCATGTGACATGAGGAGTTCCTTTGTAACATCACCGAGTTGCCGGGAAAAGAGAAAGATGACGATCCAGAGTGTGTTATTTCAAGAACCTGCTTCTGAGGATGAAGTGCAAGACCTACATTGAGTCGAAAAGACTGGCACAAGATAGACACCTAAGGCTATGGTGACAAGGCTTAGCCTTTAGAATATGATGATGATGATGATGATGATGATGATGATGATGATGATGATGCACAGAACAACAACACGGTCCAACGAGGATAAATATTAGAAGTAAATCTACAATACATTTGTTATCCAACATCGTACTTCCATTACACTACCAAACTCAGCCAATGTCCTGGTCAGACACTGAACAGAACCTTCTGGGTGGCCCACATCAGGGAATTAAATCATGCAGGTTCACTAAATGAGATATGGGACCAATATCAAGAAATAAACATCTGCATTGAGAAACCACAGGTGGTATTCTATCGGATGAAGGAAGTAATCTGAGCTTCAACCTTCATGTTGGAATCCGAGTCCTTAAGTGGTACGTCTTCTCCACTTTGTATTACGGCAAGGAGGCTTGGACACTCACGACCGTAATATTTAAACGGTCAAATGCCTTTGAGTTCTGGCATTATGTCGAATGCTCAGGATATCTTGGTTGCATCACGTAACGAACGACGTGGTAATGAGTAAACAATTAGAAGTAAGAAAGACCATCAAAGAAAATAAGACGACATAATTTGACCATATTGTGTGTAAGGAGAAATACCACCTCCAATAAGCTATACTTCAAGGAGAAGTAAAAGGAAGAAGAACTCCTGGGGGACGGCGTATTTCCTGGTTGGGAAGAGCCTGCGCCAGTGGTCCAGTTCATCATCACCAAAGCTAGGATTCTGAGGACATGTCATCTTTTAATTAGTTCTCAACAGACATTGCTAACTTGTACAGAAAACTTCATTATAGTTCCCACATTGTAGAAATGCTATGTTATTAGGTCATTTTTTGCCATTTTGTATTTTCATGTCATTTTCCAAAATTATACCTCATTATTTGGTCATTTTATGGAATTTAATAAAGCATTTTATACTTTTTCCGTCATTTTGTTACATGTTGAAGGATTTTGTAGTATTTTCACGTGTGGTATTGGATACTAACGCAACTTTAAGTGAGGATGAATATGGAGACTTGAGAATCATCACAACGTTTTGTCAATCTGGGTACTAAGGAACTTTGTTCACCCCTTACTTCTGGGAAATGTCAACATTCTAGGAGAGACACCTGTAGTTGTAACTAATCCGAGAGGGATGTTCAAGGCGAGGGTAGCAGGACAAATTACATTTGGCCAAGTAATGCCACGTGTGTGGAGTTAATGTTCGTTGTCAATTCCGATTTTGGTTTGCAGTGTACATGTTTAAAATGCCGAAGTTAAAGCCAAGTAGGTTTGCTCTTTTTAAATAAATAATTTTGCAATTCGGGAAGGATATTTATTCTGCCGATGTGAAATTCTTGTCTGCAAAATATGTGAAGTGAAAGTGGTAGTATTGTAAAGCGGAATGATGTAAGGCATTGTAAGTGTACGTTTTTCATGCATGCTCTAATCCAATAATGCATTCGATTATATAATGGCAAAATTTTCTTTTTTTGTCTGTTTTGTTCTTGAAGGACCACATGACAGACAATAAATTATTTAAAGAAAAATTTAATTTGTAGTAATAAACAATGGGCTGAGCTGTTAATCGGTATTTATGTGCATCTTCATCAAAGTATGAAATTAGATTAAGTATCCATTAAATTTATGTTAGTATAGAATGACAAGTCTGTTTGCATTTGTTTGTGTGTTAACATTACTGTATGTCAACAACATGACTATAGCTATACCTACTCTATTAGCAAATTGATTGTAAATTTTCGTTCAAAATTTATGCCAATTTTTTAAGTTTTCAGATCATTTTACTGAATTGTTGCCGTTGTTTTATAGATCATTTTCTAAACATTTTAGATCATCAAAATCCTGGCCGTGATCATCAGCTGGCTTATTTACAACAGCTGTCAGTAGGGAGGCCTGGAGCAGATTGACCGCCGACGTTCATTGAGAATATGGCACTTACACAAGAAGAGGTAGTGTAATGGTTTAAGGATGAAGAAGGAAATGTCATTGAGAGCATAACTGGGATAGGAACAGGGTTAAAATATCACCAATAGCCATCCTAAAAGTGCTTTTAGTTAGTCTTCAATTCATATGCTGGAAAATGCAGCCAACCTCACCGTAATTTATACACACGCTGGTACAGACAACACAGTTCACGACGACTTCACACGAAACACATCGAGATAATGAGTCTCTTATATGAAGCAACGACTTGATACTGACTAGCTCGGAAAGAACAGAAGTTGGCCCACGGAGATAGGTAACATGAAAGCATGCACAGCTTGAAGCACTGTCATTTTTAGTTTGTGCCACACACGTCTCACAAACACGCAGTGAGACCCTAGAGCAGAGAATCTCAAAGGCTGTGCCCATAAAGAATAATGCATCTGGAAAATATGAACACACAAAAACAGACATGTATATTAGATATTACAGTGAAAATCCACAGCATATTTCCAGTCATTCGACCAGGTCAGGAATGGAATGAATGATGACCCCATCTAGCGACGAGGATAGGAATTGTGCCGGGTGCCAAAGCCTGTCACACTCCTCTGGAGCAATGATTTATAGCTGACAGATGAAATGAAATTATATTGGAGAGTGTTGCTGAAATGCAAGATGACAGGGAAAACCGGAGTACCCGGAGAAAAACCTGTCCCGCCTCCGCTTTGTCCAGCACAAATCTCACTGGAGTGACCGGGATTTAAACCACGGAACCCAGCGGTGAGAGGCTGGCGCTTCTGCCGCCTAAACCACGAAGGCTCCTAAATATTACAGTAATGTCATTTATTAACCTCAGAGAACAGCGAAGATATAATTGAAACTGAAACATTAAGAATGATCAGTAATTACATTAGTGTTGCAACATAGCGGGGAATGTGGTGTCTTTAACTTTAGAACAACTCTTCAATACAGGGAATAATAACAGTCAAACACTCCCATAATTCTTAATCTACAGAAATGAATCGCTTTTATTTCTAATTTTGATGTTGGTCAGTACCAAAAATATGGTATTATAGGGCATCAGAGATCCTTTGCTGGCGGCACCTAGTGTTTACAGTGCACTATGTCTTCTGGTATGGGCTAGAGCAATCTTGTTACTTTCATTGATCTGTCTCAGCTTTATCCTTGGCTTTGACAAAATGAAAGTGACTGAGGTATGAGTGATGCTAGTAATGCCATTCCTTCTGCAGCCAGTCCCTGCTATGAATGGTGTGAAAATATTGTCCATAGGGTGGGTTGGTGCATGCATTTCAGTGGGCTTGGCAGACTGATATGTAATAGCAACTTCTGGCTCGGTGAGGAAAGCAACGGGAAACTACCTCACTCCTCATTTCCCTAGTACTCCTCTTCAGCGATGCTTAGGTCATCTATGACAGCTGATGGTGGAGCTGTTGAGCATCCAGCCAGCCTTCGGGCTGAGGACTAAACATACATAGAGATCGACATGTTTCTCGATCTTTCTAGTGGTTTATATACTTTATCCTTGGGTTCGTGATATCTGTCGGGAGTGATTCCTAGCGTTTGAAATCCTTTTAAAGCAGACTAACATACCGCAATATTCCTAAAGGAGTAGCAGTGTGCCACAAACCAAAAAACAAATCAGTCAATCAGTCCGTCATCAACGATCTGCATTTGGGGCTGTCTCACAGATGGCAGATGCCTAGACATTTTTAATGGTTTGAAATAATTTGGAAATGTATCGAACTTTTCCCTTGATAAACGATTCCAATCTCCTAGTCGTCATCCTATAAATGAATACGTGCGATTTCGTTCTCTTGAATTGCAACTTTATTTTCATATTATGATCTTTCCTACTTTTAAACTCTCTACTCAAGGTTTTTCGTCTACTAATGTGATTCCACGCTATCTCTCCACTGACAGCTCGGAACATACCGCTTAGTCGAGCAGCTCGTCTCCTTACTCCCAAGTCTTCCCAGGCCAAAGTTTGCAACATTTTCGTAACACTATCCTTTTGTCGGAAATCGACAAGGTCAAGTCGCGCTGCTTTCCTTTAGATCTTTTCAATTTCTCGTATCTAGAAATCCTATCAGGAGGTACCCGCAAACCCATAGCCTACTGCAAATTATTATACAAGGAAATATTGACAGCAAGAGAGGTCCTGGGAGACCACGAACGTCTTGGCTGGAGAACCCAAGACGGCTCGGACAAACTCAAAAAAATCGCTATTCCGCGCAGCCATTAACAAAACTATGATAGCCAGAACGATCGTCAACATCTAATCATGAATACGGTATTAGAAGAAGAAGGAGGAGAAACTCTGTATCTAACTATATATGGGTCAGAGCTATCATAACAATCATAACAATAAAAATAAAAATGTTCACATAATTTCTCTGAATCGGCTATAATAACAGTACAAAAAAGTAAGTTCCTGAGAAAGATAGTAGAACCAAGGATCGTATCAGATGTAAGGAGATGGTACAAACCATACCGTGAACTCTACCAACAGCAAGAAACCCTCACAGATTCCATCAGAAGAAAATGGCTTACTTTCTACGGACGCCTGTATAGATTGGATTCTCACAGGCTGTCCTATAAAATCTTCAAGGTAGCCAGCAAGGGTAAAGCCACTGGATCGCTGTGGATCTAGCTGGTAGAGAGAGAAGGATCCGGCAAAACTTAATATTAATCATGCTATGAAAATGAAATGTCGTATGGCTTTTAGTGGCGGGATATCCCAGAAAGGGTTCGGCTCGCCAGGTGCAGGTCTTTCTATTTGACACCCGTAGGTGACCTGCGCGTCGTGATGAGGATGAAATGATGATGAAGACAACACATACACCCAGCCCCCGTGCCATTGGAATTAGCCAATTAAGGTTAAAATCCCCGACCCGGCCGGGAATCGAACCCGAGATCCTCTGAACCGAAGGCCAGTACGCTGACCGTTCAGCCAACGAGAATCATGCTATAGTAATAATTAACAGAAGCAACTGCCGTTCATCTATTAAAACGAGACCCTTCCTAACATCCCTTACAGAAGCTGACCAAAATGAGAGTAGGAAATGGTCCGAGAAACGTAAAATAGAGTTCAGCAAGAAAATGAAGAAACGCTGGGCCAGCAGAAAAGGTCAAGGTACCTGGAAGAAAACAGCAGCCAAACCTACCATTAACAACACCAGAAGCGACAACAATCGAAAACAACAACAATGCAGCTAAAGCACAAGCACCGTGGCCCTCAGAAGAACCAAACGAACTCAATAATAATAATAATAATAATAATAATAATAATAATAATAATAATAATAATAATAATAATAATACTGGCGTATGACCTCCGGAGAGATCTGGTGCAGGTCTTTTCCTAGTAGACAGTGTATAGACGACTTGTATGTCTGTGAGGATGAGGCCCTACCTAAGATGGTTTCTAATGTTGAGGACATTACAAACACCCAGCCCCCGACGAATTAACCAATTAAGTTTAAAATCCCCGACCTCTTGGACCGAACGTCAGCATGCTAACCATAAAGCCATGGAGCTGGGTAAAAATTCAGCTGACATAAATCTCTAAAACTAGATTAGATTAACACTGGAGAGTTTTGTATATTGCTTAATAAATTAGAAATTCTAATTCTAAGTTACCATATAAGATTTGATTTTTACTACGTACAGAATAAATAAACTAAAAGGAACCGTGACGAAGCAGCTCATGGGAGAACTGGTCTGACAAGAAGACTGCTACCCTGGCCGTCCAATTCCAGACTGCCACGTATTTACCTTGACATATTGCTCGGTTTCCTTGGCCAGGTACGTTGTCTCTTGTATCAGATAGAGTGATTTAGTCTCAGGTTTAATACCCTTAACTGGCTAGGAATTGTTGTGCCCTACAACATGAAGCTGGCGTATGCAAAACAGATATTCTTTAAAACCCTGAATTTATATTATATCCATGCTGTTATTCATATTCTTACAGAAGTATGTATTCTGAATTCAATTGATTGAATTATTTACAGAAGAATAGGAAGATAAGTTGAAGCTGAGTTGAGAGAAGATCAGTTTGGCTTCAGAAGAAATGTAGGAACACGTAAAGCAATCCTGATTTTACGTCTGATCATAGAGGATCAAATTAAGAAGGACTAGCCCACGTATATGACGTTCATTGATCTAGAAAAGGCATTCGATAATGTTGATTGGACCAAGCCATCTGAGATTCTGAAGGTGATCGGCATCAGATGCCGAGAACGAAGAACTATGTACAATCTGTATAAAAATAAGTCTGCAGTGATAAGAATCGAGGGCTTTGAAAAAGAAGCAGCAATCCAGAAAGGAGTGAGGTAAGGCTGAATTTTCCCTCCCACTTTTCAGTGTTTATATAGAACATGCAGTAAAGGAAATCAAAGGAGAATTTGCAAAGGGGAGCACAATCCGAGAAGAGGAAATCAAAACCCTGAGATTTGCCGATGATATTGTTATTTTATCTGAGACTGCAGAAGAACTCGAGAAGTTGTTGAATGGTTTGGACGAAGTAGTGGGTAAGGAGTATAAGATGAAAATAAATATGTTCCAAACGAAAGTAATGGAATGAAGGAGGTGCAGGTGATATTAGATTAGGAAATGAATTCTTAAAGGAAGTACGATGCCAGCAGTAAGGAGGACATAAAATGCAGACTAGCACAAGCAAGGAAGAGCTTTCTTAAAGAAAAAAAATGCTCACTTCAAATTTGATATAGTTATTAGAAAGACGTTTCTGAAGACTTTCGTCTGGAGCATGTTATTGTATGAAGTGAAACATGGTCGATAACTATCCCAGAAAGAAATAGAATAGAAGCTCTGGAAATGTGGTTTAAAAGAAGAATGCTGAAGGTGTGATGGGTAGATCGAATCATTAATGAGGATATACAGAATCGAATTGGTGAGAGGAGATCGATTTGGCTAAATTTGATGAGAAGAAGAGATAAAATGAGAGAACACATCTTAAGACACCCAGGACTTGTTCAGTTGTTTTTTGAGGGAAGTGTAGGAGATAAGAACGGTAGGGATAGACTAAAGTATATGACAAGCAGATTAAAGCAGATGTAAGATTCAGTAGTTACGTAGAAGTGAAAAGGTTAGCGCAGGATAGACTGGCATGGAGAGCTGCATCAAACCAGTCTATGGACTGATGACTCCAACAAAAATGTTAACAATATAAGAAACCTACTCGAGAAAGCAAGAAAACTCCTCCTGAGATAATAGAGGACAAAAGTGGAACTCCATGACTTATTCAGTACGAGTAACATCTTCCTGTACACTGGCCTCCCGGCAAGCTGGAATGTCTTAAGGGTTGCCTACATATCAGGAATTACATCTAAATGAAAATGAGCGTAGTTTGTATTACAATCCATTGAAGATGGGGAAGGTCATGCATGCTCAGTAATCTCCCATCATCTTTCCTTGAAGTTCCGTCTCGATTCAAGGCCAAAGACTCTTATAGGTTCCTTGTCACCGGACAGCTATGTGAGTCAATCTATATATATAAAATAGCTTGTCCTGACTGACTGACTGACTGACTGATTCATCATCGCCGAGCCAAAACTACTGGACATAAAGAAATGAAATTTTGGGGATATATTCATATCATGATGTAGGTGCTCGCTAAGAGAGGATTTTTGGATATTCCTTCGGTAAGGGGGTGAAAATGGGGGTGAAATTTTAAAATGAGTGTATCTATATCTCAAAACTTTAAAAGTTTACAGATGTAAAAATTGGTATCTAGAATCTTCTTTAAAAATAAGGAAACACGTATTTTTTTGTTTTCAGAAAATCCCAATATGAGTGATGAAAAAGGGTGAAAATGGGGGAAAATGGGTTGAATGCCTTTAATCAGGATACCGGTACTTATATCTCATAAACTGACGATATTACAGACCTGAAAATTGGTACTTTTGATCTCTTTTAAAAATAAAGAAACACGTATTTTTTTGTTTTTGTGAAATCCAATTAATGGGAGGGTGAAAAGGGGGTGAATTTTTAAAATGAGTGAATCTATATCTCCAAACTTTTAAAGTTTGCAGATGTAAAAATTGGTATTTAGAATCTTCATTAAAAATAAAGAAACACATATTTCTTTGTTTTCGGAAAATCGCAATAGGAGGAGTGAAAAGGGGTTAAAAATGGGTTGAATGCCTTTAATGAGGCTACTTATATCTCAGAAACTGAAGATATTATAGACCTAAAAATTGGTGTTTGGGATCTCCTTTAAAAATAAAGAAACACGTATTTTTCTTTTTGTGGAAAATCCACTTAATGGGGGGGGGGTGAAAAGGGGGTGATTTTTTAAAATGAGTGTATCTATATCTCAAAACTTTTAAAGTTTATAGATGTAAAAATTGGTATTTAGAATCTCCTTTAAAAATAAAGAAACACGTAATCTTTTGTTTTCGGAAAATCCCAATAGGAAGGGTGTAAAAGGGTGAATAATGGGTTGAATGCCTTTCATGAGGCTACTTATATTTCAGAACCTGAAGATATTACAGACCTGAAAATTGGTATTTTGGATCTACTTTAAAAGTAAAGAAACACGTATTTTTTCGTTCTTGGAAAATCCAAATATTGAGGGGTGAAAAGGGGGGGTGAATTTTTAAAATGAGTGTGTCTACACCTTAAAACTTTAAAATTTACAGATATAAAAATTGGTAGTTAGAATCTCCTCTAAAAATAAAGGAACACATTTTTTTGTTTTCTGTAAATCCTAATAGGAGGGGTGTAAAAGGGTGAAGAATGGGTTGAATGCCTTAATTGAGGATACACATATCTCAGAAACTAAAGATATTACAGAACTGATAATTTGCATATGGGATCTCCCTTAAAAATTAAGAAACACGTATTTTTAAGTTTTTGGAAAAGCCATTTAATGGCGGTTAAACAGGAGTGACAAATTGGGGTGAATTTTTTGAAAGACTATATCTACAGAATATCTTGGAAACGTAAAATGTTACAGACGTAAAGAGTGGGTTAAATCTCCTGTAAATGTAAAGAAATATAGGTGATTTGTTTTTGGAAACTCCGCTTAAGGGGAACTTAAAAGGGGTGAAATTTTAAAATGAGAATATTTACAGTATATCTAAAAAAAACTTAACATGTTACAGAAGTGAAAAATGGTATTTTTTATCTCTATTAAACATAAAGAAACGTGTACTTTTAGTTTTCGAAAATACCACTTGGGTGGAAGGGGGGGGGCGGGTAAAAGTGACTGAAAATGGTGATGAATTCTTTTAATTAGGCTACTGATATCTCAAAAATGAAGATGTTACAGACGTGAAATTTGATATTTGCAATCTGCTTTAAAAGTAAAGAAACACGTATTCTCGGAAAATCCAATGAAAGGGGGGGGGGGTGAAAGAATTGAAAAATTAATTGACTGAATTGTATGAGAATACATACATCTAATAAAAACTAAAGTTGTTACAGGCGTGAAAATTCTTATTTGGACCTCCTTTAAAAACAAAGAAGAACGCGTTTTGGTGGGGAAACCATCTTGGAGGGCGGGAGTGTAAAGGAGTTGAATTCCTTTCATGAGGACACATAAATCGAAAACTGAAGAAGTTAGAGTCGTGATAATTGGTATTTAGAAGATCCTTTACTATTAAAGAAACAAGTATTATTTGCGGGAAAATTCACTTAAGGGGGGGGGGATTATTGTGAAATGAAGTGAAAAAAAGTGAATTATTTTTATGGGGATACTTCTATCTGAAAACTGAAGGTAATAGACGTGAACATTGGTGTTTGGAATCTTCCTTAAACATAAAGAAACAAGCATTCTTTTAATTTTTTATGGTGGGGGGGGGGGGGTTGGCGGTAAATAAACTTAACTTCGGTGGGGTGTAGAAGGAGGTGAGACCAATTGATTTTACTGTTATTAATGTACTTATAAGGATCTTCCGTTGCTCAGGCGGCAGCGCGCTGGCCTCTCACAGCTGGGTTCCGTGGTTCAAATCCCGGTCACTCCATGTGGCATTCATGCTGGACAAAACGGAGGCGGGACAGGTTTTTCTCCGGATACTCCGGTTTTCCCTGTCATCAGCCATTCCAGCAACACATAATAATAATAATAATAATTATAATAATAATAATAATAACAATAATATTAATATTCCGCACCGTCGTCAAATGTGCGGACCGCGCTGGAAACGGCTCCTGGACGGGTAATGACTAAGAATGCAACCCGGCCGCGGGTTCAGTGCCGCCAAGGCATCCAATATGACACCACGCCGGATCTCCTGAAGGATTTTATCCATATTAAAAATGATTATAGGAAAAGATGGCACAGATTTACGGACCCAACTGACCGGGAGGAATACCTGAGCCTAACCCAGGAAGTACGAAATCGATTGCTGAAAAGGAAGATTGAAAAATGGGAGGAAACGTGCCGTAAAATCATAGAAAACCAGTCAGATCGGGAATTTTGGTGGATTCTCGCAGCAAACGAGTCAGATCGCGAATTTCGGCGGATTATATATCTAATACAATAAGCATTCAATTATACATTTCAGTATAATACCGTAGCGAAGCACGGGTATCTTGCTAGTATAAAATACGAATAGGACAATGGATTTGAGAAAACTTACCGTCGGTCATACAATTACAACTAGGGTGGCAGATTTCTATGAACTAAAATGTGTTAAATATGTATGCATTAATTGACCTAAACATCCATAGAAATACGACCCATATAATTCAAACTATGACTTAATTAATATCATCTACATTACATTCAGAAACACTTTTATTACAATTGCTACAGCCTGCAATTAATGTAAAGTTAAAATAGTTTTAATTCTTCGAAATCATTAATCTAAAAATCATATATATTATTTCAGTAGTGTAGATCCCTTTTGCGGCGCTCGCAGGTAACCGATCCTGACAAATAAGCATTCAAAAGAAAGAGAATAGACATTAGCAGTGACGAATTGGACTCTCATTTCATAAATATCGATAATTTCTTTTAAAATGAGTTTAAAATTATTGTATGAAATGTACGATTTGCAAATACTGTTGCTGTAGGAAAATACGCACCATCAGTGCTCTCCACCTCAAATTTTCGACGCGGTGACGCCTGTTTTATGTCATTATAATATGCTGTAATTATCAGTTTAAGAAAAGAATGATAGCAAAAGCAAAAATAACTTCCGGAACATTCGTCAGTATAATAATGCACTTGCATTTCCTTCCGTTCAAGTGAACACCGTAAATGTAAAAAAAAATAATCAAAGATTACATTAAGTGGTAGGTAAGATTGTCTAATATTGTACTGATTTGTGTATTCCATAGTTCACCAGGGGGCTACTCCTCCACTTACTTTATGAACATGCGAGAATTCTCGCACGGGTCCCCTAGTCAACTATAATGCAGAATAGTTCATGAACTCATTAAGGTTATACAGCATACGTCTAGGCAAGGACGGACTCTGTGGAAGACATAAACACTACAGTTACTTTCACTGTTCAGTACTCAATCAATTTTTCGTTATATACAAAATATGTATTATGTGAATGAACCTTTTATACCTGATCTATTCTCCATCATCAGAAATGATGCAATTTATGACCACATACATCTTAAGATTGTTGAGTGAGAAACCTCTCCCCCCTGTGGGTGGGGGCGGTAGAATAACACCCACGGTATCCTCTGCCTGTCGTAAAGGCGACTAAAGGTGGCCCCAGAGCCTCTGAACTTTGGAGCATGGGTTGGTGACCACGGGGCCTTTAGCTGAGTCCTGGCATTGCTTCCACTTACTTGTACCAGGCTCCTCACTTTCACCTATCTTATCCGACCTCCCTTGGCCAACTCTTGTTCTTTTCAGACCCCGACGGTATTACGTATGGAGGCCTAGGGAGTCTTTCATTTTCATGCCCTTCGTAGCGCTTATCTTCTTTTGCCCCATACCTTCATTTTTCGAAGTGTCGGACTCCTTCCATTTTTTCTCTCTGATTAATGTTATATAGAGGATGGTTACCTAGTTGTACTTCCTCTTAAAACAATAATCACCACCACCACCACCACCACCACCACCACCACCACCTGAGAATCCTCTCCTGTTGTCGCTAAGTATCGTCTTGTAGAGAGAAAAGCTTCTTTCGAAACCACATGATGTAACGGGAGCGTTCTTAAATAGATTTAAATAATTTGTAGAAAATTCCTGAAAATCTGCAGATGAAGGGTTTCCACAAAGAATGTCACTTATTCAACTCAGGCAAAAATTTTCACTATTCTTTTGTAGTAAATTTTCTACTCACCTTTGATGCTACTGATCCTTTTGCATATTCACGCAATTTATAGAATAATATCACTCCATCCGTACCGAATATGTTTTCACCGAACTCGCGAACATAACACATATTTTAATTATAACTTCGTTTTATAAACATCATAGTAAGCTCTATAAATTATTTAATTATTTTTCAGGATAGACTGGAGTATACTACTACTGAAGAACCATTGTAAAGTAGTATATGGAATGTTTCTAGCAGGTACGAGCTATTGCTTATACGGAAGCAGATAATTTGACATTATTCATATCTCTCGCATTCGCCCTGCCCTCTTGTTCCTCCAACACACTGAATGACGTTGGTTATAGAGGAAGCTTCTGTCATTTAGTTCTTTTAAAATAAATTTAAAAATATTTTACGAAGTGTGCGATTTGCAAATACGCCTAAAACGAAAGTCTCAGTTAGTGAGAAGTTGCGAAGTTCATCCACTCCAGGAAAATGGGCAAAGGTCAGGAAAAGAAGAGGTGTAAGTCAACGAGGCCACAGAGCTATTTTACAAGTAGAGGATTATGGAGGTGCTTAGTTAATTCACACAGGTTTGCAGACAGAACACTGAAAGGCACAACAGTCTACAATGAAGACGTGTGTATGTAGTATTTAGTAGTAGTAGTAGTAGTAGTGGTAGTAGTAGTAGTAGTATGTATTTAATATTATATTTTCAAGAAACGTCGGATAGCCCGAATTTGACTCTCAAAAGGGAGGTTGTCTGTGTTTCTCGAATTTATACACTTCGAATTTTCGAAAACACGGTACATCCAGAATAGAGACATCCAACCACCTGGACTGCATAGCCGCACATTGCAAGCATTATTTTGATTGTCTCATTTCGAGAAAATATCCGGGTTCCCTTTCTTTTTCATCTTTTTCACAATTTGCTTTGCGTCGAACCCAAAGAGATAGGTCTTAGAGCAACGGTGAGATAGGAAAGGGTGAGGAATGGGGAGGAAGCGGCCCTAGCTTTAATTCAGGTACAACCTCAGCATTTGCCTGGTGTGAAATCAGGAAACCACGGAAAACCATGGTTAAGGCTTCCGACAGTGGGGTTCGAACCGACTATCTTCCAAACGCATCATCATGAAAAGATGCCATTCCCCTCCCTGAGGGGGAGAGGCGGGCCACCTAAAAGGTGGCCAGGATCCCAAATGCAAGCTGACAGCTAGGTGATTGAAACTACTCATCCATTCACTCGGTAGAGGCAATGCATCGTGATGGTGGTGATCACTCTTTTAATAAAGGCAATGGGAAAATCATCCTCTCTTAAAACTAACCAGAAATACTACGAAAGACGGCCAACTATTCGAAGATCTAAGGATCAACAAAAATAAGTGAAGGGCCTCAAAGGGCGTAAAAAAAATATCGTGTCCTTGTCTTGAGGTGGTACAATTCCTCTCAGGCCCAACCCCCCTCCCCGCCCCCCCCCACTCTCTCTCTCTCTCTCTCTCTCTCTCTCTCTCTCTCTCTCTCTCTCGCTCTCTAGTGAGGATGAGCTGCATGTACATTTTAACCACATATCCGCCCTTCTTCCTATCTTAAATTTCTGATCCGGAATTGAACCCAACCCTTCGAGGATGGCAGCTAATAATGCTAGCTATTACACTATGGAAGTTGTCTCGAAGGACGTGAAAATGAAAGATCGCTAGGCCTCGCGAGCCTAACACAATTTTACAATTTACTTTACGTCGCACCGATACAGATAGATTAAGAATACACATGTTCTTATCAGCAGCTTGAAACTCTTCATTCAATTAAATGTACTAGACAGTTCCCATTTGGAAAGCCACTTCACCTCAGTATAGAAGAGAATATGTTTATGTTCACTCCCCATTTCTTCGCATAAGATTGCAAATAATCCGAATTTGGCTGCTTTTGATTTTATGAAATGAACTATGTAGGACTTACAGTGACATTGTGAGAGGAAAGGGCTAGGAGTGGGAAGGAAGCGGACATGGCCTTAATTAAGGTGCAGCCCCAGCATTTGCCTGTGTAACAAATGGGAAGCCACGGAAAACCATATTTAGGGCTAGCGACAGTGGGGCTCGAACCCACTATCTTTGGAATGTAAGCTCACAGCTGCGGGACCCTAGCCGCTCGGTCAGAAGAGAATAAGAGTTGCCAAGGAAGGTCGGACAGAGAAGTTGAATCGAGGAGCCTCCCATAAGTAAGTAGAAGCAATACCGGATTCACCGAAGGGCCCCGTGGTTGACAACCCAAAGTCCTGAAAGATTCCCCTTTCAGGCGATTCTTACGATAGGTTGGAGATATCATGGGCGTATTCTACCGCCGCCACCCACAAGGAACTTCAACGTCCTTATCCCTCACATAAAACAATGCTCCATGTAGCATAACTCACCGTAAGGCAAAAATAAATCGTACTCATCTATGTAGCGAATATATACATTTCCGTTGTCGTGTGCAAAAGCCACACCACACACCCAATTTGTATAATTTGCTCTATGAATGTAATTCTAAACGATACAATTATGTCATCTGATTCCATGTGCAACCAATTACATAATTTATTCTATTTAAACACTTCATAACACAGTTTTACGAAATATGAGCCGGAAATTCGAGTAAACTGGGGATATCATGCGGTAGGGGTGGTCATGCATCCAACATAATCAACGCAGTCGTATGCGTCAGCAAACAGTGCTCTGGTGTGGTGAATGAGATACATACGTGCAATGATAATTATTATTGGAAAGAACAGGGAATTTTCAGATTAGCCTAGTCAGTAAAACGGATAAAAGTAACCAAAGTGTGACTTATTTTGTTATGAATTATGCTCCAGCTAGTATTCACATCCTCCTATTAATCTGTATTTTTGAATGTGAAAGGGACAGTCTGGAAATAAACAGATATTTTTACCAAATGCTTGTATTTTCGTCCGCCTTTGTGGTGTAGTGGTTACTGTGATTAGTTGCCACTTACGGAGACCCGGGTTCGATTTCCGGCTCTGCCACGAAATTTGAAAAGAGGCACGAGTGCTGGAACGAGGTCCACTCAGCCTCGGGAGGTCAACTGAGTAGAGGGGTTCGATTCCCTCCTCAGCCACCCTCGAAGTGGTTTTCCGTGGTTTCCCCCTTCTCCTCCAGGCAAATGCCGGGACGGTACCTAGCTTAAGGCCACGGTCACTTCCTTCCCTCTTGCTATCCCTTCCAATCTTCCCATCCCCCCACAAGGCCCCTGTTCAGCATAGAAGGTGAGGCTGCCTGGACGAGGTACTGGCCAACCTCCCCAGTTGTATCCCCCGACCTAGAGTCTGAAGCTCCAGGACACTGCTCTTGAGGCGGTAGAGGTGGGACCCCTCGGTGCTTCCGAGGGAAAAACCGACCCTGGAGGATAAACAGATGAAGCAGAAGAAGCAGCTTGGATTTTCACGAAACTTTGCGGGAATGTCACCTAAATAAACGTAAGGACATCACGCAAATGTATTACATATACAATAAATAATTGTTCCAAAAAATGTTTTGGAAATATTTTTGAAACTTTTGATTGCATTTTTTCATGAAATTGAGATATTAATGAAAATTTGGAATTAGGTAGATAATACCTCTTTAAAATCACTGTATATTTGTTATTTGCTTTGAGTCCCACGACTCTAATTTTACGATTTTTGGAGACGCCGAGGTGCCGGAATTGTGTCCCGCAGAAGTTCTTTTACGTGCCAGTAAGTCTACCGACATGAGGCTGACTTATTTGAGCACCTTCAAATACCACCGGACTGGGCCAAAATCGAACCTGCCAAGTTGGGGTCAGAAGGCCAGTGCCTGAACCGTCTGAGCCACTCAGCCCGGCCTATAATGACGTTTTCTGTATATAATTTATATAAGGATATATACTGTGCTAAAATTTGTGTAATTTTGTAAAATTTTGGATTCGGAGATCCCTATTCCTTGAAAATATTCTGCAATCAAAAATTCCATATACAAGTTTTCTAATATAGCTATGATGCATAATATACCATACAAATTTTGTTACATTTGGCAGGATATTATGGGAGAAAAATGGGGAAAATGTGTAAAATTTTAATTGGCGAGAAAATGAAGTCAAAGTTCAAGTAAGGTTTTCTTCCTGATCCATTACCTAAAATTCGCCAGAACCTTATGTTTTTCCTTCCTTTTATTTCTTAGCATCTTCTGCACGAATATTGGCAACTCTGGAAGCATGTCTCTTCCTCTTCTCCTTCTCCTCCAAAGAACGGTAGACACTTTGCTTCACTCTACGACGATCCCTCTGTTTACTCAGAAGTCTCTTCACTTCGCACATCGAGCTCCTATCTGGAGTTTTGGCAACTTCAGTACTATATCGTCCTTGGTTGAACGATGAAATTACCTCTGACATCGCCATTACAATTTTCTTCACAGAAACAAAGATTTTGGTGGGGCATTTTGACCAGATAACACTGTGAAGATTTTCATTAGCATTTTGTGTCTTCGCAGCACTACACCTTGCCAAAATGGATCCTTGAATTTATGCTACTCTTCCTACATTGTGATACTACGGGTTGCATCACACTTCCTACAAACCAAATTACTTTGCATTCTAACCTATTACCAGCTAAAAATCCGAGGTATATTTATCACACAAGGATTATTTATAAGGGCCGCCTAGTTTTGTAACTGTAGACGGAAGACAAAGAAGCTTGACATCTCGAAGAGTGAGAATATCGTATTAAAGTTATAGTACTTGTAGTAGTAGTAGCAATAGTGTTATAGTCATGACAATTGTGAGGCTGGAGAACGAAGTGAACTATTAACAAACCAGGTTTAGGGATTGAATTGTATCTCTGCCATGCACAGCTGATTGAGTCATGTGTTGGGTTGTGGTTTCTATCAGCTGACATCACGCCGTGCAGATCTGTCTCTGACCTCATTCCGGCTATGACGTCAGGACTTAGATCTCACGTACGGTACCGAAGACTTTACACTTCTTCTTTGGCAAGCATGTGGATAGAATGACATAATCTAGGAGTGCCATCGCCTACGTTTATGTTAGCTTTCAAGCTGAATGTTTTGCTAAAATTATAACTTACAGTCTGCGAAGAGATAAGTCGGGCGGTCACAAAGTCATGAAGAACATCGCTACAGGGTGACCCATATAAAGTGTAGATGGTGAATATTGGTCTAAGTGGAGAGGAGAAAATATAAAAGAATCAACCAGTGACTTACGTGAACTGGGTGGATGTTACCGTGTTTATGTCCGTCTTTCCCTTCAACATCTGAACCTCCCTTTTTAATGGAAATTAATTAATTAATATTAATTAATTAATTAATTAATTTATTTATTTATTTATTTATTTATTTATTTATTTATTTATTTATTTATTTATTTATTTATTTATTTATTTATTTATTTATTTATTTATTTATTTATTTATTTATTTATTTATTTATTTATTTATTTATTTATTTATTTATTTATTACTTTCTGTGCATGGCGGGGTTCAGGCTATGAAGCCTGTTATTATGCCAAACCATACGATTATAAAACTGCATAAACATAATATATTGAGCATTATAATTAATTAAAATTAAAAGTAAATTTAATGTAATTTATAGTAAACATAAAATGTAATTTAAATGAAATTTAAAATATCATAATTTTAAAATTATTAAATGAATATACAGTATTTACTATTAATAAAAACAATATAAAAAATGTTAAACAATAATGTTACTAATCTTACATTTACATATTTAATAATCTAACATTTGAGGGTGTTTCTTAGAGTAATTAATCTCAATGTAGGTAAAATTTCCAGCACATTCTTCTGAACAGCTTTAGGTTGCTTATATCTCTAATTTAAGCCAGGATAAAATTTCAGGAACGCATGATCTCCGATGCAAATGAATTTTATTTATTTATTGATTTTATTTATTTATTTATTTATTTATTTATCAGTTACTTCCCACTGTCCGCAGCCCTGAATATGGTTTTCCGTGGCTTCTCATTTTCACACCAGGCAAATGCTGGGCTGTACCTTTATCAGGCCACTGCCGCTTCCTTTCCTACTCCTAGCCCTTTCCTATCCTATCGTCGCCATAAGACCTGTCTGCATCGGTGCGACGTAAAGCAACTTGTAAAAAGAAAATTAAAAACAAACAGATATTTTACTTCAAACCATTTCAACTGGATTTATATCAATTTTTCAAGACGGCATCGTCTGATTCCAGTGCGAAAACTGGAGGCTGCAATGACCTCGTCGACGAGAACGAGCCCAGTACAAACAATGACAGCACTACATCATGCGACGAAGATCGAGGAGATCAATTCAAATTAACAAGCACACATCAGTATCTTCATCTAAAACCTTCTGATACGTACGATACAATGGAAGCTGTTTCGACATACTTGTTCTCTTATTCTCTTTGTCTTGTTATGACACATGTGAAATCATTCCTTGTTCTCTCCATGTAAGACATACATAAAACATGACACGTCAATTACACAGCATTGCTTTACGATGTGTTCTGTCCGTGGAATATTTGCAGAGAAGCGAAAGAGTATAAAGCTACGTGCCATTGAATTCCACACACGGGATCCCATTACTGACTCTCGCCTATAGAAATCAACTCGCTAAACAACCGTGTTTAGTTGTAATATTAGTATAGTCTACAACAACTAATTCGAAAACATAATCAAAGTGCCATTATATACCAAAGTTCATGAGTAAAGATAGGCACCATTTTGTTGTTGTTGTTTTCATCGTCCAAGCATTGCTCCATTTCTCTACGGGGTCGGGTATGAAGTGAGATGAACCTTCGTAGCGAGTTTGACGACCGGATGCCCTTCCTGACGTCAGCTTCGTTAGACGAGTTAATGAGCTGAAATGAAGGACGTGATGTATGATCGCGGGAAGGGAGAGGGTGAAACAGAGGCTACTCTTGTCGAATAACACCAAGGGGTCTGCTCAAGGCATAACGTCCCCATCCGACGTGCTAATCACCATCAACAGCGTCAAATACCATGAGATAGGCACCATAGGAAGAAAACGTTTCCAAAATATGAAATAATTCAAAATTAGAAACACATTTTAATAAACATATTTGTCCCTTAACTATTTAGAGCAGCGTTCCAAACCTTTATAGATGAAGTTCCTTGTATAATTAATAACACGATACCAAATGAAATACAATAAATCCCAGTGGTTTTTAAGCAACACGTAACCCTTTTACCGAGGGAATGAAATAAATCAATGGTTACTTTAGCTGGAATTAACACTAGTTATAATACGCTACAAGTAGCTCTCCGTTTTTCTTTTTTCTGGCAAGATGGTCGGATCTTCTGCCAGTTATTATTCTTTTGTACGATAAGATCGTATGATATAATGGGAGATTACTTGTACGTGTTACATTTGTGGTAGATTAGAACTGATACTTGCTGGAATATCACCGCTCCTACATTCAACACCTTACTAACGGGATAGTGAGTACGATGGATTATTTTCCAACTGTAACTCAATTTTGGTAGAAAAGGCTTTTCCAGATGTCAATGGAACTTCAGCCAAGGAGATAGCAAGAGGAAATAACTCAGTATTGCCAGATTTCTATTAGAAAGGGATGGTAGGGTTTTTCTGACGTGTTTGCTGGGAAGCTGTCTTGCACAATATCCGGAAAGTCCACTTCATTACAAATGGAAATGTTAACGTAGGGGTAAAATTGCAAAATACTTATTTTTTAATATTGTGACAAGTGCCTCAGACGGTTGAAGCGCTGGCCTTCTGACTCCAACTTGGCAGGTTCGATGTGCTCAAAAACGTCAGCCTCGCGTCGTAGATTTAGTGGCTCGTAAAATAATTCCTGAGGACAACATTCCGGCACCTCGGCGTCTCCAAAAACTATCAATTAACATTATTATTTGAAATCTGGATTTTACATTTTTTTTAAATCGAAAGATATCTATTCAGATCAAATGAATACTTAAAAATAGGAAATGATATAACAGAAGGAATTAGTTCTGGTTTGGGTCTAAAAGGGGTATACAAATTAATACATTTTGAACGAGCTATGAAATCCTTTTTTGTAACTTTTCTTCACACTATTTCTCAGAATGCTCTCGTGGGCCGCAAAATACGGCTTGGGGCGGCCACCATTTGGAAACCCCTGAATTAGATATATGCGATTCGGTAGTCTGACTCCTTTAGTGAATGGTCAGCGTAGTGGCTTAGGTTCATAGGTCCCAGGGTTCAATTCCCGGTCGGGGTGTGGATGAGATTTTAGCAAGGTTTGGGTTAATTCCTCTATTTCGTGGACTGGATGTTTGTACACATTTACATGCGACATATCACACTGCAAACCACCACAGTAACACGAAATATAGGGTTGGAGTCAGGATGGGCACCCGGCCGTATAACCGTGATCTATCCCCATACAGCGCCAACCATAGAGGTTATTTGCAAGAAAATGCCAGGAGAGGAAAGGAAAAACAGATGATACGGTAAACAATCTACAGGGTGAAGCGAAATGCGCGCACTTGGGCGTCGCAGCGCGACTCCTCACATGCCAGCAATAAAAAAATGTCTCTCACAAAAGTTCGTCCTGCGAGTATATCCGGGAGAAAAAGGACGTTGAAGAGTGGCAATCTGGCAACACTGTAACCACATGTAGAGTAATTACCTCTGTCAGAACACAACAGTCGTGCTATACAGTTGGTTCAGTGGATAGAGTTCTGCGTTAGCCTGCAGGAGGTCGACGGGGTCGATCCTGGTTTGAGGCGTATGTTTATTATTTCGTAAATGTAGTCCAGGTGGTATGGTATCTGGCAACTTCGTCGTCAACAGCGATTGCAGCGCGTCGTCTAGAAACAATTTGCACTTACATACAACGATCCCAGAAATGGACGAACATTCGTTTTCATTGGTCAGCTTTGAAAGACGCCCTTTCCACGTCGTGGGCGTGAATTTGTTCGCACCTCTCCACCTACTAGATGCGTTACGTGTTCAGCTTTAGTACATTTTGTAAATGTAGGATACATGTGACCTAAGAAACGTTGTCTTACTGTATTACATTATGTAGTGTCCGATGGAAATTAGCAAATAAAAAAGTCCACCTTCGCTTCACCCTGTATATCACTAAATGAATATACGAACTAAGTGTATAAACAACAGAGTAAATCACACGTCCTTTGGTTCTATACTTCTCAGAGGATGTAAGAACCAGAGAGTTCCCAACACCAGTGCTGCACTATCTTGTTACAAGAAACATTCTTCTCTCGATACACGTCATTGAGTATGGTATGTCGAAGTATGTGGAACCTGTTAGAATTCCCTCACAGTTATATAGCTCAATCACTGTTCTTGTAGACAGGCTTCATCACACATATGAAAAGGTTTTCTAAAAGATACCAAATCCAAAAGTAGGCTAACATTTTACAGGGGGGCGGAAAAACACTCAGAGTGTAAAACTGTAATTGAAATATAATTTGGGCACTTTGTTTTATGTTCAGAGAGAGCAAATGCATTGTTATACAAAACATTTCTGTTGAGACTTTTGTAGTTCAAGAAATGTTTCAAAAATGATGGATTTGGTTCGTTTTGAATATCTAATTATTTTCACCTGAACGGTATTAATTTTTATTTTCTTACAATTTGTTTTACGTCGCACCGACACAGATAGGTCTTATGGCGACGACAGTATAAAGAAGGCCTAGGAGTGGGAAGGAAGCGGCCGTGGCCTTAATTAAGGTACAGCCCCAGCATTTTCCTGGTTTGAAAATGGAAAACCACGGAAAACCATCTTCAGGATTGCCGACAGTGTGGCTCGAACCCACTATCTCCCGGATGCAAGCTCACAGCTGCACGTTCCTAACCGCACGACCAACTCTTCCGTTAGGTATTAATTTCACTGCAGTCATCAGAAAACTGTATTTAAATATACACTGACTGACAGAGCAAATGCAACACCAAGGAGGAGTGGTTCGAAAGGGATGAAAGTTGGGGAAAAAACAGAGACGGCACGGACGAATAATTGTTATTTCAAACCGATATGCAGGTTACACAATGCGCACGGCATCGACTCAGTAGGATGTAGGACCACCGCGAGCGGCGATGCACGCAGAAACACGTCGAGGTACAGAGTCAATAAGAGTGCGGATGGTGTCCTGAGGGATGGTTCTCCATTCTCTGTCAACCATTTGCCACAGTTGGTCGTCCGTACGAGGCTGGGGCAGAGTTTGTAAACGGCGTCCAATGAGATCCCACACGTGTTCGATTGGTGAGAGATCCGGAAAGTACACTGGCCACGGAAGCATCTGTACACCTCGTAGAGCCTGTTGGGAGATGCGAGCAGTGTGTGGGCGGGCATTATCCTGCTGAAACAGAGCATTGGGCAGCCCCTGAAGGTACGGGAGTGCCACCGGCCGCAGCACATGCTGCACGTAGCGGTGGGCATTTAACGTGCCTTGAATACGCACTAGAGGTGACGTGGAATCATACGCAATAGCGCCCCAAACCATGATGCCGCGTTGTCTAGCGGTAGGGCGCTCCACAGTTACTGCCGGATTTGACCTTTCTCCACGCCGACGCCACACTCGTCTGCGGTGACTATCACTGACAGAACAGAAGCGTGACTCATCGGAGAACACGACGTTCCGCCATTCCCTCATCCAAGTCGCTCTAGCCCGGCACCATGCCAGGCGTGCACGTCTATGCTGTGGAGTCAATGGTAGTCTTCTGAGCGGACGCCGGGAGTGCAGGCCTCCTTCAACCAATCGACGGGAAATTGTTCTGGTCGATATTGGAACAGCTAAAGAATGGCGGTTGACGTGGCGTGCGGGGCTGCCACCGCTTGGCGGCGGATGCGCCGATCCTCGCGTGCTGACGTCACTCGGGCTGCGCCTGGACCCCTCGCACGTGCCACATGTCCCTGCGCCAACCATCTTCGCCACAGGCGCTGCACCGTGGACACATCCCTATGGGTATCGGCTGCGATTTGACGAAGCGACCAACCTGCCCTTCTCAGCCCGATCACCATACCCCTCGTAAAGTCGTCTGTCTGCTGGAAATGCCTCCGTTGACGGCGGCCTGGCATTCTTAGTTATACACGTGTCCTGTGGCACACGACAACACGTTCTACAATGACTGTCGGCTGAGAAATCACGGTACGAAGTGGGCCATTCGCCAACGCCGTGTCCCATTTATCGTTCGCTACGTGCGCAGCACAGCGGCGCATTTCACATCATGAGCGTACCTCAGTGACGTCAGTCTACCCTGCAATTGGCATAAAGTTCTGACCACTCCTTCTTGGTGTTGCATTTGCTCTGTCAGTCAGTGTACAATGATACAAATTAAGTTACACTGGCGGAAAATCTATCCAAACACCAAGAAGGGGTTGTGCTAGATTAACGAACGTTGGCCGGCGTGTTTAAACATCTGAAAGATGACGTTGATTTAAATTTCCCGCAAATCACATTAGCGTGGCGCTAGTAGCGGCCTCATGACGTTGCACATCAGGATTGCTGTAAATACGGGCTGTACTGCGCGAGATCGTTAGTTACCTGTGAGACTGGACGGAGTGAGTGGGTCAAGGTTGACGACGAAGAGGCCAGTATCAACAGCTCACTGCGGTTGAACGAGGCCGTATAATAGGGCTACGTGAAGGTGGATTTTCCTTCAGCGCTATTGCTGAACGACTTGGCAGGAATGTCTCCATTGTGCATGCGTGCTGGCAACAGTGGTCACGAGAAGGTACGCTCGCAAGAACACCGGGCTCCGGACGTCCCCGTGGCACCACCGAGAGGGAGGACCGCCGTATTCGGCTCGGCGTATGGCTGTGGCGCAGCGCCTGCGTCTGCAGCAGCAATTCAAGCGGCAGTTGGCACCACAGTGGCGCAATGAGCTGTTCGAAATCGGTTACTTGAAGGACAGCTCCGAGCCAGACGCCCTGTGGCGTGCATTTCACTTACAGCAAACCATCGCCGTCTGCGACTTTAGTGGTATCAAGCGAGAGCTCATTGGAGCGTGGAGTGGAGGTCTTTTGTGTTTTTCGATGAAAGCCGATTGTGCCTTGGTGCCAGTGATGGCCGTGTGTTGTTTAGAAGGAGACCAGGTGAGCATCTTCATTCCACCTGTCTGCGGCGTAAACACACTGGACCTACACCGCAAGTTCTGGTCTGGGGAGCAATTTCCTATGACAGCAGAAGCACTCTCGTGGTTATCCCACGCACCCTGACTGCAGATGTGTACGTCCGTCTGGCCATTCTCCCTGTTGTGCTGCCATTCATTCCCGGGGGTGTTTTCCAACATGATCATGCACGCCCCCATGCCACTTTTGCAACCCAACGTGCTCTACAGAGAATCAACATGTTGCCTAGGCCTGCTCGATCCCACGATCTGTCCCCAAATCGAGCACGTATGGGACATCATTGGATGACAACTCCAGCGTCATCCACAATCGGCATTAACCGTCCCTCTATTGGCCGACCAAGCGCAACAGGCATGGAACTCCATCCCACAAGCTGACATCCGGCACTTGTCCGACACATTGCATGTACGTTTGCATGCCTGAATTCAACAACCGGTTATTAATGGATCAGCATGGCACATTTGCGATGGCTTTCCTCGCGTGGGTATTGACCTATAGTCTTGTACCTGTAATTAATTAAATATGTTACCGTGACAAATATATTGCCAAAATTTCCGTATTCTGCTTTACTGATTCCATGGTGTTCGGATATTTTTTCATCCAGTGTATTTACAGTGAAGGCACAGATTAGTGAAATAATATTAAATGAAATAACTGAACATAACAATGTAAATTAAACAGTGTTCTGTTGTTGCTAGTCCCGTGCCCCGATAATGACTCCTCATTAGCTGTATAGATGTTACCCCGTAGGTCTGGTACTTACTGCCATCAAACGTGATTTTCTACGCCCAGTTTGACATGGATTTGGGCCAAATGACTGTTTCTTTTCCTTTCATATTATGGATCTTCCTGCCAACGTATGTTTTCCATCATAGTATCAATTATGATTTCTTTTTTTTCCTTTTTTTTTTGATTTGGTACCTTTTGGAAAAGCTTCTCATATGTCTGATAGATAAGCTACATTTATTGCTTCTCATGTAGAATATACAGTGGAACCTTGGATTTCGAGCATAATTCGTTCCGGCAACATGCTTGTAATCCAAAACGCTCGTATATCAAAGCAAGTTTTCTCATAAGAAACAATTTAAACGCGGATGATTCGTCCACAACACAAAAATATTTATTTGCATACCATTTCTAAAACAAAATATAACGTAAAACAAATTAAAGTGTACTTTTCCTTACAATAGAATCATTGTTGGTGTGAGAGATCACATAAAAAGAGTTACTGTGTAGCACGAATTTCACTAACGGAATCACTGCTGTCTGTTGACTCATTGGAATTGTTTTCATTTCGTGCAACTTTAACGAGGAACCTGTCCAATGACTGTTGCTTTTGCCTCTGTTTGAGGATTTCACTAAAATGTGACGTTGCATTGTTATTGAACTGATTCATCGCTCGCACTGCTACAGCCTTATTCGGATGTTTTTTTCTACAAAATTTTGCATTATTTCCCACATTTTGCACTTCTCCCGAATCTCAGTTGAAGTGAGAGGTTCCATGGACTTTTCCTCCTCGTCTTCGCCGGACGAGATCTCCATAACCTCCTCCTGTTGTTCGCGATGCAGGTCCATCAGTTCGTTGGTGGTCAGCTCCTGGCTATGTTCTTCCACCAGCTCTTGAATGTCCACGTCATTCACCTCCAGCCCCATGGTCTTCCCTAAGGACACAATTTTATCGACAATCTGGCAACACTGGCGACACACAATGTTGCACCTGCGTAGCAGCAGGTTTTGACCATCTGTTCCCAACGTTGTTCAGTTGAGCATCGTGTGTGTGCCGTGTAAAACCTGTTTGACACAGTGCGTTTGTAGTGCGTTGGTTCTAAACTTCGAACAGGAATATGAACGACCAAAAGATCAAGGGAAGAGGAAAACGTGTTCTCGTTTTGTGCCACATCACTTGACTGACGATCAGAAGCAGGCACGTTTAGAGTCTTCACAAGATTTTGTCGAAACGGCGGATGTGACACCAAATTTCTTGAACTGCATCATCACTGAGGATGAAACCTGGTGTCTCAGGTACGACCCTGAAACGAAAAGGCAAAGCATGGAATGAAGTTCTGCGGGATCCCTTCGTCGGAAAAACGTCAGAGCCGAAAAGTCACGCATCAAAACGATGCTCATCACCTTTTTCGATAGTCAAGGCATTATCCACAAGGAATGTCTACCTGAGGAAACGACGTTGAATGCTACACGG
Organism: Anabrus simplex; assembly: GCF_040414725.1. NCBI lineage: Eukaryota > Metazoa > Arthropoda > Insecta > Orthoptera > Tettigoniidae > Anabrus > Anabrus simplex. The sequence continues at coordinate 85,597,248 of NC_090272.1, read as the reverse complement.
TACATTGAAATTTTGACCCGTTTCATGAAACGCCTACGTAGGGTACGACCCCAGTACGCACAACAAGGTTCATGGTTTTTGTCCATGACAACGATCGCCGACACACAGCCAACATCGTCACAGTTCATGGCAAAAAAAAGGGAGTGGTGCAACTTGAACATCCACCATACTCGCAAGATCTCAATCCTCCAGACTTCTTCCTATTCCCACGACTCAAACTCGCTTTGAAAGGAAAGAGATTTGATGATATTCCTGACATCCAACGAAACGTAACGAGACTTTTGAACACCATCCCAAAGGAAGCCTTCTTGCAAAGTTTCCAGGACATGTATCACCGATCTCGGCAGTGCATAGGTACGGGAGGGAACTATTTCGAAGGAAAGTAAAGTCACTGTCGTGCATTATTCATGTATGTTGATAGTACAGGACTATTCAACGAACTTTATTTTCACATGTTGTATGTAGAAATCCTAACAATTTCAACAGGACACTGGCTATCAATTAATACTTAGTTGCCAGCCATTAAGGATTTACGTCCTTTCACTATTGTTATTTCGTTTCGGTGTTTTCCAAATGCGTACGTTCCTCACCACCAGATGTCTCATCCCAGGCTTGTGTCAGAGTCATACTTTTATATGTGTGTTCAAAAGTTATTACCCCCACCCCCTTCCAAGACCGATTATGATTGGTGCCGTCAGCTTCCGCTTCGAATGCTAGCGCTGTACCATGTACGGTGAGCCATCTGGTGACGAATGAATATACCACCTACACTTCTATTACTAACTTCTAAATTCAAACCTGCATTATTGTAGAAGTCTTCCTCGTGAACAGTTGAGATTTTCTTTCGACGCGGAGCAAAGTTTTCTGCGAAACGTAGAGTTTCATCTTGTTTTCTTGACATGACATAAGCCCATATCATGTCTACAAGTACGGACCCTGAAAACATCAATGCTAACGTACATTATGTAATATACTCCTCGATTTACAATGGATAAAATTATTTTTAAATATTTTGATTATGCCTTTAATTTGATTATTTAACAGTCACTATTAGAAAACAGTAGACTATACTAATTATCTAAAGCAGGGCCTCTACCGTGCACGGTGCTAAAGACGACTTCGCTTAGTTGAGCAGAGTGTAGACCCCCACTCCTCGATTTGGAGCCATAGCGCTGACTCTCTCTCTTTCGCCACGCCGGTCTCGCTCGCTCCCCCTGTCTCCCTCTTCCTCACTTGCTCCGTAGCGCTCCAAATCCAAGCCGAGTTGAGCCGAGCTTAGCCGAGTAGCCCAGAGACGAAGCGTTGGTCCGAGCCGAGTGGGACCGATGCACTGTGCACAAGAACTCTGCTCCTCAATTTGCACCCGTGATATTTTGGGTGTTTGAGAGGCCCTGATCTAAAGCAACAATATTGGCTTTGTCAGAAAATATTGAGGTATTTAAAACAATGTTATTTTGTGGTCTCATATCATAACCTTAAGTCATAATAGAAGGTATATACGAACATTTTCATAAATTTAGTGCATTAATATTATTAAGGATTTTATGAATACTACAAATTTAATTACATACTTTTAGAATTTTACATATTTCCCTGATATTTACTACATTTTAATGTACATATGTCGCACTTTGTTATCACGTAAAAACCGGGCCCTAGTCATGAGAAAGCGTGTGGAATGACGTAATTTCTACAGAAAGGTGACAAGTTGATAAGTCTACACCCTATCACTTCCTGTTGCGAGTGTCCTCCTTATCAAACAACACTGCACCGAGCGGGGAGTTGTTTGCAGGATTGCAGGAAAACATCGCATTGCTCTTCACTAGAGCTGTTTTAAGACCTGCTGCAATCAAAGCATTCTGTAGCTTTCACTTTGTGACTGTAATTTCTCAATCCATGTGGCCCATTAAGATACAAATAATGCTGAGAAATCGATCCAGAGAAAAACAGAGCTCCGCCCAGATCATCTCGTCATGTACACCGTAACGTTGAAGCACAGTTTAACACAGTCATTTTCAACATACGATTCACTTTTCTCTCTAAACTCATTTATTATTCCTCCTTGTAAATCGTATGACCTTACCGCGGTGGGGGAAGCTTTCATGTCCCAATATAAAGCAGGTAGTCGAATCGTAAGTGCAACCACATTGACTGGATATAATTTGACAGACCACACTAATAATCAGTCAGTCAATAAATCAATCAATCAATCAATCAATCAATCAATCAATCAATCATCTGCATTTAGAGCTGCCACCCAAGTGGTAGACTTTTATCAATTGTTTACTAAGCCTTTTATTAAATATTTTCAAAAATCTTGGAAATTTTTCAAACATTTCGCTTGATAAATGATTCCAGTCCCTTATTCCTCGTCTTATAAATGAATGCATGTGTTGTATGTTGGGTATTCTGCCAAGCCCACTGAAATGCATGCACCAAACGACCCTGTGAGCGATATTTTCACACAATTCATAACAGAAGCTAGCTGCATAAAGAATGGAATTACTAGCATCGCTCATACCTCGGTCATTTTCAGATTGTCGAATCCAAGGATGATACTGAGACAGGTCAATGAAAGTAACGAATGTATTCTAGCCCATATCAGAAGACATAGTACACTGTAAACGCTACATTTCGCTAGCAAAAGCGTCCTTTAAATGAATAATTGCCCCGATTTGTCCTGTGGAATTCCAAATTAATCTTCATATTATGATCTTTCCTAATTCTCAATCTTTATTCAATATTATTCGTTTACCAATGCCATCCCTCTGACAGCACGGAACATACCGCTTAGTCGAGCAGTTCGTCTCCTTATTCCCAAGTCTTCATATTGCCAAATACGTTAAAACGGGGAAGAAGTCTTTCGGAACTTGATGGTGTTTATAGGATGCGTAACGGAAAGCAACGGGAAAACTAATACCGTACTTCTGAAGACTTGAAGCCTTCTCTGTGTGATGTATTAATGAAGACTGCTACCAGAAAAAAATATTCTGGGTTTTAAATAGTCCCCCCTCTTCATGCCAACGTACTTCACCTCAACAAAATTGATGGTATTTAAATTTAGTTGTGTTTATGTTCCTTATCAGATTCTCTAACTTACGACAACGATTCAACTCCTAACATTCCGCGCAGAATGTCAGTATTCATCATCTTAATGATCACCCTTTCTTGTGTTGTCCCACCACGGAAATATCCTGATCTACATATCCGAAGAACTGTGAAGAAAAGAATAGGCGAACGCTATTTTCAGAAAAGCTGTCGAAAAGTTATTGACCTCAATTAAAAGCACTTTACTCAGCCTTCCAAGTATTCTCGAGATTATGATGGGGACGAGAGAATACTAGCTCATATGGAGGCTGCTCTACCTCATATACACTGACTGACAGAGCAAATGCAACACCAAGAAGGAGTGGTCAGAACTTTATGCCAATTGCAGGGTAGACTGACGTCACTGAGGTATGCTCATGATGTGAAATGCGCCGCTGTGCTGCGCACGTAGCGAACGATAAATGGGACACGGCGTTGGCGAATGGCCCACTTCGTACCGTGATTTCTCAGCCGACAGTCATTGTAGAACGTGTTGTCGTGTGCCACAGGACACGTGTATAGCTAAGAATGCCAGGCCGCCGTCAACGGAGGCATTTCCAGCAGACAGACGACGTTACGAGGGGTATGATGATCGGGCTGAGAAGGGCAGGTTGGTCGCTTCGTCAAATCGCAGCCGATACCCATAGGGATGTGTCCACGATGCAGCGCCTGTGGCGAAGATGGTTGGCGCAGGGACATGTGGCACGTGCGAGGGGTCCAGGCGCAGCCCGAGTGACGTCAGCACGCGAGGATCGGCGCATCCGCCGCCAAGCGGTGGCAGCCCCGCACGCCACGTCAACCGCCATTCTTCAGCATGTGCAAGACACCCTGGCTGTTCCAATATCGACCAGAACAATTTCCCGTCGATTGGTTGAAGGAGGCCTGCACTCCCGGCGTCCGCTCAGAAGACTACCATTGACTCCACAGCATAGACGTGCACGCCTGGCATGGTGCCGGGCTAGAGCGACTTGGATGAGGGAATGGCGGAACGTCGTGTTCTCCGATGAGTCACGCTTCTGTTCTGTCAGTGATAGTCACCGCAGACGAGTGTGGCGTCGGCGTGGAGAAAGGTCAAATCCGGCAGGAACTGTGGAGCGCCCTACCGCTAGACAACGCGGCATCATGGTTTGGGGCGCTATTGCGTATGATTCCACGTCACCTCTAGTGCGTATTCAAGGCACGTTAAATGCCCACCGCTACGTGCAGCATGTGCTGCGGCCGGTGGCACTCCCGTACCTTCAGGGGCTGCCCAATGCTCTGTTTCAGCAAGATAATGCCCGCCCACACACTGCTCGCATCTCCCAACAGGCTCTACGAGGTGTACAGATGCTTCCGTGGCCAGCGTACTCTCCGGATCTCTCACCAATCGAACACGTGTGGGATCTCATTGGACGCCGTTTGCAAACTCTGCCCCAGCCTCGTATGGACGACCAACTGTGGCAAATGGTTGACAGAGAATGGAGAACCATCCCTCAGGACACCATCCGCACTCTTATTGACTCTGTACCTCGACGTGTTTCTGGGTGTATCGCCGCTCGCGGTGGTCCTACATCCTACTGAGTCGATGCCGTGCGCATTGTGTAACCTGCATATCGGTTTGAAATAAAAATCAATTATTCGTCCGTGCCGTCTCTGTTTTTCCCCCAACTTTCATCCCTTTCGAACCACTCCTTCTTGGTGTTGCATTTGCTCTGTCAGTCAGTGTATTTTAGTGAGTAAGTTAGTTGAAATAGGTCTGGTGTCACTGTTACTTGACTTTATAACCTGTAAACAAGCTGAAAGTTCTCGAGTTATACGTCCTTTAGCATACGATTTAATAACCTATTGTTTCCAGACACGGTAGATTAAGGTGGCAGCACTCATTTGTTTGCAGCTACCTTGACAACATAAACTGAATGGCGTAAATTAATACACGCAACTGAATTAGTGGCTGGAAAAGGGAAGAATGACCAATATTTCACTCAGATGATGCAAGTATTATACTTAGAATTGCATTAAAACATCTGGATCGTTCCCTTTTTGACATACCGAGCAAGGGGCCGTGCGGTTAGGGTCGCGCAGCTGTGAGCTTGCATTCGGAAGATAATGGGTTCGAACCCCAATGCCGGCAGCCCTGAGGATGGTTATCTGTGGCTTCCCATTTTCACACCAGGAAAATGAGGGGTTGTACTTTAGTTAAGGCCGCGGCTGTTTCCTTCACACTGCTAGCCCTTTCTTATCCCATCGTCGCCAATTTTTCTGCGTCGGTGCGACGTAAAGCAAATTGTGAAGAAAAAAACTCGTTATGACAGATGAATTGGTTGTCCCATGTCATACAGAACATCGGGAACGCTTCCTCTGAATTGCTCTCCTAAATGGTGTAAGGATTATAAAATTGTCGTCAAAATCAAAACTATACCATTGAAGTTCCCTTCTGGAAACTACTTCTTCTTCTTCTTCTTTGTCTGTTTACCCTCCAGGGTCGGTTTTTCCCTCGGACTCAGCGAGGGATCCTACCTCTACCGCCTCAAGGGCAGTGTCCTGGAGCTTCATACTCTGGGTCGGGGGATACAACTGGGGAGGATGACCAGTACCTCGCCCAGGCGGCCTCACCTGCTATGTTGAACAGAGGCCTTGCGGGGGGATTGGAAGATTGGAAGCGATAGATAAGGAAGAGGGAAGGAAGCGGCCGTAGCCTTAAGTTAGGTACCATCCCGGCATTTACCTGGAGGAGAATTGGGAAACCACGGAAAACCACTTCCAGGATGGCTGAGGTGGGAATCGAACCCACCTCTACTCATTTGACCTCCCGAGACTGAGTGGACCCCGTTCCAGCCCACGTACCACTTTTCAAATTTCGTGGCAGAGCCGGGAATCGAACCCGGGCCGCCGGGGGTGGCAGCTAATCACACTAACCACAACACACAGAGGCGGACAATTGGAGGTATATGCTTCCCCTAGTGCACCGTCACCGTATTGTCCTATATAGCAGGCTTGTAGTGGTGTCTCAACGACGTACTAGCCATCAGCGTCTTGGAAACGCGTAGCTATCCAACCGATGAGCCCACTGGTACAATTGGGCGAAACGCTGGTAATTTCACGATTGAACAGGCTTTAAGAACTTAAATGCTTTTACACTTCCCATCGATGACATTTTGGGTATAAACTATTTTTTGTTCGACAATATTATAATACACTAATTACATGTGACATCACTGTATCTTAATAATAAATATTAATATTTATTTTTACAAGTTGCTTTACGGCGCACTGACACAAATAGGTCTAATGGCGACGATGGGGGCAGGAAAGGGCTAGGAATAGGAAAGAAGCGGCCGTGGCCTTAATTAAGGTACAGTCCCAGCAATTGCTGGTGAGAAAATGGTAAACCACGGAAAACCATCTTCAGGACAGTGGGGTTCGAACTGACTATCTCACAAATACTGGATACTGGCCACACATAAGCGACTGCAGCTATCGAGCTCGGTATACATTAAAGTAGGACTACTGTTGTTATTCTAAATATCGATTTCCAAATAACTATGTCCGATATCGACTAATATCTTACACGGAACAATCTTCAAGCCTTGCAAGCAGTAATCGCAGCAACCCAATCTGGTAATCTTGAGTTTTGAAAGCGACACTCGTTTCGAATCACTAATACCACCAGAAATTGCGGCAGTAGCACTGAATGTTACTAACAGCGTATTGCCACAAAAGTCAAGGAGGAAGAATGAGTGGAAATTTCTGTACGCAGTTCATGAAGTGGATAACAATTGAATTTGTGAGTTCAGAAACGACCAATCTCCATTACACTAATTTTTTCGGGGGAGAGAAAAACAGTAAATACTTGTAACTCACAAATATGAGCTCCATACAATTTATGTATGCATTGAAGCAGTAGCCAATCAGTGCATCCGTAAGGATAAGACGTCATATTTATCTATGGTTTAGCTAATAATATCATAATTATTGGGTGGAGTTAGGACATTTTTTAAATATATGGCTTAATAAAATTAGAAATATTGAAATAATCATATTCATTTCTGTTTATTATTAGCAATATTTTACAATTACATTCCAAATCATCATTTTCCGAAATATTTGTGCTTTCATTCGGTTACTGATAAAAGATACTGTATCAGGAGCTAAGAACACGCATAAATTCTTTTAGGTCTCTTAGCTTCTCTGGGCTGCCTGTTGCCATTTCTTGATGGATGCAGTATTTTTGTATCCGTCTCTTGGCACAGGCCAGAGTAAAGTGTAGCTTCCACCAAAGTCCCAGTGTCATTCATGGCTGTGACAATATGGAAGCTGCTGGGGTATGAGTGGTGCTGAGTAATGACATTTGGAGCACAAAAAGTGTCCGTGTGTTATGAAAGGTGTTGCTCATAGGATCAGTCGTGCTGCAGTGGCACCTTCTGGTCCAGTGAGGAAAGCAATGGCAAACTACCTCACTCCTCATCTAGCCTAGTACGTCTCATTTGGGCTCTGCCATTGGTTTTGTGGTTTTCCTATAGCTGTATAGACTTTGGTAGTGCTATTTGAGGATCCAACCAGCCTCTGGGTTGATGACATAACACACACAGACACAGCTTCCCTGGCTTCACTGGTATTTATCCATCATAACATTTAATTAGAAAAATGAGTTCTGGAATACCATTTTCCGTAAACAAAGTAAACATAGATGGAGTGCCGCACGGCCAACTCGCTCGGTAGCAGTTGAAGAGATACCTTGTATCCCAGAGAAAGAAAGAACTTCACATCACTCCAACTTCCTCTCCGGAATGCACCTCAGGGAATGTCCTTGTGCTCACTTCCTGCTGAGGTTGTTTAGTTTTCTCACCACGAATCTCGCCACCCACGACCAGGCCGACAATGACACAGTTCACGTGATGGACTGAACCGCCAACCGTATCACCACTTCACGGAAAAGTTATGTTGCTTCTTTTAACACTAACATACCTAGGTTTTAGGTGAAAATCGAATTGGAAACCTTAATTGAGATACAACCCTGGTATCTCCCTGGTTCGGGAAAAAAGCCAGGTCTGCCGATTGTAGGATCAATAATAATAATAATAATAATAATAATAATAATAATAATAATAATAATAATAATAATAATAGTTAACAAATTTAAACATTTTTTGCGTCTGGTTTGTAAATGGGTGGATTAACCTAATTTTGGAGTGCTTAATACACTGGTAAAATGACGTCACGTTTCTTAGATATACAGCCGAATAAAAAAATGGTAATAGCGGAAATTGACACAATTAAGTCAAAAAGTACACGTTCAGAACGTTTGAAATCAATACTATTTTGTATGTATATATGGGCATGATGCCAATAAAAGGTCAAAATTAGTTCAGAAGATATTTTCAATTTTAATCGTCTTTGGTTTTTGAAAAATACGACGACGGAGCTCTTCTTTTGTTTGCCATTTCATCACTCTCCCTAACAAGACCCCAGCAGTAGTCACCCATCATCGAAGGGTTCCAATGGCCTTGGTAACAGTGCTCCATGGTAAGAATGTCTTGGTGAAAGCGTTCACCACGCTCATCGCTTACGGCTCCCAAATTTTCCGGGAAGAAATCAAGGTGAGAATGTAAAAAGTGAATTTTAAGCAACATTCTACATCCCATGTTCTTAAAGTTGTCCAACAGATCATTCACAATGCTATCATAGATTTTGTCTTTTCTGTTACCCAAAAAGCCCTTCACAATTGCTTTAAAAGAAGACCAAGCAGCTAATTGGATATCTGTGTGTCTGGTATCAAAGGTTGGATCTTTCAGCAATTTCCTTATTTGTGGTCCAACAAATATACCCTCTTTCAGCTTTGCCTCACTTAATTTGGGAAACTTTTCTTTTAAGTGATTGAAGACCTCACCTTCTTTATCCAGAACTTTTACAAAGTTCTTGATAAGGCCCAACTTGGTATGAAGGGGAGGCACAATGATTTTATCGGGCTCAACCAATGGGGTATTGTTCATATTTACGTTTCCAGGATCATATAACTTCCTTATAGGCCATTCCTTAACTGTATAGTAGTTCTTGGTGTCACGGATGTCCCAAAGTCACAAAAAGCAGCAGTATTTCGTGAATACAGCCTGTAAACCTGTAAGGAGTGCAACAACTTTTAAATCACAGCAAAGCTGCCATTCATGATCCTTATATTTGATTGCCTCTAGCAGCAAAGCCATGGTTTCATAAGTTTCTTTCATGTCTACTGTGTAAGCCAAAGGTACAGACGGAAATGCATTGCCATTATGCAGTAGTACTGCTTTCAAGCTGGTTTTACTGGAGTCAATAAATAGTCGCCACAGCTGTGGATTATGTTGTACACCTAGCTCCATCATCAGACCATTGACATCACTACATACACACATTGAATTCTGCATATCGTAATACTGAGCGAGGAAGCACCTCTTGATCTGAAACAGGAAATTTTTGTCCCTGGAGCTAGAAGGTTCCGAGGTTGCAGTCTCGAGCCCAAGAGTTCAGCTTGCTGTTTCGAAAGTTTTAGATCGCGAACCAAATCGTTCAATTCCTCTTGATTAAAGAGCTGAGTCGAAGTGTCATGATATTGAGGGCAGTACTCTCCTGTATCTTCAATACTTTCTGATAAACTTGACATGGTGTCTGGTTCCGTGGCTTTCAAGTTACAGACAGGAACAGGCAACCCCTCATCATGGGGCACAGGCAAATGCACTGAAGATACATTTGGATACTTTATTTTATGTCTAGTTTTGCTTGAGTGTCCCGAAATATTTGTAAGACGGTCTTTAGGCTCACACCACACCATCGGAACAGCGAATGGCATGACTAGGCGTTTTCCTTTCAATCACTCAGTTAAGGTTGTAGTACAGGTTATGCAGGCAAGATGAGGTGCAAAATTTTTATCTTGATCACCAACAGGACAACCAAAATACAATTTATATGCCTTTTTAACCAAATAAGTGATTGGTTTTCTTTGGGTTTCTGGAGTGAATCTCCCACACACATAACGAAAGTTGTCGGGGTGGTTTAGACAGCAACGAGAATTACTAGTTGCCATTTATCTTAGTGCAAACTTTTTGTGTTTAAAACTTACACTATCTTTCACAAGGAACACTCACTGAGGATCTCTTTAACACCACTGGATTACCACACCAAACATTTACTGACGATTTGTAGATCTTCTAGCTCTCCTCTGTAAATCAAAAACAAACAGTTAAACATCAAAACATAAGAACAGATAAAAGCAAAATGCTGAATACGGAAAATAAAAAAAACCTTTAAAAACTCAAAAATGGTACGTGCTAGAATATTTTGAAAGGTATATTCGGATTCTACACACCAAAATACATACTAGTTGATGTATCATATCCCAGATGCAAAATGGCTGTTGATTAGGGTAGTAATAATAATAATAATAATAATAATAATAATAATAATAATAATAATAATAATAATAATAATAATCTCTTTTTCTTAATTCGTTTACTCTCTAGGGTTGGATTTTCGCTCGGGCTCAGCAAGGGCTACCTCTACAGCCTCAAGGGCAGTGTCCTGGAGCCTGAGACTTTGGATCGGGGGATACAACTGGAAAGGACGACCAATACCTTGCCCAGGCGACCTCACCTGGTGTGCTGAACAGAGGCCTTGCGGGAGGATGGGAAGATTGGAAGGGATATACAAAGAGGGAAGGAAGCGGCCGTGACCTTAAGTTAGGTACCATCCCGGCATTTGCCTGGAGGAGAAGTGGGAAACCAGGAAAACCACTTCGAGGATGACTGAGGAGGGAATGGAATCCCCCTCTAATCATTTGACTTCCCGAGGCTGACTGGACCCCGTTCCAGCCCTCGTACCATTTTTCAAATTTCGTAGCAGAGCCGGGAATCGGACCCGGATTTCCGGAAGCGGAAATAATAATAATAATAATAATAATAATAATAATAATAATAATAATAATAATAATAATAATAATAATAATAATAATTCCGAGTGGAAAATACGTAGGAAAATCTTTGGACCAGTACCCATAGATGGTGTCTCGATAAAAAAGAGGTCCCCTGAGTTACACTAGTATTCTGAGAAAACATCAGACACTATTAGAAAAATGCTATTGAAACTGTATGCCCATATTCAAAGAATGGACAATGAAAGCTATTGAAAGGATATTTGATGATGCCTCCTCATTAAAAGTCAAGAATAATCGGATGATTGAAATTGAAAATTAATTTCAAGAAATCAACGTAACAGACGAAATTAAACGAGACAGAACGTTGGGGAGTAAACATCATTTTGCTGAAAGACTCCATGGACGAGGAACGGAAGAAAAATCATAGCGAGAGGATGAAGAGATTTTGGGAAGAAAAGACGAAAATTCATCTACTAAAAAAGTCAAATCACGCTCCTTCGTTGGGCACAACGTTGTAAAAAAATTAATATCGAGTGGAATGGCCACATGGCTATGAAGCCGAACAGTCCCAATGGACCTTGGCCTTCTAAGCGAACGCTGCTCACCTTGAAGGCCTGCAGATTACCTGGTGTCATGTGACGGCACGACGAATACTTTCGGCCGGTATTCTTAGTTTTATACACCGGGCCTGCTATCTCATTGTCAGATAGCTCCTAAGTTGTTATCACGTAGGCTGTGGACCTCGAACCAGCCTACAGATCCAGGTAAATATCTTTGACGTGGCCGGGAATAGAACCGGTGTCCTCCGGAAGGGGCAGGTATACTGCCCCCTACACCAGATGAAGCCAAGCTCTGTATTTTGGAAACGAGTGAGATTGTACCACACCGTCGGATGTCCTGAGAATGTTTCTCCATGGTTTCCTGTTTTCTTCTCCAGGCAAATGCCGGGACAGTTCCTATTCACAGACCATATCCACCTCCATACCCTATCTCATTCACTCGTTCTATCTTCAGTAGCTCTTCAGCTGAGAACAGAGGTGCAAGACGAACCTGCAAAAGCGGGGATTCCTTCCAGCAGGAAGCAGTACTGAGTGCTAATGTGGAGACGTCTTCTGGTCTGCAGGAGACTAGAGAAAGCTGGAAAAATCAGGATTTCTTCGAGGCAAATGGAAAAGCTTTTTCGAGTGCCGAGTTTTGAAAATATTGCATTTGACCTAGCGCACGTAAAGTGCAGGCTCTCTGACAAGTCAAGGCACAAATTGATTTTTCTTCTTCTCGTTTATGCGCATATGGGTTTCTATTTACATATAAATTTTATTTACTTCGCGGAGAAAGTGAGGAAGAGGAAGCAGTTTTACCTCAGATGGTGTAACGTTCCAGACGTTACAGTGTAATTATGTTAATTTTATTATATGTAATTAATTCAGGAATTTAACGTCATGATATTTATTTGGTATGTAATTGTATTATAATTCATGTTTAATCATTTGCTCACTATCATTTCATTACTTTGTAACTACGACTTATAAACGATGGCTGAATATTCTCATATTCACTTAGATTCTTGCGACATTTGTTTAAAATTAACTTGCAGTAGATTTCCGCTATCTTGCCACATCACCGAGGAGGGAGAAAGGACAAAATTAGACACCAAGTTCTGGGAAAGCGAGCACGTGTTCACGCGTCCCAACGTAAGCTACCGTATTTCGACCAGAATTATTCAAACTGATCTACGCCTATATTTTGAAAGGAGCGTCATGTTGCCATGGATAATGAGTGAATGGACCAATAGAAGAACAGTTAATATCAGAGTTAAGACCCGTCAACTCTAATATCTGGAGTGGGGAGAGACGTGTCATCTGATTGGACCACGTGTAGCGACCTGTAATTAGCGCCAGAGAAGGTTATAAAAGGGCATGTTGGAGCTCGTGGCTTGATCTCTTCTACGAGTTCTTGCATCGACTTAGATCTTGGATCTTCTTCTACTGGACTCTGCTGCATTCTTCAGTAGTATTCTTCGTTTGTTTCTGCAGTAGTATTCTACATTAATTACTTCATTTACCACGACGTGGTACTTAGAAATTCTGAATGAGAGGTGTATAGCCACTCTCATCAGGAAGTACGTACAGCTCGGCTACAAGACCGGTTTGAACCAGTCTAAGTCAATAGGTAGTATTAATCTAGATAGAAATGAAACTACAGAGAACATTTTCAGTAAAGTTGGAAGGATTCTTAATTGAGTATCCTCTCCAAATAACCCAAGGTGGTTCTGCTAACTATGACTTAGGGCTTATCTCCAATATACGGGATAAAGCATAATAGGGAGTGTTAGTTTTGAAGTCATCTTCCAATTAGTGGTGGGTGCAATTTGCAAGGCAGGAATGGTACTTAGCTGCAGATGAAGAAATATCAAAGACGACCGGTGATGTTCCAGCTACAAGGATGGAAGCTTCCCAAGGACCAGCAGAACAAGACTAAATGGTGAGCAAGCGAGTTAAAGATATTGCAAGTTTTCGCGAAGTAGAGTCATTCAATTTTCTGTTAAATTCATTTTTTAATTTAAATTCAGTTCTCGTTAAACCGTCGTCATTTATCTTAAATATAATAAATAGTATTTTTCTAGTTCACTTTAATCAATCTGCCTTAATTAGCCTTTTGATTTTTAATTCTCCTGCTTAATGATTAGTGCACTTTCACCCCACCCCTGTGATAAGAGTCCGTCCAAGCTTGATTATAAATTTTTATCTTTAAGTCCTCAACTTAAAGATTGGCGCTCTTAGCTTGAATGGTTGCATTTCTCATTTGATGATTGTTCTCCGAGAGGGGAAGTCACAATGGTAGAAGGTTCTAGGTACGAGCAGCCCTTGCGTAAAACCCATTTAAATATGAGGTTGTTCTAGCGAAGGGAGGGACAAGAGTAACTTGCAAATATCTTATTTCGCTTCCTATCCTCACAGTTACTAGCTTTGAAGGGTTCATAGTGTTTCTTTTTCTTATTTTTCATAGTTCTTCCCTTTCTTTAACGATATCCACGGTCTTCGAGTAGTTACAATAGCTCTCGTCTACTTCAACTAATGATAGGAAGGCCACCTCGCCACCTCGCCCTTCGCCAACAATCTATATCCTCCTAGGTTATATAAGAAACGAGGGAGGAGGATGAAGGACAATGGGCACAAGGCCTTGGATAGATATGAGGAAGGAAATGTAACATCTTATCGCCATGGTTATAAGGTGACAGCTCCTAAGGACAAACTATGTGTCGGCAATAAGTAAATAGAACGTTGCATAAAAACGAAATAACTTGGTCGACTCTTTTTCTCCTTCGATATCAACAAATTGGAGACCTACTACATAGAGCGATACACACATTTTAAAGCAAATAATTTCGCTCTAAAATATACCTTTAACTTCACGTTTAAGTGTATTCTGCTATTGTGGTACAGAACAACTTACGACGCCTATGATGCGGATCGTTTGCTTCTCGAATCATTATGTTCGGATTGTCCTCAGGTATCGAGAGTCCATAGTATTATACATAAACGGTACCAGTGAAAAACTATAACACAAATCCTAATAAGTGTTTTAGGCGTACAGCATTAAAATGTGGTGACAAAAACTCAGGCTGTTTCGTTTCTGTCTCCTCAACCTTCAGGTTTGCTCGTAAAATATTAACAAAACTCGCATTTTCGTTCTTGATCTGTAAACATGAGTGACTTTTAACAATTATATGTTCACTTTAATAAACTTAAAATTGTCTTTATTTCTGTACTACCGAGCTCGGTATCTGCAGTCGCTTAAGTGCGGACAGTATCCAGTATTCGGGAGATAGTGGGTTCGAACCCCACTGTCGGAAGCCCTGACGTTATTTTTCTGTGGTTTACCATTTCACAAAGGCAAATACTGGGGCTGCATCTTAATCAAAACTTGGTATTTAATTTTAGGAAAAGTGCGAGTAGGATCTTAGGTAATTTTCGTTCAAAAATTCAACAGCAGGGGGCCTCAGATGGGGCCTTAAACATAAAACTCGATGTCTCGTTTAGGTTGGTTTTGTAGGGAAATTGCTCATGGCAGCATTTATTTCGAATATTATATACAAAATTTTGACATAAAAATGTCATCTGAAAATTTGCGATACGTATCAACTATGAGGATGTGATGTGAAGTATTGATGGATGGCTATGAGACTGAGAGACACATCTACGGCTCTTTTACCAGAGATTGTTTTTCTAGTAGCTTTACGTTGCACCGACACAGACAGGTCTTATGGCGACGATGGGATAGGAAAGGCCTAGGAGTGGGAAGGAAGTGGCCGTGGCTTTAATTAAGACACAGCCCCAGCATTTTCCTGGTGTGAAAATGGGAAACCACGGAAAACCATCTTCAGAGCTGCGGATAGTGGGATTCGAACCCACTATCTCCCGGATGCAAGCTCACAGCTGCGATCCCCTAACCGCACGGCCAACTCGCCCGGTCTTTTACCAGAGAAGCCTCATCTCATCATACTCTAGTCTAGAGAACTAATTATTTCATTCTTGGTTGTTTCATATGCTCTGAGCAAGTTTTTCCCTTTCGATGCACTGAATGCTCCACTGCGGATAGAAAATATCCACGGTTACCCGGCCTGTCGTAAGATGCGACTAAAAGGGGGACAAGTGGCTCTCAACTTGGAAGCGTGGGATCGGGACCATGGAGTCCTTAGCTGAGTCCTGACACTGCTTCTACTTACTTGTGCCAGGCTCCTCACTTTCATTAATCCTATCCGACCTCTCTTGGTCAACTGATGTTATTTTCGGACCTTGGCGGTATTAGGTCCTGACACTGCTTCTACTTACTTGTGCCAGGCTCCTCACTTTCATTAATCCTATCCGACCTCTCTCGGTCAACTGATGTTATTTTCGGACCTTGGCGGTATTAGGTGTCGAGAAATACGTAGTCTTTAATTTTCAAGCCCTTCGTGGTCATTGTCTTCTTATTTGCCGATATCTTCATTTCTAGAAGTGTTGTAAAAGCAAAGCAAAGTCATCTCCGCATAGGCCATGAAGGCCCTTGAAGTGGTGGAAGGTAAATATTTCCACTATCCATAACCTCGGTAACTGGTAGGGTAGAAAGGTTAGCTCTGCGCCTGGCTGCATGTGCCGCGAGGATTTAACCTGGTACTCATTTTTAGTGTAGGCTGAGTGAACCTCAGCAGCATATGCACCCCCCCAGAAGTGGAAATCTCGTTTCTTAAATTTTCGACTTCCTGGCCATGAATCGAACCCACCTCCGTCCGTACCCCTACCATTTTCACCCTCTGATACATGTTAATTCGATAACCCATTAGTACTTCCTCTAAAAATAATAATCACCACCACCACCTACACTTTTCGACTCCGAATGCCATAGAGATCTCTCGAAAACTATAAAATTAAATGAAATGGGGTATGGCTTTTAGTGCCGGGAGAGTCCGAGGACATGTTCGGCTCGCCAGGTGCAGGTCTTTTGATTTGACGCCTGTAGGCGACCTGCGCATTGTGATAAGGATGAAATGATGATGAAGACACATACACCCAGCCTCTGTGCTAGCGAAATTAACCAATGATGGTTAAAAGTCCTGACTTTACCCCGAATCAAACCCGAGACCCCTGTGACCAAAGGGCAGCACGCTAACCATTTAGCCATGGAGCCGGACAGATGCAAATAAATTAATCGTTATCAATATTTCAGTTTCATTTATTGAATTTTTATGACTAAGGTTCGGATGTTAAGGAAAAGTCATATTTTTATGACTAAGGTTCGGATGTTAAGGAAAAGTCATATTTTTATGACTAAGGTTCGGATGTTAAGGAAAAGTCATATTTTTATGACTAAGATTCGGATGTTAAGGAAAAGTCATATTTTCCCCTGCCCTTATTTCACACGAAATCTGAAAAATAAGGTTGAATGATGTGTCCCTGATCCCGTTTAAAGCAATGTTATGTTGCATGTAAATGCATATTTCCGCCATTTTTATTGTTTCAGTCATATTTTTTCTTATTTTAGTGATATAAGGTCATATTTGGTTAGATTTTTAGTATTTTTGTTTAAATTGAGGCGTCGTTTAAAACAAGGTAAGTACAGTACATGTTATCTGCATCGAGTTCCAAACAAACGATTTCAGACACAGGATTTCAAAATACTGTAGTAAATGTATTTTTCTTTCTTTTCCCGATACAGATAGGTAGAAGGTTTAAAAGCCATGATTCCGAAGAAAACAACAGGAGATGCTGTACTAATGTACGCCGACAGACACCAAAATGCTTGCTAATACTTTCGTTGTTTTTTTTTTTGGGGGGGGGGTGTTTTTTAGGAAACCAGAGTGAGAGTTCCGCCTCAGAGCTGAACTGAATGAATGTGTAAATATTTAACGTATCTACTGTAGCTCTGACAGATCGCATGATTAAATGTGTCTGCTGTATTATTGCTAATGACTTCTTGATACGTTGAATGTTAGCAATAATCTAATACTTGCTACCCGTCCCTAAAATGAAGTCATATTTTACCTTTCTTAGATCATATTTAGGTACGTTTTAGGGCTTATTTGCTTGCATATTTTAGGTGATAAACTTCCGAACCCTATTTATGATTATTTCATTTTCATGACACCATATTTTTTTGTCTTATTCTATACCTTTTATCAATAAAGTGAAAAATAAGGGAAATATCAGTGCCGTCGTGTGGAACTCGGTAACTAACCGGTAACTCTTTATGGGGACAGTAGTGGTGAGTGGGAATTAAAAGATGGGCGTGGGGGGGGGGGGGGGAGAATGTACAGACAACAAAAAGTATCGTGGTTTGTAGGGTATAGCGATCGGAGGTGGGAACCTACAAAATGGTAGTTCCCTGAACGAATTAAAAACCGTTCAGAATTTGACTACACACTAAGGAATTAATACATCTAAAGAGATTGCCAAACTGACGAATGCGCGCGGCAAGCGGGTGAATCATACCTCATATGTCCATGACCTTGTCAAAAAATATATAACCCTGCTACCCTTCCTCACAGCAGATGCAAAGTGTCCACTACTTGCTGTGGCGCTAAACAAATCGGTTTAGCCGAAATGAACGATATTTTGTGCGTATTTCCGCTAAAAATTGTGTCAATCATTAAAGGAAATAATTAGGTGGTAAGACAACAACGCTTGTACAAATTGCTTGTTTTAAATCATTTAAAAAATTCCTAGTTTCAGCCGGATAAAATGGAATAAAAATGTAATGTTTACTCCAAAAAGTGTGTGCGGGGGGGGGGGGGGGGAATGCTCTCCTCGCCCCCTTCTAATCGCCGCAGCTGAATTTTTTTATATACATTTTTAGACCTTTGTTACTGATATATTTTTCTTAATTTTGTTTTCTAATTCTGTCTTTGTTTGTCTTGTATTATGTGTTTAAGGACGACACAACATCCAGTCCCCGGGCCAGTGGAAATAACCAATTAAGGTTAAAATCCCCCACCCGTCCGGGTATCTAACCCGGGGCCCCTTGAACCAAAGAACAGCACGCTAACCATTTAGCCACGGAGCCGGACTGACGGGAAGTTACAATGGTAATCATCCTGGTAACGTTTGAAGGCTTTATACATCTGACTGTAGTCTACATTTCGAATATTGAATATTAACCTGTTATACCAGAAGGATGATATCAAGGGTTATGTCTCAAAACTCACGAGTCCCAAAACTCACGGGCTAAAATTAGTAACAAATAGTCTCAAAACTCACGAACACAAACTGGTCGCTAAAGTAAACATTCTAATGAGTCCCAAAACTCACGAATACAAACTGGTCACTAAAGTAAACATTCTAATGAGTCTCAAAATTCACGACTCCGGACAGCAGGTGCTTGCGATGACCGCAGGAGGGACGAGCTGCGCGATGAATCACGCTTCCCTTCAACCCATGTTTTTCCACCGACTTTTAGAATGGTATTTCCCATGTACTATTAACAGGAATTATCATCCTACCAAAGATCAAATTCCCCAAGTGTAACACTGATCTACCGAACCCGGGACCCCCTGAACCCCTTGGACCAAAGGCCAGCATGCTAACTATTCATGAATAAAGCCGGACGACATCAAATTAAAGTAGGTATATTGCCCGCTGTCAGTAAAAAGAAACTGTCAGTTGGTAGTACTGGGGCTTAGATCCATTATGCGGCCAAGGCGGCATTTACTTCAATAAGGAATTTTATTTAGAGATATACATCAAGACAGTTAATTCACTCATTTAGTTTCAACATTTGGAGATTCATTTGGAAAAAAGGCGTGTTTCTATTTTTCGTAAGAGTTCATCTATTCGCTTATTTCAGTCGATTATCTACCCGACACACTTAAAGAGAAAAATTTATTCATGGCGCATATAACTGAATGATATTTGAAACTCATTCCATTATTTGATTTGATTATTCATTCGATTATTTAAATAATCGGATAGAAGTTATTGGATTATTAAAAGTATTCCATTATCCCATCACTAATAGGGTGGACATTTATCCATTCAAAGAAGAACTGGCCCTGCTCGTGAGTTTTGAGACTGGCCCAGGTAGAGAAACCTGTTCTTACTAATCCTCTTCCTGGAATTCGTGAGTTTTGAGACTGACCAAGGTAGAGAAACTTGCTCTTAAAAATCCTTTTCCTGGAATTCGTGAGTTTTGAGACTCGTGAGTTTTGAAACTCGTGAGTTTTGTGACGACACGATATCAAGTGAAGTGCAGCTATAATGTAACAACAAAAAAAATTAACAGGCGAGACTGTGAAGGGCAGCAGAGAACCAGGAAACGAGTCGGCTACGTCTCGACAAACCGCTGACAGTCGCATGTCCACAACCCTCACAATCTTAGCAGCAGCTTCAGAGATCGGCAGATGCTAAGTGAAAGACCTGTCAATAGCTAGTGTTAAATAAGAGTGGCTTAATACTGAAGTTTATGTCTTGAAAATAGACCGGGCAGTTCTTCAGAAATTCAGCTTCAAACTCAGGTTCACCGATAGGGTGTTTTCATTTCCACCTTCTTCGTGGCTCTTCCGTTTCTTTCGTTAGTACCTGCATTCTTCCAAGGGTGAAGGGTGGATGGTTATTGAAACAATAATCACTCCCAATATACTCTACCTACCAGTAGCGTATGCTGGGATCAAGACATGGACTACCACTACATTTAGGTGTCCCCACCCCATTTCCCAACTGGTTTAGTGAACGAAGAGTTTTGAGCCACCGGTGTAGCGTGCTGTATTGTCAAGGCTCTTTCACAATCTACTGCCCTGACCCCTGCCACTGCCAATACTCAGGGCTTGACCAGTGGAAATGGTAGCCTAGGATTTAGCAAATCAAACACTTAGCAAATTAAAGCCTGGCTTTGTGGCTAAATGGATAGAATACTTCCCTTTGGCCCTATGGCCCCGGTTCAATTCTTGGGATCAACCTCCTCGAACTCTTAATTCCCCTGACTTGGGGACTGGGTGTTTATGACGTCTTCGCCATTCAGTTCATCTTATTGGGTCACCATCAAGCCTTTCCCGAGACTACACACTATTACTATTAATGAGGAAATGTCGTGGATCACAGAGGTATAAGAAGCGTGAGGTCGAATGGGTGGACAAGAAATTAACTAGAGCATAACTTAACACAACAAATTTTGAAATTGTATTTCTTTCCCTTTTTGTCTACTTTAAAACTGATAAATAGAAAATCTGAAAGAATAACAACAATATTAATGAGCTGATCAGCTTTAGCAATAACAAGGACTACCGAGCTCGATAGCTGCAGTCGCTTAAGCGCGGCCAGTATCCAGTAATCGGGAGATAGTGGGTTCGAGCCCCACTGTCAGCAGCCCTGAAGATGGTTTCCCGTGGTTTCCCATTTTCACACAAGGCAAATGCCGGGGCTGTACCTTAATTAAGGCCACGGCCGCTTCCTTCTACTTCCTAGGCCGTTCCTATCCCATCGTTGCCATAAGACCTATTTGTAAAGCAAGTAGCAAAAAAATAATAATAACAAGGACTCAAAAGTCCGAATATCAGGTACAAAAGTTGTGAGAATTACAAATGCTAATTTACGCAGAAAAGAGTTGGATTGCTCTTGGCAGGTACAACATTTACAAAAGAGCACAGTTCGCTCCAATCCTTTATTCTACAGCGGAGTCTGCGCTCCAATTATATCATAGCCCAGCCTCGACGAGGCATCAGATTATTTACAATCTGTCGGTTGTCCTTAATGAAAGTATTTACACACCGTTACTTTGATGTGGCCTATCTGTTGCTCAACAGTTTGTAACACACTGTGCTTAAATGGGACTTACACCAGAAACAATATTACCGAATAAGCAGGGTCATGAGTGCCCATACTAAATGGCTTTAATGTAAAAAGGAAAGGTTGGACATGACTAGCCATAAACAAAAGCTAGGAGGCAAAACACTTGCCCTCCTAACAGGAATAGTTAAAAACCTTAAGTGGGCTTATGACCCAATGATACAGAGGCTAAGCCTATTCTACACCAGCGTGACTAAATGAGAAATGTGAAATACCAAATAAGTGTTAATAATTTAAGTTTCGAAACATTAGTCACCCCATAGCAAGTTGAATGGGAACCAACAGAGGGTCAACATTCTTAGTTCCCTTGCATTACATATTTCCCAGTAGGGAGTAGGATATTGTCCTCAAACTTGACGAAAATTCTACATTTAAACCACCAACTTCAGAAATCTACATGAAACAAATGAGGTTGAAACTTTCCCCTCAAGTTATCCGCAGGAGCTGTCACATGTTATGCCATTACCTTCAGTTCCTGGGCCTTCCGAACGCCGCCCGTGGCCCCTGCCTCCCTTAGGATACGCCGCACTCAAGTCACTGGAGAAATCAAGGCAATAGGGCCCTAAAGCGCCCAGCTTTCATAGTATTTTTGAGGGGAAGCTTCCAGAAATCTTTACTTATAGGCTGGATTCCTGTATATACCCCCATTTTTAATTTTCTAGAGAAAATATTTGCAAATTTCTGATAGGTTGATTATTATTGAAGAAGGAACCAGCTGAAGTGTTGACAACTTTGATATATTAAAAAATCCTAAGAACCAGGTTACCAAACATTAAAAATACAAATTTCTTTATGAACCAATTATAGTTTACCCACTAGATGGAGCAATTAAACCTATGGTAGTACACCCTTCCGGGCCTCGAATGGATGACCCACGCATAAGAATGCATGCACGTAACGGGGTAAACATCTACGGATGAGATTGGATTGAAGAGCGGGTCGAATTGCTTAACGAGCTCCGAACCGCTCCCCTTCCTACTTTCTGTGCTGGCCCGGCAGCCTGAGCACTTGGGGAGTGGTACGTTCGAAAGAAAGAAAAAAAAAACAAATACTTAAGATGGAGCCTTATGTATATAATATGAAAGTAGGATCTCTGGGTTCAAATGCCTACTGGATACTGCTTAGCACTGCTACAAATTACAAGAATCATAAAATAGGGGTTACGAATACTAATTTATTCAAATATGACATATTAAAGACATTGATACAGCTCTATACAATGAACTCTCCGCATATGGGAGGAAAAGAAAATAATGATCACTTTAAAATATGAATCGCCCATGGGCGTCGTCTGCATAACGGTGTAATTGAGGTTTTGCGATTGCTATCGTTCATCTTTCCTCATTAGTTCATACCGTTCATGACATTATTTATATTATTCTGTCGATCACACCGTGAGATGATCTGATGTCCCTACTCACATATTACTTCCTGTTCTTAGCACGAAAATAACCGGGGCCTACGCTACATAATTACCATATTAAAAGAAACATTTGCATGATACACAAACACACATACCATTTAGCTAAACCCCGGACTCCCTCATCTATCACCAAGACCCCGCAACGTTGCACAAAGGTTCTGTTTGAACTCAAAAATATATGCACATAAATTCTACACATACACAGATATATATATACACTTCATGCATACAGGAGAGCCATTCCTAGAAAGAAACAGCATGGTTATCACTGTCTCCGGCCCTAGGCGCAAGCTTGGGGCAGCTCGCTCAAGGGCGCCATCATAATCCAGGGTCGAACTGGCCGACTCCCGACCGAGAGGTACTGTGGATTTCTGAAAATCCCTAGACTAGCTACAGTCTCATATCACCGGATATCTGGGGGAGATCCCTACTCATTTATTAAATACCTTCTAAATCAGCGTGATAGTATCATTATATAAGTATTCTTCGCTAAGCCATTTAAACCAAACAGAAGAGCACGGTGAAGACCCAGAGCCCCAAGTCTTAATACAATAGTTCAGCGGGATCCCTCTGTCAGGAGGGCGAGAGCCAAACACTCACACACACAAAAAAAGAAGGGCGGCCATTCGCTTCGCACGACCATTTCTCATTCATTGGCCACGCCAGATTCTTCTCTCCCTCACACGTCCACCCTTCTCATCTCGGGGACATATATCCATGGCCCACTTCATTTGTTTATTCATATTATCGTAGAATTCCCATGAAATACTCTTTTATTCTCTCCCTTCTCATTATTACCGCTGAACGCCGACTGTGGGCACGATCACTTCTAACTCATCTCATCGTAAATTCCTCGGGCATTCGGCCCTCTCATTACGTCCCATATCGCGTATCTTCTTTCCTTGGGCATAGGGCTCTCATGACTCCTCAGTCCACTTTTCCATACTCCTCGCTCCTACCACAGGAAATATACCTATATTTAAATCTTCTGACCAAAGATTAGGGACTCCTGCCTCTGGGTCTCACCCCGGCTATAGATTAAAAAAAAACTCCAAACCTTTCTGGCCAATTAATCAAAAATCACGGGAGACTTGCACATGGTCCCTCACAACTACCAAAATAACACAGCATATACCTCTCCCGGTCGGGATTTCTTCTCTCTTGCTGTACATGCACTGATTATATGTGTAAGCTAGGCATGCATTGTCTGACTGACCCATGAGTTTCCCCGGCATATACGACAGCCACGTGGGACAGTAACTACCAACATTTTGACATGGTTCTCCCTGCTCGCCAGCATTATTGTTCCAGCCACCCCTAAGGGGAACTCAAATATTCTCCTAACCTTGTTCCCTTATTTGCTAGGACAATCTACATATTACTAAAAATATAACCCTCACGGTAAGCTAATCATTAAGAAAAAAATGAGTCGTACGGGAATTCAGCTCCCTTGAATTTACTTCAACATTATAAAGATCAATAAAATTTCCATATTAGGACATGCATTACCTTACAACATTTTGATATTTACAAAAGAAAGCTAATCCTATCCCCGGTTACATTATCATGCTTAAGAAATTAGATTTGGACATCACTCATCTGTTTGGTGGCCGTTGTTTTTTCCTTCCACGGGAGACCCATGGTGGAGTTTACTCCTGCATGACCTCGGCGCTGGTGGCGGGCGTGCAGTCCTTCATCCCTGGTCCATACAAGTCCGACATCCTGGGAAACTCGTTCACAGCTGAAATCTTACAGTAATCCAAAATGGGTAACACTTCACCACTCGTCACACGGCCTCTATTTCCAGAGTTTACACCACGAATAAGCCGGTCTTTCAAATCACGGCGGGCGCGTTCACAGCAGGGATCGGGTGGCTCACGAGACTCAAGCACCCTGATTCAGAGTAACACTTTGGGTGATACCAAATTATGAATTTCACTGACTCATTAAAGCCGGCACTGTCCCAGCCGTCTTCCGCTACTCGTTTGTAAATTATGCTCGCGGATTAACTAGTTTGACACGCGGCACAGAGACAATTCACCTAGGCTCGTTTGGCCTCCCGTTACACTTCACAAAGGCTTCGCACTTCACGACGTGACGGACACAATAACCCTCTTAGTAAGCGGTCAATGGGTTCGGACTGTAGAACTGGAGCACCGCAGGACACAATGTCCCTTCTCAACGACCCGCAAAGAACTGTCTTCTGCGAAGGCCAGCCCGGCCTATATTATTTCCCCCGCCGGAAGCCTGGGGGCGTAAACGTTCACGGTTCATTAAGAACAAGAGCTCCTTTCATACCAAGAATTGAAGACATTTAAATAGTGCATCTTGTGGCCCTCTATCTCCTCTTTCATTTGAGCAAGGCGTGCTGGACCTACGATCGGTAGTTTTTATGCAAGTTGCTTCCCGCCTTTGATTAATTCATTAGCGTCCCTTGGGGGGTGGAGTCATCTTTGAGCGCGACTCTTAGCTTGGGTGACGCTGTTGTATTCACATGTGTTAGCAATATGTTACATCTGGACAGCTGGTGACCTCATTTCTTCCCCTGAATAAATTATTACATATTTTTAGTCTGGGAAACGCAGAAAATTCAGCTCTATTCAATGGTGTGTCTCACATAATTTTCCTATGTCTGGATCAAAATATCATCCCATTTTTACGCGCCAAAATCCGACGTTGGCACCCGTAACACGTGCA
Source organism: Anabrus simplex (assembly GCF_040414725.1). Taxonomy (NCBI): domain Eukaryota; kingdom Metazoa; phylum Arthropoda; class Insecta; order Orthoptera; family Tettigoniidae; genus Anabrus; species Anabrus simplex. The sequence goes on along the minus strand of NC_090272.1, from coordinate 85,571,849 downwards.
TAAAAAACCGGAAGTTCATTATGTTAGTTTGGAACTCTGGGAAGCTAAGCCACACCTCGGGGCGTATCTGACTACTCCAGCATCGCGTCCTCTTCTAGCTCTCTCTGCAAGTTGAGAGGGTATTTTCGCGGGGGCTTGGCTCTTGCTCTGTCTTCCCTTTGTTTTCCAGGCGCTCTTTCGCGGGTTCCATTGTGGCCGGACGCCGCTCGATCCCCATCGCCCATACTGCTACCAATGACGCGACCTTTAGGAGTGAATTTAATGAAGTAGAAAGGCACCTATATTTCCAATGAGCTGTACAGGACACTGTACGGTTTCAGTAGAAATACCTAACAGTTGAAAACGAAATGATCTTGTAATACATCAGCTCAAGTTAGATTACACAGATGGCTTTATACAAGGCGCACAGTTTAACTGACCGATAAATACAATTATTATTATTATTATACAATTATTATTATTAACATCAAATTAAAATACAGAATTTTACAGCATTGCCTGAAGTCGTACACGTCACTAACTGTTTTATTAGCTTCCTCGGTAGATCGATGGTGGTGTCCGACCCTGGAACACGGGTTCGATTCCAAAGAACAAAAGAGAACACTAAACCTCAAAGATTTCATTTCATTTTAGTAGATCTATCTATAAATATAAAATTATATTACTCCTATAACAGCAGCCCTGCAGTGTCTTCCTACAAAGATGTAGAAGTAGACGGGAGTGAAATTCCAGCACCCTGTTATCTATATAATAAAGTCAGAAGTATGAGATCAGGAAGTCTATATGATGAGGAATGCGTGGTTGTTGATTGTTCTGAAAACAGTATAATAATAATAATGGCGTGCACTGTCGGCAGCCCTGAAGATGGTTTTCCGTGGATTCCCATTTTCACACCAGGCAAATGCTGGGGCTGTACCTTAATTAAGGCCACGGCCGCTTCCTTCCCATTCCTAGGCCTTTCCTATCCCATCGTCGCCACAAGGCATATCTGTGTCGGTGCGACGTAAAGCAAATAGCGAAAAAAAGATTATTAAAAAATAATGGCGTGTGGCCCACGGAGAGGTCTGGCGCAGGTCTTCCGTGTTGACGCCGTATAGGTTATCTGTGTGTCTGTGAGGATGGGGCCCTGCCTATGATGAATTCTGATGATGACGGCACACACACTCAGCCCCCGACCGAGCTCGATAGCTGCAGTCGCTTAAGTGCGGCCAGTATCCAGTAATCGGGAGATAGTGGGTTCGAGCCCCACTGTCGGCAGCCCTGAAGATGGTTTTCCGTGGTTTCCCATTTTTACACCAGGCAACCAGGCAAATGCCGGGGCTGTACCTTAATTAAGGCCACGGCCGGTTCCTTCCACTTCCTAGGCCTTTCCTCTCCCATCGTCGCTATAAGACATACCTGTGTCGGTGCGACGTAAAACAAAATAGCAAAAAAAAACTCAGCCCCCGACCCAATGGAATTAACCAATAAAGGTTAAAATCCCCGACCCGGCCGGGAATGCAACCCAGGACCCACTGGACCAAAAACGAGCACGCTGACCATTTAGCCATGGAGCCAGACTCTGAGAACAGTAATACTACTGAAATACACAAATAATTTTCTCATCTATAAGTCATCAGTAAGATGTCTTGTACATGCAACAGCAAACAAGTGACACTAGTACATGGGTCAGTCGTGTCTGTACGGAGTCTTCCGAAGAACTTCGAGCCATTGAACTCCCTCCCTCCTTACCAGTGACAGGACGAGTGGCGAACTGGCGAAGCGAAGCCTTGCCCCCTCGGTCCCCGCACCTAGTGGACATTCATCAGTGAGCCGCATGAGGCGACTCGAGGGAAGAGGGACTCAACACCTGGGCTGCAATATCAGTCTGCGATGCCTTGCACTAAAAAAATACTAGCGACGTTTTCTCTCATTGCTTTCAAATTTTGTAAATGGAAAAATGTGTCAGATACTTACATTATAATATGATTTAGATTTCCATCGATCTCATTTGAGGTTTGGGCTTCACCGATAGCCTTGGTAGCCCTCAGTATGCGCCACTGTACCTACCTTGAATCAACCCCACCACTGCGGCAGTGAGTCATCTGGTGACAACGGACGGGTATTGTTTCATCATTAGAGTAACGGTGAAATTGAATTCAAATCTTTGGACGTTTGCACCTCAGCCGAGGCTACAAGGAGTAGAAGCCTTTCCTTTCCAATCCTCCAGGGTGAATAATGTCCCGTCCAGAGAACTGGGGAATTATTGCGTGAAGGTATTTGTAAAAGCAAGGAACTCCCTTCATATGGATGGTCTTGACATGATGTTGTTCACAATATTGCAGCGGTACTTTTATGATAATTCTGTATTGCTCCATCACTCATGTAGTAAAACCAAGTTGTTATGGACAGATATAGGAACCTTCTCCCGAGGTGAAGGACCTATTCGTCGCAGCTCTGACAGGTTAACAAGAATTTATGCGCTTTAAAGACTTGACTGGCTGGAGCTGAGGTTCAAGGACTCTTGATCGGATACAGCAGGTAAAATAGCTGTTAGGTAAGGACAAACATCAGACTAGAGACCAGGCAATAATTCAATTTCTCAGAGGCCATGAGATATAATTTAATGTACTCGGGCTGAGCAGCGGTCGCTTGGTAGGCCAAGGCCCTTCAAGGGCTGTAGTGCCATGGGGTTTGGTTTGGTTTTTTTATAATACTTTGCTTTGTGTGTTTTCCTTTCTTTGTCTGAACATTATTTGTAAACTTTGGTGCGATGTTTCTATTACATGCAGGAAGCTAATAAACCGTATTGTGCTTTCCAGATTCTTCTAAAAAAAACAGTTCATGTAATTAAACCTTTTAGAAAAATAAATGTAGTTAGCTGTATGATTCAAACGCCAATTGCTAATTTAAAAAGATAAAAAAGGGACTGAAAGGGATAAAGACCACTCTCGGCACTCTGTAAAATGGCTATTATTATTATTATTATTATTATTATTATTATTATTATTATTATTATTATTATTATTATTATTATTATTATAAATCTACTGACGCGAGACTGACATATTTTAGCACCCTCAAATACCACCCGTTTGAGCCAGGATCGAACCTCCTAAGTTGGGGTTAGAAGGCCAGTGCCTCAACCGTCTGAGCCACTCAGTATGGCCTTAATAATAATAATAATAATAATAATAATAATAATAATAATAATAATAATAATAATAATAATAATAACGTTATTGGCTTTACGTCCCACTAACTACTTTGACGATTTTCGAAGACGCCGAGGTGCCAGAAGTTAGTCCGGTAAGGGGTTATTTTATGTGCCAGTAAATCGATCGATACGAGGCTGACCTTCAAATACCACCGGACAGAGCCAGAATCGAATCTGCCAAGTTGGAGTCAGAAGGCCAGCGCCTCAATCGTCTGAACCACTCAGCCCGCATTATTATTATTATTATTATTATTATTATTATTATTATTATTATTATTATTATTATTATTATTATTATTATTATTATTGCTGCTGCTGCTGCCGGGCGAGTTGGCCGTGCGGTTAGGGCCGCACAGCTGTGAGTTTGTATCCGGGAGATAGTGGGTTCGAACCTCAGTGTCGGCGGTCCTGAAGATGGTTTTCCGTGGTTTCCTATTTTCACACCAGGATATTTCAGTCATGATGCTGGTCTTGAAATCTTCAGTTATTCGAGGTCGATTTCGATACTGGTGGAAATAACCGGTAATCTTCGCGGTCACAAATTCTTCAGAGATCACTCTGTCCTCAAAGAAGCTGCTGATCAGAGTGAGAGACTCAGTTGACGAGTGACAAGTCTTGCTGAAAATAACCCCGAGTTAACTCAATGTCGTCTAGTTGCTCGACGAATTGTATGAAAATATTATTGTACTGGTATGTGTTCATCGTTTCCGAGTAAAAGAATGGACCCACTATTCCGTTTGTAGAGACTGCTTATCAACTCCGACCTTATGTGGGTGCAGGGGTCTTTCATGATACTGTCTGAGTCATGTGTGGCCCAAACGCGGCTATTTTCAGAATTTACCTAACAACTCAGATGGAACCAGGCCTCATCTGCGGACCACGTGATGTTCAGAATTCCCAGTAACAAAATCCAAGAACAATGTGCAGTAAGGGACTCGTTTACCCTTATCCCTCCTCCAACTCATGAAAAACAGTAATCCTGATTGCCCGCAGTTTCTTTACCTTGGTCACTCTTTGACCAAGGTATTGGAGGGATAAATTCCCACCCCACTTCCAGAAATTGTGAAGTTTAGTGGTTAATTATAACAACCATGTAAATGAAGATTTTAGGTAACTCATAGTTTTACTTTTAACTTGAACTATGTATTTGTCAACAGTGTGTTGATGCTTCCATTAATAAATATAAATAATTATATATGTCCGGATCCATGGCTAAATGGTTAGCGTGCTGGCCTTTGGTCACAGGGGCCCCGGATTCGATTCCCGGCAGGGTCGTGAATTTTAACCATCATTGGTTAATTTTGCTGGCATGGGGGCTGGGTGTATGTGTCGTCTTCATCATCATTTCATCCTCATCAGAACGCGCAGGTCACCTACTGGCGTCAAATCAGAAGACCTGCACCTGGCGAGCCGAACATGTCCTCGGACACTCCCGGAACTAAAAGAGAGACGCCATTTCATTTCAATAATTATATATACGTTTTCTTTCTAAAAGCAATCATCCTGAACCAATGGACTTAATTTCTGCACTTAACACTTTGTGACAGTGATTTTTTTCCCAACAGTACATCGAGTACTGAAACTGTTCACTGTCTTACTAGTAACCACTCTCACACCAGAATGCTCTTTCTCATTCCTGAAATATTTAGAAGGTTATTTCCAGAATCTGCTATCTCTGCTATTTGCTTTACGTCGCACCGACACAGATATGTCTTATGGCGACGATGGGGTAGGGAAGGCCTAGGAATTGGAAGGAAGCGGCCGTGGCCTTAATTAAGGTATAGCTCCGGCATTTGCCTGGTGTGAAAATGGGAAACCACGAAAAACCATCTTCAGGGCTGCCGACAGTGGGGCTCGAACCCACTATCTCCCGATTACTGGATACTGGCCGTACTTAAGCGACTGCAGCATTCGAGCTCGGTTTTCCAGAATCTGACTGCACGGGAAAGATTGAATGTGTTAGCTCTTTTATCTGTACACAAAGAAAAACACGTGTCCGTAGAAAATATAATCCATGAGCTGGCCAAAAAAACCAGGAGACGTCTTCTGCTATTGTAATCATAAACATGAATACAAATGTTTCTTAATTAAATAATTATGTTATTTTGAAAGTTTTAATTTTGTGTTTCTAATTTCACAAGATGCACCCAACATTATTTTATAGAAGTCCTCAAACGCGCTGAGGCTATGTGTACCTACTGGTTTAGCCAGCTATCAGTCGGAAATGGGGTCGTTTAGAAAACCACCCCCTTAATACCAATCACGCTGTATTTTTTACTATTTGTTTTACGTAACACCGACTCAGGCAGGTCTTATGGCGAAGATGCGATAGTTCAGGGCTACGATTGGGAAGGAAGCGACCGTGGCTTTTATTAAAGAGAATCCCTAGCATTTTTCGTTTCACCCCCTCAAGCCGAGATACACTCTTTTTCGAAATTTCAAGTCAAATTTTGAAAGACCATTCATTTTTAGTGCATCTCGTTCATTGGTCTCATATATTTTGTTTTCTATCATCGTGGCTACCTGGAGTATTGCTTTTGTTGATCAGTACCAGTGCGACAGTGGCTGGATACACGATTTCCTGGAAAATAGGCTGTTAGGAGAGGTACTGTATAGAATGGCCCGCAAGGTCACCAGACCTGACACCTCTCGACGTCTTCCTACAGGGTCACTTGAAATCAGTTATTTTAATTCCCCCGCCTGATAATGTTCAAGAACTAAAAAATAGAATAACCCGCGAATGTCGAGGTTCAAACCCGGCAGAGGTAGTCGCAGTTTTGAAGGGCGCAAGCTCGGCCATCTAGTAGGCCAAGAAAAAAAGGAACTTCAAAATTTACGAGCAGACAGCCAGATGGCGTAAGATTAAAATGTTTGCGCACGTTATTATACGATATTTATTTATTTATTTATTTATTTATTTAATTAATTAATTAATTAATTAAGTACACTGAATTAATAATATGCGGCAAATTTCCCTAAATAAACCATGTGTTTATCCAGCTGACTTACCTGTTCAAATTCAAAAGGTCCCAGATTACCAAGATGACTAAAAGCAAGAGATGTGGGAACGAATGAATGGGATGTACTAACAAATGAAGACTTCTTCAAGAACAAGAATTGAAATATAGGAATGTAAGTAGAAATTTCAAAGAGAGATACTGCATCCTGAACAATAAGCAAGAGTGAGGAAACAAATTGTTGTATAACGAAAAATATTGAGTGTATTGTTGGAAAATGTTGGTAAGTGAATCTCCCAGATTTGTTTACATTTGAAAAGCAATCCCATCCGTCTAGCCAGCTATCAGACGGAAATGGGATCGTTTGGAAAACCTAAAATGTAATTAACCCTGCTTTTACATTTCACCCTCAATATCTAAATGGATTTGTTTTTAGTTTAAATTAAAATTAAATAGTTATTTAGAACGGAAAATTTAGAAATGAAAACCCTTCATTTTGAGGGGGAAAATCATTTATGCAATAAGGATGTTTATCTTCGCAGGGTCTCCGTAATCCCATTATGTGAACTCTCAATTATCCGGGTTAATGTGGATCCGAGACTGCACGGATAACCGAAATACACGGATAATCCAAAATATACGTGTTATTACCGGAAAATGCGCCTTTAATGTATTTATACAATATGCTACATATCACATTTGGTAGCTCATTTTATTACCGGGTATCTCGCCGGAAACTGGTAATTTGTTTACAAAATTACATTTAAAAACACACTGGACTTCGCATGACTTGCTTTCAGTTCATTTTCGGGAAATAATCGACCAATGTTTCAGTTTCTCATTCACACTCATTGTGAATTATTAATTTAGGGACTATTATTGAGATCTGTCAGCGACGCACAATGAATTCAACTCGCCTCAAAACCTGGAGAGAATAGGTGGAGGGAGTGGTGCGCCTTCAGACGTAAGTCCTGCGAAATCTTGTGTAGAAGGCACTGGTGCATACTTGTCCAATGCTGCAGTGGAACTCCAGTCATAAGTCGGTATGATACCTGCCGTGACTGTTGCCGGTAAACATTGAATCGGTAAATGACACTTTTTTCAGATTTTGTTCGTGTGGACAGATTTCCTGACCAGCTGTCATGATAAATTAAAATGGGTAGCACTCCAGAAGTTATGTTTGTGACATTTTTAATCGGTATAATGAAGTATATCTACTTAAAACAAAAGTGCATTTTAACCTGATTCGTTTAGAACCGATATTATCCAAAATCGTTGGCTACAAAATTTCCTCTGCGTGACTCCACTTTAGTAAATGTCTCTCCTACTACCTTAAGAGTATGCTTAAAGAGTTCAAATGTATTTGCGTGCGCATATTTGCGCGTTTTTCGTGGACGGTCATTTTCCTACCGTGTGGCAGAAGGCACAATAATTAACAACCCGTTACAAAACATGAACAGATGTTACTTGAGGTAAAAGATCTGCTTTTCGAACCATCTCCCAGTGAACAATCCAACAGCGACCCTTCTGATAGCGATAATGACGCAAGCGACGAACGTGACTTCGATTTCGGTTGAAAACTGTAAAATATCGAATAAAACATTTTAATACGGCAAATCCAACTTTTGATTCGTTATTAGCGACCTCAAAATATCGTACACCAGAAGTTTTACTCGAATCCGCTAAAATTATAACTTTTGCTCCGCCATATTGCATCCGCAATTTTGAATTTTGAATTCTGTCATCGGATTCGTAATCAAGCACCCCGAAAATCCAAAAAGAACACAGTTTTGTACGATGTTATATACATTTTTCTATTATGTCCAGTTTTTTCTATTTGTTTTACGTCTCACCGACACAGATAGGTTTTATGGCGATGATGGGATAGGAAATGCCTAGGAATGGGAAGGAAGCGGCCGTGGTCTTAATTAAGGTACAGCCCCAGCATTTGCCTGGTGTGAAAATGGGAAAACACGGAAAGGCATATTCAGGGCTGCCGACAGTGGGGTTCGAACCCACTATCTCCCGGATGCAAACTCACAGCTGCGCGCCCCTAACCGCACGGCTAACTCGCTCGGTATGTTCAGGTTATGAAGCGAGTTGGTCCACTATGCGGCGGCTATATAAATACATTTAACAATGCATTCCTCCTAGCGATGTTTACGAGTATTATCAACGCAGAGCAAGAATTGTGAAGAGAGTTGTCCCAGAAGCAAAATTGTTTTTTTCTTTTTTACCTTCGGGTTTAGGGGCGTTGAAAATCATTTAATTTAACTCCTATGGAAATGGTTTGGCAACGTTACAGACAGGAAATCGGCTGCGGACATGTTACGAGGTTAAAATCGCGGCATTCAGCTGAAGATAAAATAGCAAACATCGGAAAATATTTCAGGATGCCCGACGGTGGGGATGGTGTCCGTAGCGTCTTCCGGCGGTAAAACGTGAGCAGGGCTGACGGCAAAGAGCGAGAGGGAAGGGAAAAGGGGGGGGGGCGAAGGCCAAGGGGCTCGGGACCAAAAAAATGAATTAAGATTAAAAATAAAGTTTAAAGTTTAACTAAATTTAAATGCCAATAAGAATACGAACTTTTGTTGTTTAAAAAGTGAAGAAGCAAATCAAGGTACAGCGTGTGTTAGTGGGGAGCAGAAAATTATGATGTTAGCGTTGTTGTTGTTGTTGTTGTTGTTACCAATTTGTACCAATTTTGTACTATGTTTTGGGGGGTAAATGCGAAAGAATATACACTAATTTTGCTGCAATGTGGCACAAAGTGTACTCCACAAATGTACCACAATGCCTGCTTCGAAAGATACACCAAATATACACCAATTTTGCACCAATTTTTAACCATTATATCTGTGCGGTAATATCGAAGAAAACTCAACCAATTTTACACTAAAATGACACCAAAGTGATTCCGCAAATGCATCCAAATCCTTGGTATAATTTTGGAGCATTTTTGAAGCAAATTTGGTTCAACAGTGGTTGACAATAAAGAAGGTTGAAAGAAAAACTGTGGTGTATTTTTTGCGCGAACTTGGTGCAGAAATTGTCTGATTAATGTACTTCATTCTTGATGTAACTATGGTGTAAAATGTCACTTCTCTTGCAACAACAAAATTTAAAATAAATTAGGAATTAGTATCTACAAAAGAAATAACTCCAATCTTAGACTGACACCCGTTAAAGCAACTGACATATAAAAAGATTTCAGTTTTCCCTACATTTTCTTTATCTATCTTTAAATCATATAAATTTAAATAAAATAAAACACTAAAATGAAACACAAATTAACCAAGAAATAAGTATAAATATAGTATAGTACATATATACACCTATAGGGTAAACCTTCAGAAATAGTGAACTGAACTCAAAGTGCCTAGCATAGTGCGACCATTACTTTAACTGTGTGCCTTCTTCAATAATTTTACATAATAATTGTATCTAACAGCAAAGTCTAGATCAATATCAGGAAATTTATGGACTGTGACGTTATAAGTAGTGCACATTCTGAACAGTGGTGAGCTTCTATAAAATACTGTTTTAGAAATCGGAAGAAACAAGAGATGTCTGTGTCTTAAACTCCCTTTCCGGGTATTGAACGAGAATTGTTGTAGAAAGTAACTGTTATCTACCAAATTATTGATAACTCTATGTAGGTATTTTTGATCAAATATTATACGTCTGTTTAATAATGAAGTGAAGTTAAATTCTTTCAAGAGATCGTTATAGTGAATTATGCCGCTAGGAACAAACCTGTTATATTTTTAAAGTAAAGATAACGTAAGAAACGTTTTTGAACTTTCTCCACATGGTTTTGATAAGATTTATAAATGGGAGACCAAATTACCGACGCGTACTCAAGTTTGGACCTCACAAGTGTGAGGGCTTGGATATTATTCAGGTCTCTGGTGTGTCGGATTAAGAAGCCCAGTTTTTGTAGGCATCATTAATTGTGTCATAAATGTGTGGGTTAAACGACAAATTGTTTGTGGTGCGTACTCCTAGATCATTAATTGAATTAACCTGCGTCAGTAATTCGTTGTTGATAGAGTACACGTGTTCTTTAAGGAATTTTCCGTGTGTAATTTTCATGAAGCAACATTTCTTTATATTGAAATATAAATTATTTTCTATACTCCATTCGTATAATTGATTTAAATCGCTTTGTAGTTTGTCGATTTCTCCATCACATTTTATTTCTTTGTAAAGTTTTACATCATCCGCATATAAAAGGCAGTTTGAAAACTTAACCTTAGATGGGAGATCGTTGACATAAACGTTAAACAGCAACGGACCCAGGTTTAAACCCTGTGGAACACCAGAATAGACAGAAAAAATGTCTGAGTTACAATTGCGATATGCTACATACTGTTGCCTGTCTCTAAGGTAGGATGAAATCAGTGATAGCATTGGCGAAGTCATTCCAAATTCAGAGAGCTTTTTCAACAAAATATCGTGATCAATTTTGTCAAAGGCTTTCGAAAAATCCAAGTAAATTACATCAACATTTCCCTGCCTATGTAGAACATTAAAAGAATACTGCGCAAAATTAACAAGATTGCTTATTGTTGATCTACCAGGCATAAAGTCATGCTGATATTCACTTATAGCCCTCCTTACATGAGCAAAAATACGACAATATAAAATTTGTTCTAGGATTTTGCACGGAGCGCATAAACCGAGCTCGATAGCTGCAGTCGCTTAAGTGCGGCCAGTATCCAGTAATCGGGAGATCGTGGGTTCGAGCCCCACTGTCGGCAGCCCTGAAGATGGTTTTCCGTGGTTTCCCATTTTCACACCAGGCAAATGCCGGGGCTGTACCTTAATTAAGGCCACGGCCGCATCCTTCCACTTCCTAGGCATTTCCCATCCCATCGTCGCCATAAGACCTATCTGTGTCGGTGCGACGTAAAGCAAAGAGCGGAGCGCATAAAATACAGACTGGTCGATAATTCTCAATCATCTTATTGTCCCCAGATTTAAAGATTGGACAAACTCTCGATATTTTCCAGGCTTTGGGAAATGTCTGCTTCTTCAGTATCAAATTATACAGTCTCAGAAGAGGAATGAGTAACACTTCAGAACATGCTTTTGGGATATAGGGAGGTATTCCATCAGGGCCACATGATTTTTTGGACTTTAATTTCATAATAGCTGCTTTATATTCACTTGCGGTTATAAATACTATTCCTAGGGAATCGTTTACCAGTAATCGCGGTGTATCAGGAATAGCGTAAGAAGGTGGAGAAGAAGAGTAAACAGATTTAAAGAACGTTGCAAAACCATTGGAAATACATTGACTATTATCTAACGTTATATTATTAAGTTTCATACTCTGTAAGGGTGGATCGTTTTGAGTTCGCTTATTTTTAATAAAATTCCAGAATGGTTTAGTATCTTTCGTGATGTTGTTTTGAATTTCAGAGATATAACGATTGTACGCTTTGTTGATTAAGGTTTTAACATGTTTCCTGAGTTGTTTATATATATGTTTACTATGATCAGAAAATTTTTGTCGTCTTCTATGCAATTCTTTCAACTTAATATTATGGATTATTTCCGAAGTAAACCAAACCGGGTATTTAGTTATCCAAAAAAATGCTCTTTTGGGGACCGTGGCTTCAAATACAGAATTTACTTTCACGTAAAAATGTTCTACTGCTTCATCTACATCTTCAATTTTTTCCAACTCAGACCAGTCCGTTTCTCGAAACATGTTATATATACCAAGAAAATTTGCTTTCTGAAAATCATACGCTATAGTACGAGTTTGCTTTATTCGATCACGTTCACCTCTTGGTTCTAGAAGAATTGTTAGTGCAGGGTGGTGTGGATCTTCTGGGATTAACGGATATTGCTCTCTACTCACAGTAACACCACTTACATTAGTTAAAACGAGATCAAGAGTTCTATCATTAACTTTCAAAACATTATTGAGAGATTTCAATTGATACAGAGACATAAAATTAGCTAGGGACTTGTATGCGATTTCACCATTTAACATATCATAATCTGAACTAACTATTAAGCACTTTTTAATCACCTAAAAACAATTCTAGACGCACCAAATAATACTATATTTTTTAACAAGACATGTTACTTGTATAACATAAAAAAGGGTTAATACTAACTAGCCAAGTTTTAATATTTTCCATGTAAAATAGGACTTGTTGTTTTAAAACTGTGGTTTAAATGGCAAAAAGTAGATTCTTTTATCAATTTTACATGATTCTATTGTACATAAGGTACACCAAATCATAGACTTTGCCAATTATATAAAAAATAATAATTTTAGATGCACTAAATAATATTGTATTTTTCAAAAAAGACATGTTATTTGTATAGTACAATGGGCCTATGCTATTTAGCTATATTTTTAATGTTTTTCATGTAAGAATAGGACTTGCTATTGCATATTTTTAAATTTTTGAATGTTCCTTGCTATAAAAAACTCAATGGCTGATGATGGCATAGTGGATTGCCGAAACCGGTCCCAAAGATGTATTTTATGATAAGTTAAATAAATATGTGATGTTCTAAATAGACCATTACGATAACGTATTGAATAGGTGGAACCTTTAGCTTTACTAAGCATTGTAAAATCTTGAGTCAATACGGACATAAAATGAAGTTTTTAATACTAAATATTAATGGAAGGTTTAAATCGCCTACAAGTACGATATCCTGGCTTTGAAGTTTTTCATTAGTTTCAAATAAATTATAAAATGTTAAGTATGTTTCTAGATCACTGGCAGGTGAAAAGTATACATATACAATGTAGTATGTATGATGGTGCAACACTATTTTAACACATACTGCCTCAATATCCTTAAATTTTAAATCTAGTTGCTGTGACATGATCTCCTGATTGACAGCAATAAGTACCCCTCCTCCCCTCTTGGTACCCATTCTATCTCTACGATATACATTACACCTATTATCCAAGAGTTCACTATTGCTGACGTCACTACTTAACCATGTCTCGGAAATTAACAATACATCATGTTCTGAATCGGTACTATTTACGCAAAATTCATTTAGTTTTGTGTTGAGTCCTCTCACATTCTGATAATAAATAGAAATTATACTAGAGTCCATTATGAGTTTGAGAGATAAGTAATTTTAGTTTAACCTACTGACGTCTTCAAGTGTTTTCAGATTATACACGTACTGGTCCTCTTCCCGCTTGCGAAGCTTTATGTTGCCTGAAGGATCAACCCACAAATACGCGTAGTTCTTCTCATTCTTCAATCTGCGCGCATGTCCAAGAATCTTCTTACGATAAGGAGTTAAGTTCTGGTTTATGTAGATTATTCCATTACTTGGAAAGCCAAGCTGGGATGCGTTCAGATTCCTCTTCACTGTACGTCTCCGAATAAAGTTTTCTTTATCTGTTCTCCGCACAAACTTCACAATGATTCCCGCTGAAGACTGATGGGGTTGTTTCTTTAATCTGTGGCAGGTGTCGATCATTTACTTGTTCACTTCAATGTCCAATGCTCGACCTAACACCTTCACTAATTCCAGCGTGTCTTCTGTTTTCGTTTCAGGAATTCCATGAATTTCGATGGAATTCCTCCTACCATACTGGTCTAAATCGTCAAGCTGCAATGTTATATTATTAAGCTGCGTTGTAAGTTGAAGGTTTTCCTCTTTCAGTTTGTCAATTTTTTCTAAGCACATCGCTATTTCTTTTGATTGTTGCTTAATTAGCTCCGCGGCGGTGTCAAGTTTCTCATGAGTTAATTCTAAACTCTTGCCCATTTCCCGTTCGGTTTCCATGTTCTTTATTTTCAAGTTCTCTAATTCCGTCTTTACACTTTTCATCTCTGTTTTTACTTTCGCTACTTCATTCTTCAACTCAGCTAGTAGTTGGTAGATATCACTAACAGATGGCGCGTGGGCTTTATTACCGCTGGCTACAGCCTGACATGCCTTACACTTCCATAACCGTCCCTCCGATTCTATAATGTCCACATCCTGTTCTGTTAAATCAACACATTTGCTGTGGTACCAACCCTGACATGCTCTGCACTTAATTTTCTGTGAACTATTCCGTTTGCCAATAGTTTTACCACATTTTACACATGAATTCATAGCGGAGAAGTTGCGAAACGGTGAATCGATAGTTCAACGGCGATAGTACTCCCTTAGTTTGATACTGTCTGTTGGTAACAGTGCATTCACTACTCTTTGTTTACATCTAACCTACACAATCCGCACTCACTTTATTTGGAATTTTACTGTTCTTTCAGAATTTCGATGCACACGTATTTATCAGTCTGATAGTAAAATGCTAATTGTTAAAAGTACATACCTTTCTAGCTGCATACACAAGGTATAACACACTTAAATTACACAGTTTGAGGGAGCTTCACCGCCACACAACTACCTACCACCACACCATAATATATACGAAACCGAAACCGTGATTTTGCCCTCCCTCAAAATATACACAACCAAACTTAATGGAAATCTACCTGCCTTAATGGAAATTAATTTCTAAACATTTTTTCTTATGTGCATCATTTTGATACCAGGATTAATAACGGAGATATCATTAACGGACCGTTTTTCGGTACAAGTTCCACAGGACTTAACGCAAGAGCGGGTGCGCGTAAAACTTATTTCTTACAACTTCAAAACTACTGAGATATTTGAACCAAATTTTATATTTAGCATCCACCCCTCCAAGGGTAGGTTTTAAGGTTTATACCATTTCAAATTCACGGAATGGACTGGGGTTTTATAGGGGGACCGAAATGGTGATTTTTACTCTCCCACAATATATAAAGTACAAGACCAACCTGACTGGAAATCGATCAAACTGTTTGGAAATCCAATTCTAATTTCTTTTTCTCATGTGCATTTTTCAACGGAAGGAATAATAAGGGAGATAACATGAAAGGTCGGTTTTCAGGCTAAGTCTAGCGGACATAGCCCAAAAGGTGTTATACGTGGAGCAGATTCCTTATCTATCTAGATAAA
The DNA here is from genome assembly GCF_040414725.1 of Anabrus simplex. Taxonomy (NCBI): domain Eukaryota; kingdom Metazoa; phylum Arthropoda; class Insecta; order Orthoptera; family Tettigoniidae; genus Anabrus; species Anabrus simplex. Next base: position 85,556,705 of record NC_090272.1, on the reverse strand, counting down.
TCATATCGTAACGACCGTGTGTCTGTGCATTGACTATTTTGGCGAAATTTTCGTACAGCTTTCCCTTTAAGGGGTAATAATGACATCTGCATATTTTTAGCTATTGTTTCCTTGAAGTCCTAAATTTTACCCCCTCGCCCAAAATCAAGATTGCCTCACAATCTGCCACACGAGCTGAAAAATTGAAATTAAGCAAATTTATACGTTTTAGCCGGTAACCTAGGGAAAACTTCCAAGATCTTTAAATATTTCACTTTTTATGCCGAATAATATCGAAATATAGGCAATTTAATGAAGGTGCAGACCTTCGTTTCGAGGTATTTCGCGGCTAAACGGAAAGTCCTATCACAAAACGGATGGCATGATCTCCGTTCAATTTCGAGTGATCTACAACTTTGGTCCTGTGATATTTTGTCGTATCTCTCTCCCTCGCTCTCCCTTATAGGGTAGATTTGGCTGTATATTTCGATGCTTCGTAAATTTTGTGTTTTTACACGTGTATTACTTAGTTTGACACACTTATAGGAAAGGTAGAGTCATTGAATTTGGCACGCACATTGACACGACCAATGGCTATATGCGAACCCAATTTCATGATTCTAGCTTCCACAATAAGTATGTGAAAAATAATGTAAAATGATGAAAATGTATCCAAATTTCACCCCATTCAAATATCGTAACTCAATCGAACCCATAAATATGTGAGATACGAGAAAATGTTTCAACACCAAACATGTAGAGCGATAAAAGGGACGTCTGAGGGTGCAAACCGTTTATGGTATGATGTACCGTTTAGGAGCAGTAAATCTCGAAATGAAGGTTTGCACTTTCAAACGTGCCCATGCTTATCCGTCATCTATATAAATATAATCGCAACGTCCGTCTGTCTATACATTGGCTATTTGGGCGGAATTTCCGTACAGTTATCCGTTTCAGTTGTAATAATGACCATATGCATATTCCTTAACTTTGGTGTCCGTTTGTCGGTTTGATTGTATGAGTTTTTATAACTTGAAAACTACTGAATATATTTCTACCAAACTTGATATTTAGAATCCACCTGTCTTTGTATAGGTTTTACGGCCAATATTAATTCTGAATACCTAAATTTACTGAGGGTTTATCCGAAACCGGAACCATGATTTTGCACTTCCTCAAAATATGCACATCCGAAATTAATCGAAATCTACAATCCTTAATGGAAATCCATTTCTAAAATGTTTTTCTCATGTGAAATTTTCGACAGGAGGATTAATAAGTGAGATATCATGAACGGTTGGTTTTGCAGGTTAAGTCCAGCGGACGTAGCCAAAATGTGTTGTACGTGGAGCAGATTCCTTATCTATATAAATAAAATCGTAACGACTGTGTGTGCCTGTACATTGACTATTTTGGTGAAATTTTCGTACAGATACCCGTTTGAGGGGTAATAATGATCGTCTGAGGGGTAATAATGATCGTTCCTGAAAGTCATAATTTTTACACCCCCCACCCAAAATCCAGATTGCCAGACAAGCAAGAAAATTGAAATTTGGCAAAATTATACGTTTCAGCCTGTAACGAACGAGAAACTTCACAGATCTTTAAATTTTTCATTTTTTACCCCCGAAGAATATGGAAATATAGAAGCAATTTTAATGATGGTGCAGACCTTCGTTTCGAGGTATTTCGTGGGATAAACGGGAAGTCCTATCACATAACGGATGGCACAATCTTCGTTGAATCGGGAGTGATCTTCAACCTTGGTCTTATGACTTTTTGTCGTATCTGTATCGCTTATCCGTTAGATTCGTCTCTATTACTCGATTTTAAGTAAATTTGGATTCTTTACCTATATAATTCATACTTTCAATCACTTGCAGTAAAGTTAGTATGATCAAACTCTACACGAACATTGGCCCACCCAGTACTCATATCTGAGCCAAATGCTATGTCACATAATTATCAGAAAAGTAATGCAATGTAAGATAATCTTACACAAATTTCAACCTATTCAACGTTTCTGACTCAATCTGGTCCATGAATAGGTGAGATGCGAGAAAATATCATAGGACCAGCCATTTAGATCGCTAAATACTGCGCCTTACGGTACAATCCTTTGTCAATATGACGTACCGTTTAGCAGCAGTTAATCTGTATATGAAGGTCTACAATATTGTAAACATGCATATACTTTCGTATGTCCATCTATATATATATATTCATTGATGTCGATTAGTAGCGATCGAGAAAGGGTGTGTCTGCTATTGTAATCAGTACTCCCTAGACCGACTTTGACTGCTGGCAGTAGGAGTGGGGTCGTTCTCCAACTCCTGTGTAACTGGCATTAGTAAGGAGGGCCCACCATTGTAATGAATAATTCACTTCTCGATTTGTCTTGCAGAAGGCAAGGGATCATGCAGTTTTGTTCGAAAGTCCCCTAACCTATTGTGTTTGGCTCTAGACTAGGGTGCCCGCCATTATAAACAAATGTTCCAATCTAAAATTTGACTAGCATTAGGCATAGTGGCCTGCTATTTTGATGGAAACTCACCAACTTGGTGTGACTTGCAGTAAGCTGGCTGGCAGCAGTAAAAAGGGTCTGTCATTATAATGATAACTGCACAACTCAATTTTGACTGGTGGTAGAGAAGTTGCCTGCTATTATAATAAAAACTCCTCAATTGTTTTCTGCCTGGAAGTAGAAAAGGGGGCCTGCAATTGTAACGAAAACTTCCGAAATCGATTGTGACCGCGCAGTAGGCAATGGGGCCTGCAATTATAATGTAAACTTGCCAACTCGATTGTGAATGGCAGTACGCAAGTGACCCTGCCGTTATCATCACAACTCCGCAACCGTCACTTTACATTGGAAACAACGTATGGGGACCTCCCCATGCTATTTCTCGGATAAGGCTAAGAGACATGCAATTTTAAAACAATCTAATTCACTGCACGCACCGTATTTACGTCGATATCCGTATACAATGTAGAATACCGTAGCGAAGCACGGGTACATTTGCTAGTTCTACATAAAATATTAATTGAACGCACGTATTTTCATTTATAAGTATCGTGGTACTATATAGTTCTCTTTATGCTGGGGAGACTGTGCGTACAGCACACCGACCTTGGGCAGGGTACGTCACCAGCAGCTTTTTGCCATGACTGTCGTACTTGCCGCAACCCTCTTATAGTAGCAGGCGTCCTTGACATGCCTGGCTTAGGCAATACAGCAGTGCTGTCCAGTTGAGACCGCAATGGTCACAATCTCAAACAAGTCAGAGTTATATACTTTTCCCATTAAATTTTAATCTACGCATTAAGATAATGATAATGTCCAGTTTTACCACAGGTTGCCCTTCCTGATGGCAACCCTTTGTAGATGGATGTTTTTGTGGTGGTTACTAGTGTTGTATGTTGTGTGTAGGTGATGCTGCTTATTAAACCAAAACCGCACCAATCCCCATGACACTGCAGCCCTTGAAGGGCCTTGGCCTACCAAGCGACCGCTGCTCAGCCCGAAGGCCTGCAGATTACGAGGTGTCGTGTGGTCAGCACAATGGATCCTCTCGGTCGTTATTCTTGGCTTTCTAGCCCGGGGCCGCCATCTCACCGTCAGATAGCTCCTCAATTCTAATCACGTAGACTGAGTGGACCTCGAACCAGCCCTCAGGTCCAGGTAAAAATCCCTGGCCTGGCCGGGAATCGAACCCGGTGCCTCCGGGTAAGAGGCAGACACGCTACCCCTACACCACGGGGCCGGCTCGCTGCATATTAAGGAGATGAGAAACATTCATCCTCCAATATAGAGAAATGAATCAAACATGGTTAAAATTCCTGGTTCGGCCAGGATCCGAACCTGAAACTCTCTGAACAAAAGTTCACTACGCTGACCATTCAGGTAAGTTTCAGAGTGGGCTGTAATGTTATTAATCTTATAAAGGGAGCATAAGCTTCAACATCTGAGACTGGAGGGCGCCTTTCATGTCAAAGTCTCATATAGCTGCTTCCTTGAAGAGAGTAGACACTGACCAAAAGAGTTGGGGGACAGGCACCAGTGTAGGCCAAAATGCCTCAACCACTTTCTTGACTCTTATATCCAGTCGTATAGCAGGGCTTGGTAACACTTTACACTGCACTAGTGCTGCACTGATCGCGTTTCAATGGGGCAAGTGTCCTAGTCCTTGGCTGAATAAAATCTTACTAGCGATGTTGAAGAATATTAGGGAGCCGTCCCAGAAGAAAATGTGAATCTTTTTCTTTTACTTTCGATTTTAGGGGCGTTGGAAATCATCTAAATTCAACAGTTCATAGGGACCCAAGTTCGATTCCCGACCGAGTCACGGAGTTTAATCTTAAATCGTTAATTCCATTGGCTCGGAGACTGAGTGTTTGTGCTCTCTCGTACATCACACCTACAACACCACAATAAAACGCAGTTTCCTAAATCCGGCAGATACCACCCACCCTCATCGGAGGGTCTTCCTTTCAAGGGCTGCATCAGGCTAGCAATAGCCACACGAAATGATTATGTATTATTATTATTATTATTGTTATTATTATTATTATTATTATTGTTATTATTATTATTATTATTATTATTATTATTATTATTATTATTATTATTATTGTTGTTGTTGTTGTTATTATTATTATTCGCTATTTGTTTAACGTCGCACTAACACATCGAAGGTTTTCGACGACGGAGGGATAGGGAAGGGTTAGGCCTGGGAAGGTTGTTGTCGTGATCTTAATTAAGGTACGTCCCTAGCATTTGCCTGGTAAGAAAATAGTGTGAAAATGGGAAACTACGGAAAATCATCTTCAGGCCTGCCGACGGTGGGATTCGAACCTGCTATCTCCCGAATGCAAGCTCACAGCTGCGCGACCCTAACCGTACGGCCAGCTCGCTCAGTTTTCCCAATTTTCATATCAGGAGGCCTTTCCTATCCCATCCTCGCCATAAGACCTATCTGTGTCGGTGCGACGTAAACCAAATTGTGAGACTGATACAGTTCGCCTCTGTGGTGTAGTGGTTAGTGTGATTAGCTGCCACCACCGGAGGCCCAGGTTCGATTCCCGGCTCTGCCACGAAATTTGAAAAGTGGTACGAGCTCTGGAACGGGGTCCACTCAGCCTCGGGAGGTCAACTGAGTAGAGGTGGATTCGATTCCCACCTCAGCCATCCTGGAAGTGGTTTTCCGTGGTTTCCCACTTCTCCTCCAGGCAAATGCCGGGATGGTACCTTACTTAAGGCCACGGCCGCTTTCTTCCACTTCCTTGTCTATCCCTTCCAATCTTCTCATCCCCCCCTACAAGGCCCCTGTTCAGCATAGCAGGTGAGGCCGCCTGGGCGAGGCACTGCTCACCCTCCCCAGTTGTATCTCCCAACCCAGAGTCTGAAGCTCCAGGACACCGCCCTTGAGGCGGTAGAGGTGGGATCCCTCGCTGGAGGGTAAACGGATTACGAACGAACGAACGAGACTGATACAGATCAATGAAACTAACACATTTGTTCGAGTCCACACCAGAAAACGCTGAGTGCTGTAAACTCTAGATCTCGTCAGCAAGGACACACTTATGAATGAACGAGTTCTTAACCGAGGCTGTCTTATCACACACTACCCGTGAACTCAAGAATCCTCAGTCTGACTCACTGCCACGCCCCTTCCTGGATTTGTAGGTTGTCATCGTTTCGGTGGCTTATCGGCTGTCCCAGCCTCCACACGAGTCTCAAGTGCCACTTCTGTCATCTGAGCTAAGCTACCGTGGAGGAAATGACATCACTGGCGGCAAACAACTCATGCTCAGAGATATTTCTTCCTCTGTATTATGAATGCAGCTCGTGTAGAACATGTGACAGGACACAATGTGCTTGTCCTCACTTCCAACAGCAGGTGCTACCTTCCCGGAAGTGAGACACAAAGATACACTGTTGATGCCACAACTTGGATTTAAATGGGGAATACTAACCTTCAGCGGCGAGCGGTACGGGTCGTGACGCTTTAAGGTTCCACTTGGGATACGGTAGGTTCGTATCATAAGATTGGCAGCCCTCAAGATGATTTTCCACTTTATCAACTAAATAATATGTATTTATTTACTGCGCATAGTAGCGCTTCTGTACCCTACGTACGAAGAGACCCTCTTAATTTACTTCAATGAAAAAAAAGACCTACAGCGTGTTTTCCAGTCATTGACCGGGTCAGGGATGGAATGAATGAAGCAGATATAGGCTATTAGTACGATGGGGTCGCCACTCCCAAAGTGATTTATTAATGAATGATAGATGCTATGAAATGAGAATGGAGAGTGTTGCTGGAATGAAAGATGACAGGGAAAACCGGAGTACCCGGAGAAAAACCTGTCCCGCCTCCGCTTTGTCCAGCACAAATCTCACATGGAGTGACCGGAATTTGAACCACGGTATCCAGCGGTGAGAGGCCGACGCACTGCCGTCTGAGCCACGGAGGCTTTTTAATTTACTTCAATATTTTTGCATTATATTAATACTAACGATGTATCCCAATCAGTCAATTAATTAGTCTAACTATCAATCATTCACTGATGACAGCATTTAGGGTAGTCGCTCTGGTGGCAGATTCTTTATCAATTGTTTACCTAGGATTTTCTTAAGTAATTTCAAAGAAGTTGAAAATTTATCCCACCTCGCTAGTTGGCCGTGTGGTTAGCGGCGCGCGGCTGTGAGCTTGCATCCGGGAGATAATGGGTTCGAATCCATCTGTCGGCAGACCTGAAGATGGTTTTCCGTGGTTTACAATTTTCACACCAGGCAAATACTGGGGCTGTACCTTAATTAAGGCGACGGCCGCTCCCTCCCAACTCCTAGGCCTTTCCTATCCCATCGTCGCCATAAGACCTATCTGTGTCGGTGCGACGCAAAGCAACTAGCAAAAAAAAACGTATCCGATATCTCCCTTGGTAAAATATTTCAATTCCTAACTCCTCTTTCTATAAACGAATATTTGCCTCTATTTTCCCTCTTGAATTCCAACTTTATCTACGAATTGTGATCTTCCCTACATTACTCCAACCTTATTCGTCTACCAATGTCATCATCATCATCATCATCTGTTTACCCTCCAGGTTCGGTTTTTCCCTCGGACTTAGCGAGGGATCCCACCTCTACCGCCTCAAGGGCAGTGTCCTGGAGCTTCAGACTCTTGGTCGGGGGATACAACTGGGGAGTATGACCAGTACCTCGCCCAGGCGGCCTCACCTGCTATGCTGAACAGGGGCCTTGTGGAGGGATGGGAAGATTGGAAGGGATAGGCAAGGAAGAGGGAAGAAAGCGGCCGTGGCCTTAAGTTAGGTACCATCCCGGCATTCGCCTGGAGGAGAAGTGGGAAACCACGGAAAACCACTTCCAGGATGGCTGAGGTGGGAATCGAACCCACCTCTACTCAGTTGACCTCCCGAGGCTGAGTGGACCGCGTTCCAGCCCTCGTACCACTTTTCAAATTTCGTGGCAGAGCCGGGAATCGAACCCGGGCCTCCGGGGGTGGCAGCTAATCACGCTAACCACAGAGGCGGACTACCAATGTCATACCACGCCATTTCTCCAGTAGCAACTCGGAACATAGGCTACTGCTTTTTAGTCGAGCTGTTCGTTTCCTCCCAAGTCTTCCCAGCCCAACTTTGCATTCTTTTTGTTTTAAAATACAGTATAATTATTATGTTTTATTGTATTTTGATTTGCCAACTCCGCGGTGTAAGGGTAACGTGCCTGCCTCTTACCCGGAGGACCCGGGTTCGATTCCCGGCCAGATCTGGGATTTTTAACTGCATCATAGGGCTGCTTCGAGGTCCACTCAGCCTACGCGATTACAATTGAGGAGCTATCTGACTGTGAGATGGCGGCCCGGTCTAGGAAGCTAAGAATAACGGCCGAGATGATTCGTCGTGCTGACCACACGACACATCATAATCTGCAGGCCTTTGGGCTGAGCAGCGTTCGCTTGGTAGGTCAAGGCCCTTTGGGGCTGTTGTACCATGGGGCTTGGTTTTTGATTATGTTAATTTCTTCTTTTTGAATTGTTACCATTTGCATTTACTTATATTTTAGTTCCATGCCGTCAATTCTTTTAAAGCCATTTTAAACATTGGCCTGGTGGAAGAGGGGGTGCGGGAAGAGCGGCGGGGGCACTTCACGTGATTTCCCGGCGCACTGAGTATCACACACAACGTACTGGACACAGTTTCCTAAATAATCAGCAAGGATGTGTTTTTACATTTTACCGGGCGAGTTGGCCGTGCGCGTAGAGGCGCGCGGCTGTGAGCTTGCATCCGGGAGATAGTAGGTTCGAATCCCACTATCGGCAGCCCTGAATTTGGTTTTCCGTGGTTTCCCATTTTCACACCAGGCAAATGCTGGGGCTGTACCTTAATTAAGGCCACGGCCGCTTCCTTCCAACTCCTAGGCCTTTCCTATCCCATCGTCGCCATAAGACCTATCTGTGTCGGTGCGACGTAAAGCAGCTAGCAAAAAAAAAAAAAAAAAAAAAAATTACATTTATCTTCTTAATTAATCTCTTTACCCTCGAGAGTTGCTTTTTTCTTCTTTTTTTCCATCGGACGCATGGAGTGATCCCACCTATACCGCCTCAAGGGCAGTGTCCTGGAGCGTTAGACTTTGGGCCGGGAATACAGCTGAGCAGGATAACCAGTACCTCGCCCAGGCGGCCTCACCTGCTATGGTGAACGGGAGCTTTGTGGGAGGATTGGAAGATTGTATTTGAAGGGACTGACAAGGAAGAAAGAAGGATAGAAGGAAGCGACCATAGCCTTAAGTTAGGTACCATCCCAGCATTTGCCTGGAGGAGAAGTAGGGAAATCACGGAAAACCACTTCGAGGATGGCTGAGGTTGGAATCGAACCCTGACCCCTCTACTCAGTTGACCTCCCGAGGCTGAGTGCACCCTGTTCCAGCCCTCGTACCACTTTACAAATTTTGTGACAGAGTCGGTGATCGAACTCGGGCCTGCGGGGTTGGCAGCTAATCACACTAACCACTTCACCGCAGAGGCGGTCGCTTAGATACTTACAGAACAATATACGACGGTAACTATACAGTTGATCTACTCAATAATACATTTGTGCTTTCATTCCAAGACATATTACACGTACTACAGTCTGGCTGTTACATAGTCCGGCTCCATGGCTAAATGGTTTGCGTGCTGGCCTGTGGTTACGGGAGTCCCGCGTTCGATTCCTGACAGGGTCGGGGATTTATAACCATCATTGGTTAATTCCGCTGGTACAGGGGCTGGGAGTATGTGTCATCTTCGTCATCATTTCATTCTTATCACTACGCGCAGGACGCCTAAGGGAGTCAAATCCAAAGACCTGCACTTGGCAAGCCGAACGTATCCTCGGACACTCCCGGTACTAAAAGCCATACCCTATTTAATTAATTTACTGTTGTATGGTCCATACTCAAGAATTAGACCTACATATACTGTAGTTTTCTCACTCTGTATTCATGTTCTCCTCTTCCAAATGTAATATTTTTCTTTTGTATTGAACCCATAATTCTACGGTGAGAAAAATATTTTTTTTCTCCAATATTTATTTGGTATTAAGAAAGTACTTTTATGTTTGAAGGCAGCCATGTTGCGCTCCTACGAGCCCCGATGTCGCGTGGGAAGGTTCTCACTCGCGGCAAGCTCGTGAATTGCCGGGACACCTCGGTGGGACTCGAGTGCCCGACAATTCTTTAACTTCATGGAATTCTGCACAACGAGGGATTTTGACAATATAGTAAATAAAGAAATAAATAAGCAAAATTATTCGTACACCCTCCGTGAAGACCGAGACACTAGGGAAAAACTTAAATGCAGTTAAGCCTAAGTACATGTTAGCGTGTGACCAGCGAACCAGCTACACGTGCCAAGGTCAGGGGAGGAAGAAAACGCGCGAAACGCACGGACAGAAACAATTTATTTCCCCTGTTGTGAGTGTAGAAAAATTATAAAATTAACCTCTAACATAAGTGCAAGTCTGTCCGGAGTTCTGGGACAAGTCTCATCAAAATTGGTCTATTAGACGCAAAATTGGCAGATTACACAATCAAGCCTCATAGAGGGGATAGCGTCCCTCCTGAGATTATAAAAGAAACCCCCCACCGTATAATTTTTCAGTGTCGATCTGGAACTTGAAGCCGCGGGAGCTTGCGCCCGTCGCCATTGGAAATTCGCGCCAGATTGACCGACAAATAATTAAATACATGTCCGTGGCTAAGGTCCATATACTTGGTTAAGAAGAAAAGTGATTGGGAAAGCTCTGAACGTTTGCCGACGAACTAGGAAAAGTGTAGGCTGGTTGAAATATACGCAGCAGGTTTTATTTATATCATCTCATGTACACTTGAAAGTGAAGCAGAGTCTTGGGGGAAGCTATTCAGAGTAGTTCTGCTCCCTTATCGGCCGAACACCTGTTTTATTGAGGTAACGGAGAGAGAAACGACTCTGGGAACGCATCGGACAGTTGTAGTCGACTGCAGGACGAGGGAAGTTCGTGGTGCAAGTTACAGAGAAAGTGCCTGATTTATATGGTAATTTTAATCTCGTGTGTGTGAAGGGTAGTGTTTGTATGAGTGAGATTTTGGAAACGAAAATGTTATCTGTGAAAATGAGCGGCTAAGCCCGAGGTCAGCTGGTGACGATGTAATAAGAATGCTGGGAATGTCACCATTGTGCAGGTCTGTCTATTTTATATTATGTTGTAGTTAGTTAGTTATTGTCTGTCCCAACCAACTTTTCAAGATGATTGTCGGGTTGATATTCGTAATTATCCGGCGAAAGGTGTTGTAAATTTTGGTCAGCGTGTGAAAATTTCAGTGTGTAAAGTTCATGTCAAGAACGGTAAAATGCGACGCTTAAAATTTTGTGTTGAATGTTCGATGAGATATCACCCAAAGCGTGGATTTTTGGAACGTTATAAGTGTAAATTTGTCGTGGCGAATATCTTAATCTCAGATGTCAGTTGAATTCAGAAATGTTGGTCGATAATAATAATAATAATAATAATAATAATAATAATAATAATAATAATAATAATAATGTCTACCGCGGGATAAGGAAATTTTTCTATGTTAAAGTGCATTTAACCAGTATATTTTTACAAGGATCGCAGGCATATTTAGATGATTTCGGGGAAATTTGTTAGAGTCACAGTCATTAATGGGAAGGAAATTTTGAGACATCGTGTATATCAATGATACGAAAAGTCGTTGGGTGCTCTTGGACTCTCGAGGTTCGAAAGTCGTAATAATAGTAAAGTAAGAGATGTGTTTAATAATGGTTGTCGTTTTCACCAGGGGATCGAAGTATGAAAAAGGGTCTTGAAGGAAAAGGAATTTGAGAGCGACGAATTTATATGTACGTGGAGATGAGAGAGAAGTGATACCGCTGGAATAAAGCGAGGAGAAGGAATTGAGACAAGCTGTATTTTTAAAGAGGTAGTATTTAGGAAACAGGCTGTGTTGAGGCAGGCTGTACTGTTTTCCGCAATCAATCCGAATTTGAGACGACTATGGTGTGAAGCATCGTAAATTTATAGAAAGATTCCAAGTGAAAACGACTCTAGTAAAATGTTAAAGTCTGAGTAGTACACATCCAGTGATTTTTGGTTACGGAAAGCCCGTATGGATAATAAGATAATGAGCGACCTCAAGGATCAAAGAGCACTTTGGACCCATGGTTGGGTTGTATTGAATTTGTTCACTGGAGAGGTCATTGATAATATGGTTGGAATTGATGATAGACGATTTGAGAATTTCGAATGCGGTAGTGATGATTATTATTTTGAAGGCATCTACTAAATGGTAAACGTGTGTTGGGAATTTTCATTTGTTTCCCTAACACTTCAGTGCACAGGCTGAGATTTTGTTCGAGGTGGAGAATCGTTCGTCACGTATATTTATTTTTGAGTTCCTGTATTGTAATGGTAGAGACTTACTGTGTTTTTTTTCGACTTGCATTCATTTGATAGTAAGAGACGTGGTTCCGTCGTGCGTATTTTGTCTGACCAGATTTAGTGTTAAAAGTCAGAGTTGTTTGAAATTTGCTAGTTCGCCTGATATGTTAAGGGAGGCGTAGTACGACCCACTTTGACGCCCAACGATAGATTTAGGACGTCACATGTTATTCTTGGAGTCACTGATGATGAGACGTCCTAGGTCACGCCCGACGATAGAATTTGGAAGGCATCATGTACATAATGATTAGTGTTAGGGTGTACAGATTTCAAGTGAGCCCGACGATAGGTCTGGGATGGTAGCTGTACACACTCAAGTCTCAGTTTAGATGTTTCTCTTTTGTTTTTTTGTTGAAGTGGCCTGGGGGAAGGTAGCAGTTACAATACGATATGATTTATGAAGAGGGTCAATGCGAAGCTCTCCTTGAGATAACGGGACCGTTAGCGAGTGAGGGTTGCCCAAATGTTGGACATCGACCCGATCTAGATTCAATATTTTACTGTGATTCTTCGTGCGTGTTAAGCTTTAATGACTTCGAGATGTTAATTTAATTTACGGACTTTATTATTTTCTCGTTTTAACGTCCGTTTTCGTTTGATAGTGTGCATATTGACACTCAGTGTATTAGTGTGAGACTTGAGTTGCGAATGCGGTTTCGATTCGTCAGCCAGTAACATGTGTATTTTCAATCTTGTCGTACTTTCATTTTTATTCATAGTTAGAGTTAGTAAGTAAGTAATCACTTCACAAGTAGTGTGTTGGGACAGACAGTAAATAGAGAGATCTGTACTGGTAGCATTGTTTTTCAAGGGAAAGAATTCCTTAAAGTTGTAGTAAATTTTAGCGTGGACTGGTAATTTTATTAAGCATAACAAACCCATTTCTAACCTGAAAATCGGTTCGATAATAATATTTTTCAAGTGACTTTCCACTTTTAATTAACTTCAGTGTTTGGCATTTCTTCTAAATGCATGATTAGTAATTGTTTCCTGCATTTCGCAGTTTTGTTCCTTTAGAACGACATAACGTAAGATCCTCTCGGATCATGTTGTTGTTGGTTCCTTCCGAACAGCTGTTTTGGGTGATGCACATTTAGCATCGGGATTACCTTATCACTTGAGGGTGTCATGAAGGACAAATACATGGTGGAATTTTATTTCAATTATGAATGATGCTGTTAACTTGTAGTGAACACCATGCTTTCCCATAATATTTCGCAACCTATCCAAAGGAACTGATAGTCAGTTTGGTTCGATTAAGGGTCCATTCGGCGGGTGTTACGTATCCGTTAAGGGTATTCGACTGGTGGATAACCTTAATTGAGAGAAAATCAGGCGTTCTAATTGTTGAAAGTCAGATTTTCCACGGATCGTGTGGATTAACTCTCAGTTCTCGTTTGGAATAATAGGTGCCCGGTTTTCAGGTCTTCCCTTTTTCAGTTTTTCAGTTTCGCTGTCCACTAACATATTAGCTTCTCCGAAGCAACTCTTCGACATTGTAGAAACAAAGTGACGGTATGTAATGTGACTGTGTTTGGAACATTCAAAAATCTATAATTTAAATTTTTTTAATTGTGCAAGAATGCATATTAAATTAATGATGTTATCGTGCTCTTTCAATTTAATAAAAGTTAGTAAGCACATTTTTGCTCCTCATTTCAAGTAGTTAGGCTCTCTTCTGAACCCCATCGTTTGGTTAAGATCGTGACCGAATTTATTCCCACAACGACCCAGGATTTAAGAGTTCTAAATTGTTCTACTGTAGCAGCCGTGGCCGACCAACGATGGAATGGTAAGTTCAAGGGTTCAGTATTATTATTATTATTATTATTATTATTATTATTATTATTATTATTATTATTATTATTATTATTATTATTATTATTATTTACAATTGAACTGATCATAATCACGCTACAATTAGTTTTTTTTTTAAATCTGTGTCGAATGCTCCTTCACACGTTCGCTCGCCTGTTTCCGTTGTTCATCTGTTAGGCTCTTCCGGTCTTCTTAGTTCTTCCTTCGGCTTGAAAACCTTCCAAAATTTTCACTGTGTTTCTAAATTTAATCCTGTCTGACATATGGAACTCTGAGATATTTTACCTTTTCATATCTTCCCGCGCTTTCTTTATCCATGCTGCAGTGGTCATCTTTTTCCAAAAGTAATGAAATATCTGTTTGGGAAGTCTATTTCTGTTCATTCTGTACAAATGTTAGAGAAACGCCAGCCTCCTCCTTGTCGTGGTCTTTAAGATTCTCTCCACCTTCTGGTAAACTTCTTTGTTGTTTCTAAGGTCTTTTTTTTTTTACGTCGCACCGACAAAGGTAGGTCTTATGGCGACGACTTCTATGTTTTCATCTGCCTTCCAGAGCCCATAATTTCTTTGAGGATTCTTCTTTCTGAAACCTCTATATACTCCAACTTGTAGTTCCTGGACAGGCATTCCATTTTGAACACGATATTGTAGACTAGCTGATGTACCCGTACTTCGCGACGGAATTTTACATTGTGTACAGAATTCTAGGTTAGGTAGTGTACACGTTGTGAGCAAGATTGTATTAAACTGCATAGCTCTTAACGTTACCCTGGTAACTTGATGGTGAAGTCAAGAGACATCTTTTTTTATGTGAAGACTGGGTTAGGAAATTTTCATTGTAACGGTAGGCCCTCTTGCCTAGCATCAGTCACAATCAAGTTGGGGAGTTTTCATTATAATGACACACACTCACCCTCCAACTGCCTTTTTACATCCTCAGAAAGGCTGTTTTAGTGGTTTTCCCAACTGAAGTCAACATTCTGTAGATCAGTACAATGGCACCATTAGGAATGCCGCAGTTAAAAGCAATGATACAATGTGAAATACTCGATCAAAATTAAAAAGAACACATTTTCTCACTCTTAAAGAACAGTACTACGCTGCCGATCTAACAGTCCAAAGTTCCAGAGCTGGAATGATCAGGCCGCTGACAGCTGCCAGCCGTGAACACTCTACAATTTCTGCGACGGGGGAGTTGATGGGGGAGGGGGGGGGGCAGTGCTGAGTCCCAGAGCAAAAACTATGCCCTCTTACTTATCTGTTTAATAGGAGTACCCGATGAGTCGAAAAATCTCAATTCACTACACTGGCGGCGGAAAAATCCGTCTGACTTGGAGGCAAATTTTTCCTCCAAGCCAGAGGAGAAACCCCGTTTTCACTGCTAATTTGGAATGAAATGAATGTAGAACTTCATAAAAGTGAAGAGGAAGAAATTTCTTTAAGAAATGGCTCTTTTCAGGGTTGAATTTTGAGTTATTTAGTGAACTGTGATGCTATCATTTGGAATAGGCCTAAATTGTAATTGTAGACCAGGTCATACTACTACTACTACTACTACTACTACTACTACTACTACTACTACTACCACTAAGTGAGCCTCTGCCTTAAGTATGCACACGGCTCATTCAAAACAGCGCGTCAGAGTAGGGATCAAATAGCTGGAATACTATGATGAACCAGTGTGTTATGTACCATCAGTATCAGAAAATATGTGAACCAGAGGAATGGCATGCTAAAGAAGAAAGTTTTCTAACTCCCCAGCTATTTCCCGCCAATATTCAGGCAGGCTTTTATACTCAGTACGCGTTGAGTGGCAGCATAAGGGACAAAGAACATCACAACAAACAATAGTCAACGTAATGTTATTATTGATCAATGATATGCGCTTTCGATATTGTAGGCCTTCACATTTAGTTTTCTTCCGACTCTGAAATACCACTCTTATCACAGTCGGTACGGTAAAACTGAATAAAACATAAATGCTCGGAAACTGTATTATCTATAACTTTTGTTATAACCTCTAGTACTTTTCGATAGGACCAATAACATATTTATTTAAAAATTAAATTTCAGGCGCCTTCCCTTAAACTACAATTTCATCCAGGGTCAATAAAGTTGTTTATAGCTTAGACTGTAGTTTCTTATTCCACGACTCTATATACCGATTTTCGTTAAATTCTGTTAACCCATTTTCTCGTGGCTCGGCATTGATACAGACTTTTGATAGGACCACTAATAATGTAAATAAATATTAAATTTTAGGCCTCCCCCGAAACTACGATTTCACCCAGCGTGAATAAAATGATTTATAGCTTAGATTGTAGTGGCTCATCCCCCGACTTTACATATCTATTTTCATTAAATACTCTTCAGCCGTTTTCTAGTGATGCGTGTACAGACAGACAGACAGACAGACAGACAGACAGACAGACAGACAGACAGACAGACAGACAGACAGACAGACAGACAGACAGACAGACAGACAGACAGACAGACAGACAGACAGACAGACAATTACGGAAAAGTAAAAAGTCCATTTCCTTGTTACTGTGGACATGTCCGATACAAGAATACCATTAATTTCAAATTCTGAGCAATGTAAAGATAAAACTCCTGTTTTATGTATATATAGAAGCAATGTACAGACAGAACTCTTATATATATATGTTTTGTTAATCCATACGCCCTCTTCATTTTATGAGATCCGATTTTCCACTGCGGCTTTTTTTACACCATTCTCCTGTATCTCACCAAGGTACATGAACTTGTTGACTTTTTCGATCTGTCTTACAGTATTTCTGTTTCGAGGAATTTCGGTCCATATTTCATGTTCGTAATGTGTTGGTCTTTACCTTTGAGAATGTTATTAAATTATTATTTCTGTTCGACAATTTGAATATGAATTTTGAACTGAATATTATTTTAAAAATTTACTACTACTACTAGAATGTTTTCATTCCTCCCCTGAAGGGGGAGCGGGCCTCTTAGACGGGAACGCCGTCTCTCAGGCCAGGAGATTTGTTACGGTGAAGGAGATGCATGGAGAAGGTGAGGGTTTGGAGGTCGTGGCCGATACTAAGAATTGCCTTAGTGCAAGAGAATGGAAAACCACAGAGTATCATTTTCAGGACGGCTGGGGCCAGCCGTGAGGTCCAGCCCTTTCTCAACTCCTGAATACAGAGACGTTGGAGGTACGGTAGAACTGTGGCCACCCGTCCTCTGTTCGGTTGTCCGGTCTGAGTGCAGAGCTGTTGGACCACGGGCCAGCCGTGGCCACTTGTGGGTCGAGACCCACTCTGCATCCACCGACGTAAAAATGTTAGTCATATTCTTCTTTTAGGCAACTGTTGCTGCTTAGATAATACACATGATCATAATTTTGATTTTGTCCTTGCTTGTTTCTCTCAGGTCCAACTGGTCCTTCTTCCGCTTTCTCTTTTGACATCCAGACCATTATTTCCTCTTCTTTCTTGTTACGTTGCAATAAACTTCGATAAAGCCTGAACTAATACAATAATGGCAGTGGGTGATAGGAATAGGAACTACTCAGATTGGAAATTCGTGATCGATGGATATCGACAGTTGTCGGTTTCAAGATTTTAGTGATCGAAATTAGTAGTTGAGTAAGAATATCAATGTTTAAAAAAAGGAAGTTTCAGTGGAAATTCAACTGATTTTTGATAAATGTTCAAGAAGGTTCTGCAGGGCTCCTTAACCAGCCCTGTATTTCCCGTTTCCATTATCTCAGGAGGCAGAAATGGAATTGCCTCATATGTGTAGGTATTTCCTCATACAGTTTACTCCCTGAAAAAGTGCATAGTAAGTCTCTTATTTCTAAACAAATATAATAGTTGATAAGTTGCTAATGGTTTGAAATTTCGTATTTCCTCAGCATCTTTACCTAATTTTCTTTAAAAGGAAAAGCAAGAATGTTTAGTATCATCGATGAGGAGGAGTATGAGCTGCCTAGCCAATGCGATAAAACGCGCGCAGTTCACGCAGAAGGAAGCAGTTTCATTCCTCGTCAGAAAGTCGAAACATTTAGAAACGAGATTTTTTTTTTTTTTGAAGAGGCTCATACCCTTGAGATTCATTCAGCCTGCACTAAAAAACAGTACCGGGTTAATTTATCAGGTCAGAGGCAGCCAGGCGTGATGATAACCACTCTTAGTATCGAGGTTACTGATAGCAAAGCCTTTACTTTCCTCCTTTCCAAGGGTCTTCATGACCTCCGCAGAGATCAAGCGAGTTGGACGTGCGGTTAGGTGCGCGCAACTGTGAGCCTGCATTCGGGAGAGAGTGGGTTCGAACTTCACTGAAGACATTTTTCCGTGGTTTCCTATTTTCACACCAAACAAGTGCTGGGGCTGTACCTTAATTAAGGCCACGGCCGCTTCCTTCCAGCTCCTAGCCCTTACTCTTCGTCGTATAAATGAATATTTGCCCCAATCTGTCCTCTTGGATTCCAACTTTATCTTCATATAATGATCTTTCTTACTTTTAAAAGCTCCGCTCAAGCTTATTCGTCTACTTACGTCATTCCACGCCAACTCACCACTGACAGCTCAGAACATACCACTTAGTCGAGCAGCTCGTCTCCTTACTCTCAAGTCTTCCCAGCCCAATGTTTGCAACATTTTTGTAACACTACTCATTTCTTGGAAATCACCCACAATAAATCGTGCTGCTTTCGTTTGAATTTTTTTCTAGTTTTCGTATCAAGTAGTCCAGGTAAGGGTTCCATACACTGGAGCCATATTCTAAGTCTTACCAGAGACTTATACGCCCTCTACTTCACATTCTTACTACAACCCCTAAATACTCTCATAACCATTTGAAGAGATCTGCAACCTTTCTTAGCTACGTCGTTAATATGATTACCCCAATGAAGATTATTCCTTATATGAACACCTAGGTACTTACTTTGTTCGTTCGACCACCAAGCCTGCACTGTGCGAGTTATGTCTAAATCCAATTTACCAATGCTAGATACCGTAGACCCTATGTACTTGGAAACTAATCACTATCTGGGGCTTCTCTCCATACATTTCAAAAGTTTCAGTTCCCGTTTCTTTTAAACACAAGTGCCGGTACATACTTTTATTCCAGCTGATTTTCAGACCTTTGTCATCCAGGGCTTTTCTCCAGCATTCTAGTTCGTCTTCAGCCTGTTCCCTACTTACGGTAACTAGCAAATTTAGGCCTATCCTACCCGTCCTTCTACATTGTATTCGGAATTCTTCGTAAATTACTGTAAAAGCAGTGAGTAAGATTATATTAAATTGCATGTGTCTTAGCGCTATCCGAGAAAGAAAACAGGGAGGACGCCATACGTTCTTTTTTCTATGTAAGTTAGACTTTGGGGAAGTTTTTATTATAATGGCAGTTCACATTTACTAGCGCCAATCACAAACGAGTTCGTGATTTTCTACTGTAACGGAAGGCTCACTTGGCAACTGGTATTCACAATAGAGATGCAGAGTTTTCATTATAAAAGGCAGGCCCTTTTTCCTCATACCAGGCACAGTCGAGTCGGAGAGATTAGTTTATAATCGATAAATGAAGTGCTATCTAACGTATCAACAACCGAGACACGACAATAAGCCACAGGACCAACGCTGTAGATCTTTTCAAATAGAAGAGCGATTGTGCTGTCCGTTTTGTGATACGACTTACCATTTAGCCACCAATTATCTCGACACGAAGGTCTGCACCGTCATTAAAATTGCAACCATATTTCGATATTTTCCAGGGTCAAAAGTTATACATTTGAACACTTGGAAGTTTTCCTCAAAGGAAAGAGTGTCCAGGTTTCTGGATTAGCACTCGCATACATACGGTGTAAGGAAAAAAAAAAACAAAGCAAATTCACCTCCGTACAGGCCATGAATGCCCTTGGAGGAGTGGAAGGTAAATGCTTCCACCATTGTTAACCTCGGCACGTGATGGGGTAGAGTGGTTAGCTCTACGTCCGGCCGCCTTTGCTCCCAGGAATTAACCTGGTACTCATTTTTGGTGTAGGCTGAGTGAACCTCAGGGCCATATGCACCTCCGAAAGTGGAAATATCGTTTTCTTAAATTTTACGACTTCCGGACGGGGATTCGAACCCACGTCCTTCCGGGCGAACCGAGCACGCCTTTACCACCTCGGCCAGGCAGCCCCTATACATACGGAGTAATTAAGGAAAACGTAATACACTTGAAGAAAACTGAGGACAGCCGGATAGGACAAATATGTAAATACCAAGTGAATGTATTGCAAAATAAAATGTGCCTAAATAAATTGTGATGGTGTGAGTTACTGATATAAGAAGGCCGTAACAGAGGAGATATTCAGGCGCAGGGATCCATTGGTAAACAGATAAGAAGATGACTTATGGTGTTATCACTTAAGCCTAAAGAGGAAAGGAAGCGGAAAGAAATGAAAGCGAAAAACAGTAGAATAGACATACAGTAAAAATTATAGCAAATGACAGAAAACACTTTACGACAGGGGCGGTGGGTCATTAAGTGTTAAAAGGGCTTAGGCCCAGCAGATTTTCGGACATAAAAGTTTAGAAATGTTGTATTATTTATATTTTAGATAATTAATTTAATGAGACCAAACTTATATCTAGTACCACTGTCCTGCAGTAATTAATGAAATGAGAAAATGAAATAGGCCATTACATGTTTTCTACGTTTATCCTTTTTTTTTTGTTGCAATTTGCTTTACGTCGCACCGACACAGATAGGTCTTATGGCGACAACGGGACAGGAAAGGCCTAAATGTGGGAAGGAAGCTGCCGTGCAATTAATTAAAGTACAGCTCCAGCATTTGTCTGGTATGAATATGGGAAACCACGGAAAAACATCTTCAGGGCTGCGACAGTGGGGTTCGAACCCACTATCTCCCGGATGCAAGCTCACAGGCGCGTGACCCTAACCGTACGGCCAACTCGCCCGGTACGTTGATCCTGACACAGGGGCTGATTCTGTCTTAGTCCTCACAGTGAGTATTGGTAACTGTTTTGAAGGTCAGGAAAGCATTGAGGAAATGAAAGTATCAATGCATTTTAAAATGTCCAGCTAGGGGGCTAGCTTTGACATGCCCGCAATAAAAAGTTTAACAAAAGAACAATTTAGACGAAGCTGTAGCGGCGGGATTTGTGGCGATGTTATTGCAAACTGACTAGTATTCTTCTATCCTCATGTAACGTGTTCTGGTGATCATTCACAGAGTGAAGCTTTCGATACCTTTCGAATTTCAGTTTACAGTTCGCTTTTAACAGTTGCGGAATGGTGAGAATAGAAAAATTATAGCAAATGACAGAAAACACTTCACGATGTGAAATACTGTAGTGGGCTACACTCCGCAGTAGGCCTACTGTTAAAATATTAACAGCGCCCCTTAGTGCTGTTCGAAGACGATTGTAACCTCTAACGGTATTCCTTCAATATCCCGCAGAATGGCATGTTGACGCCTCTCTTGCTTTCTACCCAAGGAACAACCACATGTGTACAGGAATGATGACGAGAATGGCAATACATTACATCCCTGCTGACAAGCAGTCAGACGCGTTGCCGTGGTAACCTGTAGGTTCGTTGTCGGTCTGTCGATTACTCAATGAAGAGCATGAGACCCGCAGAAGAGTAAACGAAATTATGAACATAACAAAAGTTGTTTATAATGAATGGACGTTTCACATATCGTCCACGGAATTTACTGAAAATCAATAGAAAATGAAAGAAAACTATTCTGGTTTTCCTATAAACCCCCAGTCTATTCAGAGATGTTTAATTCATATGCATATCAAAATCTTCCCCGTTTCTCCGTGATGGTAGAACAAACAAATAAACAAGGGGAATAAAAACCAGTGATACGGCCTTGAGTTGAGCTAAAACGGAAAAATATCTGAAAAGTTGGCGAAACAAACGAAATTACAGACAGCGGACCCCCTACAACTTTATTTATTTATAAGAAGTATGTCGTCATTTTTGTTGTTACATACGACTATTTGTCTATTCTATTGTAGTAGACATGGGCTGATTGCAAATAAGTGTGACATTCCCGCAAAATTTGGGAGTCGCTTCTGTGGTGTAGTGATCAGTGTGGTTAGCTGCCACCCCCGGAGGTCCGGGTTCATTTCCCGGCTCTGCCACGAAATTTGAAAAGTGGTACGAGGACTAGAATGGGGTCCACTCAGCCTCGAGAGGTCAGATGAATATAGGGGGCTTCGATAACCACCTCAGCCATCCTCGAAGTGGTTTACCGTGGTTTCCCCACTTCTTCTCCAGGCAAATGCTGGGGTAGTACCTAACTTAAGGCCACGGTAACTTCCTTTCCTCTTCCTTGTCTATCCCTTCCAATCTTCCCATCCCCCCTCAAGACCCCTGTTCAGCATAGCAGGTGAGGCCGCGTGGTTGAGGTAGTACTGGTCGTCCTTCCCAGTTGTATCCTCGACCAAACGTCCCACGCTCCAGGACACTGCCCTTGAGGCGGTAGAGGTGCGATTCCTCACTGAGTCCGGGGAAAAAACCTATTCTGGAGGGTAAATAAATAAATAAATAAATAAATAAAATTAAAAGATTTACTGGCACGTAAAATAACTCTTGCGGGACTCTTCGGCGTCTCCAAAAACCGTACCTAGTGGGATGTGTATTATTATTATTATTATTATTATTATTATTACCAGAATGAGTGTTTATCACAGTGAATCTTTTTCGACGTTTTGAATTAAAGATGGAGAACGATAACGCTTTTATACATTAAATTTTGTATTCATAATTAATTAAAATGATTTGAGCTGAAATTTAACTTCTCAGTTTTTAAACCTTTCAGGATTTCACCGTCCCGGTTTGTACCTAAAAATGTTAGTTTATAACGACTGTTCCATTTTGAGTCCCCCACCTCCTTCTTCTCAAACTGATCAGTTAAATAGCATGACTCCAAAACAAACCAAGGAATTTCTTATTTATAGGGTTAGTCACTGAGCTGATTCTGAATTATAGGACAAGTGATATTATAAATGTCTTAACAGTTATCTTAACTGCCGCAGTACATAATTTACAGCTTAAGACCAGTGATTTTACTTTAATTTATGTTATTAACGTTTAGACGTTTTGCGCCATGTACTGTACTGTAATTGGGATACGTTCCTTGTTATCGCTTCGTCTGTTGTGTTGTAACAATGTTGTAACAGCCAGTGATTTACGATTGCGTAACAGAGCAACGTGATCGGAATGGCCATAGAGATCGCGCCTCCTTCATGTCCTGCCACTAACTTTGGTTGTTTCATTTAAAACGCTATCGTGCATCTATAATTACGCATGCTCTGAGAATGAATATTCCAGAGGTCAAGTTATTAGATATCTCTTTCCCGTGATAGGCATTCAGTGGAATATTTTTAGTGGATATCGCATTACGAAGAGCGCCACGTTGTGAAAGAAGTGAAGTGTCTTCAGCGTTGTAGTTCTTTGGCCTCCCGCTCCCATAACCGGATAAATGCTTGACTACTATGTTCGCGGGAACCTGGCTGACTGAGAACAGTTGGCTTTTAGTGGCGGTGCACTGAACGTTCTACAAAGCCGCACGTCTCAGTTGTCAACAGGCTAACTACCTACATCACCATGCCGAACTGTCCGAAGTGCAGTAAACCTGTTTATTTCGGTGAGTACCTGACAAAGGAAGATCTCCTACATTATTGTCATGTCACAATATAACATTACCGTAACTAAGTGGACTACATGTGGTGTATTTAAATTATTTTAAAGAAAGGCCTCAGAATTTCATTTGAGAAAGGGGAATTTCTAATATTTCTACCCCTGGAAATACACAGAAAAACGACGTGTATTATTATGATTAAGTCTTAAAATTTAAATCACCTTAAAGAAATCGTTTCCTGTATCGGTAGAATTCAGGAAGGAGGAATCCAACCTCACAGCTCTCTCTCCATAATACGCCAATATCATGCAGGGTATCTTGCCTTCATTATTATTTTCATCATTCTGCATTGTATCATACTAATCTGTTCATGATTTATGGATTCAAGTATCACGTTGTTTGGGAGATAAACTGACTAGGATGTGATTGCTTGTGGTGGGCGTTGTATGGATTGTTGTTGTCTAAATAAAACAGAAGACCTTGAGGTTTCAATTACTGCGCAACCACGCAATGATCTGTTGTTACTGATAAAAGCAAACAGTTCTTGTAAACAGAGGCTCTAAATACACTTGAATATTCTAAACTGAAAATTGAGATTGATTGAAGTAGAAATGTGGATTACTGACTTATTCTGTTATTCATTCTCATTTCGTTTCGGCGTTTCCAGTGTTGTATCTCTTTCTTTCCAGTCCACGTATTTTCTTGAAAACCCTGGTGTGTTTGAAGTTCCCTTTAAGGCGGGTCACGTTTCTGGGTGTCTTTATGTGTGATCCCCATTTCTTTCACAGCTGTTTTCCACTTTTGTGAACCAGATCCCGTTGGTTTTCTTGCTGGGCTCGTACGTGTCACGTGTTCATATTATTATTATTATTATTATTATTATTATTATTATTATTATTATTATTATTTTCTGAATTTGGCCAACTATGGACGGCATAGAACTTACGGCTTCTACGCCTTTCTTCTCTTCTATTTTAATTCTTTCGCTTCTCATCTTTCCCGTCTCATCGGAAATGATCCGTTCGGGCCTCGGTTTTAGTGGTTTCTCTTCAAATGGTTTTAAGACTCGACTCTTCTTCTGAACTCGCTTCTATTGTGATCATCTGTAGTGTAATTCCAATTTCTTCCGCATCACTCTTGACCTCTTCTACCCTCTTGGTGGTGGCTCTTAACCCCATTCTTACTAGGTGTCCGTAGAATTTCAGCCTTCGTTTCCCCATTGTGTCCGTGATATTTTCGGTCAATCAGTTTCAATTTCCTGTGGCTATTTCTAGCCGAGTGCAGCCCTTGTAAGATTAGACCCTCCGATGAGCGTGGGCGGCATCTACCACGTGTAGGTAACTGAGTCTTATTGTGGTGTGTGAGTTGCAGGGATGTTGGGGACAGCACAAACACCCAGCCCTCGAGCCATTGGAATTAACCGGGAATCGAACCCAGGACCCTCTGACCCGAAGGCCAGTACGTTGACCATTCAGCCAACGAGTCGGACTGATATTTTCGGTGTTTTATTAATACTATTAATCTTCTTTCTCCGTTATGCCCATTCAAATAGCGTGTTTGAACTTCTTCGTTGGCCTGATGGTTTTCGCCCTCTTGTCCTCCCATAATCTCTTTATGAATGCACTGTGTTGCATCTTGCGTTCTGTGGACCACTTCCTACCAGTTTTCTTTTTTTAGATTTCTCCACGAATTTGTGAATGGTTACTATCGTACTAAAGGCTCCACGATCTTCTGCGCTGTCGTTCGTGATATTCATTTCTTCGAGGTCCGCCTTAGTTTCTTCTAGCCAGTTTATTTTGACCTTCTTTGAGTTGATTACTTTAAATAATATTTTGGCGAGTCTGTCGCTGCCCGTTCTATAGAAATGGTCATAGAATTTCAGGCGTCTCTTGCGTACGGCATCAGTGAACCTGTCAGTTAATAAATAGAGGTCCGCTGTTCTCTTAATCCACATTCAATTTTCTCTCATGGGACCATAAACTTTCCGGAGAATTTTCCTCTCTTGATTTTCTTCTTCTTTTCATTATCTGTTTACCCTCCAGGGTCGGTTTTGCCCTCGGACTCAGCGAGGGATCCCACATCTACCGCCTCAAGGGCAGTGTCCTGGAGCTTCAGACTGGGTCTGGGGATAAAACTGGGGAGGATGATCAGTACCTCGCCCAGGCGGCCTCACCTGCTATGCTAAACAGGGGCCTTGCGGAGGGGATGGGAAGATTGATTGATGATGATGATGCTTGTTGTTTAAAGGAGCCTAACATCTAAGGTCATCAGCCCCGGGAAGATTGGAAGGGTCGTGGCCTTAAGTTAGGTACCATCCCGGCATTTGCCCCGAGGAGAAGTGGGAAACCACGGAAAAACACGTGCAGGATGGCTGAGGCGGGAATCGAACCCACCTCTACTCAGTTGACCTCCCGAGGCTGAGTGGACCCCGCTCCAGCCCTCGTACCACTTTTCAAATTTCGTGGCAGAGCCGGGAATCGAACCCGGACCTCCGGGGGTGGCAGCTAATCACACTAACCACTACACCACAGAGGCGGATTATTTATTTATTTATTTATTTATTTATTTATTTATTTATTTATTTATGTATTTATTTATTTATTTATTTATTTATTTATTTATTTATTTATTTATTTATTTGTTTATTTATTTGTCATTCGTGCCATCTTTAATAACACATGTCCTAGTTTCGGAGTTTCTACCGATGTTCTGCTGACAGAAACGATATTTCATTGCTTTTCAATTTCTGTAATTTTAGAGTGACCTCCAAGGGATATGGTTTCTGAGGCGTATGAAGCTTCCGGCATGTAGGGGTGTAGGGGGGCAACGCGTCCGTCTGTCACCCGGCGGCCCCGGGTTCGATTCCCTGCCGAGTCAGGGCTTTTTAATTGTAATGATTACTATCCTTGGCCTGGGGACTGGGTGTTTGTGTCGTCCTTAACATTCCTTGCCTCAAATTGAACACTCTACACTTCCGCAATTCCACTTACATGCAGTTTCCTATCATATGGTGAAAGTAGTGGCAAAAGATCTACAGAGGTCGACGCCACGAACAAATATCATTTAGAAAAGAATAAAGAAATAAAGCTTCTGGCAAAACAATTGTTTTGTAGTGTTGTAATTTTGCATTCGCGATATACTCTCTTGTTGTTGTATTTCTACGTTAGTCTGTATGCCTTATGCCTTGTCTAGTCCCAATGGTAGTATGATTTCTCCAAGGTATTTGAACGAGGATACCTGTGAAATTGTGCCGTTTTCTTCTTCTTTATTATTAATATTGGAGTGGTGGTGGTGATTATTGTTTTACGGGGAAGTACAACTAGGCAGCCATCCTCTATTGTTGGAGTGGTTTAACGGCACACTAAAACATAGTGGTTTTCTTTCGACTACAAAGGGATGGGTTAAGGCAAGGACTGAGAAGGAAGGAGCAGTAGCCTTAAATTACGGTAGTTAACCGGCATTTTTCTCGTGGGGAAAATGGGAAACCACGGAGAACCATTTCCAGGGTTTCCGACACATGGGTTCGATCCCGCCATCTCACAAACTCACAACTACATGACTCGAAGCCAAGTCACTCGGTGTGACAACTGCAGTGGAATTTTTCACGTCTTAAAATCCAAAATGACTACAGGATTCTTCCCATGAGATGAACTTTTTTGATCGATTGACCTCTTGTTTTAGATAGTCATTGTTGAATTAGCCCACCTGGTGACCATAGTCGTTATGGTATATCACCGCGGTTAGCCCGTTCGAGCCCCGTTGGTAGAAAACATTTTCACTGTCCGTACATTGGCCGGCAGGGGGTGGTAAACTTTTTTTTTTTGCTATGGGACAGGAAAGGCCTAGGAATGGGAAGGAAGCGGCCGTGGCCTTAATTAAGGTACTGCCCCAGCATTTGCCTGATGTGAAAATGGTAAACCATCAGCAGGTATGGGGACGTTAAATCTTGAGCAGACAGACCTCTTAGTGTTATTCGATAGGAGTAGGCTATGGGGCGACACCTTGTTTCACCCTTTCTCTACCTCATTATCATCTTGCACCAAGACGTGCAGATAGAAAGACCTACACCAGTCGAGTCGAACCTTTTTCTCGGACACACACTGAACAAATGGTTGAATTCAATTTCATTCGATCACCAATGAACTGTACTTAGGACTGTCGCCCAGATGGCAGATTGCCTATAAGTTGTTTACCTAGACTTTTCTTAAATCATTGCGCGGAATTTGGAAATTTAACAAACATCTTCCTTGGTAAGTTATTCCTCTTCGTATTTTCCCCAGTTTGTCCTCTTGAATTCCAACTTTATCTTCATATTGTGATTTTTTTTTAAATTTTGTGTCAGAGTGTTGAAAAACAGAGAATATAAATAAGGTCTTATTTACAAACAAAACAAATTACATCTTATGTCACAAGCATGGTTCACACAAAGTCTGCCCAGAAATGGGCAACAGAAATTCCATCTTCAATGGCTTGAGTCAAGTCTTGAAGTGTACAACGAACAGGGCAGGACTGACAGTCATAAAGGTGTTGGGTAGTTTGTTGCTCCCCACAATCGCAGAAGTCTGACTGATCTTTCAGATAACCCCAATCTTTTTTTATTGGTTATCCTTGGATGTACCTACTCCACTCCTCAGTCGATCCAGTGCCTTACAGATTTTCCATTCCAAATGATGACCAGGGGTTGGAGATTCAGAAGTCACCATCCAGTCAGAAAGATGCTCCATTCGTGCTCGCCACATATCACAACGTGTTCCTGTTAGTTTATCCAGAGACTTGGAGACATTGAGGAAACTTTTCCTGGACATCAGTCTTCTGGGCGGATGTCAATGCCGAAATAACGAGTGGGTGTTTGTGAGATCCACCTTCGACCACTCGTGCCTTGCAAACACTTCTCGCCGAATGTCTGGAGGAGCAATACCAACCAACTGTGTCGATGGGAGTTGGTTTTAGGCATCCAGTAACTATTCTGCGCGTTTCATTAAGGGCTGTATCCACCCGCTTCGTATGGGCTGAGCTGAACCAGACAGGACATGCGTACTCAGCCGCAGAGAAAGCGAGCGCAAGAGCTGAGGTTCTTAACACAGTTGGATGGGTTCCCCATTTGCTTGAGCCAAGTTTCCGGAGGGTATTATTTCGGGCTGGAACTTTCTGTCCAGAGTTAACACAGTGTTTCTCTAATAAAATAATTTCGTGTGGCTATTTCTAGCCGAGTGCAGCCCTTGTAAGGCAGACCCTCCGATGAGGGTGGGCGGCATCTGCCATGTGTAGGTAACTGCGTGTTATTGTGGTGGAGGATAGTGTTATGTGTGGTGTGTGAGTTGCAGGGATGTTGGGGACAGCACAAATACCCAGCCCCCGGGCCATTGGAATTAACCAATGAAGGTTAAAATCCCCGACCCGGCCGGGAATCGAACCCAGGACCCTCTGAACCGAAGGCCAGTACGCTGACCATTCAGCCAACGAGTCGGACACAGTGTTTCTAGTATGTTAAGGTCCGATCTACGGCGACACCTAGGTAAAACAATGCTCGAGTTGCATACCCTCCCGGGCCGATGACCTTCGATGTTAGGCCCCTTAAAACAACAAGCATCATCATCATCATCAGCTTACCCTCCCACGTCACGCCCAGCTGCCTAGTAGCTACATATTGTGATGTTTCCTACATTTAAAACACCACTCAAACTTATCAGTCTACTAAGGCCATCTTTCCACTGACAGTTATGAACATACCGCTTAGTCGAGCAGCTCGTCTCCTTTCTCGCAAGTCTTCCCAGCCCAAACTTTGCAACATTTTCATGGCCGTCGTTCATGGGGAGTCAACGAGAAAGCTCCTCTAGATGATATAATTCCAGCTCACAACTTGTGAGACAGGTCCCAGATGAATCGAACATAACTTCTGCTCCCTTTTTCAGCGATCACTCTGTTATTTTTCCTATGTGACTTCCAATGAGCCAAAGGCCGTAGCCGTGTTGAAACACCGGATCCCGTGAGATCTCCGAAGTTAAGCAACATTGAGCGTTGTCAGGAGTTGGATGGGTTGCCACGCGCTGTTGGTGGGGAGTAAGGGAATGGAGTAGCGGAAAGGAACTGGCCACCCTACCGCACGTAAACTCCGGCTCAGGAACACCTCTGCGGAGGTTCGGACCTGCCTTCGGGCAGAATAACCCTTACCTTACTTCCTTTGATCACTTGTTTTCCGTACTGGGTACGTAAGGAATTGAATTTTCTCACCTTCTCTGTCTTTACCCGACATACTGATTCCCTTAAGTCTTGTTTTACTCTTCAGCCATGTGACTGATGAACTAGTAAAAATACTCATCATCATCATCATCTGTTTACCCTCCAGGTTCGGTTTTTCCCTCGGACTTAGCGAGGGATCCCACCTCTACCGCCTCAAGGGCAGTGTCCTGGAGCTTCAGACTCTTGGTCGGGGGATACAACTGGGGAGTATGACCAGTACCTCGACCAGGCGGCCTCACCTGCTATGCTGAACAGGGGCCTTGTGGAGGGATGGGAAGATTGGAAGGGATAGGCAAGGAAGAGGGAAGGAAGCGGCCGTGGCCTTAAGTTAGGTACCATCCCGGCATTCGCCTGGAGGAGAAGTGGGAAACCACGGAAAACCACTTCCAGGATGGCTGAGGTGGGACTCGAACCCACCTCTACTCAGTTGACCTCCCGAGGCTGAGTGGACCCCGTTCCAGCCCTCGTACCACTTTTCAAATTTCGTGGCAGAGCCGGGAATCGAACCCGGGCCTCCGGGGGTGGCAGCTAATCACACTAACCACTACACCACAGAGGCGGACAGTAAAAATACTACTTTATCTAAATCATGTCTTCATTGCCAGGCTGAGTGGTTAAAACGGTAGAGCACTGGCTTTTTGATCACGATTCATTCCAGTAGTGTATGAACGTGCTCAAATACGCCAGGATCGAGTCGGTAAATTACTGGTACATAGAAGAACACGAGCGGGACAAAATTCTGACACCGCCATGTGTGTAAACCCGTAAATGTAGTTAGTGTGAAATATTTTATTTATTGTCCGGCTCCATGGCTAAATGGTTAGCGTGCTGGCCTTCGGTCACAGGGGTCCCGGGTTCGATTCCCGGCAGGGTCGGTGATTTTAACCACAATTGGTTACCTTCGCCAGCACGGGGGCTGGGTGTATGTGTCGTCTCCATCATCATTTCATCCTCACCACGACGCGCAGGTTGCCTACGGGAGTCAAATCAAACGATCTGCATCTGGCGAGCCGAACTTGTCCTAGGACACTCCCGGCACTAATAGCCATACGCCATTCCATTGTTTTATTTATGTTGTCTGACTCCTTGCAGTTCAGGCCTTTGATTGACAGGGTCCCGATTTCGGTCCCCGACCGGGTCAGGGATTTTGATCGCGTCTGATGTCTGATGAATTCTTCTGGCTCGAGGACTGGATGTTAGTATTTTTCTCAACACTCTCCTCTTGATATTCAGACAGCACACCAAACTACCAGCCACTAAAGAAATATGCAATAGCGGATACGTGCCTGCAGACAGGATATCCGGCCATAAAACTGGGCCAAATGCACATGTGCGACACAGTTCGCACCCGCGACCCCACAGGTGTGGAAAAAAGCGATTGGAAAAGAAGTAGAAGAAGAAGGCATGCCCTTGTAAGACAGACCGTTCAACGGTGTGTATTTTTGCAGTGGAGAATAGTGTTGTGTGTAAGTTGCAGGAATGTTGGGGAAAATAACCATTTACGGTTAAAATCTCCGACCCGGCCGGTAATCAACCCCGAGCCAAAGAAGACTACGCTGACCATTCAGCCAAGGAGACATTGTGACGTAAAACCAGTACCATTATAATCTATAATATATAGCCGTGGCACGTTAAAAGCGCGGCCACTTCGCTCGATAATAATATATAATTTTGTTCTTTTTGTCTCCGTAAATACTTTTACGGTTTCCGGAGACACTGAGGTGCCCACAGGTGTTGTACGTGCCAGTAAATCTACCGGCATGAGGCTGCCGTCTCTGTGCACCTTCATACACCGCAGGACTAAGCCTGGACTGAACCTGCCAACTTGAGCTCCGAAAGTCAGCGCTCTAACTGCTGAGCTACTCAGCCCGGAAAGGCGACCTGTGATCTCAGGGCCATGTGGCTCTTCAAGAGTCGACTGGGTAGAGCAATTACGCAAAGCAGTTCCTCCTTAGCATGTGGAATGAAGCAAGAAAACTAAGACCATTGGTATAATACTCTTCAAAGTCACGTGATGTTTACTTTAGGTCGGTTGGAAACGAAAGACGAGGACAAGGTCGAAGTTATGCAAGTGACCTCGTGGGGAAACCTGCAGATTACAAGGAGACCGATTTTACAAGCTCTATAGTAAGTACGTGGATGGTTGCCCAGGTGTACTTCCTCTTAAAACAATAAACACCACTACTACCTCTAAGTACGTGTCCTTCATGCACTGATCGTATGGTATCCATGTCTGGCATCCTAATGAGGGCAATCACCATAAGACAAGTACGGCTCCATAGGTGGTTAGCATGCTAGCCTTTGGTCCATTTTTATTTGAATTCTTTTGTTATAGCAAGAATGATAAACATTGTAAAGTTATTCCCGGTTTCAGACGGACTTGCCAGAGTAAAACATGAAAAATAGGCTGCATTTGTAGAGCTGTCGCCGCTACGTTGCTTTATTGCTCGAGGTCTGGCAGTCATTCTATTATTTCTGTATTATGTGCATTATTGCTATTGTTTTATGAACATGTGCATAGTAAAACATTAATTTCAGCAATATATGTGTTCTACATTTTCCTTATTATTTTATAATTAACAAATTCCCCCATCCCCGGAGAATTTTATAGGGGAGGAACATTTGAGATAAAATCATCGGTGTGTGGGGGGGACCGCCCTCCCCCCCCCCCGCGATTTTCACCCAGCCAATACCGTCTTTAAAAAGAAAATGCCAAATGTTTTCTAGTTTCCGAGTTCCCGACAGCAATGTGACTTGATGAAAGAAATAATTGAAGTAATGTCCGGCTCCATGGCTAAATGGTTAGCGTGCTGGCCTTTGGCCACAGGGGTCCCGGGTTTGATTCGCGGCAGAGTCGGGAATTTTAACAGTAATTGGTTAGTTTCGCTGGCACGGGGTCTGGGTGTGTGTGTCGTTTTCATCATCACTTCATCCTCATCACGACGCGCACGTCGCCTACGGGCTTCAAATCAAAGGACCTACATCTGGCGACCCGAACTTGTCCTCGGACACTCCCGGCACTAAAAGCCATACGCCATTTCATTTTTTCATTGAAGTAATGTGTCGGAGGCCTCCCAGGATATAATATTGTAGATTTGGAGCTGTAGAGTAAAAAAGCTTGTAGTTTTTCGTGACTGGTGATATCGTGACGATAGCCTTGGAGCCTTCAGTTTAACGTGAAATCCGAACCACAGAGACGTGATGTTATATTTTAAAAACCCATTTGTGTTGCCCGGGATTCGAACTGTGGCCGCCTTGATAAGAAGCCAGTGCCAACGCCACTCGACATTTGCTGGCTGTAATGTTATTCCATTGATGACATGATAATCAATGCTGTCGTTGAAAATACGTGCAGTGAGTGTTTTAATTTCAAAGCTCACTCACTAACAGCAGTTCTACAGCAGAGCGGTGTTCTATCACGAGGGCCAAATGCTGTCCTGGCTTTCAGCTTCTGGTTAAGCGGGCCACTGGTTCGTTTAACAAACATAGATTTAAGTGCTGAGTCATTTGTGATGTGGCCGTGACCCGTGGGCACCTGCTACACGACCTTGTCACATGCAGTGATGCCAAACGTCACAACAGGCTGGGTTCTGAGGAGCAGAAGAAATCCAGCGACGCTGTATAAGGGAGAGCAGACACACTTGTCCTGCTCAACGCCGGGTGGCCATCCTGAGTAGCGCGCCAAAGCCGAAGAGCTCCTCACAGTGTGCTGTCCTCTGAAGCTAGGGTGTACACTTACCCCGCAATCATTTTCATCTGCCTCATCCTGTCTTCACATGTCCTTACCTCACCTTTTTTCTATCGCACTCGCCCAGCGTGACCAACTGTGAAGGAAGGCTTGACAGACAGGAGAGTCGAAAATGGGGGAGATTCCACAATTTGTGAACAGCTACATAATTTCTTTCTTTCTTTCTTTCTTTCTTTCTTTCTTTCTTTCTTTCTTTCTTAATCCGTTTACTCTCCAGTGTTTGTTTCCCTCGGACTCAGCGAGGGATTCGACCTCTACCGCCTCAAGGGTAGTGTCCTGGAGGGTGAGACTTTGGGTCGAGGGGATACAACTGGGCAAGGTGACCAGTACCTCGCCCAGGCAGCCTCACCGGCTATGCTAAACAGGGACCTTGTGGGGGGTGAAAGGGATAGATAAGGAAGAGGGAAGAAAGCGGCCGTGGCTTTAAGTTAGGTACCATTCCGGCATTTGCTTGGAGTAAAATGGGAAACCACGGAATACGATTTCGAGGATGGATGAGGAGGGAATCGAACCCCTTTCTACTCAGTTGACCTCCTGTGGCTGAGTGGACCTCGTTCCAGCCCTCGTATCACTTTTCAAATTTCGTGGCAGAGCTGGGAATCGAACTCGGGCCTCCGGGGATGGCAGCTAATCGCACTAACGACTACACCACGGAGGCAGACAGCTCTAATTTTAAAACGACAATTTTTTTAACGTTTTCAAGAGCATTGTATTATCAGTTTTCCCTCATAGTTTTTGATCAAGAGAACTCTTCTGAAGTAATAACATAGAAAAATACTTTTCACACATCGTTCTTGTACAGTTTTTTTTCCAGTTTGTGTGTTAATGATACTTCATGTAAATGAAAACATATAAAACTCAACACATTCTGAAATTATAAAATCAATATTGAACATTTTATAGTCTAAATGTTATGAAAAGTTAAAAAATTGCAAATAGAAGAAATATGACATATTCGTGGAATTTCTTAGTTTTATCATGTACATGGAACACTTTCTAACAACACTTGTTGGGCCCATGCTGTAGATGTTAGATCACTTCAGACAACAAGTAAACAAGCTTCAGCACTTGTTCTAAATTTCAACCGCTAGTTATAACCACTTAGTATAGAAATACTGAAAACCCCAACATAAGTAAAACTATTGCATCATTTATCTTGTCTGAAACTGTATTTGTCGGCACTTCTTACACAAGCCAAACTATCTTTGTCATTGAGTGGATCCGAAACGCGTCTGCAAAGATACTATAACCTGCTTCTTTGCACTTTTAAATATCATACTCTTGGCAAGAGCTGTGCTATGTTCAGTTGAAGCTAGATGGCAAGATAGCTGCGTATTGTGAAAATTCGTACCGATGACAATAACACGAAAATGCATTCAGACAGAAAACGAGACAACTGAGGGGTAAATGATGTCCCGCGCGGGAGATTTACAAAATACATTAAAATGTGGAACGTCCCGCACTTTGTCACCTATACCCGCCTGTTCTCGTAGCGCTGTTGCTGAACCAAGGGGTGTGGCTGAAAAGAGTCGCACCATCGCGAGGAATAGGAGAATGTGAGTTTAATTTTCTTACCTATTTTGTTTTGTTTCTGATAACTTCCTCTGTGGGCCAATAGTAGAGTGTCGGCCGACGATCCAAAGGAAGTCGGATTTTTGAAGAGGAAAAGACAGTCCATTTCCGGCACGTGAAATATCTCTGGCGATACATTTGGTGTTAACCCAATTTCGATTCCCGGTGGAGTCGGGGATTTTAATAGCATCTGATTAATTTTTCTGGCTTAGGGACTGGGATTTTTCTGTTTGTACCGGCGCTGTCCTCTTCATATTGTGACAACGCACCACACCACCAGAGAAACACGCAATAGCGACTATATCCATCGACATAGGATTAGCATCAGGAAGGGCATCCGGCCGTAAAATAGGGGTAAATCCACATGTGTGGCTTCACTAGCACCAATGCTACGAGATAAGGCTCTGCCAGTCTATTTACTCCAGCTTTATTCGTAGAACGAGAACGTGTTAGTTCGACTTATCGTCTTTATGCAGGTGTGGGAAAACCGGTAGAGGAAGGTCGCCAACAGATATGAAAAGTAGGAGATATTTCATTTTAGCCGTAGCTACTAATATTTCATATCGTATTATAGCGTACCACATAATAATCTTCTCTGCACCGAGCTCGATAGCTGCAGTCGCTTAAGTGCGGCCAGTATCCAGTATTCGGGAGATAGTAGGTTCGAACCCTACTGTCGGCAGCTCTGAAAATGGTTTTCCGTGGTTTCCCCATTTTCACACCAGGCAAATGCTGGGGCTGTACCTTAATTAAGGCCACGGCCGCTTCCTTCCCACTCTTAGCCCTTTCCTGTCCCATCGTCGCCGTAAGACCTATCTGTATCGGTGCGACGTAAAAACAACTAGCAAAAAAAAAAAATCTTCTCTGTTATTGTATTTCTAATATAGATGTCCCGTGTCAATTTCGTTTCCAGTTTTAATCCAGTTAGCCTATTCGTATCATGTGAAGAAAGCCAAACTAAAAGCTCGCTGACACAAAGTTCCCTTTTCCATGCTGTTTCCTGCCCAATCCCAGTTCTTCGTAACACTGTTGTACGACACATCCTCAATACGTCATATTCCTTATCATTTTTAGTGATACTGTTATCGAACAACCTTCGGCTATACTCGGACACACTGCATGAACGCGGAAATGTTTCCTATATTGCAGCAGCGTGACAATTAATAATAATAATAATAATAATAATAATAATAATAATAATAATAATAATAATAATAATAATAATTTTTCCCTTTTCACTCCGCTGCTGTGCTCTCTGTGAAGGAAATATTTGAATTTCTTTCTCGCTAAGTCTAATGGTCTCAGTTACTCTTCACGTTATCCGATATACAGTATACTGTACAGGATGATTTAAAGGGTTGCGCAGAAACTGAGTCTGTTCGAACAGTCGCCCGCCATACTCAATACAGGCACCAGATATCATTTGTAAACAATCAACATTCTCTGTCCAGTGACTAACTTCACTGTGTACACAATCGACTATCACTTCATTGACTGTCAGTTCTGAACTGCTTAGAAATATAATTTTTAACAATTGGTAGGTCTTTCGAGTTGACGCCGTATAGGCGACCTGCGCTTCTGCGTCGATTGGGCCCTGCCTAGGATGATTTCTGATGCTCAAGATAACACACACACACCCAGTCCCCGAGCCATCGGAATTAAAGGTTAAATTCCCGACCCTGCCGGGAATCGAACCCGGGACCCTCTGGACCAAAGGCCACCATGCTAAACATTTAGCCATGACCCCGGCACTCGGGGAGATGAAATATATGAATGTTGCCTTAAAATGCTTGTAGAGGAGAGGTGTGTTTATCGCTGATGCTATAATACCCCCCCGCCCCCAGACACGGAGAAATCTTACGCCCTTACCTACAACTACCACTACCAGTGGACGCATTTTGCATCGCTCCCGTAATTCAACGCAGTTAGACATATCATAATTGACAACTTCACCTTGCTAATGGGTCCTAACAAAAGAGTTATAGCCTCAAATGTGGGCCAATGGCTGACACGAAACAGAGCCCCCCGGGTGGCGGTCACTCTCTTTGAGAAGCTTTGTGCTGAACACCCCTGACGTGTTAGACCAATGGCTTTTCTTGTCACTAACCAGACGTGCGCAAACCAATGAAGAAAAGCAGGTGATAGCAAGTAAGGACGCTCTTATCGGCACTCTCCTAAACGAACAACTAAGGAACATCACCTTGCTCTAAACCTCTCTATATCCTGGCGGCCCGTCCTATGATTATAGGTACTGTACTTATGCCTTTAAGTAACTGTTACGGTTTGCAATACAGTTTTGAATTTCATATTTCCAAACTTAAACTCGATTGTTGTCACACTAAAATTTTCCTTTTTTCAGTCACCTTTATTACAAAAATTCGTTCTTTTAGTGGAAGAACTGCTGAGAATCAGACATTTCAATAATAGTGGATGTAGGGTGTAGAGGGTTGGAAATAACGCACTGTAAATATATTTCGCACAGTTATCTGGTCGTCTGAAAAGATATATATATTTTTTGCTTTATGGCCAAAATTCATGGCCGTTGGTCGAGGAAAGGGGTGGTCGTTTTAAAGAGGTGGAAAATACATTGGTCTTTTGAGAATATCATTCCGTGTAGGTTGAAAGTGGTCGAGAATAGGAGTGGTTGGCTTAAAGGGGTGGTCATTCGGAGAAGTTGCACTTGTAAATAGCACACAACAATAATATAAAAGACGTAGAAACATGTTCTAGAGAGTCGCTAGTAATTTACGTGAAATTTCTGTCATTTATTGTAAACAAAAAAATAATAAACCAGTGGAAGTTTTCACCTAATTTAATAATGCATTTTTTATTTAGTCAGTGTACCGTCCAGGGTTGGTTTCTCCCCCGAACTCAGCGAGCGATCCCACCTCTATCGCCTCAACTGAAGGGCAGTGTCCTGGAGTGGTGAGACATTTAGTCAGTTATACCGTACAACTGGAAAGGACTAGTACCTCTCCAAGGTGGGCCTCACCTATTGTGCTGAACAAGGGCTTTGTGGGATAAGGGAACATTGGAAGGGATAGGGAAGGAAGAGGGAAGGAAGTTGCCGTGGCTTAAGGTGCCATCCCGGCATTTGCCTGGAGAAGAAGTGGGAAGCCAAGGAAAACCACTTCGAGGATTGTTGAGGTGGGAATCGAGCCTCCTCTACTCAGTTAACTTCCCGAGGCTGAGTGGATCCTGTTCCAGTCCTTGCACTACTTTTGATATTTCGTGACAGAGCCGGGAATCGAACCCGGACCTTCTAGGATGGCAGCTAATCACACTAACCACTACACCACAGAGGCGGATCATTTAAATTTTCATGTGCATAACTTTAGGAATTGTTAAATTTTTATTGAACAATGGTGATTGACGTGAGAAGTATGTCATGTTTTTTTACTCGTACTGAAGGTCAGCACTCGTACATACCTCTTACTCAGAGACCCTGGGTTTGATTCCCGACCAGGTCAGGGATTTTTACCTACATCTGAGGGCTGGTTCAAGGTCCACTCAACCTACATGATTACAATTTGGTTTACGTCGCACCGATACAGATAAGTTTTATGGCCAGGATGGGATAAGAAAGGGCTAAGGGGGGAAAGGTAGTGACCGTGGCTTCAGTTAAGGTACAGCCTGGCGTGAAAATGGGAAACCACGGAAAATGATTTTCAGGAGTGCCGACAGTGCGGTTCGAACCCACTATCTGACAGCTGCGCGACACAAACCACGCGGCTATTCGTTCGGTTCTCGTGATTACAATTGAGGAGCTATCTGACGGTGAGCTAGCGGTCCCGGTCTAGAAAGCCAAGAATAACGGCCGAGAGGATTGGTCGTGCTGACCTGCAGCCGTTCGTGCTGAGCAGCGCTCGTTTGGTGGGCAGTGACTGCTGTTGCGCCATTGGATTGGGTTGCGTTTCGTTTGGTTGGGGCCAGCACTTATTAGTAAAACCTCATTAGCACGAACGCTCTCGCAACACGAATAAAGATGTATGTAAAAATCTCCGCTACACGGAAAAGCATATGGAATCATGGGTATGTTTTCGAGCTTAAAGACGAGAGACCAAGTACAGAATCATTGATTCTTCCCCTCTTAGTAGCCTTTTACGACATGCAGGGGATGCAGATAATAAATACATTTCACTCCACCCACGGGGGACAGTTCCGATACAAAAAAGAAAACAGAAAGAAAGAAAGAAAGAAAGAACGACACAAACAAACAAACAAACAAACAAACAAACAAACAAACAAACAAACAAACAAACAAATAATTTTATTTTTTCCGAAGTGTTCAGAGTTTTAATTTTAATGTTTTCCCGTCAAATTATTCGCCATTGGTTTCTTTACAACCTCTCTTTATAGGTCTAATACAGGGATTTTCAATTTGTCGAGGGCCACATTGGCAGATGTAAGTATGATCGCGGCACCGACTTTAATAATAGTCCATCGAACCCCTCTGTCGGCAGCCCTGAAGATGGTTTTTCCGTGGTTTCCCATTTTCACACTAGGCAAATGCTGGGGCTGTACCTTAATTAAGGCCACGGCCGATTCCTTCACACTCCTAGACCTTTCCTATTATATCGTCGCCGTAAGAACTATCTGTGTCGGTGTGACGTAAAACAAATAGCAAAAAAAAAAAAAAATAAATAAAGTCCAAATTTCGTACAATTCTGCAAATGGAACAGAGATACCAGTATGACCGAAAGTATCATTTTAATTATTTAAAACGCTGCTTTACAATTGCATAAAAGAGTGAAATTTAAAAAAATATACGCTGTTATAACCAGGAAAATTGAATTTTGAAAAAAGAGCACCCAACAATGTCAGTTCATTTGAATTAATATCCGACAA
The DNA here is from genome assembly GCF_040414725.1 of Anabrus simplex. Lineage (NCBI taxonomy): Eukaryota > Metazoa > Arthropoda > Insecta > Orthoptera > Tettigoniidae > Anabrus > Anabrus simplex. The sequence continues at coordinate 85,516,858 of NC_090272.1, read as the reverse complement.
ATGACAACAAGAGAAAAAGACATACCTAAAGACAAACTGAAATTAATAATTTAGTAAAAAATAACTTAAGGAAGGACAAGTTAGTGGGAGTAGTGTGAAGAGAACAATAATATACAGTACAGTTGTACGAGCCTAAAATCCCAGCAGTGTACTTTCAGCAGTACTTCCCTGAAAATTTCGAGTTTGCAGCACTGTGTACTAGCCAGCACTACCAGTGAGAGAAGAACTGAAACCGCTTCTTACACGAATGGCAATTACGGTGTTTCTTGGTATTCATTACATGCTACGTTACATATAATGAAGTTGGCATGGATTTCATGGCCATTTTTGTAATGGTTAAGACCTAGCAATGGCATTTGTGAGGGCTCATTTTTCACCGAAATTTGGATTTAAAATTTTTAGTTTTTGACGTGGCCTTAATTAAGGTATAAAGGGTATAAAAATTGATACATTTATGAACGATCTAAGAAATATTGTTTGTAATTTTTTGCATATTTCTTAAAACAATTTTTTTAAATACTTTGCGGCCGCCATTTGCAAATCCCGGGTCTAATACGTCCAACATCAACATCTTCCAAAAACATGTCTTTCCGTTCACAAAAATGGCGTCGCTGTTCCTTCCATATGACGTACACTGGTTGCCTGGGTACGATGTCGGTTTTTTAATTTCTTTTTGTCCACACAAAACTGTACACGCTAATTTCAGATAGACCCTCAGCCCAAAACATATCCATGTTACCGGGCGAATTGGCCGTGTGGTTAGGGGCGCGCAGCTGTGAGCTTGCATCCGGGAGATAGTGGGTTCGAACCCCACTGTCACCGGGCGAGTTGGCTGTGCGATTAGGAGCGTGCAGCTGTGAGCTCGCTTCCGGGAGATAGTGGGTTCGAATCCCACTGTCGGCAGCCCTGAAGATGGTTTTCCGTGGTTTTCCATGTTCACACCAGGTAAATGCTCGGGTTGTACCCTAATTAAGGCCACGGCCGATTCCTTCCCATTCCTAGCCCTTTCCTATCCTATCGTCGCCATAAGACCTATCTGTGTCGGTGCGACGTAAAACAAATTCAAAATTTCATATTCATGTTAAAAAGCCGCCCCCTATCCGTACCGATGTATGAGGCGTTTCATATACAGCATTCGGGTCTGAAGGGAAGCCGCGAACACCGCGTGCGGTAGATTCCAAGGATGATGTGATCAGGACAATTCCTCGACCATCGTAAATGATAACGGTACATTTATGTCGTTGGAAAGCTAGTGTTGTTGCGTGATGGTTAATTAACGTAGGCAGGCCATTACTTCAAAACAATTATTCTTGCATAATGCATCGTACGTGAAAGTGCAGTGTACTTCTACACGTTAATTGCTGGAACTATGGCAGGTGTGACGGAGTAGTTAGATGTTATAAAGCCAGTGCGGCGAGAAAGGTGTGAGTTTGGGAGACAGGTTGTTTCGAATTCCAATTGTTGATTAATAGTAGTAGTAGCAGCGAATTCTCCCAATATTGGAAGACGTTAAACAAATAACCCAATCAATTCTTCTGTGCATTCTTCTTCTTGTTTCAGTGGGCTTCTTCAGGCTTGTTTACGTTCCGCGGACAACTTTGGTCTATACTGTTTTTGTAGTGGTTGCTCTGATGTAGCTTCCCAAATGTTTCCTTGGTGTCTAAAGATCTCTCATTCTAGAATGTCTATTGAACTTATGTTTGCGTTTTTGATGCCCTACACCACAGAGGCGGCGCTTTTTATCTTAAAAGTATTTGTTCCCGTGAATTTATATTACGGTTCGTCTCTGCGGTGTAGTGGTTAGCGTGATTAGCTGCCATCCCCGGAGGCCCGGGTTCGATTCCTGGCTCTGTCACGAAATTTGAAATGTGGTACGAGGGCTGGAACGGGATCCACTCAGCCTGGGGAGGTCAACTGAGCAGAGGTGGATTCGATTCCCACCTCAGCTATCCTTGAAGTGTTTTTCCTTGTTTTCCCCACTTCTCCTCCAGGCAAATGCTGGGATGGTACTTAACTTAAGGACACGGCCGCTTCCTTCCCTCTACTTCTCTATCTCTTCCAAAATACCCCCCCCCCCCAAATTCCCCTGTGCAGCATAGCAGGTGAGGCCACCTGGGCGAGGTAGTAGCCCGCCTCCCCAGTTGTATCCTCGAACTAGTGTCTCACGCTGTAGGACACTGCCCTTGAGGCGGTAGAGGTGGGATCCGTCGCTGAGTCCAAGGGGAAAAACCAACCATGGAGGGTAAACAGATTAAGAAAAAAAAAGAAAGATTTATCTTTGGAAAAATCAAATCAAATTATCATAAATATCTTTCAATAAATGAAACTCCAATTGATAACGATTCATATATTTGCTTCTAACGAATCGTTTTCGAGAATGGAATTTGGAGTGGATAAGTGTAGGATTCAGTTCTTCGAAATGGGGAAACTAACTCGGGGCTTATTAAACTACTACGGATGAAATAATCAGTTGAGTAGAGCACGGCCTCTCAGGGTGCATGCACTGTGCACGGTGCATAACACGACTTCGCTTGGTTGACCAGAGTGCAGAACCCCCACTCCTCGATTTGGAGCAATAGCGCTGTCTCTCTCTTTCCTCACGCCTGTCTCGCTCGCTCCCCCTGTCTCCCTCTTCCTCACTTGCTCCGTAGCGCTCCAAATCCGAGTTGAGTTGATCCGAGCTTAGCCGAGTAGCCCAGAGACGAAGCGTTGGTCCGAGCCGAGTGGGACCGATACACTGTGCACAGGAACTCTGCACCGCTGTTCGCACGCGTGAGATTTTGGGCGTTTGATAGGCCAGGGTGTAGAGTGTGATGGGATGAGGCCTCTCTGATAAAAGAGCCTTATATACAGTATATTTCTTTTATGGCCATTTATCAATAGTTCAGTCCGGCTCCATAGCTAAATGGTTAGCGTGCTGGCCTTTGGTCACAGAGGTCCCGGGTTCGATTCCCGGAAGGGTCAGGAATTTTAACCTTAATTGGTTAATTTCTCTGGCACAGGGACTGGGTGTATGTATCGTCCTCATCATCATTTCATCCTCATCACGACGCGTAGGTCGCCTACGGGCGTCAAATCAAAAGACCTGCACCTGGCGAGCCGAACATGTCCTCGGACACTCCCGGCACTAAAAGCCATACGCCATTTCATCAATAGTTCACATCACAGCCTGCGCGGCTGCTAGGTAAAAGTGGAGATGCGATGCATGTACAGTTTTAACCACGTACCAGCTCTCCTGCCATTCTTAAATATCTGACAGTACCGGGAGTCGAACCCGCGCCACCGAGGACAGCAACTGAAAAAATGAAAATCTACAACTTGTTTTCCAGTCGGTGACCGGGTCAGGGATGCGGCGAGGATAGGAATTGTGGCGGCTGCCGAAACCTGTCGCACTCCTCTGGGGCAATGATTAATGACTGAAAGATGAAATGAAATGATATTGGAGAGTGTTGTTGGAATGAAAGATGACAGGAAAAACCGGAGTACCTGGAGAAAAACCTGTCGCGCCTCCACTTTGTCCAGCACAAATCTCACATGAAGTGACCGGGATTTGAGCCACGGAACCCAGCGATGAGAGGCCGACGCGCTGCCGCCTGAGCCACGGGGGTGAGGACAGCAACTAGCAGTGCTAACGATTACGTTACATTTTGTAACGCTAATTTCTTGAAGAAATTTGCAGATGATCTGTTTAGGTAAAAAAAAAAACGGGCGAGTTGGCCGTGTGGTTAGGGGCGCACAGCTGTGAGCTTGCATCCGGGAGATAGTGGGTTCGAACCCCACTGTCGGCAGCTGTGAAGATGGTTTTCCGTGGTTTCCCATTTTCACCCCAGTTAAATGCTGGGACTGTACCTTAATTAAGGCCACAGCCGTTTCCTTCCCACTCCTAGACCTTTCCTATCACATTGTCGCCATAAGATCTATCTGTGTCGGTGCGACCTAAAACAAATTGTTAAAAAAAGTTTAGGTCAAAATAAATTGTATGCACAAAATTATAATTTTATTTATATAGATGAAGATTACATTTTCTGATATTTAGTTTCTCTTTTTCAGTTATTCACGAGGCATGCCACTCAGTTTATAATATTTAGTGTTGATCTTCAGAATGATGTTAACCTTAGCAAACCGATAAATATAGCATAAGCATTCTTAGTGAAGTGCAATGCAGGTCATCTCATGATAATGAATTTGTAACACAGCGGCTTGATCTGCATATTTATAAGACAGCTGATGATATCATGTAGCTATTACATAATCTCTCGAACTTGGCCATACACCCCAAATAGCAGCGTGCGGGAAACAGCCTTCTAACACGTTCCTACATGACGTCAGCTGGCCAGCAGGTATTGAGGCAGGTGGCTTTGGTTGGGTGCAGCGGCACTTGTATGCCCTACTTCTATGGGCTGCTTCTAGCAAATCGTAAACACCTGACATGATGAACAAAAGGTAGAAACGCTGAAATAATTTTTATTTCTATCGCAGTGAGGGATTTGTGCACTGCGAATAGAGGGCTGTGTTGCTTATGGCTAAATGGTTAGCATGCTGGCTTTTAGCTACAGGGGTTTCGGGTTCATTTCCCGGCAGGGTCGGGAATTTTAACCATAATTGGTTAATTTCGCTGGCACGGGGGCTGGGTGTATGTGTCGTCTTCATCATCATTTCATCCTCATCATGACGCGCAGGTCGCCTACGGGAGTCAAATTAAAAGACCTGCATTTGGCGAACCGAACATGTCCTCGGACACCCCCGGCACTAAAGGCCATACGCCATTTCATTTCAGAGGATTGTTCGTCCAATCCTCTCGTCTGTTATTCTTGGCTCTGAAGACCGCGGTTGCTATTTTACCGCCAGATTCAATTTTTCTCATACAGGCAGATTCAGATAGAAAATTCCTTAACTGGCTGTGATATGAGGCCGGGGCCTCCTAAACCAGGCGGTCGGCTCTGAAATTCAGTGCCATTCAGGCTGAGTAGCTCAGACCGTAGGAACGTACAGAGGCGTGACTTAAAAAAAAACCCACAATGTTGAAAATATCCTAGGGACATGAACTACGAACTTTAGGTAAATAACATAAAAGTATAAGAATATATTCGTTATTTATTCCCAGAAATTACAATATTTTTCTTAATCATCGTTATCCGGTCGATTAGATAAGCAGTTTGACTTTTTCTACCACTACGAGCGCTAATGTGAGTCAATGCAGTTTCACTTAGGCACCACTATGAGCGCTAATGTGAGTTAATGCAGACATTCACTTAAGTCCTTAAAACTACAATCGGTGTGGACATTTTTCCAAAATAAAAAATAAAAAACGCCTGGGGATATTGAACCAAGGAACACATTACAGAAATTATTATGTAAATAAGTTAATTTGGCTAGGATTTGAATAAAGAAGACAGCGAGTAAAAAAACAAGCGATTTTAGGCTGTTTTTCCAGAACTGCATTTAGGCCAGATGTGATTTTCGAAATTTGAAAAATTTTGGGGCCCTTTAGGCCTTCAAATTTCGGCACAATTGAGGAAATTGCATAATTTTACGTTTTTCGTAGTATGACAACCCTTACTTTGCTAAGAATTTTTTTCAACATTAAAATAAGGCATCGGTAGGAAATAGTTAAGGATCATGAAAGACAAGAAAACAGCTCTCTCTTTAGATCTTGGAAATCTTACACCATCGGAGTCGGAGGATAACAAGACTCAATGAAGAGAGATCAGATAAGATAAATGAAAGTGAAGAGCTTAGAACAAGTAAGTGCATCAATACCATTCTCTGCTGAGAGTTTCTAAGTTTATTTTTGCGTGTGGCCTCCGATAAGACCTGGGGCAGGTCTTTCTAGTTTCTAAGTTAGTAATAATAATAATAAGACAATAATACCTAAGAAACTACATCTCTTGGAGGCCACTCTAAAATTTATGGAATTGGAAAGCAAGAACGAAAGATTCTTAGGAAAATATATGGTCCCACTCATGTAAATGGCGTATGGATTAAAAGAAAAACTACACACCTATACACAGCAATAGATAAGATTGGTGATGCCATACGTACGAGCCGCTTGAAATTCTACGGTCACATCTATAGAATGGACAATAATAAATTTACTAAAATCCTATTAACAATAATCATTTCAAAGAAGGTCAGCTGGTTGGAAGTCCGCCTCCGTAGCGTCACGGTTAGCTCTATTAGCTGCCGTCCTTGGAGTCCCGGGTTCAATTCCCCGTGTTGCCAGAAACTTAAAAATGGCAGGAGGGCTGGTATGTGGTTAAAATGGTACACGGAGTTCACCCCCAATCGGGATGCACCAGGATGAGGACACGAGTTTGTTTGGTTAGTTAGCCGGATGGAAGACATTAAACACAATTTACACTCGTAAAGTGTTTGGAATTCTGGTTGCGAATCACACATTCGTGGAAAGAGCTGAAAAGACCACTGGAAAACAGTGGACAGAAAAATGGAATTAACACCACAGCGATTTCATGAAGAGATTTTTGAAGAAGAAAAAGAAGAAAAAGGGGAAGCCATCAGACAAAGATAACAAGTTCAAATGCGCTCTTTAATTGCGAATAATAATAATAATAATAATAATAATAATAATAATAATAATAATAATAATAATAATAATAATAATAATAATAATAATAATAATAATAATAATAAAACCAAACCAAACCAAACCCCATGGCACTACAGCCCTTGAAGGGCCTTGGCTTACCAAGCGACCGCTGCTCAGCTCGAAGGCCTGCAGATTACGAAGTGTCGTTTGGTCAGCACGACGAATTCTCTCGGCCGTTATTCTTGGCTTTCTAGACTGGGATGATGATGATAATAATAATAATAATAATAATAATAATAATAATAATAATAATGACGTGGCCTGGTGCAGGTTTTCCGAGTTGATGCCTTAAAGGCGACCGGCGCGTCAGTGAGGCTGTGACCCTATCTATGATGAATTCTAAACGGTTTTTTTTTTTTTTTCGCCACGGCCGCTTCCTTCCCACTCCTAGGCTTTTCCTATCCCATCGTCGCCACAAGACCTATCTGTGTCCATGCGACGTAAAACACATTATAATGAGTTTGCTAGTCCTACAGTTACCAACGTTAGGTGACACTGTGTAAAATCGATCACTCACCATCTGAGTCCAAGTTAGCGGGATCGATCCCGGCTCAGTGTGTTTGTATTTGAAGGTGCTCAAATATGCCAGCATTGTGTCGGTAGATTTACCTGCAGCCCCCCAAGTTAAGTACCCTCCCGGCTTCCGGAAAAAACATTTCGAGGATGGCTGAGGTGGGAATCGAACCACCTCCACTCAGTTGACCTCCCGAGGTTAAGTGGACCCCGTTCCAGCTCTCGTATTACTTTTCAAATTTCGTGGCAGAGCAGGGAATCGAACCCAATCACGCTAACCACTACACCACAGAGGCGGACTCCTCCAACCTCGTTCGAGTAAAGCTTGTGGTTGTTCTTTTGCAACTCTCCAAAGTGTTAGAATGTCACTATGGTTGTTCTAATTTCAACCTACTGAATGTGATGATGATGTATTGGTTTGCCCGTTTAAGGAAAACATGGTATATACCTGATTTTGAAAGGGTCGGTAGACTGATTGGTCCTGGTTCATGTCTGCGCCGTGAGTTTATGACACACGCTTGGTTGGTAGCCATATAAGACTCGTACAACAGATCGCCCTGACCCACTCCGGTCTGACAGATCCGTACTGCATACTCATAGCTCCACTTTCCATTTCTGTACGGTGGCTGAAATATAGCCAGGCGATATTTTGTGTTTGAATTGCTGTCTCTACAGTTCTTTCTATGCGCCTTGAATGTCATTCACCCTGCCATGATCCAGAGTGATTAGATTGATGATTATGCTTGCTGTTTAAAGGGGCCTTACATCTAGGTCATCGGTCCCTAATGGTACGAAATGAGACGAAATTAAATGACAAATTAAAAACACAAAATCCTCCATGATCACAATTCAAAACGTGAGGACGAAGAATGAATGGATGTATGGACATGTATTTAAAACGATCAGTGGAACCGACCCACAGTGCCTCACATGCGCAGAAGCTGGCCTAACACAATAGTATTACTGAGCAAGGGACTGCCTCTAGAGCACGATACTGAAACGGTGATCCTTGTACTCGAAAGGAGTCCAAAATCCAAGTCATCGGCCCCTCATAATGGTACTTACTTATCGCTAGAAAAGTAGAACCATGGTATTTGTTATGTTGCGGTACTAATCAAGAGTAGCGTAGACTCGCGGTATTCCACACATTATGGTACTACTCACAGGTAATGAAATTCGCACAAGTATTACAGACCTACTGTGTTTCGCACATTGACAGGCAACGCAAACCTATGGTGTTCATTACATAAGTGTACTAACCACATGGACTCGTACTATCCCGTGGTGTTCCTCATGTAGTGGGTACTAATCATAGGCAAGCCAGAACCATGGGTTCCCTCATCCCATGGTGTTGCTCATATAGTGCTACTAATCACAAAGAGTCTCATGGTTCTAATAAAATCATCCCTTGGTCGCCCCTGTCATACGACAGGCAGGGGATACCGTGGGTATATTCTTCGTCTGCTTCCCCTCAAGTCCGCCGGCAAGCCGATAGGATCCCTCTTATCGCCACCTGGGACGCGCCACGTGGGAGTATCACCTCTCCCCCTGCTACACCAACGTAGTAGGTTCGTGAAGGGTGCATATTATCCGAGGAAGAGAAGCTGAGTGATGTCCCAAACTTCTTTCTCACCACTACAGAAGCGATTTGAATTGCATTCAGTGCTAATGAGTTTTAACGTAGACTTAACTTGCGACAACGGGTACATGGAAAGACAAATTTTAAGCTGTGTTGACTCGCGCGCTGAGTTAGCTGTCGTCGTGAATACATCGTGTTCAGTTGCATGGAATAACACATTTAATAATGGAAAAGAAATATTTGTTGCTCTGTAGGATGTGGGGAGCGCCAGACTTTTTAAATATCTTCAAAAGTTCTACAGCAATTTCAGCAGCTTCTTTCGATAGTGGTCTCGAAAGCAAGTATTTAGTGTCATTATCTTGATAGTTAAGGCGTCATTTGAATTGTCCATCCGCAACAGATTGTAAAAAAAAAAAAATCAGGTCTACTTGTCCTCGTCTTTTGATACGATAGATCGTGTTACAGTGTTCTTTCTAGTCTGAAACCTTTTCTTCTGGCAAACTTTGTAAAGGGTCAAAAATATTTCGATCACAGATTTTGGAATTAAAAACTTACGCTTAAGTGCATGAATAATTTTATCTCTACCGGGCGAGTTGGCCGTGCGTGTAGAGGCGCCCGGCTGTGAGCTTGCATCCGGGAGATAGTAGGTTCGAATCCCACTATCGGCAGCCCTGAAAATGGTTTTCCGTGTTTTCCCCATTTTCACACCAGGCAAATGCTGGGGCTGTACCTTAATTAAGGCCACGGTCGCTTCCTTCCAACTCCTAGGCCTTTCCTATCCCATCGTCGCCATAAGAACTATCTGTGTCGGTGCGACGTAAAGCCCCTAGCAAAATATATATATATTTCTTCCTCCATGACCTCATGGCTTATGAACATCTAAATGAAATGAAATGGCTTATGGCTCTTAGTGCCGGGAGACTCCAGGACGGGTTCGGCTCGCCAGGTGCAGGTCTTTTGATTAGACTCCCGTAGGCGACCTGCGCATCGTGATGAGGATGAAATGACGATGAAGACAACACATACACCCAGCCCCCGTGCCGGGGAAATCAACCAATGATGGTTAAAATTTCAGACCCTGCCGGGAATAGAACTCGGGACCCCTGTGCCAAAGGCCAGCACGCTAACCATTTAGCCATGGAGCCGGACTATGAACAGCTAATAATCGATCATAATGTCCTTCAGTTGATATAATATGCACGACAGTTCCCCTGTGGTTTGTTCTCTTAAAAATCAGAGTATACCGGGCGAGTTGGCCGTGCGCGTAGAGGCGCGCGGCTGTGAGCTTGCATCCGGGAGATAGTAGGTTCGAATTCCACTATCGGCACCCCTGAAGATGGTTTTCCGTGGTTTCCCATTTTCACACCAGGCAAATGCTAGGGCTGTACCTTAATTAAGGCCACGGCCGCTTCCTTCCAACTCCTAGGCCTTTCCTATCCCATCGTCGCCATAAGACCTATCTGTGTCGGTGCGACGTAAAGCCCCTAGCAAAAAAAATCAGAGTATCATCTTCCCTCACTTTTATTACATCGTACCGGCTGAGTTGGCCGTGCGGTGAGGGGCGGAGTGGGTTCGAACCCCACTGTGAATATGGTTTTCCGTGGTTTTCCATTTTCACACCATGCAAATGCTGGAGCTGTACCTGAATTAAGACCAGGCCCGATTCCTTCCCACCCCTAGGCTTTTCCTATTCCATCGTCGCCATAAGACCTATCTGTGTCGGTGGGACATAACACAAATTGTAAAATTGTATTACATTGTACTTGTTACTAACATGATACTGAGAAGAAGTTCTTTCCTTCCCTCGGGGTGGGCTGGTTATGCATTCTTAACCCCCTGGATGACCTCCAAAACACGTTGCTTTTGTCCATGGGTTTTTTCAAAGATTCCTGTTGGTTTTCATAAAACTTTTCCAGTTTCACATAAAACTCTTCTTTAAATCCATCACAGTCTTTAAATAAGTAATTATCATTTGACTCTAATTCAGACTGCATATAAACGGTAGTGTGCTCCAGTGCCCGACATTGTTTTATACTAGCGGTTACTCACTGTCGTCGTCGGCTAAGCAACTCATTTATTAGTTAAGCGCCACGTGCGGACAAGAAGAGAAATACCATTTTTACAACTTGGCTAGGCGTATCAGGATAATTATAAAATGGCTGGAAATCGTGTTCGCCCTTTTTGTACGTTCTACAATTAAGCTGCAATGCAACAGGCTTATTATAAAAAGGCCAAGAGTTTCCAGTCTAATTGATTAATCGACATTTTTATACAAAAAAGGCTGAAGTTGCAATTATCCTACGATATAGTTATTTCGAACACATCGCCACTGAACGCTGTGTAATTTTTTCTCTGAACTTCCGGTGCACCCCCATCATGAAGCAGAACAGGGCAGACAGGGCAGGCCTTGAGCGGCGTACAATAACGCTTCCTCAGGCACCACCATATAGTGTAACATTTCAAGGTGTGTTTTTTGCTAGTGGCTTTACGCCGCACCGACACAGATAGGTCTTATGGCGACGATGGGATAGGAAAGGCCTTAATTCAGGTACAGCCCCAGCATTTGCTTGGTGTGACAATGGGAAACCACGGAAGACCATCTTCAGGGCTGCCGACAGTGGGATTCCAACCCGTTATTTCCCAGATTTCAAGGTTCTAGCGGACCTTAATTCGTCCAGTGTAAGTTTGCAAGCTTCGGGTATGTTTCAAGGTTCTTATGAATAAAATTGGTAAATAAACACGCACATTGTTTATTATTGTCTTGCAGCAATTTTTCGAATATAAAGAAACGAGGGAGTTGTGGTGGTGATGATGATGATGATGATGATGATGATGATGATGATGATGATGTGGTGGTGGTTACTGTTATTTTAACAGGATGTACAACTGGGCAATCATGCTATCCTAACATTAATCAGAAGGGAGATATTCGAAAAATGAAGATATCGGTAAAGAAAGGGCCACGAAGGAAATGAAAATGAAAGACTCTCTAGGCCTTGTAGATCTTGTACTGTCGGGGTCGGAAAAGAACAAGATTTGACCAAATTAGGTCAGATAGAATAGATCACAGTGAGGAGACTGGCATAAGTTATTGGAAGCAACGCCAGACTCTGCTAGGGAACCGTGGTTACCAGCCCTAGTCTTCCGTTTAGTCGCCTCTTACAACAGGCAGCTGTATACAACGTGGGTGTATTCTACTTCCCCCACCCATAAGAGCTGTTTGTGTGGAAGCTACATAAAACGAATAGTGCAGAAAAAAAGAGGGAACATCAATAAAATTTTACACTGTGCCATCTCTGCCCTTGCAGGAGGGTAGTAGCTTTGTGGTAATTCACATATCCATCCGCAGGTACTTTTGTGTCTTATACTTATACTTATTTATTTATGAACAAACAGGCTTTCCGCCCCATTACATGTTCACAAAGCAATAAGACACAATATTAATAATTATAATAAAAAATAATAATAATAAAATAATAATAAAATAATGATAATATAATAATAATAATAATAATAATAATAATAATAATAATAATAATAATAATAACTAAATACATAATAATATAATAATGATAATAGAGATAATAGGAATAAATAATAACAAAAATGATAACAATTCTGTAGCAGTCCTCGGCTCGAGGATCCAGCAAACTCATCACTTGTCCTTATGCCTACAGTATCTTTCGTCACATTCATTTTCCCTGACATACTCCCGATCAATACCAAAACATCGACAGTCAGCACTTACATTCTAACCAGCCATAACCCAAACAAAAGTCCTCCACGTTCACAACAATAAATAACACAATCCTAACCCAGCAGAAAATCATAATAACTTACAATCAAATTTCAACACTGGTCTCCCTCCACACTTACCTTAAATACCACTCTTATTTCAATGCATTACTACCTCTCATGTTGCAACTTGCCCATTATTTAGTCATGCTTGATCTCATTTTAAAACCCAAGCCATGCTCAGCATTACATTTGCTATCGCAACCACCACTCATTACGTGTCCTTGTGGATTCAGCACATACGTCATCTTCATTGTCCTCTAACTTACTCTCTGTCCAAACCATAACAACCAACATTCCGCACTCGCCCTTCAATCCATCATACACTACATTTACCAACCCGCACTTAATACAATCATCTCTCCAACTCCAAAAGTTTCAGCAATAAATTAAACCATCTCATTACCAAACCATCTTCGCCTATACCAACACTTCTCCCACACCACATTTTGTTTCAATCGATAAATCTAATATAATTCAGCAATAAATAAACCATCTACATACAAACTCCCGGATTCAGGTACCACCTCTTACCCACAATTTCCATTCCCGATCCACCTCATATACCTTCCACAATACACCACTAAATCTAAATTTACAACATCTCAGATTTACAAAGATAACACCGCTTAACACCGCTTCTCACCATATTTCAACCATAGTCCTCAATAACTGCGACCATTTTATACCACCACTTCTCCAACACCTCATTTCAGCAATATGACACATCTTAACTTAATCGTATCTAGATACCAGGCCATCTTCACCTTAAAATACCAAACACTCATATACCATCTCTTCACCAACACCACATTCCAATCTCTACCATCCAAAACTCTTGTCCCTCTTAACACTCACTTAGTTAGCATTAAATAAACCTCCTACCTAACCAACAGCTACTACAGCTCCCTTCAATACCAACACATCGCTTCATATACCACCTCTCAATCTCATACCACACTATCATGCTATCCTCTCTCTTATATACATCAGCAATAAATATACCACTTCACCATTGCCACATTTCAGTCTTCACAAATAATTACCATCATAACCTAATAAATTTACAGTGAATAACAATTACTGACATATCATAAAACTTACCAATCAGCGTCAACTCCAAATATCACAATAAATATATCACTTCACCCTTACCACGTCTCAGCCTTCACAAATTATTTACCATATTTCAGCCTTCACAAATAGTTACCATCATAACCTAATAAAATTACAATGAATAACAATTACTGACATATCATAAAACAAACAGACCATGCCCTCCTGTCCTCTTACCTAACTCCCCTAACTAAATACTCAGTCCCTATATACACTAAACCATTAAAATTTTAACCTACTCTCTCCTTCCCTTATAGAGATAACTATTCTACCCCCCTATTCCCCTGCCCACCCTCTAACTCACTCTCCTTCATTTTACTCTCGCAGGCCTTTTTTGTCGCACAAAAATACCTGTTCAATTCACCCCCTTTTTCCCATTGTTTAAGAATCCATCTCAGTATTGCGTTCTCATCCCCTCTCCCCAGTATTTCCCGATGCTCGGCACTCAATAATCCATGTCTTAACCCCCTCGTTCCCTCACAGTCTCTTAGCAAGTGAAACTCATCATTCACATCTCCACAAAGTACACACCTTGTCTTATCCCTGCCCTGTAACCAGCCCTTATTCCTTGGCAGACCTAAAAGCCACCACATCATCCCATATCTATTTGACCTATCGACGTATCTAATATTCAACCCTGCTATCTCCTCTATTTTCGTCAAAACGCTCAGCGAATTTCTTAGTCTGCTTTCCCCCAATAATTTCTGCCTATGGATATCCCTAATTCTCCTTTCCAGTATTTTCATCCCTCTCACTTCTGTCTTTGACCAAACCTCCCCCCACAGGTGCCCTAATCCTATCCTCTCTAAATACCCTTTTATTTTTTCTAACCAACCACCCTTATACATGCTCTTAAATTGCTGTACATATGCAGCCTGTAAAACTCTCCCACCTTCCTGTCTTTTTAAATTCATCCAATATCTAACTATTCTTTTCACACCCTCTGATTCCAAATCCTCCCCACACATTAATTCCGCCCCTACATTTGCTGTACACCTCGGTAAGCCCATCACTAACTTAGCAAAACTACTAACAATCTTTCTTAGTTCCTCTCTTTTTTCATCCAGCCCCCAAACTTCTGCTCCGTATAATACCCTCCCCACTATTACCGACCTGAACACGAGTCTCAGTGTTTTGTAACTGATCCCCGGGAACTTGAGTAGCAAATTTCTGACTGAGGCTAAGGCTGCCAAGCCTCTATATTTCATTCTTTTGATCTGGTCACTCCAAGTTCCTTTATCATTAAAAATAACTCCTAGATATTCCAGCTTCCTTACCTGTTCCAATCTTTCTCCCTGTATTACCCAATTCCCTTCAATCTTTCTTCTTTTGTTCACCTGTACTATCAATATTTTAGACTTATTTCCATTAATTTTCAATCCCCATTTCCTCGCAAATAGCATCACTGACTCTAAGGCCCTATTCATCGCCCCTGAAGTTAACGTCATCAATAACACATCATCCGCAAATATCAGTCCTGGCACTTCCACACCATTAATTACCGGTACAGCCCAATTTCCTGCCCCAAACCCCTCTAAAATATCGTTTATAAATAAAATAAACAGTATGGGCGATAACTTGCAACCTTGTTTTAAACCCACCTTGGACTCCAATGGTCCACTCATTCTCCCTTCTCCCAATTTTACACAAAACCTGACATCCCTGTATATTCCTTCCACTGCCCTCAACATCTTCTCCGAAATCCCTAGCCTACCTAATTTCTCTCGTAGGGCCTCTCTATTTACCTTATCAAAAGCTTTCTCAAAATCTATTGCTGCTACATAAACCGTACTTCTATTCATATTCTTATACTTTTCTAAAATAGTCTTTACTATCATTATATTATCCACTGTTCTTTTCTTTTTCCTAAATCCCCCTTGGTAATCTGTCAAAATTCCATTTTCTTCCGCCCACCCACTTATTCTGTTCGCTAGCACCCCAGTATATATTTTACTCAGAGAATCCAGCAGAGATATACCCCTATAACTGTTCACATCGTTCCTACTACCCTTTCCCTTGTATATAGGGCATATAATTCCTGTTTCCCATTCCCTAGGGTAATTTCCTCCCTCGAATATCCTATTGAATAGTTTCACCATGCCCTCTATCATTATCTCATTTTTACTAATTTCCTTCCAAAACTTATTATTTATACCATTACACCCCCCGGCCGACTTCGCTCTGGCTCTGCTTATCACTCCCCGGATTTCCTCTCTTGTGATTTCTTTATCCAAGTCATAAATTGCCACTCCCCTATTACTCCAAATTACTTCTTCTCCCGAACCTCTCAATCTATCACCCCCCTTTTTTCCTAGTAATTCCTCGAAGTGCCTGACCCATTGCACTTCCTCAATACTCGTTCTCTCCATATTCCTTCCACCCTTAATAATTCTATTAATCTTATCCCAGACTCTCTCAAAATTGTTAGTCTTGCAGTCATTATTTATGGCTTCCATTTGTTCCTCTAACCACGTCTTTTTTGTCTCAGAAATTTTCTTTTTATACTCCTTCCTCAATCTACAGAAAAACTCCCTTTCTTGGCTTCCACCTTTCCTTCTATATTCTCCTAAAGCGTCCATCACCCTCCTCCGCAATCCTTCACACTCCCTATTAAACCATTCTTCTCCCTCTTTCTTATTTCCTTTTCTAGCTTTCACCTTCTGCGCTATCATCTTTATTGGATGTAGCAACAATTCCAAGGCTTTATCAGTATCATTCTCTTCTAACGCCCCTTCCCACCCAAATTTCAGAAGATGTAACTCCTCCTTTACTACCCTATTCCAATCCCGGCCCACCTTCTCTGTCCATTTGTACTTATTATAACCCCTCCCTCGTTTATCCTTTGTCTCATTTTCCTTCATTGTACGCTTCTCTACCTCTCTTTTCAGCATAACCCTCACCGGGAAATGGTGTGACTCAATCCAATCTCCTATTTCCATACTTACAACTTCCCCAATCATCCCTTCCGAGCTCAGAACCATATCTATCACACTACCCCCTTTCTCCGTAACATATGTCAATTTCCCCGTCCTGTCACCCTCTATCCACCCATTCAGAATATACAAGTTTCCCACAGCACACAGTCTAGCTCGAGCAGTCGAGGAGAGAGGTTGCGTAGCGAAGTGCGTGCTGTAAACATGGTTGGCATTGAACAGTACCGGGCCGCTATTGGGAAATGGCAGGCAAGGCAGAAGAAGGAGGTCAGGAATGGATTGGTGACGGACGGATTGAAAATGAGTGAAGCGGTGCTGGTGGTGACAGTGATAGCAGTGTTACTGGTTATTGGGGGGGTGGAAGTACTTTTGTGTCATTTCACGTATGTCCATTTTATGTATCGTAGTTGCTTGTGCAAAAACAGCTATGTGAATTATTTCAGCTTAGAACTTTGGCCGGTAAGGTTCAATATTGTGCGAGTGATTTCAAAGGTCGAGTCGTAAGTCATGGTAACTATTTTTTTTTTCTCGCGAACGGGAGATAACACGGGAAATCTAAGATATGCATTTAAAACGTACGGTGTGTACTTGCGTATGTTGCCACTAGATGGTGTATGTAAACAACAGTGTGGGTCTGAGCATGCCCCCAAGTTCAGTGTGTGAGTGTGAGCGTCACAAAATGGAAGTCAACAAGCAGGAGCAACGATCGTATATTAAAATAGCAGTTCTCCGTGGCAGAAATGCACGCCAATGCCATGCAGAGCTGCGGGAAGCATTAGATGTGCATGCCATTCCCTACAGAACAGTGGCGAGGTGGGTGGAGGCGTTCAAACGGGGTAGAGTATCAACTGCCGATTTGCCTTGCCCAGGCCGTTCATTGTCCATGTACAAAGATGTACGGATAATGGCAACGCACAGTGGAAACCTTGGGTGATTATTTCGAAGGTCTGTAACCGGTGGAGACCTGTCCTTTGTACGTAGTCTTGTGTATTTGCTGCCTATACCATAATAAAACAATGTTTACCAATGGTGCCCTATATTTCAAAATGCATATCTTAGATTTTCCGTGTTTTCTCCTGTTCGCGAGAAAAAATAATAGTTGCCATGACTTGTGACTCGACCCTCGTACATAATAAAAGTAATAATAATAATAATAATAATAATAATAATAATAATAATAATAATAATAATAATAATAATAATAATAATAATGTTATTTTGCTTTACGTCCCACTAACTACTTTTGCGGTCTGCGGAGATGCTGAGGTGCCGAGATTTAGTTCCACAGGAGTTATTTTACGTGTCAGTAAACCTACCGACACGAGACTGACGTATTTGAGCACTTTCAAATACCACCGGACTGAGCCTGGATCGAACCTGCTGAATTGGGCCCAGAAGACCAGCGCCTCAACTATCTGAGCCTCTCAGTCCCTCGATTTCAAAGAATTTTTACTCTTGATGACATGTGCTGCGGGTCAATCTTTCTCCCAAAAAACATTATCAGATAGCGGTTTTTTCAGGCGAAGCGACGTTATAATTTGTTTGAATTTGTCGTAATTCAGCCAGCCCCGGTTAGGGGTCTACCTTACAAGGGCTGCTACTGAGCTAGGAACTATACTGTTCCATATCCCAGTCTGTATTAATAGTGGATTTTTTCTAAATTTGTGCGAACGTAGGGGATAAGGCATCGTCTGTTATGAAAGAAACCGGAAAAACGCCTGTTCAGGTTTACTAAGTTCTAGCAGCGTTGAGGCGCGTGTCTTCTGCGGCATATCGAAGATTACTCGTCCGGCTCCATGGCTAAATGGCTAGCGTGCTGGCCTTTGGTTGAATGGGCTCCGGCTTCGATTCCCGGCCGGTTCGGGGATTTTAACCTTAATTGGTTATTTCCACCGGCTCCCTGCATAAATCGGTTGGCATTTAAGGGTGCTCAAATAAAATACACTTGTGTCAGAAAAATAGTTAATTTCCCATTTTGACAAGAGATTTAATTGAAGCTACGGGTGCTATCTTCTTAGTCCTAGACCGTTGCTATCCTAGCGCCTACCGAGCTCGATAGCTGCAGTCGCTTAAGTGCGGCCAGTATCCAGTATTCGGGAGATAGTAGGTTCGAACCCCATTGTCGGCAGCCCTGAAGATGGTTTTCCATTTTCACACCAGGCAAATGCTGGGGCTGT
The DNA here is from genome assembly GCF_040414725.1 of Anabrus simplex. NCBI lineage: Eukaryota > Metazoa > Arthropoda > Insecta > Orthoptera > Tettigoniidae > Anabrus > Anabrus simplex. Next base: position 85,498,138 of record NC_090272.1, on the reverse strand, counting down.
ACCTTAATTAAGGCCACGACCGCTTCCTTCCAACTCCTACGCCTTTCCTATCCCATCGTCGCCATAAGACCTATCTGTGTCGGTGCGACGTAAAGCCCCTAGCAAAAAAAAAAGAGTTATCTGTGTCGGTGCGACGTAAAGCAACTAGCAAAAAAAAAATTAGCAATATCCTAGCGCCGCCATGAGTTAGTGCAACGTAAATCAAGTAGCAAAAATTAACTCTGGCTATGTTGGTGTTTCCGCAAAAAGTAGATAAAAACTGGGTGCAAATCGTAGCCAGTAAACAACTAGCTGAGCAGAATATATTGAAACATACATAATAGCTTTTAAATTCGTTTTCCTGCCCACTGTGTTGGGTGATGGAGCTAATTAGACCTGTAATTGATATGCACGGTCAGGTAAACACTGTGCACGATTAATATGAATATTTTAATTATCTCAACTTATAAACATGTTTGCGGGAATTACCCCTTGTTTTGTTTTGTGTTGCAGTCGTATAGCAGTTAATAATAATCTCTGTGCTCCGTTGGGAGGTAATATAACTGCAGAAGATACCTCTGGCCATGATAATAACATGTTATTTGTTTTTCTTTCCACTAATTACATTTTTAATGGGTTTGGGAGACGGCGAGTTGCCAGAATTTTGTCCCGCAGGAGTTATTTTACGTGCCAATAAATCTGCTGATACGATCCTGGCCCAGTCCGGTGGTATTTTAAAGTGCTTAAATACGTCAGCCTCGCGTCTGTAGATTTACTGGCTCGTAAAAGATTTCCTGCGGGCCTACATTCCGGCACCTCGGCGTCTCCGAAAACCGTAAAAGTAGTTAGTGGGACGTAAAGCAAATAATATCATTATTATAAACCTCCCTAAAAAGGTCACGGCTGCCTCCTACCCAGTTCTTGCCTAAACTGCTCACATTCTCATGGCGTGGATGATAGGTTGATCGTTATCCCCTGATGTCTCGTGAATAAAAATACTCGTAGATACACGCTCCAGTACATCCTCTTGTGGGTGGAGATGGTAGAATAGGCCTAACCCCACTGTATCCACTGCCTGTCGTAAGAGGTGACTAAAAGGGGGTTTCAAGGGCTCTTACTTGGAAGCGTGGATTGGCAACCACGGGGCCCTTAGCTGAGTCCTGGCATTGCTTCTGCTTGTGTCAGGTTCCTCACTTTCGTGTATTATATCCGACCTCTCTTGGTCAGCTCTTGTTCTTTTCCGACCCTACCTTTCGTGGCCCTTGCCTTTCTTTGGCCGATACCTTCATTTTTCGAAGTGTCGGAGCCCTTCCAACTCTCCCTCTGATTAATGTTAATAGAGGATGGTTGCATAGTTGTACTTCCTCTCAAAACAACATTCACCACCACCACCACCACCACCACCACCACCACCACCACCGCTCCTGTATATTATCTGTTGGGTGGGAGGAGAATGCTTCCATTCTCAACCCGAGTCTGGAGGTCTGTTAAACAATAAGCCGACAAACTACAAATATTTTCTTATTAAAATATGTTACTGTCCGCTTCTGTGGTCTAGTGGTTAGTGTGATTTACCTGCCATCCCCGGACAACCGGGTTCGATTCCCGGCTCCGCTACGGAATTTGAAAAGTGGTACGAGGACTGGAACAAGGTCCACTCAGCCTCGGGAGGTCAGCTGAGTAGATGGGGTTCTATTCCCACCTCAGCCATCCTCAAAGTGGTTTTCTGTAGTTTCCGACTTCTCCAGGCAGATGCCGGGATGGTATCTAACTAAGGTCACGGCCACTTCCTTCCCTCTTCCTTGTCTATCCCTTCCAATCTTCCGATCCCCCACAAGGCCCCTGTTCGGCATAGCAGGTGAGGCCGCCTGAACGAGGCACTGGTCTTCCTTCCCAGTTGTATTCCCGACCAATTGTCTCACGCTCCAGCACACTGCCCTTGAGGTGGTAGGAGTGGGATCCCTCGCTGAGTCTGGGGAAGAAACCAACCCAATAGGGTAGCCGGATTAAATAAATAAATAAATAAATAAATAAATAAATAAATAAATAGATAAATAAATAAATGAATAAATAAATATGTTATTATTTATAGCGAAGAATGTAGTAAAGTAGGACCTTCGTTCGTTCGTTCGTTAGAAAATGCAACTCGTTTCGGAAAACAAGAAAGAACCACTCGTCGCAAGCGAGAGGAGAGCTTTATAAGTTACTACTGAGTTCGACCGAGTAGCACCAACACTTATCATTGATACATGCCACAATTTTCTTCTCCCAGCTAGTTCTAGGGTCATAAGAACTGTACTGCCTCGTTTTCGCTTTGGCCGGATGTCCGATCTCCCTGAGGTGAAAAATACGAATCCAGGATTTGAATCTCGACCGTCTGAGTGGGAAGTCAGAAGCTAACTGACTACGGTATAATAATTTCGTACCGAGCTCGATAGCTGCAGTCACTTAATTGCGGCCGGTATCCAGCATTCGGGAGATAGTGGGTTCGTATCCCACTGTCGGCAGCCCTGAAGGTGGTTTTCCGTGGTTTCCCATTTTCACACCAGGCAAATGCTGGGGCTGTACCTTAATTAAGGCCACGGCCACTTCCTTCCCACTACTAGCCCTTTCCTGTCCATCGTCGCCGTAAGACCTATCTGTGTCGGTGCGACATAAAGCAACTTGCAAAAAAATGATAATAATAATTTCGTGCGGTTATTTCTAGTCGAGTGCAACCCTTGTAAGGCATACCCTCCGATGAGGGTGGGTGGCACCTGCCATGTGTAGGTAACTGCGTGTTATTGTGGTGGAGGATAGTGTTATGTGTGGTGTGTGAGTTGCAGGGATGTTTGGGACAGCACAAATACTCAGCCCCCGTTCCAATGGAATTAACCAATGAAGGTTAAAATCCCCGACCCGGCCGGGAATTGAACCCGGAACCCTCTGAACCGAAGGCCAGTACGTTCACCAAACAGCCAACGACAGACTACGGTAATCACGATGGTTGGTTTCCTCATCAGGGGAGCGACAATGAATGCTGCCAGTTACTGTGACCCACTGGATAGTTTGCAGGTAGCAGAAAACGGTCTGGATTTCTCTAAACAGGCGTGGTGTTGCTGTATGACAACGCGAGCCCACACGCAGTCAACATCATACGTACAGTATTAGGGCGCTTCCGGTGGGAGGTACTGGACCATCCTCCTTACATTCCGGACGTGGCACCCAATACACATCTGTTTGGATTGCTGAAGAAAAGAAACATCTGGATGGTAGGCGATTCAAAGATGGTATGACCATTCAGCATGGCGTCATAACGTAGCTTCAGGGACTGCATGCACATTCCTTCCATGTCAGTATCGATGTTTGCTGTTTGCTTTCCGTCGCGCCGACACAGATGGGATAGGAAAGGCTTAGGAATGGGAAAGAAGCGGCCGTGGTGTGAAAATGGGAAACCACGGGAAACCATATTCAGGGCTGCCGACAGTGGGGTTCGAACCCACTATCTCCCGGATGCAAGCCGACAGCTGCGCGCCCCTAATCGCACGGCCAACTCGCCCGGTGGTATCGATATTTTGGAGTACCATTGGAACAAGTGTTTGGACAAGGATGATGAGTGTTGAAGATCAATGCGTATCAGTGCCCTATTATTGTATATCACTTCGTCATTCAACCAATCATTCAGTCACCACTGATATGCATTTAGGGCTGTCGCGCAACTGGCAGACAAGATGCGACTACGCTTTAAAAGTGAATCCGTACAAGGCGGAAACTATCAACAGAGTTCTTGTGACCCCATTAATACCTGGGATAAGAAATGCTTTAAAGCATTTAGGACAATCCCCTAAGTGGTAGATTCACCCTCATTTATTTAATTAGTCTTTTCTTGATTGATCTCAAAGATCTTGGAAAATTATCGAAAATTTCCCTTCGTAAACTATTCCAATCCTTAATATTTGCCCCAATATGTTCTCTTAAATTCCAACTTTATCTTCATATTATGATCTTTCCTACTTTAAAAATCTCCATACAGGCTAATTTGTGTACCAACACCATTCCACGCTTTTTTTACAATCTGCTTTTCGTCGACCCGTGCAGAGTTCGTTTTACTGCCAAGTTGAACTTGGGAAGTTCCTACAAAAAGGTGAACTAATCTTTGGAGCTTTAATGCTACCGGTTTCTGTACTTATATCGCTAATTTACCGCTGTAATCGATGCGTTTTTAGAACATGTACTACAGGCGCCCGCATGTAACAGTGAATGACCCCTTCATCTTCTTACTTCCTGTGTTACGGTCGTGTCCTGCGTGTGCGAGTTAACTACTCACAGGGGACTTTGTTTACCTCCACATACACACACAGAGAAGGCCTTGCTCATACGCATATTCGACTGTTTTCACAGTTGTCGCCTTACAACAGTACGCTTGGCTCGTGCACAACTAACCATCCTCTGGACTTCAGCTACATGGTAGATGGGTGGAATTTTGCCCGTGGCATTTATGTCTTGTTTTGAACGTGTAACTAAGCATACCGTGGCTAACAGGCTGTGAAGGTATACAGTATATGGAAATACACTGACTGACAGTGACAATGCAACACCAAGGAGGAGTGGTTCGAAAGGGATGAAAGTTGGGGAAAAAACAGAGACGGCACGGATGAATAATTGATGTTTATTTCAAACCGATATGCAGGTTACACAATGCGCACGGCATCGACTCAGTAGGATGTAGGACCACCGCGAGCGGCGATGCACGCAGAAACACGTCGAGGTACAGAGTCAATAAGAGTGCGGATGGTGTCCTGAGGGATGGTTCTCCATTCTCTGTCAACCATTTGCCACAGTTGGTCGTCCGTACGAGGCTGGGGCAGAGTTTGCAAACGGCGTCCAATGAGATCCCACACGTGTTCGATTGGTGAGAGATCCGGAGAGTACGCTGGCCACGGAAGCATCTGTACACCTCGTAGAGCCTGTTGGAAGATGCGAACAGTGTGTGGGCGGGCATTATCCTGCTGAAACAGAGCATTGGGCAGCCCCTGAAGGTACGGGAGTGCCACCGGCCGCAGCACATGCTGCACGTAGCGGTGGGCATTTAACGTGCCTTGAATACGCACTAGAGGTGATGTGGAATCATACGCAATAGCGCCCCAAACCATGATGCCGCGTTGTCTAGCGGTAGGGCGCTCCACAGTTACTGTACTGCCGGATTTGACCTTTCTCCACGCCGACGCCACACTCGTCTGCGGTGACTATCACTGACAGAACAGAAGCGTGACTCATCGGAGAACACGACGTTCCGCCATTCCCTCATCCAAGTCGCTCTAGCCCGGCACCATGCCAGGCGTGCACGTCTATGCTGTGGAGTCAATGGTAGTCTTCTGAGCGGACGCCGGGAGTCCAGGCCTCCTTCAACCAATCGACGGGAAATTGTTCTGGTCGATATTGGAACAGCCAGGGTGTCTTGCACATGCTGAAGAATGACGGTTGACGTGGCGTGCGGGGCTGCCACCGCTTGGCGGCGGATGCGCCGATCCTCGCGTGCTGACGTCACTCGAGCTGCGCCTGGACCCCTCGCACGTGCCACATGTCCCTGCGCCAACCATCTTCGCCACAGGCGCTGCACCGTGGACACATCCCTATGGGTATCGGCTGCGATTTGACGAAGCGACCAACCTGCCCTTCTCAGCCCGATCACCATATCCCTCGTAAAGTCGTCTGTCTGCTGGAAATGCCTCCGTTGACGGCGGCCTGGCATTCTTAGCTATACACGTGTCCTGTGGCACACGACAACACGTTCTATAATGACTGTCGGCTGATAAATCACGGTACGAAGTGGGCCATTCGCCAACGCCGTGTCCCATTTATCGTTCGCTACGTGCGCAGCACAGCGGCGCATTTCACATCATGAGCATACCTCAGTGACGTTAGTCTACCCTGCAATTGGCATAAAGTTCTGACCACTCCTTCTTGGTGTTGCATTTGCTCTGTCAGTCAGTGTATCATTAAATTCGTTACGGTAACGGTTCGTCCAAGTGAAAAATGCATTCTGATATATTGATCTATTGTCTTCTGGTATGGGATAAAACAAATTATTTAGTCACTGACTTGCCTCTGTCTCATCCTTGACTTTGACGATATGAAAGAGACTGAGGTATGGACGATGCCAGTAATGCCGTCCCTTACACAGCCAGTCCCTGTTTTGAATGTCGCTGAGAGAGTCGGTTAGCAACCATCCTCTGAATAACGTTAGTCAGAGAGAAAAATGGAAAGGATCCGACACTTCGAAAAATGAAGAAATACAAGGGCCGCAAGCGGAGCCTCCGTGGCTCAGACGAAAGCGCGTCGGCCTCTCACCGCTGGATACCGTGGTTCAAATCCCGGTCACTCTATGTGAGATTTGTGCTGGACAAAGCGGAGACGGGACAGGTTTTTCTCCGGGTACTCTGGTTTTCCCTGTCATCTTTAATTCCAGCAACATTCTCCATTATCATTTCATGGCATTTATCAGTCATTCGTAAATCACTTTGGGAATGGCGACCCCATCGTACTAATAGCCTATATAGGGTTCATTCATTACATCCCTGACCCGGTCAAAGACTGGAAAACAGGTTGTAGGTTTTCATTTTCACAAGGGCCACAAAGGGCGTGAACATGAAAGACTCCCGAGCCCTGAAATGCTCTATTGGCGTCGGGGTCGGAAAAGAACAAGAGTTGACCAAGGGAGTTCGAACAGGATAGATCAGGGCCTCTCAGGGTGCATGCGCCTGGTACATGCACTGTGCACGGTGCAAAAGATGACTTCGCTTGGTTGGCCAGAGTGCAAACCCCCACTCCTCGATTTTGAGCAATAGCGCTGTGTCTCTTTCTCCACGCCTGTCTCGCTCGCTCCCCCTGTCTCCCTCTTCCTCACTTGCTCCGTAGCGCTCCAAATCCGAGCCGAGTTTAGCCGAGTAGCCCAGAGACGAAGCGTTGGTCGGAGCCGAGCCGAGTGGAACCGATGCGGAGTGCACGGAGCTATTGTCCCTCGACGATTTGCACGCGTGAGATTTTGGGCGTTTGAGAGGTCCTGGGATAGATGGATGTGAGGAGCCTGACACAAGTAAGTGGAAGCAACGTCAGGACTCAGCTAAGGCCCCCGTGGTCGTCAACCGACTCTCCCAAATTGAAGTTGAGAGCCGCTGGAGCCGCATTTGGTCATCTCTTACGACAGGGGATAACGTGGGTGTTATTGTACCGCCCCTACCCACAGAGGGTAATGGGGGGCATTCATTCGGTTTGGCAGACAGATATGTAATAGCAACTTCTGGCTTGTCGAGGAAAACAACAGGAAGCTACCTCAGTCCTCAATTCCCTAGAACAACTCTTCAATGACACCTAGGACTTCTATGGCAGCTGTTGGCGGAATTGTTGAGGATCAAACTAGCCTCCGGGCTGTTAACCCAGCATACAACAGATAGATTGGTAAGTAATAATAATAATAATAATAATAATAATAATAATAATAATAATAATAATAATAATAATAATAATAAGGCCCGAATTTTATGTTTTTATAAAAGCAATGTTAATTTTCTGTTATCAGAGATTGAAAAAATGAATGAAAACCTACAACCTGTTTTCCAGTCATTGACCGGGTCAGGGATGAAATGAATGAAGCAGATATAGGCTATTAGTATGATGGGGTCGCCACTCCCAAAGTGATGTATTAATGAATGATAGATGCTATGAAATGAGAATGGAGAGTGTTGCTGGAATGAAAGATGACAGGGAAAACCGGAGTACCCGGAGAAAAACCTGTCCCGCCTCCGCTTTGTCCAGCACAAATCTCACTTGGTGTGACCGGGATTTGAACCACGGTATCCAGCGGTGAGAGGCCGACGCGCTGCCGTCTGAGCCACGGAGGCTCTTATCAGAGATTCTAGGTTTAAAATAATTTAGCTTTTTATAGAAATGATATTTTACGAATGACATGTCTCTAGACAAAAATAATTAGAAAGATATACATCATGGCATAATTATACTAATCTTTTACTGCATTTTGTAAACTGTTTGTAGAGAATCAATTGCATGTCCGGTTCCTTGGCCGAGTGGTCAGCGTTGAGGTATTCGGTTCAGAGGGTCCCGAGTTCGATTCCCGGCCGGGTCGGGGATTTTAATCGCGTCTGATTAATTATTCTGGCTCGGGGACTGGATGTTTGGGTTTGTCCGAACACTTTCCTCTTCACATTCAGACTACACATTGCGCTATCAACCACGCCACGCAATGGTGATTAACCTACATCCCCCCACATAAGTTTGGAGTCAGGAAGGACATCCGGCCATAAAACAGGACCAAATCCACGTGTGTGTGCTAGACACTTCGAACCCGCGACTGCACAGATGTGGGAAAAGCGGCAGAAGAAGGAGAAGAAGAAAATCAATTAGATATACAGAATAATGGAGTTGCTGTTTATTAGCAAATACAGTGTAACGGAGCAAAATTCCAGCATAGTTATTTAGATTTACTTAATTACTTGTTTTTGAGAGACTTACCACAACTTTTTTCTCCTCACAAGGCATATTCGCGAAATGCCTGACTGATAATGGTATAAAAGCAAAAGTACTATAGGAGGTTCAGCTGTAATTTTTTACGTTAAACCACTAGCAAAAAAGAAATAACGTATATATTATTAACGTACCTTCAACTACGTCTTAATATCGGAATTTTGCTGTGAAGAAAATTATTTAATTTACTAACAAGAGTATCTCGTACTTCAGCACTCTTGAATGGCAGTCAATTGCTCCAGGATTCGATTACACAAGCTTGGGTTTGGAAGACAAGCGTATTACCAGTTTAATAAGGAGTAATCATAAATAAATAAATAAATAAATAAATAAATAAATAAATAAATAAATAAATAAATAAATCTCCTCAGAACTTTGTGTTTCTTTCTTAATCTGTTTACCCTCCAGGGTTGGTTTTTCCCTCGGACTCAGCGACGGATCCCACCTCTACCGCCTCAAGGGCAGTGTCCTGGAGCATGATTCATTGGGTAGGGGTTAAAACTGGGGAGAATGACCAGTACCTCGCCCAGGCGGCCTGACCTGCTATGCTGAACAGGGGCCTTGTGGGGGGGGGGGGGATGGGAAGTTTGGAAGGGATAGACAAGGAAGTGGAAGGAAGCGGCCGTGGCCTTAAGTAAGGTACCATCCCGGCATTTGCCTGGAGGAGAAGTGGGAAACCACGGAAAACCACTTCCAGGATGGCTGTGGTGGGAATCGAACCCACCTCTAGTCAGTTGACCTCCCGAGGCTGAGTGGACCCCGTTCCACCCCTCGTACCACTTTTCAAATTTCGTGGCAAAGCCGGGAATCGAACCCGCGCCTCTGGGAGGTGGCAGCTAATCACACTACACCACAGAGGGAGACTTTGTGTTTCAAAAGTTAAAACTTGACAACTCGATCTCATGGTAGTGTGTTTTCTTTCTAATATTGAATCTGTGTTACCTAGCGAGTTAGCTGCCGGTGCGTGCTGTGTGGTTGTTAACTTATATTCGGGAAATCTTTGGTTCGAACCCCGTTATCGGCAGCTCTGAAGAGGGTTTTTCCACGGCTTCCCATTTTCACACCACCTACCGAGTTAACGAGTTGTAAATCGTTTTGAAGTGGTGCCTGCCAAATTGGACTGCCGTCTAGTAAAGAAAGCGGAATCCTTCTATCAGATTTCCCCCTCCCTGGTGCGATCTCTTGTGAGAACTCTGTTGCAACATGCCTCTGTTTTACGACCGGATGCCCTTCCTAACACCAACTCTACAAGGAGTGATGGTTGTATGTATATGAGACAAACACAAACACTCAGTCCTCGAGCAGACCCGGGCACTCTGAAACAAAGACCGTGATAGTGACTGTTCAGCCAAGGACTCGGGCTGAACGATTCCTATAGCTGAGCTAACTTAATTTAATAAGGTGACACGGAGTGTGCCAACGGCAATGACATACTTTCTCAGACTTAAGACTTTCCTTCAAAAATCGGCTTTCTCAACCAAAATCGAACCCAGGAAATTAAGGCCATGAATCGAACATTCTACAGGCAGCTGAAGAACATGAGTTACTTGAGGCAAAGGGAACTTATATAGTTTATGGGAACTGTATGACAGCGGTATCTCATCCTACTTCCTGTGAGGTGGTGAGTCATGCGTGAGAATATCTGATCAGAGGCGGCTTTGTTTACGCCTCTCAAAACACACAGGGGAGGCCATGCTCTCACGCTTATTCTACTGTATTCAAAGCCGTTGCTTTGTTTCAATTAAGAAAGTGTCAGTCGACATCCGATTGAGGTAAACAAAAACAACTATCGTGGTATTTCATTGATCAGGCAAGGTATTCGCTGGTATTTTGGAAGGGAGATTGCGATCAGTGGTTGAGAGTAAGATTGATGAAAACCAGTGTGGTTTTAGACCACAGAGGGTTTGTCAGGATCAGATTTTCAGTATGCGCCAGGTAATTAAAAAGAATAAATAAATAAATAAATAAATAAATACATAAATAAATAAATAAATAAATAAATAAATAAATAAATAAATAAATAAATAAATAAAATCTTACGTGTTTCTGTGGTGATTGACAGTGTGTTGTGTTGCATGTAAATAAAGAAGATATGTATAAGACCACACAAGTACCCAGTTCCCGAGCCAAAGAAATTGATCAGACGTGATTAAAATTCCATGACCTGGCCGGCAATCGATCGTGAGATCCTCAATAATGAAGGCAGGCTTTTCAATCAGAAGCCAGATAAACAATGAAGGCTATCTTTAGGTATTCGAATGTTCCTTATGTTTGCATATGAGTGCATAAACTATTGTAGCTGACTGTGGTTTATATTGTGCTGAGTATATATCATCCGATCTCCTATTATGATAAACCATAATGAATGATTAATTGCTGTTGATGGAACCCATTGTTCTGCCTGCGAGTTTCTCCGAGTCAACGATGATTGATGGTTCTCTACTTGAAATTTCCTTCCATCGATTAAACTGCTTCGTCGGGCGTGGAACAAAGCAAATCCTGGATTGATTTTTTGATTGTACACGTGCAATAATTATTGAATCTACGGAAGTACCTTTGCTCACCTAACGACATGATGGAATGGGGGCGCTACCAGGCGCGAGAAGCTTAAAAAGTAGAAATCTAGCCTGGCTTTGTCTGCAATCGTGGGAGGAAGATACTGGAATGATTTCTTCTTCTTCTTCTTCTTCTTCTTCTTCTTCTTCTTCCATTCGTGTCCCCACACTCTGATGGATTCGCGGGTGCGAATAGTGTCGCATATGTATACTGGGCCCTATTTTACGATCGGATGCCCTTTCTGACGCCAACCCGATATGGAGGGATATGTTAAGTATTGCGCGTTTCTGTGGTGGCTGTTAGTGTGTTGTGTGTACTGTGTATAAAGAAGACTGTCCGGCTCTTTGGCTGAATGGTCAGCGTAGTGGTCTTCGGTTTAGAGGGCTCCGGGTTCAATTCCTGGTCGGGTCGGAGATTTTAACCTTAAATGGTTAATTCTCTTGGCTCGGGGACTGGGTGTTTCTACAGGGTTTTTCACATAAACTAAGACCGGATGCACGGTGTTGCCTCAGTGCGCGGCCGCCCTGCTTTTAGCGTGTGTACAATCTTACATGAAATCTTACCGTACCTTATAAAAGATGCTGAAAGTGTCGTCCTTCCTGGGTTATACCAGCATTTTATCTGGTAAGCACATTCTGCCGCCTCTGTGGTGTAGTGGTTAGTGTGATTAGCTGCCACCCCGGAGGCCCGGGTTCGATTCCCTCTCTGCCACGAAATTTGGAAAGTGTTACGAGGGCTGGAACGCTGTCCACTCAGCCTCGGGAGGTCAACTGAGTAGAGGTGGGTTCGATTCCCATCTCAGCCATCCTGGAAGTGGTTTTCCGTGGTTTCCCAGTTCTCCTCCAGGCAAATACCGGGATGGTACCTAACTTAAGGCCACGGCCGCTTCCTTCCCTCTTCCTTGTCTGTCCCTTCCAATCTTTTCATCCTCCCGCATAGCCCTTGTTCAGCATAGCAGGTGAGGCCGCCTGGGCGAGGTACTGGTCATCCTCCCCAGTTGTATCCCCCGACCCAGAGCCTGAAACTCTAGGACACTGCCCTTGAGGCGGTAGAGGTGGGATCCCTCGCTGAGTCCGAGGGAAAAACCAACCCTGGAGGGTAAACAGATTAAGAAAGATAGATAGAACCACATGCTGGCCGACGCGAATGAGTTCTGCCACTGTAATGTTTCTGATTTAATTCGTAATGTGCCCGACTCGTTGGCTGAATGGTCAGCGTACTGACCTTTCTGTTCAGAGGGTCCCGGGTTCGATTCCCGGCCGGGTCGGGGATTTTAACCTTCATTGGTTAATTCCAGTGGCCCGGGGGCTGCATGTTTTGTGCTGTCACCAACATCTCTACAACGCACACGCCATACATAACACTAACCTCCAACCTAATAACACGCAGTTCCCTACAAATGGCAGATGCCGCCCACAATAATCAGATGGTCTGCCTTACAAGTGCTGGACTCGGCTAGAAATAGCCACACGAAATTATTATTAATTCGTAATGTTTCCTTTCAGTTCCTCCAATGTGTGAGGATTTGTTCGATACACTTTTTCTTTCAGTTTACACCACAAGTAAATATCACACTGTTAGATCTGGAGAAAGAGGGGAAAATAGACCAGCACTGGTCACTCTGTCTGCAAACACTTCGGAGATTATAAGAAGGGAATCTTCTGCTGTATGAGCAGGAGCTGAATCTTTTTTTTTTTTTTTATTCCGTTAAGTGATGGAAGAACGGGGTCAAAATCTCATCCTTGTGCCTCTCTGCATTTACTGTCGTCTCGAAAGGAAAAAGGCCCAATTACTCGTCTTGCACTAACAGCATACTAAACATCAATCTTCCTCTCATAATGAGGGCGGGGGCCGATGACCTTAGATGTTAGGTCCCTTTAAACAAGCAGCAGCAGCAGCAGCAGAATAATGAGGGACTTCATGAACACCATTAGGATTTTCTGCACATCAATAGCGATTATATGAATGGAACTCCAACATTCAGTTTATAGTATTCTTTCTCTGTTCAATTTCTATGCACCTGCTTTATATGAACATTCATCGCATGTACCTTAACACTATTCACAATAGTTATTAAAGTTACTCCTTCTAATTTTGTATACGGCATGTATCACAAATTATGAAATTATGAAACGATTACAATAAATAATACCCTCTCCCTAATCTATGATTTTCGAGATTAAGGGAGACGGGTATCTTGAATCTTGAATCTTGACATCAATAGCGAGAGTTATGACTGTTCACAGGACCATTAAGATGAAACCAGAACTTTCACATACGGTGTTGTAATGATAACTATCCCATCTTGTTAACGGCTGAGATTCAGACTGGCTACTCATGCTTGCCAGGTCGAATACGAGCAGGCTGCTTGCAAGGTCAGGAACTATGCGCGCACCTCCCATATTGCTGCTTACGTGTCGGAGAGTTAAAACGCCGCTTCGACAGTCTTAGATTATATGAGAAACACTGTACTGTCCCTGACATCCCTGTGACTCACACTCCACACACAACACTGTCCTCCACTACAATAACACGCAGTTTCCTACACGTCCACCCTCGTCGGAGGGTCTGCCGTGCATGGGCTGCGCCAGGCTAGCAATAGCCACACGAAATTGCAGTTATTATGAGGAAGAATGTGTTGGAACAAACATAAAAACAAGTGGCCGAGTTAAAAGAAATAACTAGACGCTGTTAAAAACCTCGACCCGGCCTGGAATCAAACGTGGGACCCAATGAACCAAAGGTATTTTTTCTGATCATTGAACCGAGGAGCCGGACTGGACTGATACCTTACTACGGACACGAATATTTCGTTTTATGTTGGCTATCTTACAAATCTTGTGGTTATAGAATAGAGTATACTGGGTGAGTTGGCCGTGCGGTTAGGGACGCGCAGCTGTAAGCCTGCATCCGGGAGACAGTGGGTTCGAACCCCACTGTCGGCAGCTCTGAATATGGTTTTCTGTGATTTTCCATTTTTACACCAGGTAAATGCCGGGGCTGTACCTTAATTAAGGCCACGGCCGCTTCCTTCCACTTCTAGACCTTTTTTTTTATCCCATCGTCACCATAAGACCTATCTGTGTCGGCGCGACGTAAAGCAAATTGTTTATAATATATACTTACGCAGTATTCCCTTTCATTTGCAAGAGGTGGCATTTCGGCCCTCAAATTGATAGACTGAGTTGGTGAACACAGGACCCCCAGCTGAATCTGACACCATTTGTACTTGTTGCAGACTCCTCACTTTCATTTTTCCTATCCGATCTCTGTCAACCCCTAAAGTCCCAAGAAGCCCTTAATTTTCACGCCAGTCATGGTCGTTCAGTTCCCTTTGCGGTAGCTTCGTTCTTCGACGTATCAGATCTCTTTTCTCTCTTCTGAACAGACTTTTAGAGGGGGATGTCATCTAGTTGTACTCCCCCTTAAAAAAAATAATCAGATAGTGTTAATGGTGAGATGTCCGCCTCGTTGGCCGAATGGTCAGCGTACTGGCCTTCGGTTCAGAGGGTCCCGGGTTCGGTTCCCGGCCAGGTCTGGGATTTTAACCTTCATTGGTCAATTCCAGTAGCCCGGGGGCTGGGTGTTTGTGTTGTCCCCAACATCCCTGCAACTCATACACCACACAAAACACTATCCTCCACCACAATAACACGCAGTTACCTACACATGGCAGATGCCGTCCACCCTCATCGGAGGGTCTGCCTTACAAGGGCTGCACTCGGCTAGAAATAGCCACACGAATTATTATTATTATTAATGGTGAGATGGCGTGGAATTACATTAGTAGAGGAATAAGCTTGACTGGAACTTTTTAAATGTAAGATAGATCATAATATGAAGATAAAGTTGGAATTCAAGAGGGCTAACTGGGGCAAGTATTTAGAAGATTAGGGATTGGAACGATTCACCGAGGGAGATGGTCAATAAATTTCCGAATTTGAAATTATTCAAGAAAAGACTACGTGAACAACTGATAGGGAATCTGCCACCAGGGTGACAGCCCTAAATGCAGATCTGTGTTAAACGGAAATGGATAACACTACCGCAAATAACACCGAGATGTGTGTTTACGGGCTAGAAGACAGCAGGAATCGTGGGCGCCACTGTTAATTCATTATGTGTACCTGGAATGACCCCGTAAAACGAGTACAGAAACGCAGAACACGTACTATAAAACAGGAGGTGGACGCTGTTAAAAAAAAATTCTTACGTGACATTCGAACCTCCTACCTCGAGCACTGTCCACTATCGCGTATTTCCCCACCCGCATGCCATGTGAGCTATTGCGAGACTTGACTTACGGCGCCCACTTCCCAGCCTATACAGTACCGTGCTCCCAATGGCGCAAAAGCCCCGAAGAGTCTTGGCCTACCAAGCGAGCGTTGCTCAGCCCGAAGGCCTGCAGATTCCGAGATGTATGTAGTCAGCACGACGAATCCTTTCAGCCGTTATTCTTGGCTTTTTAGACCAGGGCCGCTATCTCACCGTCAGATAGCTCCTCAATTGTAATCACATAGGCTGAGTAGTCCTCGAACTAGCTCTCAGATCCAGGTAAAAATCCCTGAGCTGGCCGGGAATTGAGGCAGGCGCGCTACCCCTACACCGCGGGACCGGCCTCGATTAACAACCATGCACTAAAAGCTAAAAATAGTTTTTTTTGTAGAGCATACTTTAGTGACAACGGGGTCCCTAACTGAGTGTAACATGGCTTCCACTCATTTGTGCTCGACTCCTTTTACTTCTGCTGTCACCGGGTGAGTTGGCCGTGTGGTTATGGGCGCGCAGCTGTGAGCTTGCATGCGGGAGATAGTAGGTTCGAACCTCACTGTCGGCAGCCCTGAAAATGGTTTTCCGTGGTTTCCCATTTTCACACCAGGCAAATGCTGGGGCTATACCTTAATTAAGGCCACGGCCGCTTCCTTCCCACTCCTAGACCGTTCCTAACCTATCATCGCCATAAGGTCTATGTGTGTCGATGCAGCGTAAAGCAACTAGCAAAAAAATAATAAAAATAAAAAAACTTCTGCTGTCCGACGTTCCTTGATCCTCTCCCGCCTGTGTTACGTTTAAGAAACAGGAATTCCTTCTGTTTATGCCCTTCATAGTTCATGAGCCGTAGCCGTGTTGAAACACCGGATCCCGTGAGATCTCCGATGTTAAGCAACATTGGGCGCGGTCAGTATTTGGATGGGTTGCCACGCACTGTTGGTGTGGGGGTAAGGGAATGGAGGAGCGGAAAGGAACTGGCCACCCTACCGTACATAAACTCCGGCTCAGGCACACCTCTGTGGAGGTTCGGACCTGCCCTCGGGCAGAATACACCCTTACCTTACCGTAGTTAATGACTGAATTTAGCCGATATCCTTTCTGTTTGAAGAGCCAGAACTATTTCTCCTCATTACGAGGAGGTTGTGGTTTTACCTTTTTGACAATTAGAAGAGTGTCGGGCTTCGGATGTAATCGGATATTTGATGAGCGGGAAAAAGTGCATTTGACACTGTACAGTATCGTGCGTTGTGGGCATGTAAAAGGTCTCTGGTAACATATTTAAAGTTTATCCGACTATATTAATAAAACTTGTACGGCTCCCTGGATGAATGGTCAGCGTAGTAGCCTTTCTTTGTGGGGTGGTGGGGATTTGATTCACGGCCGGGTCGGGGATTTTAATTTCGTCTGGTTTATTTCTCTGGCTCGAGAGCTGAATGTTTGTGTGGGTCTTAAATGTATACGTTCAATTCATCAAGTCAATTAATAATTTTAAAAAATACAAAATTGTAGCTGGCTGCATGGTTGATAAAACCGAAAACCATTTAAAAAATATATTAAATCTAGCAATAGATTGTCCACTTTCTGTGCCATCTGATGGAGTAAAATGAATAAGAAATTAATACGCAGACATTACTATTGGAGGCGCGAATAATGTAGTAGCTTTGCGGTTGGCTTTCTATCCAGATGACCGAAGTTCGAATTCCAGTCAATCCTAGAGTGAAATCTCTTGGAAAATCACTTGGAAGGGCAACGTGGAAAAACCTGATATGAGCCAAGTGGGTCTAGTCCCTCGACATTTTAAAAAATAAGTGGATAAACTGAAGAAGGAGGATGATACCCATTCGTTGTTTTGTCTTTAAAAATAAAAAAATAAACTGCGCTACTTCCACACATCTATGATTCTGTCAGTTTCTCAGGGGCACGTGCAGCTTTCATGTTGTGACCTTCAAACTGCCATTATCGCTCCGTTATCACAGCCTTTTTTCTTGTGTGATAGCAACTTGGAAGTCATGTGTTTTGTATGTTTTTACCTGACCGTTGTTGGCGGTAATGATGCTTGTGAGTTGAACGTTATTTTCATGGGTTCTCCATTTCATCCCCTGAAAATTTTGAAGACGTGTTTACTGTGCCGGAACCGCGAATGTGACAGTGCTTTTCCTGTTCATTATTTCCTTTAAGACTGGTCACGCCTCCCAGCCACATATAGATATGCAGTCCATCAGAACAATCTTCACCGAGCGAGTTGGCCGTATGGTTAGGGGCGCCCAGCTGTGAGCTTGCATTCGGGAGATAGTGGTTCGAAGCCTACTGTCGGCAGCCCTGAAGAGTGTTTTTCGTTTGTTTGCAATTTTCACACCAGGCAAATGCCGGGGTTGTACTTTAAGGCCACGGCCGCTTCCTAACCACTCCTAGCCCTTTCCTATCCCATCGTCTCCATAAGACCTATTTTTGTCGCTGCGACGTAAAGCATCTTGTTTAAAAAAACAAGAAAAAAACAATCTTCGTTGAGTTCATTTTCCTATGCGCGCTTGTAAAGGAAAATGAACCTTACTGTACCATACTGTAGAAATGTATGTTTGTATGACATTCTTTTTTTGCTAATGGCTTTACGTCGCGTCGACACAGATAGGCCTTATGGCGACGATGGGATAGGAAAGACCTAGGAGTTGGAAGGAAGCGGCCGTGGCCTTAATTAAGGCACAGCCCCAGCATTTGCCTGGTGTGAAAATGGGAAACCACGGAAAACCATCTTCAGGGCTGCCGACAATGGGATTCGAACCTACTGTTTCCCGGATGCAAGCTCACAGCCGCGTGCCTCTGACCGCACGGCCAACTCGCCCGGTGTATGGCATATTTACCTTCTCCTAGAGTATGAGGTATTTAAGGTTCATTTTCCTTTACACACACACACACATAGGAAATGGAACTCAACGAGCATTGTTCTGATGGACTTCATATCAATAGGTCGCTGGAAGGCGTGACCACGCTTATAGGAAATAGTGGATAGGAAGAGCATTGTCACATTCGCGGTTTTGACACAGCAGTGACCTTTACAATGGTGCTGCAGTCGCTTCCTTCAGTATCCTACTCCTGTTAAACGACCATGCAATTTCAGCCTTTTAAAGAAAATGATGTTGGTAGGTTTTATTCTGAAGCAAATAGCGGCTAATCTGTTTCCCAGAGAGCTCAAGACGTGCGAAGAAGAGTGACAGACATACTCCCTCAAGACAGAAAATGTACCAATTAGTCTCATTTGATTGTAGTCGTGTCTTCGTCCAGAGGTGGCGCAGCTTTTTTCAGATACACCCATATAGCAGTCACCGTGGCCCAGATCCTCACAGAGTGCGCCGATTTCTCTGGCCTAAGACGGAGCCTCGGCCTGCAGCAAACACTCGAACGCATAATAGCCGATGACGCGACTCCTGCTGATCTCGTCATCCGCTTTGTGTGCGACAGTGGATTATTCAAGGACTTGTAAATTACAAGTGTACTGTTACTCAGGGAACCCACGTTCCCTTTTGATTCGTTAGTAATTTTTCGGCCTAATTCAATAACTTTTTTAAATTTTGTGATGTGTTTCCAAATTCCTTCGTTGAATAAATTATTTTATTTTATTTTAAATTTATATAAAAATCACCACCACCACACCACACCGCCTGTCAATCTTAAATTTCTGGCAGTACCGGAAATCGAACCGGGGCCACTTAGGATGGTAGCTAATAGTCTTAACCCAGGTTTCTTACCATTCTTTTCATTTTGATTCATTTGCCGATTTGCCGACTGCGGTAATTTAATAGCTTCATTTATTTGTGTTGAGGGCCAAGTTTGCGGTTCCACTTTTCATGTTGTGATAGTATTATATTCTTAACCTGGTTTCGATTTGTTCATTTCCTGTATTTAAAAGTCTAAAAAGGAAGGAAACTCTGTATAGACGTATTGAATAAATAAATAAATAAATAAATAAATAAATAAATAAATAAATAAATAAATAAATAAATAAATAAATAAATAAATAAATAAATAAATAAATAAATAAATAAATAAATAGTCCGCCTCTGTGGTGTAGTGGTTAGTGTGATTAGCTGCCACCCCCCGGAGGCCCGGGTTCGATTCCCGGCTCTGCCACGAAATTTGAAAAGTGGTACGAGGGGCGGAACGGGGTCCACTCAGCCTCGGGAGGTCAAATGAGTAGAGGTGGGTTCCATTCCCACCTCAACCATCCTGGAGGTGGTTTGCCGTGGTTTCCCACTTCCCCTCCAGGCAAATGCCGGGATGGTACCGAACTTAAGGCCACCTCCGCTTCCTTCCCGCTCCCTTGCCTATCCCTTTCAATCTTCCCATCCCCCGCCAAGGCCCCTGTTCAGCATAGCAGGTGAGGCCGCCTGGGCGAGGTACTGGTCACCCTCCCCAGTTGTATCCCCCGACCCAGAGTCTGAAGCTTCAGGACACTGCCCTTGAAGCGGTAGAGGTGGGATCCCTCGCTGAGTCCGAGGGAAAAACCAACCCTGGAGGGTAAGCAGAAGAAAAATAAATAAATAAATAAATAAATAAATAAATAAATAAATAAATAAATAAATAAATAAATAATAGTCTTAACTGTTGGAGGCGAGGAGCGAATTTACATTAATAAGGATCATATTATACGTGTTCGTGAAGAAACTCGTTAAAATAACAGCCAATCTCCAGAGGATGGGGGTGCTGTTAACGAGGGAGAACAATACCCGCGCAAATGCTTATAATTTCTTCAGAAGTGGCTCAGTCGTACTGATTAGTTTGTGTCCATGTGTGTTATTGCTGTCTTCGCGAAACTGGTGTTTAATAGCGTGTTTATGATAGATTTGTTTTTTCAAAGTAAACTTGTAAAATGTAGTTTAGTTTCGTGTTGTGTAGAGGAAGGTGAGACCGCGCCCGTTTTGGCTGAAAGCAGTAGCACTATACGCACGTGGTTAGGCTGTGTTTGTGTTGAGTCTCAATCTGTCTGAAACAGAGAATAGTGTCTTTAGAGCGTTTTTGTTAATAAACACGAATCATTTGTACAACTAAGTTGACTGCGAAACCTTTTTTTGTCTGCCCAAGCCTTCTCCCGTTTCCCTATGATGCCCTTCCTGACGTCAACCTCATCAGAGGAGTTAAAAGAGATGAAATGAATGACGTGATATATGATAGTAGGAAGGTGGAGGGTGGAACTCGGTACCGACACATAACCTACTCCTGTCGAATAGCACCAAGGGGTCTGCTCAAAGCTTAACGTCTCCATCCGACGGATGAATCACCATCAACAGTGTCATATACCCTCACTCATATGAACACTGTGGAGAGGTTTGGAATTGAATCCAAGCTTTTGACACGCAATCTAGTAATTCGAAATTGTGTAGGTCTACTACTACCTTCCCTACACTGCCGGCCAACATTCTGATGATGAAAACGTTTTCGACCAACGGGACTTGGACCGGCTAGCCACGGTGTCAGACCGTTTTGACCTCATGGTCACCAGATGGGAACTTTAATTATTGAAAAAATAATCCAAACCAAACCCCATGGCGCAACAGCCTGCGGATAAGGAAGTGTCATACGGAGGCCACACGCCATTGTTATTGATATAGACTGAACAATTTTTACGAATCATCTATAAATGACAAAATATTGTAAACAATAACGGCGAAATTTCGATTTCTGAATGAAGTTGTAACTGAGTCAGATGTTAGAATATATTTGAGAGTGACGCTACACGCCTTTTTCTTTTCTTTTGCATAAATGCTGACTATAGATATTGCACTATATGTTGCAAGGAGATCTGACATATAGAAATGAGTTTCAGCCTTCTGGGCTTAAATGCGTTCCTTTTCACACTGGAAAAGAAATGTTCGAATATTCGGTGAGAAGCAACGATCAACTTATCAAACGGACAATAGGAACTCGATGAGTCGGAAGTGTACATTATCTTTATCCGCGTGTGAGAATAATTGCCATGGAGTAGAAACGTTCCCACTTTCCATTTGCGTCCTACTGTTAATAATATGCAGGCGAAGCATTGTTTCGTTGTAATTGACAGTAAGATATAGCACAGTACTTGAAACATGATCCAGGTCGGTTTAGCATATCACTTATACAGTATTACCAGCATAGTTGATTCGTGGTGCTCCAGTTCATCCGCCTGCACTGCGTTTCACCTGTGAACGATAACGTTCTAGACAGCAACTTTCATTTCCGCTAGCCAAGCCGTTATCTAGGGTTTACCGATGTAGCTCCTGATGAATCTCAATCTCTCGATCAAAGTGGTGGTGGTGGTGGTGGTGATGGTGGTGGTGGTGGTGGTGATTATTGTTTTAAGAGGAAGTACAATTAGATAACCATCCCCTCCTTCCCATCCCTCTACAAGGCCCCTGTTCAGCACAGCAGGTGAGCCACCTGGGCGAGGTACTGATTCTCCTTCCCAGCTGTATACCCCGACCCAATGTCTCAAACTCCAGGACACTGCCCTTGAAGCGGTAGAGTTGGAATCCCTCGCTGAGTCCGAGGGCAAAACCAACCATGGGGGTAAACAGATTAAGAAAGAAAGAAAGATGGAAAGGACACGAAGAAAGACTGAAAGAATAATAATAATAATAATAATAATAATAATAATAATAATAATAATAATAATAAAATGATTCTATTAAACCAAAAATGGCACTGCAAACTTGAAATTTGGAACCCCTTGATTAATCCACTCTCACACGTAAAGTTAATGACGAGAGCAGCAGTATTCCCGTCATCGGCTAGTATGAGTTCTGCGGACCGAAGTTCCGTCTTAGGCCAGAGAGATCGGCACACACTGTTAGGATGTGAGCCATGGCGAATTCGGCATCACAAGAACATAATGGGGGGGGGGGATCTTCTCTCTTCGGGATGTAAGGGCATAAAACTACGGCCTCTCCATGAAGACCGGAAAGAGGACCGCCACACGCCAGTAATTGCTGTAAGCATGTTGGGAATTCGGATAGCCAGCCACTCCGATTCCCAGAAATTTCTTTTTTACGTCGTACCGATACAGATAGATCTTACGATGGGGTAGGAAAGGGCTAGGAGTGCGAGTGAAGTGATCTTGGCCTTAATTAAAGTGTTGAAACATACGCAAACACCCAATCTCCGAGCCAGAATAATTAATCAGACGCGATTAAAATCCCCGATCCGGCCGGGAATCGAAACCGGAAACCTCGGGACAAATTGCCTCAACCCTGAACTTTCATTCAGGGAGTCGGACATATTACTTGAAAAGTATATGTTGTACCGGTCCGACTAGTTGGCTGAATGGTCAGCGTACTACCCTTCGATTCAAAGAGTCCCAAGTTCGATTCCCGGCCGGGTCTGGAATTTTAATCGTTTCTGATTCATTCTTCTGGCTCGGGGACCGTATATTTGGATCTGTTCGAACTCTCTCCTCTTCGTATTCAGACACAATACATCACACTACCAACCACCAATAAAATACAAAATAGTGATTACATCCTTCGTATAGGGTTGACGTCAGGAAGGGCATGCGGCCGTAACGTAAAACAGGGCCGAATGACGTATGTGTGACGCAGTTCGCACCCACGACCTCACAGGTGCGTGGAAAAGCGGAATAATAATAATAATAATAATAATAATAATAATAATAATAATAATAATAATAATACACCCATTCACTCCGTATGCTTCTGAGGGACGTGAAGCTCCCGTGCCGATCTCACAATCCTCTTCCATTTCGACCTTGAGTCCGCTCTTTCCAGTTATCAGTTTGGAGGGTCCGGCATACCTTGTTGATCTCCTTCTTCCGGGTGCTTCGGGATCTTCTTAGAGGTCTTTCCCTAGTAAGAGATCCCTTGTATAGATCTACTGGTGCTCTGTTATCCTGAATCCTCAGTACGTGTCCAGCCCAGCGCAGTCTGTTGGATCCTATCACACCCATCATAGCGTGCTGTTGAGAGAGGGTGTAAATCTCATAATCAGATCTTTTCTTCCAGCTTTTGAATTGAATTGATAATGATGATATACATGCCACTGAGGCTGAAAAGCCCCTTTATGTAGCGTCTACTTATAACACAATACAAGTTTATGAATATACTAACTACATTTTATAATATTAAAATATCAAATTAAACATTAAACTTAAAATTAAAATACAGATACCAATTCCAATAAAGTTAAAACATAAATCATATAAGAAGTAATAAAGCATATCATTCGTTATTTTAATATTTTAGGCTACAAGAATCTCAGGAATATAAAAAACAGAAACAATTTTCTTAGAAATAAGCTTTGAGAGATAGGATAGAACCATGGGCCGAATATTTTTCCATACATTTTATTCTCAACGACTTGCAACTGCTGCTGTCTTTCTTGGTTATACTCCATGTCTCGGAACCATACAGAAGTACTGGTCGAATGATTTCCTTGTTAAAAACATGGAGCTTAATATAGGGCTCATAGAGTAGAATGCCTTATTTGCATTCTTAATTCTAGCTTGGTGTTCCTGTTGCCTTCGGTTTTGTTCATCGATTAATACACCAAAGATTTTTTATTCCTCTACTCTTTTAAATATATATTATATTAAATATATATTTCCCAATCTGTCAACCTCCTCATGATTCGGTCTCTGTACAACCATATAATGTCTTTTTATCATTTACCTGTAGGCCTAAGCCAATTTTTGCTGTTATTTCCTCTAGCTGCACAAATAACTGCCTAATTTCTAATTTATTGCGGCCAATAATAATAATAATAATAATAATAATAATAATAATAATAATAATAATAATAATAATAATAATAATAAGAACAAGAAGAAGAAGAAGAAGCTGTTTTTGTATCTGTCTTTGACGGGATAATCATGTAGTATGTTCATGATACCATCATTTCTGTCAAAATTTGAGCATTTTATCTAGACTATATCTTTCAGATGTGCGTATTCCCTCTCTCTTTTTTTTTTTGTGAGTGTACATTCGGCACCAAATATGATGTAGTAATATTATGAACGGAGATAAAGTAATGTGGTAATGATATACTTTGTAAGCCACTCCTCCTCAGGCAATTTGATAGTGTTTTATGGTGCATATAAATGCACATCGTTCGTTCGTAATCTGTTTACCCTCCAGGGTCGGTTTTTCCCTCGGACTCAGCGAGGGATCCCACCTCCACCGCCTCAAGGGCGGTGTCCTGGGGCTGCAGACCTCGGGTCGGGGATACAACTGGGGAGGATGACCAGTACCTCGCCCAGGCGGCCTCACCTGCTATGCAGAACAGGGGCCTTAAAGGCGGGGGGTGGGGGGATGGGAAGTTTGGAAGGGATAGACAAGGAAGAGGATGATGATGCTTGTTGTTTTAAGGGGCCTAACATCGAAGGTCATCGGCCCCAAGGAAGAGGTAAGGAAGAGGCCGTGCCCTTAAGTTAGGTACCACCCCGGCATTTGCCTGGAGGAGAAGTGGGAAACCACGGAAAACCACTTCCAGGATGGCTGAGGAGGGAATCGAACCCCCCTCTACTCAGTTGACCTCCTGAGGCTGAGTGGACCCCGTTCCAGCCTTCGTACCACTTTTCAAATTTCATGGCGGAGCCGGGAATCGAACCCTGGCGTCTGGGGGTGGCAGCTAATCACACTAACCACTACACCACAGAAGCGGTCATATAAATGCATATTCTGGGGTAAAATACATACAGTACAGTCGAAATCGGTTATAACGACTCCGAAGGGACCGCCAATTAACGATCGTTACCTATAGCCGATAGACGCACAAGCCGGTTCCTTTGTTTTGTTTTGTTGTTAAAAATGCCATATCTGTAAGTTTTAGGGTGCACAGGTATATGATTAATTAACAGAACTATGTTAAAACTTCATAACTGAATCAAGTACGGTACAGAATTTGTGGAGTGGAACTGCAAGGGTTTTCATTGGTTTTCGCTTGAAGAATAGGTTCATTGATCGGCACATTATTTGTTCTTTACCGGACGAGTTGGCCGTGCGGTTAGGGGCACACAGCCGTGAGCTTGCGTCTGGGAGACAGTGAGTTGAACCCCACTTTCGGCAACTCTGAAGGTGGTTTTCCGTAGTTTTCCATTTTCACACCTGGCAAACATCAAAAAGTGGAGATTTAATTGTTAATGTTATTATTACTGTACTGGGTCTGTACCTTAAAAGGCCACGGCCGCTTCCTTCCCACTCCTAGGCCTTTCCTATCTTATCGTCGTCATAAGATATATCTGTGTCGGTGCGACGTAAAGCAAATTGTAAAAAAATAAAATAAAATTTAAAAATATTCTTTGCTTCTTAAACCATCTAAGTAAAGATTCAATATCGTTGTGCTCAGATATTTTGGCACGCTTGATTTTTAAAGGATTTTCCCGAAAAGAGACTATTTCTTTTCTGTCCTTCCAAATCGTAGAAATCATTCAATGTTGATACCCACAATTCTTTCGCGATACTGACGTTTGTTTTCCCATTTTCTAATTGCCATTTTATGCGTGACTTTTCTTTAAATATTAAACCCTTTCCTTTTATTTTGCGACATCTTCACTTCATTTGATAGGCTGATTTAAAATCTAAAATAATAAGCGTTACATTGTTGTCAGCAATATCCAAATACGAAACAAACAAAAATCAACATTGGACGTAATAGCCGATTCATTTCTCCGAAAATGTGATCAATGTACCTCTCTTTATGTGATATGTCATAATAAGCGATGTCGTACTAGGCGATTTTTTTTAAATACAGTGGTTATATAGGATTTAGAAGGGACCGTTAGTTTTCGCCGTTATATCCATGCGCCGTTCAAAGCGAAGTCGCAAAAAACGGTCCGGGTCCATGGCTAACTGTTTAGCTCGCTTTCCTTTGGTCCAAGTGATCCGGGGTTTGATTCCTGGTCAGGTCGGGGCTGCGTATTTGTGCCGTCTTCAGCACTAGAAATCTTCTTAGGTAGGATCCCATCCTCACAGACGTGCGGATCGCGTATAAAGCGTCAACTCGAAAAACATGCACCAGGCCTCCCCTCAGGCCACACGCCGTTATTTATACTGATAATGGTAGCATAAAATGATTACTTGTTTTTTCTGTCTTTGGCTAATTTCCAGTAATTAATTAATAAAATATCTGCATCATTTTTGGACTAACACGTGTCGTGTAACATGAGAATACCGTTGTTATGAATAATGTTATGCAGATCTATTGTCTTCTGAAAATCACGGTATTGCTAAAACTACATTAGATATATATATTTGCTAGTTGCTTGACGTCGCACCGACACAGATAGGTTTTATTGCGACGATGGGAAAGGAAAGGGCTAGGAGTGGGAAGGAAGTGGCCGTGGTCTTAATGAAGGTACAGCCCCAGCATTTTCCTGGTCTGAAAATGGGGAAACCACGGAAAACCATTTTCAGGGCTGCCTTCCTACTCCTACTCCTGGCCCCTTCCTGTCCCATCGTCGCCATAAGACCTATTTGTTCCGGTGCGAGGTAAAGCCAATTGTAAAAAAATCTTAAAAAGTTTAATCCTTTTCTTCTTAATCTGAACCTCCAGGGTGGGTTTTGCCCTTGGACTCAGCGAGGGATCCCACCTCTACCGCCTCAAGGGCAGTGTCCTGGAGCGTGAGACATTGGGTCGGGGGATACAACTGGGGAGAATGACCAGTACCTCGCCCAGGTGGCCTCACCTGCTATGCTGAACAGGGACCTTGTCGGCTGATGGGAAGATTGAAACGGTTAGACAAGGAAGAGGGAAGGAAGCGGCCGTGGCCTGAAATTAGGTCCATCCCGACATTTGCCTGGAGGAGACGCAGGAAAGCACGGAAAACCACTTGGAGGATGGCTGAGGAGGGAATCGAACCCCCCTCCCCCTGTACTCATTTGACCTCTAGAGGCTGAGTGGACTCCGTTCCAGCCCTCGTACCACTTTTCAAATTTCGTGGCAGAACCGGGATTCGAACCCGGGCCTCCGGGGTGGCAACTAATCACACTAACCACTACACCACAGAGGCGGACACAATTATTTTGTTAATCATCGTTATCTGGTCGATTAGATTAGCAGTTTGCTTTTTTCTTCCACTACGAGCGCTAATGTGAATCAATGCAGAGTTTCACTTAAGCCCTTATAACTACATTCGGTGTGGACATTTTTTCAAAAATCAAAATCCGCCTATGGGTATTGAACCAACGAACTCACTACAGAAAGAATTATGTAAATAAGTTTAATTTCCTAAGATTTAAATCACAAAGAAAACGAGTCATGACACAAGCGATTTTAGGCTGTTTTTCTGGAACTGCATTTAGGCTGAAAGTTATTTTCGAAATTTATTTTTTTAAAGTTTGATAGAGCTATGAAGACTCGAAATTTGAAATTTTTCCGGACCCTTTAGCCCTTCAACTTTTGGCACAATTGAGGAAATAGCTTAATTTTACGTTTTTCGTAGCGTGGTGATTCCTACTTTGTCTGCTAAGGAATGTTTTCAAGATTAAAAATATAGTTCTTTTCAATTTTGTTCGTTTTTTAAATATTATGATGAATACTTTTTATAGTTTTCATTCATATTTGGCTGTATATTTTACCATTTAATTATTGTGCATACAAATCTGGGCTCTTTTGATCACAAAGCAGCAGGGTGCGAAATCGTGGTGGTGTTGCGGGGGGGGGGGGGAAGGGAGGGATTTCCCCCCCACCGACGATGTTATCTCAAAGGTTCCCCCCCCCCACTAAAATTTCCCGGGGAGGGGATTCTTTCATTATAAAATTATGAAGAAAATGTAGAACACATATAATTTATGACTGAAATTAATAATTTTTACTGTACATATTTTTATGAAAACATCAGCAGTAATTCAAGTGACTGCCAGACCTTCAGCAATAAAGCAATGCAGCAGTGGCATTCTGGACCTGCAACCTATTATTCATGTTTCACTCTGACAAGTCGATCTGAAACCCGGGAAAAAAATATAAATTTCTTGAAGCTCTCCGTTGTCATTTCTCTAAGTAGCTCGAGCTTACACCTCTCCTGTATTTCTTGGAGAGGGTGTGTTTCCGATAAGTAGCCAATAGGACAATATTCACTTATGCAGTGTACAAACCGACAAATTTTTTCAGTCAAAACTTTGCCCTGATAGAGGAAAGCTCCACTAATAAAGCAATAAACCAGGACAAATCGCGCCTCGTCTGGCCTTTCGTAAGAAAGCGACAGTCTCACAAAACTTCTCAGCTGATTGGAATAATGTTCTAATGTTTATCATTGTCGTTATAACAACAACATTCAAACAAAAAAGATCTACAATTTACATTTCTCTAGGGGGAGGGGTTAATTAAATTACAGGAGAAATTATACCCCCCCTCCCCCGAAATACTGCCTGAAATAAACACTAGTACCCCCCCCCCCTCATTTATTTCTGATTTCGCACCCTGCGAAAGCAGACGCAATCAACATACTAATTCAGATGAATAAGAAGTTGAAAAGAAACCCTATTTCCAAGGCGCTGTTATGAAACTGCTGCATCCAATACTGTACACCGACTAAGTGTAACATATCTAAATATGTGCCTACGCGTACTGAGATAAGATACTTCACTATACTGCACTGGCTGTAGCAAGGTTTATGAGTCTCAAACCATGTCAGACTAACTGACATGTCACAGGGTACTCTAACACTATTGGCATCTAATCTAAAAACAAACAGGTGAGCAGTTCTATTTTTCTTTATGGGAATAACTACGAAATGTCAGAGTTTACTAAAAATATTCTAAGAAATATAAGAAATTGCCCGATTCTCCTCTTAACTGAAACATTGGCCGGCATTCATCATCCATGCATTGTTGGTTCTCATCTTGGAGTTTTCAGCAAAATGATGTTTATTCACGAACGTTTTAAACCTAGATCTGTCCCATATAATTTCCTCTAATAGGTTGATTTTTCGAAGGTCTTTTCTAATTTAGATTATCCAATTATTCTTGTCCTTTAGTGAGGAGACATTATTAAATGTCCTTTTAGTTAGTCTTTTATAGCGCATTTTTTGAATATGGCCATCAAATTTCAATCGTCTTTTTTTCTAATAGTGTCTGATATTTTCTCAGAATGCTGGTAAAACTCACAAGACCTCCTTTTCACCCACACTCTATGGTATGCATACTGGGCCAAAGATCTTCCTTAGGATTTTCCTTTCGTGTTATTTATTATTATTAGTGGTAATATATTATTATTTGGATGCAATACACATTTTGTACACCATATAGCCATACGTTTCTACGCTATCTGTATTATAAAACAAGTAGTGTATATTGCCCTTTTGATACATCAGCATGGTATTTAAGAAGTAATTTTAACCTCACGTCGCTGCGTAACAGAAGAAATATCATTTCGTTAAAAACGTTAAACAAAATTTTAAACAATAAATTTGACTCCATAGGTCTATTGAATTTTATCTCCTTTCACGTTCCACAAGTTAAGAGTTCGAAAGAGCACACAGTATTTCACGTTCAAAGATCCAGAACATCTCATCACTTGAATTCAATACTGATTAAAATGCTACGAATTTACAACACATTTGATGCAGGAATAGATTTAATTTTCAGAATCGGACACTGCCATTAATAAACATTAGAGGCCTTCGTTTCTAATTTACAAATTCAGAAGTTATACTCTTTTTTTAATCAGTGCTCCTATAAGGTATTTATTATAGTAGTCACTTGTTACTTTAGCTATATCTTAGATTTTAATTCCTGTATTTTTATAGTATGGAAAAATCCTTGATGTACTTTAGATCGTTATTTTCGCTGTATATATATATATTCTTTCTTGTTTCTATTTTCATTATTTTTATTTTGTATTTATTTTTACTTGAATGTGTATTTTAAGTATTGTTGCGTTAAGAAGGTACTGTATTGGGCCTACTGCTTGCGTACTTTCAATGAGATAAATAAATAAATAAATAAATAAATAAATAAATAAATAAATAAATAAATAAATAAATAAATAAATATCAAGAGACGAGCCATACTCTATTCAGTATCATTTGTATGCGGAAATGAACACTTCATAAGTAATTTTAAACACGTTTCAAAGTAAGTTCCCTCTAGGGACTATAATTCACTAGAAAATATACTTTCTAACCGTGGGAAAATATTCAAAGGTTAAAAATCTTGAATGATTCGAAGCCAGGGCCTTCTGATAAGAGGTATATACGTGACACCTAAATCATAGGACTGCCTAAACTGTTATACCTGCAGCCTACGAAGTATTAACTTGTGTAACTAAATCAGTATCACAGATAGCAGTAAAAGACCGTACTCTCGACTTATATCATCCTGTGTTTAGAATGGATTAAGTGGAACGCAAAAGGAAACCGGAAATGAATTCAAAGGTACAGGAAGAGCAATTGACATCGGTCGCTGTGCTGTGTTCACATCCACTTAGTGTGACTTCAGTTAGTGGAACATCACACTCACAGTCATGTATTAAAGATGATACTGGAAATAACTCTTCATACTTCGTGGAAGATTACGAAAATTAGTGTTTTTATGATTTGACCTTGTCACCATGATCATACACTTTCATCTGGGGATCCAGAATCGAATTTTAAAACTGCCAATAATTCGAACAATTATATTTTGAAATTCAATGAATGCATTTCAGTGCATCATATTCATGACGAAGGGCAAGGAGGGTTTTACCTCACCTCGTTATTCTTTTATGCCATAGGGGTTGAATTTTTCAGATTATTTCTTACCTTATCTTACGATATAAGAGGAACATTTATGCTGAATTTCATTCTGATTAGTTTGTTGGTTTCTGAGATACCGTGTCAAGTTAACCGTATTATCCGAATTTTCAGTTCTCTGCGATAACCACAATCCATATTAGCTGGTCTTTATATCTTTGCGTCTCTTATTGTTTCCTTCATACTCGGATTATCGAAATTGTACCGTCTGTTTTTCCATCTCTAAGTTTTCTGAATGCTCAATTATCTAAGGTAACATCCGGTCGTATTATCTCGGATAGTCCAAAGTATACTGTCTGTCCTTCTGTCTCTTGCCGTATGCTCAAATTTCTATTATGTAAGATAATATCCATCTAGATTACCTCAGAAAATCGAAATTGCGTTATCTGTATTTCCGTCTCGTATCGTTTCCTCAATAATCAGTTGTCCAATGAAACATCCGTTCGTATTGCTCGGATAATCGAAACTGTATTGTTTGTATTTCCATCCCTTATCGTTTCCTTAATGCTCAGTCATCTAAGGTAACATCCGTACATATTATCTCGGATAATCGAAGTTGTACTGTCTGTATTTCCGTCTCCTATCTTTTCCTCAAAAATCAATTGTTCACAGTAACATCGGTTCGCATTACCTTGGGTAATAGAAGTTGTGCTGTCCTGAGCCATGTATCCATCTCGTGCCCTTTCCGCAATAATTAATAGTCAAAGTTAACATCGGTCTGTACTACGTCGGATAATCGAGGTTATACAGTTTCTCTCTACTATCGTTTCCTCAGTACTTAATTGTTCAAGGTAACATTGGTCCATCCGACCTCGGGTAATCGAAGTTGTACTGCCTGAATTTCCGTCGTTGATTGTTCCCTCAATTCTCCGTGGTAACATCAGTCGTTCTTACCTCCGATAATCAAAGTTATACTGCCTGTCTCTCCATCGCTTATCGTATCCTCAATATTCGGTAGTCTAAAGTAACATTGTCCTCGGACAATCGAAATTATACTGTCTGAATTTCCGTCTCTTATCGTTTCCTCAATTCTCCGAGGTAACATGACTCTTTCTTACCTAAGAAATCGAAGTTGTACTGTCTGGCTTAGCTTTCTGTCTCAATACTCAATAGTCCAGGGCAACATCGGTCAATATTACATCGGATGACCGCTTATCGGTTGTATTTCTAACTTTGTTATAGTTCCATCAGACCGAGGATGATAACTGCCGTGTATTTCCTTCTGCGTCCCGTTTTCATACTCGCAGACCTCTGCAAAATAGCCTATGTTACTCTTATGTAGGGCCCGGATGTTTATGCAGTAATAGGTTAGAATGCAAACTTACTGAAGCGAGTAATAAGTAGAGTCTACCCGCACGACGGTAATCCTATGAGGTTTGCATAAACATTGGGGGTTCGGCCTATTAGAACCCTAGAACCCTAGAACAAAATTATTTAGTAACAAAATTACTTAGTAGGAAATGTCGACTAGCCCGCTCTAACGTAATGTAGTGGGAGTAACATAAATTCTAGGGGTTCTAATGGGCCGAACCCCTAATGTTTATGCAAACCTCATAGTATTACCGTCGTGCGGGTAGGCGCTACTTATTACTCGCTTCAGTAAGTTTGTATTCTAACCTATTACTGCATAAACATCCGGGCCCTACAAGGGATGTTGGATGCTTTCTATCCAGCATGAAGGAATTCGTCTATGTTTTCACGGCCTGACCACGTTTTCTCACGACTTCGTGCATTTTCAGACTCCCTTCCCCATGTCACTTGGTGTGACCAAGAAATTGGTATTCAGATTCTAGTGTGGTATTCCCTATATTATATTTTATCATCCCTCAAAAATATGGAAACAATTATATTTTAAAATGTCCCTGATGTACACCATGAATTCTTGCTGAATTTCTATCCGTGTCTCGCTGCTTGTAGCAGGATATCACGGTCTACCCCGAAGCTAGTACTCCGCTGTGTATGCAATACTGGAGGTCCAGAATAAAGAAGCGAGGCGGAACACATAAGCCCGTCTAATAACGCCAGGACTCCATAATGAGCAAATAGCTTCGGAATATTGCTGAATAGTTTCTGCTCCATCGATTATGAAATGTGCCAGCAAGCAAGGGAGAAAGAGGGACAGACTCAAGTCTGGAGCGATCAAACAAATAGAAGGGAAATTAAAAAGTTCAGAAATTCAAAGATTTTAAAGTCATGCAAACCATTTTTTTGAAATTATCATTATTTTTTATTTGTTTTAATGTTGTTTGATATGAACTTTGAAAGTTGGTCGTGGCTGTCTTTTAGGGGGTTTGTATATTTTCTTTTCTCCCATACGGCTCAGGAATAGAGTCTTGAAAGTACAGGGGTAGGATTAGAAATGGGTGTACTGACGTTGTTAAGACAACTGAGAAAGGGAGTTGGTCAGAATCCATCCCTCTACAATCCGAGAGGCGATGTTTGTTGTTCTATTTCGTACTGTGTGCCTTTGCTGGCTCATTTCAGTGTTTACACTGCACTGTGTCTTCTGGTGTGGGCTAGAATGAATTTGTTACTTTCATTGACCTGTCCCAGTCTCATCCTTGGCTGTGACAATATGAAAGTGACCGAGGTAGGAGCGATGCTATTAATAACATTCCTTATACAGCCAGTCCCTGTTATGAATGGTGTGAAAATATCGCTCATAGAGCCGGTTGGTCCATACATATGAAATAGCAACTTCTGGCCTGGTGAGGAAAGCAACGGGAAACTATATCACTCCTCATTTCCCTAGTGTGCCTCTTCGGTGACATCTAGGCGATCTATGACAGTTGTTAGTGGAGCTGTGGAGGATCAAACCAGCCTTCGGGCTGAATACCCAACATACATTTCGTACTGTATCTCATTTACGATACTGAAGTTATTTACCGCATTTAGCTGCCAACACAAAAACATTAGTCCGCTTGGCCATCAGGGGCGAGACCCAGCTTAACAGAGGAAGAAAGGCCAATATCCATTTGATTGTTAAATATGCTACAAATGTTGTTGACAAATGCCGCACTTATCCCAGTATTGGCAAGCTTCCTGGCAACCAGAATCAACTTCAATAACGTCAGAATACTAGTTATAACATTTTCAAATAAAATGTTCAAAATTTCACCCCTTTTAGACAATATAACACTGCTTCTTTCAATAAGTCTTTTACTGTTCCACGGATAATGATGATTTTTTCAGGGTTTATTCCCATAGTGTTGTACTACAATCTGTACCTCATTCAGGTCAATAGGATTTCAGCCAAGAGTCGGCCTTTAGATAGATATAGATGAAATGAAATGTCGTATGGCTTTTTAGTGCCGGGATATCCCAGGACGGGTTCGGCTCGCCAGGTGCAGGTCTTTCTATTTGACACCGTAGGTGACCTTCGCGTCGTGATGAGGATGAAATGATGACAAAGACAGCACACACACACACAGCCCCCGTGCCATTGGAATTAACCAATTAAGGTTAAAATCCCCGACCCGGCCGGGATTCGAACCCGGGACCCTCTGAACCGAAGGCCAGTAGGCTGACCGTTCAGCCAACGAGTCGGACATAGATATAGATTATATGTTGGTAACTCGACGGCACACATCTTTCTATTTATTTTATGTTTTAAAGACGCTTATACAGTACATTACAAGAACTAAAATTTGGAGGTGACAGAATAACAGAGTACAGTGATGGCAGAGTAGCAGACAATGATGCTTGGATTGGATAGTGTTTGGTATATACACATCTGTACATAGAAATAGTACATTATGCTCGACGATGCCGAAATATAAATATTATAGGCCAGAAAACTGAATCTTAATGAGGCTCAGTATAGTTCAAGTTTCATTGTGATACAGGTTCTCTACCAATCAGAGTTCATATTTTCATTATGATACAACTGTTTGACCAATTAGGTAAGGATAGCATCGCACCTACGCTCAACGCACTAGCTTCGCACTTGTTTCCAAAATCAAACATGTCGGACACACACATTAACATCAATGCACAATCTACTTCCGAATTTCCACAACCACACGGCACATTCCCGCAAATTCACTTCACCAACTGCACAATAAACTTTTTTATATTTGAAATAAAGCTAGGTTATGATAATCTTCTATCGAACCTTTGAAAACATATGACATTGTCAAGGTCTCTGATCCACTCACGGGACATCAATAACCCAGCGCATGCGATCTGCGCTCTGTTCAGTAAACTCAACTGTCCAGCGACATCTCGACAGAAATTTATGAATTATTAAAAAATATATATATTTAAAAAATTATTGTTGTAGAGCATAAACAGTCGTATGCAACTCCCCTATAATGGTGTTAATTATTGTCATTACAGGCTTGTTGCATAATGCACTATTATAATTCGGATCTCACCTGTGTCCCGTTAGCAATATTGCTGGAATTCCACACTAACTTACTGCTGAAAGTCTACTTTGAAGGACTAATATATACAATTTCTATACGTTAATTAAAAATAAATATTATTTATTCTCGTGACA
Source organism: Anabrus simplex (assembly GCF_040414725.1). Lineage (NCBI taxonomy): Eukaryota > Metazoa > Arthropoda > Insecta > Orthoptera > Tettigoniidae > Anabrus > Anabrus simplex. The sequence goes on along the minus strand of NC_090272.1, from coordinate 85,462,601 downwards.
GATAATCTGCTGAACGTCTCTTCAAGGTTCTTCTGATTATAAGTTCGAATGAACTTCCCTGACCTTTTTGAAGAGGCAATGTGGCAGTGATATGACGTAATCCGTAGCTGTAGAGAAAGTGGAGATGAATCAGCTGAGCTGATGTCCGGGTTACGACCTACATACAGCTAAGCTGACCGTCAGTACCGTACGTGCAGTGTGTATGGCGCAGATTTATCTGCCTAGTAATGAAGATGAAATAGTTATTCAGGAAATGGCGTCAGATTTCTCTTTGGAGAAATCAAATGATCATAAGTATGTCTTTCAGCAAATTAAACTCAAATTGATAACGGTTGATTTATTTGCACCATTTCACAAAGGTACTATGTCTCAAAGTCACGGCCATCCATAAATACTTCGCATCACAGCCTGTACGGTTGCTAGGTAACACCGCATCTTACATTGTATATCGCTAATTTTGTGACGCAGGTTTTCAAATGACCTTCCAGCCAAAAGACATACTGTATTCATGTAAAAAAAAAGGGGGGGGGGAGAATTCGTCACGTTGACCACCCATCACCTCATAATCTGTAGTCCTTCGGGTTGAGCAGCAGTCGCTTGGTAGGCCAAGGCCTATCAGGGCTGTAGCGTAGTAGCCTTCGGTTTAGATGGCACGGGGTTCGATTCTAAGCTGTGCCGAGTGTTTTAAACGCATCTGGTTAATTTCACTAGCTCGGAAGACTGAATTCTTGTGACCGAGCTCGATAGCTGCAGTCGCTTAAGTGCGGCCAGTGTCCAGTATTCGGGAGATAGTAGGTTCGAACCCCACTGTCGGCAGCCCTGAAAATGGTTTTCCGTGGTTTCCCATTTTCACACCAGGCAAATGCTGGGGCTGTACCTTAATTAAGGCCACGGTCGCTTCCTTCCAACTCCTAGCCCTTTCCTGTCCCATCATCGCCATAAGACATATCTGTGTCGGTGCATCGTAAAGCAACTAGCAAAAAAAAAAAAAAAAAAAAAATTATTGTGTTCGTCTTTAGAGGTGTCATTACTGATATTTTGAATTTCTACAATTTACAACTCATCACAACCAAATCTAAAACACAAGCACATACTAATAAGGTGAAGCCCCACACAAAATTTGGAAGTTGATTAGTTAACTGATTGCAAAGTTATTGACAAATCAAGTTTATTTGTTTATGCTGCATGGCAAACACTCCTTGTGGCACAGTTTTTCACTTTTCGGGCTATAATTTGGCAGACTTGTCAAAAATACTTAAGAACTACTCCGGGTTTTGCAGTCAGGTATAAACTATTGGAAATTGTTTTTTAGTTTTTCGTTATTCATTCAGTAGACAAAAATCGAGTTTCGTGCTATTTCACGAGTAAAAATATGAAGGTAATATTCAACTTATAATAATAAAATGCGGAACTACCCTTAATTCCTGGATATATTGAAACATTCTCTGAAAATTTTGGGTGAATCCAATATGACCTCTGTCGCAAGGAGCTTTTTATGCATGGCAAAGAGCTGAAAAAGTTTTAAGGCAGATAAAAGCAATTGAAAGTTTAAAGAAACTGCCCTGGAATGTAAATTACTCCCTCAGGTGACTTTCTCCTCTTACGCACAGCGTAGGCGTACGAAAAGGTGGTTTTATTGAAATTATAGTCTGAAAGAACTTTGAAGCTAATTTTGTCTGACAGGTGGTGGTGGTGATTATTGTTTTAAGAGGAAGTACAACTAGGCCACCATCCTCTATATAACACTAATCAGAGAGAAAAAATAGAAAGGATCCGACACTTCGAAAAAATGAAGATATCGGCCAAAGGAAGACAAGGGCCACGAAGGGCGTGGAAATGAAAGACTCCCTAGGCCTCGCAACCTAATAGCGTCGGGGTCGGAAAAGAACGAGAGTTGACCAAGAGAGGTCGGATAGGATAGATGAAAGTACGCACAAGTAAGTGGAAGCAATGCCAGTACTCATATAAGGGCCCGTGGTTGCCAACCCACGCTCCAAAGTTCAGAGGCGCTGGGGCCTTTTAGTCGCCTCTTACGACAGGCAGGGGATACCGTGGGTGTCATTCTACCGTCCCCACCCCTGTCTGACAGCGTGAAAGAAAAGGGCGGGGGCTTGAACCGCTACCGTTTATATCCGACATTCAGAGCTTTAAAAATGGCGTTAGGAAAATACCAATATTGGGATTTGAAAGAGGAAGGATTGGGGATTTTTAAAAGTTTAACATTGAAAATTCGGTTTTTCTCACCATTTCAGACACGACTCTCCTAACACACATTTCCATTTACAAACAATAACAAAACGACAAAAACACATAGAAACACGTGCAACAGTGAATACAACCCTCCACGTGGGATTGGCATCAGGAAAGACATCCGGCCGTTAAACTGGGCTAAATCCATACAAAGAGCCGACTCAAGGTAATTGGGAAAAGATCATGAAGAATTCGACATAGCCTAGTCCATAGCCTGGCACTATGCCGCATTTTGAATAGTGAGTTTCCAGAAAGTCTGTCGAGCTGCTTACATGTGATATCTTAAAAACAAACAAACACACAAACAAACAAACAAACAAACAAACGACTAAACAAACAAACAAACAAACAGGCAAACAAACAAACAAAAAAGAGTAAAACTGAAGTGAACCTACAATATTTTTCACCTCTGTATGTTTAATCCGAGATAATGATATTGGTTTTACTTTCCACTAACTATTTTTAAAATTTTCTTGGACGCCGAGATGCCAGAATTTTGTCCCGCTGGAGTTCTTACACATGCCCAGTAAATACACCGACATGAGGCTGGCGTATTTCAGCACCTTCAAATATCATCGGACTAAGCCAAGTTCGAACCTGTCAACTTGGGCTCAGAAAATGAGCGCCTTAACCGTCCGAGCCAGTCAGCCCGGCCTGATAATTAGAGATACGAGCAAACTACGAGGGAAAAACTTTATCATACAAACACAATTACAATTATATTTATATGGATTTAGATAGATTGTACTCAAACCTTGGAAAACAAATCACGTTCTTGGTACGAATGAGAAGGTGTATGCCTATTTTGTTTTCATTCTCACGGTGGCTAGGGAGAAGCAGACGGTCCATAACATCTAAAACAAATTATTATCGTGGTGTTATAAACTCGGTAACGTACTGGCAACATAACCCGTATCCTAGGAATCAATATTGTTAAGAGACTTCATAAAACTGTACAACACGTTCATAAACATCAGAGGGTATTCATTCTAAAGCTTAACTTAAGAGGGAAGAAAAACATTACAGTGACAGTTCACTTGAGGGAATCGAGAAGTGAATACGTAATTTCCTTATTAACTCCTCCCTAGCTCTGTGCCCGCGGTCAACGAAGTGTCGAGGTAATAGATTTGAAACAGGGCCTGATGAGTACATGTCTCAGACTAAAACTGTATTTGAGATTCACATCCTTTTTATCTTGTATTAAAAATGAACTTTACACTCTTGCTAAATTGTTTGACAGAGAATGGAACAAAAGCGAAATTATGTAATATCATAAGTGAAATGTGGAAAAGAACCGTAGGAATGTGAATCAAGTGTGAGGATGTGCATGAGGAGGTATCCTAGAATCGGGAATTGCGTCATTTACTGCTATTCGCAATTGATCAGAAAGTTGTCATTCGTGATGTACATTTGGTTTTTACTGTTTTCGTTGTTTACAGTAAATGCTCACAAACGTGTTTCTAGTGAACATGGCTTGAATAGGACAGGCGAATGAAGGAGCCTTTGGATACCTACTTGTCTTTAGACAAATAAGACTTTTATGTTAACTTTAATGTGATGTGAAAAGCTACCAATTTTCAATATCCTGAGCATAATACGTCTTGAAGGGCTTCATAAATGCTTTATCTATGGACTGCATGCAGTCTGAAGAGTGCGGTGACTAACACAAGAGACACACTCCGTTTTCACGTGCCAGATCGATAACATCTAGCTTTCTAGTTTGGGTTGTGTGCCCATCCAAACTCAAAACAACGGGATTATCTTTCGTCCCTCTAATGAACTTAATGAAATGAGCCACCCAATAAACAGATCAGTTTGTAACCAGTCCGAGATGTGCCAACGTGTTATGCTTCCCGGTGGTTCACCATCTATGTGCTTTTTCTTAAATCCCTAGCATTGGAGGCACAAAAATACTTGAAGCGGATATGCATATTACCATCGTAATAGGCCCTCCTCCCTCGGCCAATGAAAACTTGTGTACCTCTTTCTTACATTTCAGAAATACAACTTCAAAACGTTTATTTTGGACAGTTGTAACACCTGTCTCGTCTGCATTAAACACTCTAGCCGCTGAAGATCGTACTTTTTCCAGTTCTGGCTTCAGTGTATTGAAGAAGTTGTGCACATTATCTTTTAAAAAACCCTGAATTCTTGTCAGAGAAAAAAGGTCGCGGTTTTCTTAAGGTCAAAGCAGTGTGTGCCTTAAAAATCCGAAGTTCTAGCCGTTCAGGCAAGCAACTCAGTGTTGAAAACATCCTAGGGATATGAGCTGCGAATTTTAGGCAAACAAAATATAATAAATTATGAGTATATATTCTTTATTTATTCCTAAAAATTACAATCCTTTTCTTAATCATCGTTATCCGGTCGATTAGATTAGCAATTTGCCTTTTTCTACCACTACGAGCGCTAATGTGAGTCAATGCAGAGTTGCAATTAAGCCCTTATAACTCTACATTCGATGTGGACATTTTTCAAAAAATAAAGAAACGCCTGAGGGTATCGAACCAAGGAACACATTACAGAAAGAATTATGTAAATAAGTTAATTTAGCTAGGAGTTGCATCAAATTGAAAACGAGTTAAGAAACAAGTGTTTTTAGGCAGTTTTTACGGAACTACATTTACGCCGGGAGTGATTTCCAAAATTTGCTTTTTAGTTTGATAGAGATATCCAAGACTCGATATTTTAAACCTTTCCGGGCCCTATAGCCCTTTTGAAAATTCATTGGTAATATTATTTCTGACTGGCTACTGGAAAACCGTTCATTTCAGGTCATAACATTACCGCTCCATAATTAACAATACTCCATTAGCCTAACTCGTCCTCCAACTTGAGAAGGGGTGAGGGGCAGAAGAGGTACATCCAGTAATTTTTTAATGCCACCCAAAGGCTATTTAACACTACCTTTTAATGTCGACCTCGAAACATAATATATTTGGGATGCCTTCAAAAGGCGCATCTCTGTATTTTTTTTATAGTTATCACAGTTTCCCTCATCTTTACTGTGTTACACTGTTGACGCTGTGATATTTGTAAATGTAATAATAATAATAATAATAATAATAATAATAATAATAATAATAATAATAATAATAATAATAATATTTTCGAACAATGTACCGAATATCATATAGTAGGCGACATCACCAACATACATCACCAACATGAACCTCCAACTTACAATATCCCGGACGCTACAGATAGAACATTAGCGCCGAAGAGTGTTTATTTTTTACAATACTTTATTTTATTATCTCTTTTTTTTTACATCAATTCATGTTACAGTTAAAACAAAAGTAAAATATTAATATTAGCATTAATAAAGACAGTATTGACAATGAGGAAAGCAAAGAATGCTATGAGGCAAATAATTACAATAAGAACTTGAAATCCCTTTTGCTTTATTTCACTCTTTTAGCTGTTCTTTTGCAAGCAGCATAGTTTGTTACCATATATCCCTAACATTTGTTTCTTATTTGGATTACTTGTGCAGTTAAACAGATAATCGTATACATCTAGTTGGAGGCTCACAGTGTTGGCATTATGTGATCAGGTTACACTTGAAACACAATACACGTATACACCAATAGATAACACTATCGCAGCCTGGAGTTGCGCTAGCTGGATGCTGAAATTAGGCCTTATGTTCCATTCAGGAACTGTTCGACTAATATGTTGGCCCATTAATCGTTTTATTAAGGCTCTCGTCATCCTCCACACTGCTTGAACTTTTGTGCAGCGTGTTAACGGTGTATTATGGTGTCCTCTTCTTTCTTGCATACAGTGCAGCTTGGATTGTCTATCATACGAATATGTTGTAACTTGTTGTTATTTGGTATCAATTAATGCGCTAACATAAACCAGTGTTCGCGTACTATGTTTGGAAGAACTTGATTATTAATGGTCCTCCCGACTCGAGTCCAGTTCACCATAAGAACAGTCTTCGTGATTCTTGGCGCCATGTAATTGTGACGTTGTATGAAGGTATATACCAGGTGGCTCTCGAACGCCGTACTTTATACTTATAAATGCCCCGCATGCACAAATGATGAATGGGATGTCTACCGACTGATTTTCACAGGGGAACTACTGCCAGCGGGCAGGTTACGTCAGAATATGAAGAGATAAGAAACGGAGTGTCGCTCGCAACATGTTACTCAGCGCTACCGGTCTAATGCACCCCTTGCATTAGTAAACATCGTTTTTGACCGCTTAGTTCTAGGCTAGTGTATGGTACAGCCGCACTATATTTGCTGTCTGCATATCGGCAATGGCTAGTGTGATCAGCAGCGGTGAATACACAGTCGTTATTTTAAGCTCGACAACCTGGTCGGAGTGCAACAGAAGCTCCAGACAGACGTACGCCGTCTACACACATATTTCGCCGAACAGTATTAGTTTCTGTTCCATACAATCAACTCTTTTATCGAGTTGAATGTCTACACGTGTATAAATTAATAAGTTATTAGATTTCATTTACTGCATCTTTGGCGTGTCTACAAACAGTAGCGGCGGTTAGGGGGTGGGTGAGGAGGGACAGTCACTCCCACCCCCACTTTGTAGAGTAAATATTATATTTTATCCCACTTTAGCCAGCTGGAACTAGGAATTATTTTAAAAAAGCTATTTGTACAAGCCTTGTTGTCTTATATGCTATATCTTTCCTTTATTGTATAGTGCTACGGCAAGTAGTGGGGACTTTTCATGTGCTGTGAGGAAGGGTAGTAGGGGTACATATTTTTTGCCGAGGTCGTGGCCACTGAGTTATAATTCACACGCTTGCCGCGCGCATTCGTCACTCTGGCAATCTCTTTATTTTCTGTTAGTTTCTTAGTGTGTATTCAAATACTAAATGGTTTTTAATTGCATAAAAATGCCGTATATCTATGTAATTGTACCGGGCGAGCTGGCCGTAGGGTTACGGGCGCGCAGCTGTGAGCTAGCACTCGGGAGATAGTGGTTTCGAATCCCACTGTCGACAGCCCTGAATTTGTTTCTCCGTGGTTTCCCATTTTCATACCAGGCAAATGATGAGGTTGTACCTTAATTAAGGCCACGGCCGCTTCCTTCCCATAAGTTATATCTGTGTTGGTGCGACGTAAAGTCAATTGTGAAAAAAGATATATTTAATTGTAATTGTAATTTTAACGCGAGAGAATACCAACTTTACCTTCACCGGACTAAATTATTTCGTTTGTATTATGTTATTTTCTATGTAAATGTAATTAATATGGCCCGTGGATTATTCGTAATAATAGTTTTTTTGAGATTTTCATTCAATGCTGTATAATAAAATTTTCACCAGGTCTCACAAACATACTACAAAGAAATAATTTAGGAACATAGGTATTATCTCCCGTTGAAATACGATTACAACTGAATATTTTTTTTTACAATTGGCTTTACGTTGCACCGACATAGATAGGATTTATGGCGACGATGAGACAGGAAAGGGCTACGCGCGGAAAGGAAGCGACCGTGGCCTTAAATAAGGTACAGCCCCAGCACTTGTCTGGTATGAAAATGGGAAACCACGGAAAACCATCTTCAGGGCTGCTGACAGTGGGATTCGAAACTACTATTTCTCGAGTGCAAGCTCAGAGCTGCGTGCTCGTAACCCCACGGCACATCGCCCGGTATAATTAAATAGAAGTATAGCATGATTATGCAATTAAAAATCATTTAGTATTTGATTACTCACTAAGAAACTAACAGACACTAAAGAGACTGCCAGAATGATGAATGCGCGCGGCACGTGGGTGGTAGAAAAGGAAATCTAATAACTTATTAATTTATATACGTGTAGACATTCCACTCGATGGAAGAGTTGCTTGTATGAAACAAAAACTAATACTGTTCGGTGAAGTACGTGTGTAGAAGGCATACGTCTGTTTGGAGCTTCTGTTGCATTCCGACCAGATTGTACAGATTAAAATAATGTCTGTGTATTCGTCGCTGCTGATCACACTAGCCATTGCTGATATGCAGACAGCAAATATAGTGCGGCTGTACCATACACCAGCCTAGAACTATGCGGTCGAAAACGATGTTTACTAAAGAAGGTGTGCATTAGACCGGCAACGCTGAGTAACACGCTGCGAGCGACACTCCGTTTCTTATCTCTTCATATTCTGACGTAACCTGCCCGCTGGCAGTAGTTCCCCTGTGAAAATCAGTTGGTAGATATCCCATTCATCACTTGTGCTTGCGGGGCTTTTATAAGTAGAAAGTACGGCGTTCGAGAGCCACCTGGTATATATTTGGAAGATGTCCTATTCTCTAGTATATCAGAAAAGAGAAAGCTAAATTCAAGTTTTAAAATTCGTATATGGGGAGCTATATGGCGTATGTCATAGTATGTTGGAGGCTTGCAGTTTCCTTGCAGGTTGCACCATTATTGTAAGAACTGTTGAGAGCTCGAATGGCCTAGGCCTTTCATTGCCATTAGGTTTCTATTTAGGAAAGGACTTTGCATGCATTTCCACGTTAATGAGACCAAGACCACCAAGAGACTTCGGAAGAGTGAGAGTGAGCCTTGCCAGAGAAACCAACCTATTGCTGATTTGACCGTGGTACTTATTATGCGGGGCATAGGGAGAATTTGGCTCGTATAACATATCTTGCTCACGACGAACATGTTGTCATATTGTACTCTCTGATGGAGTGACAACGATCTCTCTTTGTAATAGATCTCTGAGTGAGTTGTAGTTTCTCTGTCCAGTTCCACTGTATCATCTTATAAATACAATACTGTAGCGGGTCCGCTGTCTGTAATTTTATTTACGTCGCCTTATTTTGATATATTTACCCGTTTTAGGCCAACTCAAGACCGTATCAGTAGTTTTTAGCTCTCTTGTCCGTTTGTCTTTTGTTTGTTTGTTTGTTTGTTACACCATCAGGGGTAAATGGTTGAATAGATCTTGACCAAACTTCATATTTAGAGTCTACTCATCCAGGAACAGGTTTTGATATGCATATAATTTAAAAATCATGAATATTTAGAATCTACTCATCCAGGAGCAGGTTTTGATATGCATATAATTTAAAAATCACGAATATTTAGAGTCTACTCATCCAGGAGCAGGTTTTGATATGCATATAATTTAAGAATCACTGAATATTTAGAGTCTACTCATCCAGGAACAGGTTTTGATATGTACATAATTTAAGAATCACGAATATTTAGAGTCTACTCATCCAGGAGCAGGTTTTGATATGTATATAATTTAAAAATCACGAATATTTAGAGTCTACTCATCCAGGAGTAGGTTTTGATGTGTATATAATTTAAGAATCACGAATATTTAGAGTCTACTCATCCAGGAGCAGGTTTTGATATGTATATAATTTAAGAATCACGAATATTTAGAGTCTACTCATCCAGGAACAGGTTTTGATATGCATATAATTTAAGAATCACGAATATTTAGAGTCTACTCATCCAGGAGCAGGTTTTGATGTGCATATCATTTAAGAATCACGAATATTTAGAGTCTACTCATCCAGGAGCAGGTTTTGATATGCATATCATTTAAGAATCACGAATATTTAGAGTCTACTCATCCAGGAGCAGGTTTTGATATGCATATAATTTAAGAATCACGAATATTTAGAGTCTACTCATCCAGGAGCAGGTTTTGGTATGCATATCATTTAAAAATCACTGAATAGATTGGGGGTTTATTGGAAGACCAGAAGCAGGGAGAATTTCGCACAACTTAAGAAACAGGAACCGTACCGTACTATAAATTCGGAATTCGTCCTCATTCTGTCTCGACGTCGTTCGCCTTTATCGTACTTCACGTTTTTGCCACGTGCTTTCGGAGAAAAATATCAGTTTAATATTCCGCATTAAAAGTGTGAATAGAGACATGTCACTTCGCATAGATTGCTGAAGGAAGTAGGTAATCCTTTGCAAACTCCCTTGCGAAGAACAGGTACAAATGCTAGTGTTCTGAATACGGCTAAAAAGTGTGATCCCTAAGACTCCCACTTCGTCCTCAAGGTTAAGCTAATTTGGTGGAGTAAATATCCTACGTTTGTCTTCACCTGTTACTAGCCTGTGATATTTTCTTGTGTTCATTCTGACATTGTGTTAAGTAACTACTCGGAATCCTGCCTGCAGTCAGCAATAATAGTGCCGTCATCGACAACACTACTAACCGTATTATGGCGGTCGCAATCTATCGCAAGACTTGTATACTACAGTATTAAGAGTATTAACTAATCTTGCTGAAAATGTTTTCAATATCCACCAAATAACTACAACGAAACGATGCAGCTTTATGGAATGTGCACAGTGAATTGCCGTGGTGAAGAGTGCGGAAACTGCCTGGTTGTCTGTAGTACTAACCAGGGCTTGGCTACGGTAGGCAATACAGTAGAACCTCATTAATCCGGCTCTAGGTTGTCCGAATTAATGAAAGTCCAGATTAAACAAAATAACTTATGAAATGAGCCAAAGTTGTACATATTTAAACACTCTGTGCAGTAAAAAGAACGTGTTCAGTGCGGTATTTTAAACTTTAGATATACAAAGATTGTTTGGTGTATAAGATAAAATACAATACAGTATTAGGCGCTACAAAATACACAAAAACTAGTGAAGTACAGAATTAGAATTGACCTCACTTGACACACTTACTGGTTTGAAGAACCTGTTGATCTTTTGTTGTCTTCCTTTGACATTGATTTCTTTAATAATTAACTAACACAGATGTCTCAAATGTTCGTAATATGGAGATATGTTTTCATCGTTCGACGTATTTAATGACAATGTTTAGACAGTCTTTGATTTCACTAAGTTTCGGCTTAGAGTTAATAACATCGCCCGCTTCATGCTGGTCATATTCATCCGTTTCAGAGCTTTCTGCAGCGATCACACTTTTCAACGCTGCGTTCGTAACTCAGCTGTATACTATAATTGTATTTATGTATAACTATTAAACGGCTGTCCGGATTAAGCGAAGTGCGAACTAATGGAATCCGGATTAATTTTGCTTTAATACTGAGGATTTAGCCGAGTCTCCCCTATATACCATTCTTTTTCTTTCTTGAGGCACAAAATTACTTCATTATTAACACATTACTACTTTTTCCTTACCATCATCATCATCATCATCATCTTGGAACAGTTTTTCTCTTTAGAGATGATGACTGAATTTTGTTTTCAATTTTTTTTATTGCCAAATGTTAATTACACAGCAGACAGACTTTGTGAGTCGTTGTTTTGTTTTTGTGATGAAATGGAAAGATTAATTAACGGCTAATTATTTTTTTGAGAACTGCAACAGAGAGTGAGGGAGAGAATAGCAGGCCTCTTCTTCTCACCAGCGGAGCAAAACTAATTAACGAACTTTACTCGGCTTGGCTGAATATTGTTGTGTTGTGTTGTGTTGTGTCGGTCTACATGCAAAAACATTTCCCTCCACTCTTCTCTTGGCGTAATTGACACGTTTTGCTAGTTTAAAAAAAATGGAATTGAAACATACTTTCTTAATAATACACATTTCTGTTCTAAAACGACGGCTGTATGTGACTCTTAACATAAACAAAACAATGCTCTTGCATGAATTCACTTGTTGTAAGTGGGATAGGAGATATAAACACAGAGCAAATGAGCATAAAGAGGAAGATATTATTTTAAATATGTTCGAGAAGCAGAAATGAAATGAAATGTCGTATGACTTTTAGTGCCGGGATATCCCAGGACGGGTTCGGCTCGCCAGGTGCAGGTCTTTCTATTTGACACCCGTAGGTGACCTGCGCGTCGTGATGAGGATGAAATGATGATGAAGACAACACATACACCCAGCCCCCGTGCCATTGGAATAAACCAATTAAGGTAAAAATCCCCGACCCGGCCAGGAATCGAACCCGGGACCCTCTGAACCGAAGGCCAGATCGCTGACCGTTCAGCCAACGAGTCGCACTCGAGAAGCGGAAATTGCAATGCAGAACATGCCACAGATTGGTCTACATAGGCTACTCGTGGAGAAACGCAAATTGTGCCGGAGAAAATGATCCACGTTGGTTTTTCCCTCGGACTCAGCAAGGGTTCCCACTTCTACCGCCTCAAGGGCAGTGTCCTGGAGCGTGAGACTTTGGGTCGGGGGATACAACTGGAAAGAATGACCAGTACCTCGCCCAGGTGACCTCACCTGCTATGCTGAACAGGGGCTTGTGGGGGGATTTAAAGATTGGAAGGGATAGACAAGGAAGAGGGAAGGAAGCGGCCGTGGTCTTACGTTACGTACCATCCCGCCATTTACCTGGAGGAGAAGTGGGGAAACCACGGAAAACCACTTCCAGGATGGCTGAGGTGGGAATTGAATCCAACTCTACTCATTTGACCTCCCGAGGCTGAGTGGACTGAGTTCCAGCTATCGTACCACTTCTCAAATTCGTGGCGGAGCCGGGAATCGAACCCGGGCCTCCAGGGTTGGCAGCTAATCACACTAGCAACTACACCACAGAGGCGGACTTCTAATGAATTATACTGTATAAAAACAAAATTTGGCTGGATTCGATGTATCCTTTTCCTTACCTGTTATTCCAAACTTTTTTGTTGAAGAGTGTATTTTTTTGAAAGCAGAAAATAAAAAATCGTCAATTTTGGATTTATGTCATTTTCGAAATAAGCTCTTCCATGAGAGATAGAATCAATCAGTCAAATAGGCAATCAATCAGAAGCTTATATTTCAAGTCGTTATGTTTTTCAAATCACTTCTTTTTCTTATCCTTTCACCCTATACGAAATAACTGTACATTACCAACGACATCTTACTATCAGTGTCAAGAAACTAGCTTGAGATGTTAAATGAGAATGCTTCCATGTAACCGATATTTCTTTTCTGTGGTGCACTTTTTCTAGTCAAGATTAATAAGGAACTGGGTCATTGCTAAGTAGCCATCTTGTGTCTCATTTTTCCCCATTGCAAGAGTGCATGTTACTTCCGCACCAATCCCAATTAGTATTCTACATGCAGGCAGCACGGCCGGCTGCGAACAATGGCGGGCGTCCCGTTTTCATCTCGCGTTGCAGGAGGCTCCGGTCTTTCTTTTAGTGCGGTGTGCCATCGGCAGAGGGGGCGGGGAGTAGTCTGGAACATGCCGGGATGTGAAGGCTACACACGCTCTCTATAAAGCCAGCCTGTTTCACATGAAATGCTTTTGTAGTTAGGGCGCGTTTTAAGTGAGCAGTTTGGTAAAAGGAAAAGAGACAAGGTTTAAAGACTCTATTAAGGGATACGGCGAGGCGCAACAGCTAAAATATTAGCCTGATGCATAGTGCATGTATAACGGGAGTCTGTGCGTCTGATAATGTTATTGAAATTTTTAATAATAATAATAATAATAATAATAATAATAATAATAATAATAATAATAATAATAATAATAATAATAATAATAATAATAATAATAATAATAATAATAATAATTCTACCTTTTTCCTACCCCTGTGGAATCGCGAGAGCGAACTGCGATAAACATGTGAATTTGGCCCTATTTTACGGACGGATGCCCTTCTTGACACCAACCCTATGTGGAGGGACTTAATCACTATTGCGTGTTTCTCTGGGGCTCGGTAATGTTGCTTGTACCGAGCGAGTTGGCCATGTGGTTAGGGTCGTGCAGCTGTGACCTTGCATTCGGAAGATAGTGGGTTCGAACCGTACTGTCGGCAGCCCTGAAGGATGGCTGAGGTAGGAATCGAACCCCCTTCTACTCAGTTGACCTCCCGAGGCTGAGTGAACCCCATTTGAGCCCTCGTACCACTTTTCAAAGTTCGTGGTAGTGCCGGGAATCGAATTCGGGCCTCCAGGGGTGGCAGCTAACCACACTGCTACACCACAGAGGCGGACTAGCGTAGATCTCTTTTCCTTCTGTCTCTACCGCTTTTCACACATATGTGGGGTCGCGGGTGTGAGCTGTGTCGCACATGTGGGTTTGGCCCTGTTTTACGGCCGGATGCTCTTCCCGACGCCAACCCTATATGGAGGGATGTAATCACTATTTCTGTGGTGGTTGTTAGTGTAGTGTGTTGTCTGAATATGAAGAGGAAAATGTCGGGACAAATACAAACACCCTGAAGCGATTAAAATCCTGACCCCGCCGGGAATCGAACCCGGGACCCTCTGAACAGAAGATCTCCACGCTGACAATTCAGCTAATGAGTCGGGCTCGGTCTAGCATAGATGTACATTTCTAAATATCTTTCAGTGTGATCTGATAGAATCTGATGATGTTCTTTCAAGAACAAACATGTCTGTCTATTTTAATTGTTTGTTTTCCAGGTAGTTTATGCATTTATTTATTCAAAGTTTTGGGCAAACTTAAGAACCTAACAGTTATAAATTAACTGGATCAAAACTGAAAAGAGAAGGCTGAAAATATGACAAAGGCAAGAGGTCATAAATGAGACAAATTTCGGTGGAAGCTGCATTTAGCTCTGGCCCGTGCCAACAGAGAGATAAACATATACTGCGTCCATAATAAATAGCAGACAGCCTGCTTTTCGTAAGTACCTATTCACTTTGACAGCATTGCCCTGTCCTCATTAGGCCTGTCGTATTTGCTTGTTAGCCTTACCGCTGGATTCCATGGTTCAAATCCTGGTCACTCCATGTGAGATTTGTTTTGGACAAAGCGGAGGCGAGGCAGATTTCTCTCCGTCTACTTCGGGTTTTCCTGTCATCTTTCATACCAGCAACACTCTCTATTTCATTTCTCAGTCATTATTCATTGCCGGAGAGGAGTTCAACAGGCTTCGTCGCTAGATGGGGGCTTCATTCATTGCATTTCTGACCCTATCGTAAGACTGGGAACAGGCTGAAGATTTTATATTTGCTTGTCAGGAACCGATTTTACATTATTTATAGATTTTATAGTTATTTGTTCGTGGCGTCTACCTCTGCAGATCTTTTGCCACTACAGTACTTTCACCATATGTTAGGACCTGCGTGTAAGTGTAATTGCGGAAGTGTCGAGTGTTGAATGTGAGGAAAGGAACGTTCAGGACGACACAAACACCCAGTCCCCGGGCCAGGGATATTAATCATTTACAATGGAAAACACCTGGCCCAGCCGGGAATCGAACCCGGGGCCGCCGGGTGGCAGACGAACGTGTTGCCCCTTACACCGCGGGGCCGGACTTTTTGAACTTTACTGGTCCTTTTTGCCCCGATGAAAAGTTTAACAGTCCTTACCTCATAAACATATTCTTCCATATGGAATAACAATTCTAATTTTTCGATGTATTGAAAGTTCATTACCCATAAAGTGAAAACCTCCCTTATGAGTGTGCATCCTGATGACTACAATTCATCATCATCATCATCTGTTTACCCTCCAGGTTCGGTTTTTCCCTCGGACTTAGCGAGGGATCCCACCTCTACCGCCTCAAGGGCAGTGTCCTGGAGCTTCAGACTCTTGGTCGGGGGATACAACTGGGGAGTATGACCAGTACCTCGCCCAGGCGGCCTCACCTGCTATGCTGAACAGGGGCCTTGTGGAGGGATGGGAAGATTGGAAGGGATAGGCAAGGAAGACGGAAGGAAGCGGCCGTGGCCTTAAGTTAGGTACCATCCCGGCATTCGCCTGGAGGAGACGTGGGAAACCACGGAAAACCACTTCCAGGATGGCTGAGGTGGGAATCGAACCCACCTCTACTCAGTTGACCTCCCGAGGCTGAGTGGACCCCGTTCCAGCCCTCGTACCACTTTTCAAATTTCGTGGCAGAGCCGGGAATCGAACCCGGGCCTCCGGGGGTGGCAGCTAATCACGCTAACCACTACACCACAGAGGCGGACATGACTACAATTTCCAAAGAAAATGACAGCAAAACAGTGAGAATTTTTGGTGAAAATATTAATGACGAATGGGGTTGAAGCCCTTTTAAGTACGCAATGGTTCGTAAAGGGAGGAGGTTGTCAGTGTAGCGAGTGTGGCGGTCGACCCCTGGGTAGTATATAATTAGTGGTCGGGTGCAGCACACAGCAGTGACCTGGCCATGTAATTATAATGAGCCGACAAACCTCTATTTATTAAATTAATAGATTGAGCGTGAAATTAGTCACGGCTGTGTGCGGTGTAAAATGTAGCACCACCTAACCGCGTGCTGAAATGAAAATAATATTAAACTGGTGTATATCAGCGAAAATGATGATCCATCTCTTGATACAGATGGAGCTTTGTCAGATGTGTGGCCGGATAAACTTGGTAAGCTGCCGTTGGGTGTCTAAATCCAGAATTAGACATACCAACAAGGATTGTCGCCGGCCCCGTGATGTAGGGGCAGCGTGCCTGCCTCTTACCCGGAGGCTCCGGGTTCGATTCCCGGCCAGGTCAGGGATTTTTACCTGGACCTGTGGGCTGGTTCGAGGTCCACTCAGCCTACGTGATTAGAATTGAGGAGGTATCTGACGGTGAGATAGCGGCCCCTGTATAGAAAGCCACGAATAACGGCCGAAAGGATTCGTCATGCTGACCACACGACACCTCGTAATCTGCAGGCCTTCGGGCTGAGCAGCGGTTGCTTGGTAGTCCAAGGCTCTTCAAGGGCTGTAGTGCCATGGGGTTTGGGTTTGAAACAAGGATTGTCCAGACGTGTTAGTGGTGTTCATGGGGTCATTGTCCAAGCAAGCGATAGCCAACTGGATTTTTATACCTCTGCCTTTTCAACCACAGAAAAATACGTTGGAACCTGGGTTTGAAAGAAACCACTGGTTCAAAATAAAAATGAAAGATTTCTTCATAACTAGTGTTGCCCATCAACCGAACCAGACATATACTACCATACCGTAATTGTGCTGTCGCCGAAACTATTCTGCCACTTCTTATTAGTTTATTAGCCCGCCTGGTAGCCTTGATAGTTAAGGCGTTTAGTCTATATGGTTTGATACCATGGTCGAAAAAGTGTTCATCATCAGAATGTTGGTCGGCAGGGTGGGAGAGATCGTGGCATACAATTTCTAATCTCTAGATTGTGTGCCAAAAGCCTGGATTAAATTCCAAACCTCTCCGCAGTATTCATATGGAGTGAGGGCATATGACGCTGTTGGTGGTGATTCGTCCGTCGGATGGCGACGTGAAGCAGACCTCTTGGTGTTATTCGACAAGAGTAGGCTACCTGCCGACATCTGACTTCATCCCTCATCAACATCATCATCATCATCATCATCATCATCCCACATCCATACGCGCAGGTCGCCCACGGGTGTTAATAGAAAGACTCCCGTCACTAAACTCCATACGGTAAATAAATTCGTTTATGTAAAATGTGGTGAAACACCTACAATCTGTTTTCCAGTCAGTGAGCGGGTCAGGAATAGAATGAATGAAGCCCCATCTTGCGGCGAGGATGGGAATTGTGCCGGCTGCCGAGGCCTGTCGCACTCCTCTAGGGCAATGATTAATAACTGACAGATTAAATGAAGTGATATTGGAGAGTGTTGCTGGAATGAAAGATGACAGTGAAAGCCGGAGTATCCGGAGAAAATCCTGTCCCGCCTACGCTTTGTCCAGCACAAATCTCACATGGAGTAACCGGGATTTGAACCACGGAACCCAGCGATGAGAGACCGGTGCACTGCCGCTTACGCCATGGAGGCTGCTTTAAAATATGGCAATATAATTTCCTGTGGCTATTTCTAGCCGAGTGCAGCCCTTGTAAGGCAGACCCTCTGATCAGGGTGGGCGGCATCTGCCATGTGTAAGTAACTGCGTGTTATTGTGGTGGAGAATAGTGTTGTCTGTGATGTGTGAGTTGCAGGGATGTTGGGGACAGCACACACACCCAGTCCCCGAGCCAAGGGAATTTAACCGTTCAAGGTTAAAATCTCCGATCCGGCCGGGAATCGAACCCGGGACCCTCTGGACCAAAGGCCAGCACGCTAACCATTTAGCCATGGATCCGGACTCAAATATCGTAAATAACAGTTTATATGAAATATAGTGAATTGAGTTATAATGGCGTATGATCTCCGGAGAGGCCTCGTGTGGGTCCTGCATGCCTGTGAAGTTGAGGGCCCTACCTAGGATGATTTCTAATGCTGAATACGAAGGCCAGAACACGGACCATTCAGCCAACGAGTCGGACAGTGAATTGAGTTACACCGAGGGAAATGCCAAGCTCTGCATTCAGGAGACGAGCCGCACCGTCGGCTGTCCTGAGAATAGTTTTCCGTGGTTTACCATTTTCACTGTCAGCCAAATTCAAGGACAGTTCCTATTCATAGGCAACAGCCGATTCCTTCCACCTGCTCACCCAATTTCATTCACCATCATTCATTTCATCTTCAGTAGCCTCTGAAGTGAGGTTGGCGTCAGGAAGGGCATCCTCCCGTAAAACATGCGATATAATGATTCCATCTCACCTCATCCCCGACCCCGTGTGAAGCAACGCGACGAAGGGGTAGACATACGTAATGAATTCAGTTACCTTTTATGCATATTTTTCCTTGTCATTGAATATGTATGTTGAGTCCTCAGCCCTAAGGCTGGTTGGATCCTCAACACCTCCGCCATCAGCTGTCATAGATGACTTACGCATCACTGAAGAGGCGTACTAGGGAAATGAGGAGTGACGTAGTTTCTCGTTGCTTTCCTCACCAAGTCAGAAGTTGCTTCTGCCAAGCCTACTGAAATGCATGTACCAATCGACCCTATGAGCAACATTTTCACGCCATTCGTAGCAGGGACTGGCTGCATAAGGAATGGCATTACTAGCATCGCTAATATCTCAGTCACTTTCATAATGTCAAAGCCAAGGATAAGACAGAAAGTAATAAAAGTAACAAAAATTGCCCTAGCCTATACCAGAAGACATAGTGCACTGTAAACACTAGGTCCCGCCAGCAAAGGCGTTTGAATATTATGTGGAATGGAATAATTACATGTATTCACTAAATAGTGCAACCTACATGCAATATTTACAGTCACTGTGTGGTTTATGTTGCCTTTTTTTCCCCCTTCGTTAGTGCAGTATCGAGATAAAATAAATGTAGTATACTCACAGAATATGAAAGGAAGAAGATAAATAATTTATACGTAGAATTTTCACACATTTCGTTTACCAGTGATCTGTATTTAGGATGGTCGCCCAGGTGGCAGATTCCCTATCGATTTTTTACCTCGTTTTTCTTTAATTTGAAAAGAAGCGGTAAGTTGGTAAATTTTTCCAGTCCCTAATTCATCTTCCTTTTAACGAATACATTTCTCAATTTGTCCTTTCGAATTCTATCCTACACTTCATATTATGATCTTTCCTATCTTTGAAAACTCCATTCTTTCTTATTCGACTACAGGTCCTACCAAAAGTTTGAGGACACCTGTATATTTCAAAAGCATGATCCTGTCCTTAAACTTCCGGTCTCAGGCATATGATTTTTCTTACAGGGACTGGCACATATTTAGAGTAACATTTTCTGAAATGTTCATTAAAATATCACTGTTTATTTTGAAATTATAAATTTTTTGTTTATAATAGTTGGGAAAAACAGCTATTCTTTAGTACTTGAGGAAATTTTGACAGTACAACATGGGATTCACATTAATAATTTTGCTATGGAGTGAAACAGGTTCCTGTAGAATATTTATCATTGTAACAGAGCAATAGAATGTGTTTCCATTTTAGAAAAAGTCCCCCGGTTTATAGCTCGCAATAGAACCGCAGAAAGTGGTCACAAAACGAACACTCCCTGACCTTGGCTGGGGAGGACACCCCTGAAGCTTCCGAAATTACTTGTGTGTTACGTTGTAGTGAGAATCCCATTTTGAGACCACATTCTGCGGTTCTATTGCGAGCTATAAACCGGGGGACTTTTTTAAATGGAAACGTATTCTGTTGCTCTGAAATATTCTACAGGTATCTGTTTTTTCCATTACAAAATTATTAATGTGAACCCCGTTTTGTACTGTCCACATCTCCTCAAGTACAAAAAAAGTAGCTACTTTCTTTCCAATTATTATAAACAAAAATTATAATTTCAAAAGTAAGAGTCGGCAGCCCTGAAGATGGTTTTCCGTGGTTTCCCATTTTCACACCAGGCAAATGCTGGGGCTGTACCTTAATTAAGGCCACGGCCGCTTCCTTCCCACTCCTAGCCCTTCTTTGTCCCATCGTCGCCACAAGACCTATCTGTGTCGGTGCGACGTAAAGCAACTAGCAAAAAAAAAAAAAAAAAAAAAAGTAAGAGTGATATTTTAATGAACCTTTCAGAAAATGTTACTCTAAATATGTGCCAGTTTCCTGTAAGAAAAATCATATGCCTGAGACCGAAAGTTTAAGGACAGGATCATGTTCATGAAATATGCAGGTGTCCTTAAATTTTGGTAAGACCTGTACTAATGTATTCCCACTTCCTCTCCCTACTGATAGATCGGAACATACCGCTTAGTCAAGCAGTTCGTCTCCTTTCTCCCATGTCTTCCCAGCCCAAGGTTTGCAAAATGTTCATAACACTACCATGACTGTCCTGAGGAATGATGCCAGAGGAAACGTATTACTCCGTAACTGATAAGTACAGTAGAACCTGCCCTAGCGGACACCCTTATTCAGCGGACACCTCCCTATATGGACAATTTTCCTCGGAACCGATTTTATTTTACATAAGACAAGTGTAAAATTGGCCTCATTTTAGCGGACACCTCGAACTCCGGACAGCGGACATCGTCATTTTTCTCGCCCACTTGACTTAAGCGGACACTTCACACGTTGCCGGACAATTTATTACGCCGGACCACATGTAATCCTTTCCTTTAAAACCATTCTTCAGACATAAGGAAATCCCGTTTGAATGCTTGTACTATTTCGCGAGCAAGGGGAGAGGAGGTACATCGGAATGCAATTCTACCTAGTGGCGTATAGGCCTATTCCGAGAATTCTAATTGCCCAGAAAAGCTGCCAGAGACTGTTTGTTGACTCACAAGTTACCTGGGGATTTTCTTCCCTTCTTGCATCATTCTATTCATAACTCGGATTGTCGCTGATAAGGTCGAGTGCAGGTAGTCAACTTGGGAAGGAAAAAACAGTACAGGCGCTAATTAGTGATACAGAAATACCGTAGCATTTCAGTTGTCTGTTAAACATGAGTAACAATGGATTACTTCACGAAGCTGTAATGTTTGTAAATGATGTAAAATCACTTACAATAACTCTCTATAAAATACTAACACAGAAATGACTTAAAATAATAAAAATAGAGATATGTATGCTTATATTTAAGGTGGATGTTTCTTGCCGTTAAAATGTCCGATTTTTACAAACTTGTTTTAGCGGACACCTCTCGTAACGGACATTTTTCCTCGGAACCGACGGTGTCCGCAGAAGGGAAGTTCGATTGTATATACACTGTCTTTCGAAAACAACGAGGGATTACAATTAAAATACGACGGCAGGGTACAATGGAAAAGAAATCACACATAGAAGTAAGAGCTACGACCTTCATCACATGTTGTGGAAAGCACAGGTTACTGGAGTACATATACAGATAAACTGCACATTAACTCCCAGCATATTAAAACAAACACCCATGAACTATTTCAAGATAATACTCCACTTACCAACTCAATTTGTTGGTTCCGAAAAAGATCAGCATTACAGATTATGATAAACAAGTCTGGGGATTATAGCCACAACATGTCGAAGACAACAGCCAGTTCCTGAACGATC
This sequence comes from Anabrus simplex, assembly GCF_040414725.1. Taxonomy (NCBI): domain Eukaryota; kingdom Metazoa; phylum Arthropoda; class Insecta; order Orthoptera; family Tettigoniidae; genus Anabrus; species Anabrus simplex. Next base: position 85,440,676 of record NC_090272.1, on the reverse strand, counting down.
AACCGATTTTTTTTTCTCTATGGAATCGATACACTCCAAAAATATTTCGCCCCAGATCGATTTTGATTTCAGTTTTCCGTTAATTACTTTCTCGTCCTGAAAAAGAATGTTACATACAATTTTCGGAGGACGTGTTAAAAACACTTCACTGTTGCTTGAACCATAGTCTTTTATTTCGGTGAGAACTGAAAATTTACTTTGATTATTCTGACGTGGGAAATGGGCACAGGGAGAACATTTATTAAATAAATTTCGAAGAGTGATTAACAACGTACGCAGCTAAATGGTACACTAAACGCTTCTCAATCGAACAGTTTCGAACTGCGCTATCAAATTCAGTTACAGAGCTTTCCCGTTCCTCTATATTTACTGCATATTGAACCACAAGTTTTTGCTTAATGGAAGTTTCCACTGATTGTTTCACTGTCTTGTTATGCATTTCCATATTCCGGGCTAACATACGTATCCGATTAACACACGATCGAGTTTCATGGGACTTAAATCTCCCTTGAAAGGTATCTCGGCAAATTAGGGAAAATGTGAGGCACTGTTCCTGGACGTAATTTCTATCTCACACGAGAGATACCCACTTATTCACCATTCGCTATAAAATTATCTAATTTTACTATCAAATCATCAGAGAAATGAGCAAAAACTGCTATTACGCATTAACTCAGTATCCTTCCGTGGAATAGTTCTGGCCCGTTTTTCAAATCGATTTCTGTCCTTCGATGGTGAAAAAATCGCATATCACCAACTACTCTACCGTAGCCTGACTTACAGCCAGGCACAAAACAGTACGGCATGATGAACTATTAAATTAATCAAGCCACACAATGGACTGAGTTTAGGTACTGAAAGGAAAGAACATTCAACTTATCCACTGAAATATCTTGCACAGTAACGTCTCCTGCACTTTTTTATACCCGGCTTGCCGAAACTACTGGAGCACGTGTTGGATGTAATCGCTTACAGCACTTGCAATAGCGATACCACAAACTACCATGATGGCTGAGTCCTCACATTTGGTCTTATATTCGTCATGAAAATACTCGATTGTCGAGCATCACCCAGAACAAATGGTGCTGCTTTCCTTTGGATCTTTTCCAGTTCTCGAATCCAGTAATCCTGGTGAGGGTCCCAAACACTAGAACAATACTCTAATTGGGGTCTTACCATTGTTGTATACACTCTCATCCTCACATCCTCTTTACCTCTAAATGCCCTCATAACCATATGAAGAGATCCATATTGGAATAATCTCAGCTCGAGAAATAATGCACTGACAAAATAGAGAAACCAACCCTTTCCTTTTCTTTCCTTTCCTTTAAAGAAAAAGGTAATTGTTAAAGGAACGTTGATTCAGAACAAAAGGAGCGCCCAAAATCTCATGCGTGCAAACCTAGGCGCAGAGGTTCTGTGCACCGTGCATTGTCAGACTCGGCTCGGTTCGGACCAGCGTTTTGTCTCAGGGCAACTTGGCTAAGCTCGGTTCAACTTCGCTCGGCTTGTGAGCGCTTCAGAGGAAGTGAGGAAGGGGGAGACAGGGGGAGGACAGGCTTAGGGGAAGACAGAGACAGCGCTATTGCTCAAAACAATGTGTGGTGCTCTGCACTCTTGTCAACCAAGCGAAGTCGTCTTTGCACCTTGCGCCGCGCAATGCACCGGTGCATGCACCCTGAGGGACCCTGTCACTGTAAATAAAAGAAGAGAGAGTGAACAAATGTTTTTTCCGGTGATTGTGTCTTGGATATGGAATTTTTCTATGTTTATGCATTCTGATACAGACAGTCTCCTCTTTGGTTCAAACCCTCAGTTTTGCAATATACAGCAGAATTCTGTTTCGGTTGTCAACTCTGTTTTTCACTCTAGAACTGATAATTGACAATAGATCGAAATGTGAACGGTTATCTCATTCGCCAGGATCAGTATAAGTATAGGACTCCTTATGTGGCAATAACTGGTAGAAAAATAGGTACGTATAGCGCTGGCGCTCTGAGCCGAGGTTGGCGGACTCTGTCCCGGCTTAGTCCGGTGATTTGAAGGTACAGGGTGGGGTGCATGGCATATGTTTACAACGCAGTTTCCAGATATTCCAGTTTTATACACAAATGTAATAACTAATCATATTAAGCTAAATTATTAGTTTATTCAACCAACATGTTTAAAAAAATCAAGTATGTTGGATCTAAAGAGGAGAGAGAGATCTTACGATATACGAAGGTTGAAACTTAAATAGTGGCACCTATTTATTTACAACAGATACAAAAGAGTTACATCTTAGCAACCTTTACTGCCCTTCAATGTAGTCACCAGCGTTGTGTATAACCCGATGCCAGCGATGTGGAAGTCGTAGTATACCTTTAGCAGAGCCTGTTCTGTTGATGGTGCGAATGGAGCGGTCTACTGTCTGTCGAATCTCTGCAACAGTTCTGAAGCGAATGCTCACGAATCGTCTGGTTTCGATCACTGTCCAGTAACGCGGCAAGAGCATGCACTTCTTCTTCACTGACGCACGTAGGACGACCTGCCCGTTGAATGTCCGTCACAGTTTGTCGACCATCGTGCCCCTGTTCTGTAACGCAATGCAGATTCCCCGCAAGCCTCTTGAAGACCTTGATGACACTGTCGTGCTGTACGACCTCTGGCACATTCAATCTTGATCCAATTCCGTTGCTCCTGTTTGGAAAACATAGTGACAACGTTACATTTGACCGGTAGCTCACACGTGACTGTGTTTCTCTCGCTTTTGCGCACGCAGGTCATGTGGGAAGGGCGAGTCCATTTGCTCTGAGGTAAGGTAGGTATGTAACCAACGTGTGCTATCAATGACAATATTAGATTCCGTTGCATATCGTCTCCGCAGCAGTGTTGCCACTATTTAAGTTCCAACCCTCGTAAAACTGAAAATGTGTCTGTCTGTCTTCCGTAACGGCATCACGTCTAAACCGCTCGGTAGAACGTCATGACATTTTGCTCAAAAAATATCTCCGCGGGATCTGTCACATGACTTAACTATGTTGTGTTTTAAAGTATTAACTGAAAATATATTCTCCGCGAAATTATGTCCCAAAATCGCGTAATAGCTTAAAATAGGATGATATCTGTTTCTTCCCAGATCATTCACTGTAGGGCCGGTTGAGGTGAAGTTTATATAAATACATCCCAAATATTCAGTTCAAACTTCGACTTTTCACTAATTGACCGTTTCAAAATGGCGACCATTAATATGTAGCTATTTTCTGAACTTGTTCAAGTTCTATCCGTTGAAAACTAAAATAATTATCGAAGGATAGGTGATTTCAAAAATATGAAGCTCAGTCCAGGTCCTTAAAATTCAAGTTTGTACAAGCAAGAAAGCCGTGTACATTTTTTTTTCTAACTCTGTAATAATTCTCCAAGAAAGTAGGCTACGCTTTTGCTTGTTAACGTACGCGTTTCAATGCACCCGCCAGTCGAACGCTGGTTGATCGGTTCTGGCAATTCACAGATTTGACACCAGAGTATGCAGAAGTTGTTGTAACTTGACACCAATAGTTTTGTAGTTTAATAATACGCATCCGTCGTCAGACACTCAGAATATCAGATGTTGATCTTACAGCCAGCTTCTTTTGCCATGACTAGCTCTATGTAGAGTCATTAAAAGAAGTGCCGTCTTGGTTCTTGCTCCAGGTGGATAGACCACTAATATAGTGCACAAAGACGCGTTTGAAAATTGATTCACTTCACAGAGTTGTTAACTAAACTCATTTCGCTACCCGTAACTTAAAAAAGGGTGACTCACATGTTAACGATGGGAACAAAGAGAAGTCAGTGACATCGCCAACTGTCGGTTCGTTAACGACTCACATGTTAACGATGGGAACAAAGAGAAGTCAGTGACATCGCCAACTGTCGGTTCGTTAACGACTCACATGTTAACGATGGGAACAAAGAGAAGTCAGTGACATCGCCAACTGTCGGTTCGTTAACGACTCACATGTTAACGATGGGAACAAAGAGAAGTCAGTGACATCGCCAACTGTCGGTTCGTTAACGACTCACATGTTAACGATGGGAACAAAGAGAAGTCAGTGACATCGCCAACTGTCGGTTCGTTAACGACTCACATGTTAACGATGGGAACAAAGAGAAGTCAGTGACATCGCCAACTGTCGGTTCGTTAACGACTCACATGGTAACGATGGGAACGAAGAGAAGTCAGTGACATCGCCAACTGTCGGTTCGTTAACGACTCACATGGTAACGATGGGAACGAAGAGAAGTCAGTGACATCGCCAACTGTCGGTTCGTTAACGACTCACATGGTAACGATGGGAACGAAGAGAAGTCAGTGACATCGCCAACTGTCGGTTCGTTAACGAAGTGTGCGTTCTGCTATTTAATGATTTAAGGAGTATCAGTAGTAAAATATCTGATTACAATAAAAATAAATATTTTCTCAAAAAGACCACTTTACTTATCGAACCCTGGTGTTGATAATCATTCTTGTGTTAAGTAAATATGATTTTTCTTGTCATCATTAATTAGTCATCAATGATCTGCATTTAGGGCCGTCGTCCAAGTAGCAGATTCCCTATCAGTTGTTTACCTAGTCCTTGCTTTAGTATTTTCAAAAAACTTGGAAATTCATCGAACATTTCCCTTGATAAATTATTATTCCAATCCATTATTCCACGTCCTATAAATTCCTATTCAGAGTTGGGGCACGGAATAAAGGGGTGAACTTCAATTCTCTTGCCTTTGGAGATGATCTGGCTATCTTTGCGAATAGTGTCGAATCAGCAAGTAGAAGAATCAGTATTCTTTGTGAAACTGCTGTCAAGACGGGCTTGCAAATCTCTTTTAAAAAATGACAAACATCAAATCAGCTCCAAAAATCATAAACACAACAGGAGGGAAGGTAGAAAAAGTCAAGAGATGATCCAGTGTGGCTTAGAACAGGAGGCAATCAAGGCAAGAATTCTATCTATCTAGGTATTCTGCCTTATGGCAGGTCTTGTCATGGGATGAACCTCTTCCACTGTTGCCTGTCCTGCGCCAAGTTTTTCATGTCCGAATATTTGTTTCCTTGGATATTGTCCAACATTTGATATTTTTTCCTTCCTCTTGCTCGTTTGCCTTTCACCATTCCTTCTATTCCTTCTTTCAGTAAACAGTCCCTCCTCAAACAATGTCCGATCCAGTTCATTTTTCTCCTTCTAATGGTTTGTAACATACTTCGTTCTTCTCCAACTCTTCGTAATACCTCTTCATTCCTTACCCGGTCTTCCCATTTCACTCGTTCTATTCTCCTCCATACCATTAGCGTACCAGTTGACGAAAGATGTGTACAACAAGAAATCACTAAATCTGAGAACAAAACTAAGGCATGTGTAGGTAACTGCGTGTTATTGTGGTGGAGGATAGTGTTGGGGACAGCACAAACACCCAGCCCCAATTAACCAATGAAGGTTAAAATCCCCGACCCGGCCGGAAATCGAACCCGGGACCCTCTGAGCCGAAGGCCAGTACGCTGGCCATTCAGCCAACGAGTCGGACACTAAGGCACTGTAACACAAGGACTATACGCTGCTGAGCCGTTGGATTCAACAAGCAGAGGATCGCTGGAACAACTGCAGAAGAAAGAAAGGAAGATCCTAAGGAAGATTCTGGGATCTATATATGTTGGTGGACAACGAAGATTAAGACCTACCAAAGAGTTATACAAACAGACTGAGGAATTATAAAGCCGATGAAGAAGAGACGAATACAATTTCAAGGACATCTCCTACGTATGAATCAAGAAAGGCTGACTCGAAAACTCGTTACACATTTCGTAGGGAAAAAGATTGTTCACAGGTGGTTTAGGGAGATACATGCTGATATGGACAGAATGGGCGTTAGTCATGAGGTAAGGGTTATTCTGCCCGAAGGCAGGTCCGAACCTCCGCAGAGGTGTTCCTGAGCCGGAGTTTACGTGCGGTAGGGTGGCCAGTTCCTTTTCGCTCCTCCATTCCCTTACCCCCACCAACAGCGCGTGGCAACCCATCCAACTCCTGACCACGCCCAATGTTGCTTAACTTCGGAGATCTCACGGGATCCGGTGTTTCAACACGGCTACGGCCGTTGGCAAAAGAACGATGTCTTACAGAGCAAAGATCAGACACTACACCACGGTTATACAACCAGAGGGACTTTACAGTTCAGAATGTCTGATACGGAGTAAGAAAGGGGAAATAGATGAGCTAGAGAAGATAGGTAAGGGTTATTCTGCCCGAAGGCAGGTCCGAACCTCCGCAGAGGTGTTCCTGAGCCGAAGTTTACGTGCGGTAGGGTGGCCAGTTCCTTTCCGCTCCTCCATTTTAGTCATGAAGACATCCAAAATAGGAACCACTTTCGACAATTAGTTTCAGACTTCAAGAGGCTTCCGAGAAGAAGGAGGAAATAAATTTTCAAAAGTGATCTTTCAGAAGAAATGAATGAAGCTCTATTGGCAGAAGATCAAAGCCAGGGGAGGGAAAAGATGCTCCTGGATACCGTAGTTATTACTCTATGACCCATAGTGGCCAAAATCTAACAGAAGAAGAAGAAAAAGAAGAAATTCCTACTCGTTCCAATTTGTCCTGTTGAATTCCAAATTCATCTTCATATTATTAATCTTTTCTCCTATAAAAATCTTCGTGCAAATTATTCGTCTACTAATGTGATCCCACGTCTCCCTTCTCCGACAGCAGGAAACATACCGCTTAGTAGAACAGCTCGTCTCCTTGCTCCCAAGTCTTCCGAGCCCAAAGTTCGCACTATTTTCGTAACTCTGCTTGAACTGGAGCAGTTATACATTTTCAGCCGATTACTTTTTGTGTTAGTAAGTGTACGTCATAGAAGAAATTTGTGAGTTCCTGAACTATTTGTTTTTCTATTTTGTATTACGTCGCATCGAGTCAGATATGTTTTATGGTACCGCTGGAATAGGACCGGGAAGAAAGCGACTGGAGCTTTTATTAAGGTACAGCTTGAGCATTTGCCTGGTTTGAAAATGGGAAATCATATAAACCATGTTCAGGCATACCGACAGTAGGGTTCAAACCCACTATCTCCCGAATACAAACCGACCAGCCGCGTAGCTAACCCGCTCGGTAGACTTTACAAGTTGGCCGACTTAAACTGCACTACACTTCTGTTAGCAGGTGAGCATAAAACAGCGGAGCTCCTACTGGCAGACTTTAATTTTCTTTCTGCCCAACACAAGTCCTACGCAAATGACATTTTACATCACCTACCGAGCACTTACGTCATCACAGGAAATGAACGCTAAACATGTTGTTTGTTCGCAGTGGCGGTAACAAAAGCTTAGTTATAGAACAGACTGTCACGTTTTAAGAGTGTACCTTTAAGGGACCATTCTTCCTTGTTCAGGTACTACTGTACTTCATAATGCACTGGTGTAAGTGGCAAATCTTATTTCGAACAATACTAATGCCAATCGATGAATCAACTAGTACAACACCCGTTAATCCATAAATCTTATAATGCTGCATATTGTGTCACATTGTCCCGCTTCATGGCTAAATGGCTAGCGTGCTGGCCTTTGGTCACAGGAGTAGTCCCGGGTTCGATTACCGGCAGGATCGGGAATTTTAACCATAATGTGTCGTCTTCATCATCGCTTCATCCTCATCACGACGCACAGGTCACTTACGGGCGTCAAATCAAGAGACCTGGCGAGCCGAAATCCTCGGACACATTCCGGCACTAAAAACCATACGCCATTTCATTTCATTTCTGTCACATTAAAACAATAAGTGTTCCAACAGAAAGTTGAAATAATAATAATAATAATAATAATAATAATAATAATAATAATAATAATAATAATAATAATAATAATAATAATCTCCTGAATACATGCTGATAGATACGTGACCCAACCCTGCGTCACCTGCTTTGTGCCATTTAGACCGCCTGCATGCCAATTTCGGCGCTCCAATTCACTCTACCAGATGGAAAAGAAATCGAATCTCTAATGATCTTTGTATTACTGAGTTTTAAAATGTGTTGTAATGCAATATAAATTTTCACTGACATTTTATGGATATTGTGATCATTGCATTGATATATATTTTTTCTTTCTTTTCAGGTAAGTTCTCCTCACAAATCATAAATGAAGATACATACGGTAAGGATAACTTAAACACGCAAACATACTGTCAAATATTAATTAATTAATTAATGTTATTTTGTTTTACGTCCCACTAACTACTTTTACGGTTTTCGGAGATGCCGAGGTGCCGTAATTTAATCCCACAGGAGTTATTTTACGTGCTGGTAAATCTACGGACACGAGGCTGACGTATTTGAGCACCTTCAAATACCACCGGACTGACCCAGGATCGAACATGCTAAGTTGGGTTCAGAAGGCCAACGCCTCAACCGTCTGAGCCACTCAGCCTGGCTAGATTATATATTTTGCAGATATACAAATGGAAGGAACTTTTATAGGTAGCCCTAATACAGGATCGATGGCTCCCTTCATGGAACTTTTGAAGGGAGCAGAATATACATCGTGAGGGTACTCGTTTCCTGAGCATAGTTCGGGATCTAATGACTAAAACAATGTTCTACGACAAAGGTTTTAATAATAATAATAATAATAATAATAATAATAATAATAATAATAATAATAATAATAATAATAATAATAATAATAATAATAATTTGTGTTACTGCCTGAAGCAGCCCTTTTAAGGGAGAGTCTCCAATAAGGGTAAACAGCATCTCAAGTGTGAAGTAAATCGTGTAGTGGAGGAAAGTGCAGCCGGCCCCGTGGTGTAGGGGTAGCGTGCCTGCCTCTCGCCCGGAGGCCCCGGTTTCGATTCCCGGCCAGGTTAGGGATTTTTCTCTCGACCTAAGGGCTGGTTCGAGGTCCACTCAGCCTATGTGATTAGAATTGAGGAGCTATCTGACTGTGAGATGGCGGCCCCGGTCTCGAAATCCCAGAATAACTGCCAAGAGGATGCGTCGTGCTGACCACACGGCCCCTCGTAATCTGCAGGCTTTCGGACTGAGCAGCGGTCGCTGGGCAGGCCAAAGACTTTTCAAGGGCGTTAAGTGCAGTGGGGGGGGGGGGGGGAAGTGGAAATTTCAGTCGTGGTATGCGAGTTGCAAGAATGTCTGGAGTGAAACAAACACAGGAATTGAACCCAAAACTCCGTGATCTGAATACCAGAAGACTAGCAATTCAGCAATATAATATAATATAATATAATATAATATAATATAATATAATATAATATAATATAATATAATATAATATAATATAATTCTCTCGGCTGCCGAAACGTTAGATCTTTTCAGTTGGCAGTTTCTGGAGAGCTTTAGCGTGTCAGTTTCGATGTTGCGTTCTCGCTAGGTACGGGAAACTCTTCTAAATGGATTTACAATGACGAGAGAAGTCTACAATGGGTTCTTAGCGTTAACGCCTACAAGAACGCTATTACTTGCTATGGTTTTTCCAGTCTTTAACAATTCATCTATCATGGCCGCGATCGAAGCTGTGATCGTGGATATGAGAAACTGGAACAGTAACCACTCAACAACAGACGCCGGCTTTTTATGTAGACTACTAATGCTATATCATTTATTAATTAATATGGATGGTGAAAATTGATTAAATGAATGAGTGAATGAATGAAATGAAATGGCGTATGGCTTTCAGTGCCTGGAATGTCCGAGGACATGTTCGGTTCACCAAGTGCAGTTCTTTTGATTTGACGGCCGTAGACGACCTGCGCGTCGTGATGAAGGTGAAATGATAATGAAGACAACACATACACCCAGCGAAATTAACCAATGGTGGTTACAATTCCCGACCCTTTGGGAGTCGAACCCGGGACCCCTATGACCAAAGGCCAGCACTCTAACAATTTAGCCATGGAGCCGAACAGTGAATGAATGAATGAATGGAATAGTCTTCGCTTCCAATTATGTATAACCAGTGACTTGGGAGAGAGTTTTTATTTATTGCAGTCATTATCAATCAATCAATCAATCAATCAATCAATCAATCAATCAATCAATCAATCAATCAATCAATCAATCAATCAATCAATCAATCAATCAATCAATCAATTAATCAATCAATCAGATTCTTTATCAGTTATTTACCTGGTATTTTCTTAAATTATATCAAAGGAGTTGGAAATTTATTGAACATCTCCCATAATATATAATTCCAATCTCTAATACCTCTTCATATAAACGAGTATTTGTCCCAATTTGTCCCCTGGAATTCCAACTTTATCTTCACATTGTGATCATTCCTAATTTTAACAACTCCACTCAAGTTTATTCGTCTACAAACGTCATTCCAGGTCATCTCACCACTGACAGCTGGAAACGTTCCGCTTAGCCGAGCTGTTCGTCTCCTTGCTTCCAAGTCTTCCCAGTCCAAAGTTGGCAACATTTTCGTAACACTACTCTTTTGTCGGAAATCACCCTGCTGCTTTCATTTTGATCTTTTCCACTTCTCGAATCAAGTAATCCTAGTGAGGGTGCCATACATTTGAATCGTACTCTAACTGGGGTCTTATCTGTGACTTACGCGTCCTCTCCTTTACACCCTTAGTTCGAGGGTGGCCCAGAAACTAATGCACCACATTTTTTCTTCAACAATTATTGAAATGAAATGGCGTATGGCTTTTAGTGCCGGGAGTGTCCGAAGACGTGTTCGGCTCGCCAGGTGCAGGTCTTTCGAGTTGACTCCCGTAGGCGACCTGCGCATCGTGATGAGGATGAAATGATGACGAAGACAACACATACACCCAGCCCCCGTGCCATTGGAATTAACCAATTAAGGTTAAAATCCCCGACCCGGCCGGGAATCGAACCCGGGACCCTCTGAACCGAAGGCCAGTACGCTGACCGTTCAGCCAACAAGTCGGACTTCAACAATTATTTATTGACCACAATGAAGCTTGTACACAAGAAAGAATTATGTTTCTTCTACACTCCCTATTTTTCCATGTAATCTCTTTCCCGCTATCCGCCAGCAAGACACAAGGGCGTGTATGCCCTGCCGGTACCACTCCTTGTTCTGTTCATGAAATCATTTCTTCACTGTGCGAATCACGTCTTCCTTATCGTAACCTTACCAGCCGTTCCGTCATCATGACCTTCCCAGCGAAAGCAGTTGCTTTGAATGTTTTCTTTTGTGTAAAGTCCGGATGGTGCTATTCCATCGATGGTAGCTTAGTTTCGGGCTCAGAATGGTGAACCCAAGTTTCGTCACCCATTACAATCCGCGACAAAAAGGCTTCCCCCTCAGCTTCAAAACGTTGCAGCAACTCAGAAGAAATGTTTTTCTGTGAGTTTTGTGTTCCTCCGTAAAACGGCGCAGAACCCATCCTGAACACTTGTTTGAGTAATCAAGAGCACTGATGATTACACCCACACTTCCTTTGCTGATTGACAGCTCCCGCACCAACTGCCGAGTCGTTCTACGTCGGTCCTCCGTATGAACACATCAGCCCACTGTATCTTGTCAGGTGTGGCCGATCGCTTGCAAATCTTGGAGTTCTGCCGAACCGCTTTCAGATGGTCTCAGCCTCTGTGCCCAGCGACTAACTGTACTTCTGTCGACTGCTGATGCTCCATAAACTGCACATAAACGTTTGTGAATGTTTCCAACAGTTTCTTGCTCCGCAGTGAGAAATTTAATGACGATACAACATAACATGTAACATACATCACTTACAGACGCCATGTTGAACTATTGCCGTAAGTACGCTATATGTCGGAAGAAGTGGAAACTTTGCACGCGTACTCCGAAAACTTCAAAGAATCCATACATAAAGTTTCGCATTTGAACCGTTGTCGGGGGCTGAGAAAAAAATTGTAGTGCATTATTTTCTGGGCCACCTTCGTACAACCCCTAAATACCCTCATAACCATGTGCAAAGATCTGTAATCCTTACTTACAATCTCGTTTATGTGAATACCTCAATGAAGATCTTTCCTTATATTAACACCTAGATACCTACAGTGATCCCTATGAGTTACTGTCACCCTATCAACAGTCCGACTTGTTGGCTGAATGGTCAGCGTACTAGCCTTCGGTTCAGAGGGTCCCGGGTTCGATTCCCGGCCGGGTCGGGGATTTTAACCTTCATTGGTTAATTCCAATGGCTCGGGGGCTGGGTGCTTGTGCTGTCCCCAACATCCCTGCAACTCGCACACCACACATAACACTATCCTTCACTACAATAACACGCAGTTACCTACACATGGCAGATGTCGCCCACCCTCATCGGAGGGTCTGCCTTACAAGGGCTGCACTCGGCGAGAAATAGCCACACGAAATTATTATATACCCTATCAATACAGTAATTGAAACTGACTTTACACCCCAGTTGCTATCTGTCTGTCAGGTGTTTTTGCTGTCGCTCGTAATCCTGTAATTTATTTATTACTCTATACAGTATAACTTCATCTAATGTCAGTTCTTTAATCATATCATTTGTGTATATAAGAAAATACCGAGGTCCAATAATACTGGTTTGCGGGTCTCCCCTCTTAATCGTTACAGGGTCAGATAATGCTTCCAACCTAACTAACCCAAATAGCACTACAGCCCTGAAGGACCTTGGCCTACCAAGCGACCGCTGCTCATCCCGAAGGCCTGTAGGTTACGAGGTGTCATTGGTCAGCACGACGAATCCTCTCCCCGATTCTTGGCTTTCTAGACCGGAAAGAGAATTGAGCCAACGGGACGTGGTGTTCCCAACCGGCCATCCATCCAAGTACTGACCACGCCCAATGTTGCTTAACTGCGGTGATCGGACGAGAACTGGCGTATTCAACATGGTATGGCCGTTGGCCAGATAATGCTTCACCTACTCTGAATCTCTTTCTATTTTCTAGAGATTCAGCCATCCATTCAGACACTCTTCCTTGATCTATCCTGTCAAAGGCCTTGATTAAGTCAGTAGCGACATAGTATATGACTTCCTGAATCCAACAGATCTAGATGCGCGAGCAATACAGCATATCTGACAATGCTCTTACCTTTCCGTACCCCACTGTGGGAATGTATCTTTACGTGACATATTTACGCACACTTCTACAGTATAATGTATTTAAGGTTCATTTTCCTTTCCACATTAGGACAGGAAAATGAACACATCGAAAATTGTTCTAATGGACTGCATATCCATATGTGGCTGGGTGCAGTGACAAGTCTTAAGGAAAATAATGGACAGAAAAGAGTATTGTCAGATCCGCGATATTGCTCTCACAGGGATATATGCAGTTAATTGTCAATGGTACAAAATATTAAAGATCTTCCACACAACAGAACATACAATTTATAAGTATCCCAGAAATCCTTGGACTTTTGTTTAATAATTTGATAAACATAGACTTCGAGAGGTATATCCTACACGTTGAGTAAGTTATAGAATCTTCTGTAAGATCCTTACTATTAACTATACGTATTTTGTTTTCCTTAGATATTCTCTCTAACATTCCGCTGTTAATACTCGTATTACATATTTTTTCTTTTCTCCCCGGCTTTTGTATGAAGTAATAAATAATTTACAAGATTGTATGTGATTGTAAAAATATCTCGACAAATTTGTGAGATGGACAGGAGGGAGTGGTATGACGGTTAACGGGGTGAAAGCTCAGGTTTTAAGCTCCATAAAGAGGAGAAGTCCTCTGAGTTTTAATTACTGTGTTGATGAGCACCTTACGGGGATCAATGTAATTACCTAGGTGTTAATATAAGCAAAGTTCTTCGTTGGGATAATCATAATCACATAAGCGGGATTGTAAATAAACGTTACAGATTTCTTCATATGGTTATGAGGGTATTTAGGGATTGTAGTAAGTGTGTAAAGGAGGGGGCGTATAAGTTTTTGGGAAGACCCCAATTAGTTTCAGTGAGTGGGACTCACACCAGGACTAGTTGATAGGAGGACTAGAAAAGATCCAAAGGAAAGCAGCACGATTGGTTCTGGGCGATTTCCGACAAAGGCATAGTGTTACGAAAATGTTGCAAATTTTGGGCTGGGAGGACTTGAGAGTAAGGAGACGAACTGCTCGACTAAGTAGTATGTTTCGAGCTGTCAGTGGAAAGATGGTGTGGAGTGACATCATTGGACGAATAAGTTTCAGCGGAGCTTTTAAAAGTAGGAAAGATCATAATATTAAAATAAAGTTGGAATTTCAGGGATAAATTGGGCTAAGTATTCCTTTATAGGACGAACAGTAAGGGATTGAAATGAATTTAGCAAGAGAAATGTTCGATAAATATCCAAGTTCTTTGAAAATATTTAAGAAAAGGCTGTAATTGATAGGGAATCTGCTACCTGATCGATTGATGATATAGAAATGGGGTACTACTACTAAAATGTTTTCATTCCTCCCCTGAAGGGGGAGGCGGGCCTCTTAGACGGTGACGCCATCTCTCAGGCCAGGAGATTTGTTACGGTGAAGGAGATGCTCGGAGAAGGTGAGGGGGTAGGAGGCCGTGGCCTATACTAGGAAATGCCCCGGCATTCGCCTAAGTGTCGAAGAATGGAAAACCACGGGGAACCATTTTCAGGACAGCCGACGGTTGGGGTCAAGCCCTGCGCCGTCTCCCGAATCCAGAGGCGTAGAGCCACGGTAGAGCCGTGGCCACCCCTCCTCTGCTTGGTTGGCCGGTGAGAGCACGGAGCTGTTGGACCACTTATGGACCGAGACCCACTCTGCATCTACCCAGTGGGAAAGAGATTTATCAAGGCATGACAGTCTGTTAGTAGTAGTAGATCGTCATTATCTCACTGTAATCACTTGAAAGCCGTTTTCTTATTGAACCTCTTGGCGCTGATGTCGTATTAGTGCTCGTCCTTACGTATACGAAGTTTAAAGTGCAGCAGGTGGGGGAAACGACCAGGCATGCACCTGCTGCTCCTAATAGTTACTGTGATGACCGCCAGATGCCATACCTGTCCACTGGTAGTTTAGAGTCGCCCACATATCGTTCGTGTTACCAAGTATTGAGCACAGTCTTGTCTTCAACGCGGCAGAGATGAATTACGTGAGGATCGTTTATGAAATAAGTTCGAATTACTTAAAGTTGCATAATGAAATTGATCAGTGTTAATATATTCTTTTTAAGTTCGACCTTAGAATGAAATGAACGGCTGTATGCAGTAGTGGGTTTAATATTTCTTCGAATTAGGCAAAATTATAGCATGCATCCTCCAAAAAGGAATAATAGTACTAGAAATAACTACTAGAACCAACTACTGTACACCGTACAAGTAATATTTACTATTACACAAAACTAGAGTATTCAGAACCTGGTAACTTCTAAAGACGAAATAAATTCTTCATTCTGAATCTGACGGTAGCAAGCTCGTCGATTAGATATTTATAGTTCTCGTTTTTCATTGCTAGTCTACGGAATGTCGCTCCACTTTGTACGGTAATAATTTTTTATCATTCGAATTTATACCTTCCAACTTTCCCAATTTAGGCGGGAGACTCCCCGATTTTAGCTTATTTTTTTGGGTTAACTTCAAACATTTGTTTTCAAATCCCTCCATTTCAGCTTTGTACGCCAGTGCCCGGAAGTACTTCGCTCATTGGCCGCTTTCAAATGAAATATAGACTTTTATTAATACGAGAAATGCGCTCGAATTTGCGATGTTTTTGAAACCTGTACAGTATATCGTAACGCGTATATCGATTGTCAATCTCTCGTTCTCGCGTGTTATGTTCGTGTGCATTCACTCATTCTAGTCGATTCTAGAGACTAGTCGCTAGATTTGGTGTCCGTTTTAGTAATTTAGCTACAGAATTTCATAGATAGCGATTAGTGACTTTTCTAGAGATTTTAGGGGCCACTTGGAGACAATTCTGGCGAATTTTAATTTATTACGTTGCGCTTAGCATAACCGCGTGGGCACGTGATGCACTATATTAATCTATGCATTTGCTAAGAAATGGCATCTAAGTGCGTGTCTGATTCACACGTGTAGAGCACGAGTTCATACTATTTTCGGAAGGCTTATCAGAGACCGATCATCTCATTCACATACTTCCTGTGAGCGAATAGAGATGTGTAATTTTTGGCCTTGTAGCCTCGTATAGGAACAGTCGGGTTTTGAGACAATAAGTATTATAATATAGCCTATACCGCAGTACTCCTGTATTGTACAAGACATGTAGAATAAGCAGTTTTGAGCAATTGTATCTCCTGATTTCTCCTGTTTTTCATATCGAAATCTCCTGATTTTTGGTTTTGTAAAGTTGACAGGTATGGAATTATGTAGGTCCTACTTACGAGATTTTCGGAAAGGTAATTCTTGATTAGATAGCATTCACAGATCATATAATAATAATAATAATAATAATAATAATAATAATAATAATAATAATAATAATAATAATAATAATAATAATAATTTCTTTTATCCAGACAGGTTGTTGTTTTTGTTTCCAAATAATAATAATAATAATAATAATAATAATAATAATAATAATAATAATAATAATAATAATAATAATAAAATGTGGGCAGATCAAACGAGTTTCATACTTTAAGTATCTCGGTGGGAGCCTAGAACCAACAGGATTGAAAAGGAAGCACAGAAAGTTCGATTACAAAAACTCAAAAGAGCATATTGGAGAACCCGTGACATCTACAACAAGAAATGCATGTCCATACACACAAAAATCAAACATTATAACACGGTGATTAAACCGGAAGTGCTGTATGCAAGTGAAATCTTGGTACTTAATAATAAAGGTGATCTGGAAAACATCTTGAAGGAGGAAAGGAAGAGCTTGAGAAAAATTCTGGGCCCAGAGGAAAAAGAAGAAGGGTATAGACTCAAAAGACGCAAAACTACGGAAAGACTGTCCAACCTTGCCGCAGACGTCAGGAAACTAATACTGAAATTCTATGGACACGTTCACAGACTATCGTCTTCAAGGCTAACCCACAAGATTTTGACATATACTGAAAAACTGAAGAACGTACCATGGATACAAGATGTTAAAAATGATCTGGAAAAGGCCCAGATAGAGCCATCAGAAATACTGGACAGAAACATTTACCGTCACAAGATACATAGATGGGTAGTAAAGCCAGAGAATGAAGTCCCTAAAAGATCGGGGACTAAGTGGTCAGAAGAAAGGAAACAGGCACACAGTGAAAAATGAAAGCAATATTGTCTGTTAGAAAGGCGAATCATAAATGTAATGCGTGATCCAACAACGTCCATACGCAAATAATAATAATAATAATAATAATAATAATAATAATAATAATAATAATAATAATAATAATAATAATAATAAACTATTTTAGGAATATATTATGCGGATGCATATTCGATTAAACTGTAGAACCAGAAATAAAAATCCACTGAACCTGCGCAAAGAGACAGATAAAAGTATATCTCATCTATCAAGAAATAACCACGTGGTAATCTTGCCTAGTTAAGATGTCCAGTTTTAAAAATGTAAATGAAGAGTCCATTTGTGAGAAAAGCATCGCATTTATTCGTCATATACTTCAGAGAACTCATGTTGCACATTTTTAGTGTAGATTCTTTTTGTGATTTATTGCTACTTAAATGATAAAACAGAATCTCGTGAATATTGTCCTTACTGTTTTCATAATGTGTGGTCCAGCTCCTCGGATGCTCTCGCTTCAGATTGACTCGGGGACTGTATTTTTCTCCGTACACATCTCTTTATATGGACACACTGCATCACACTACCAACCACCAAAGAAGCTCGAAGTACTGAACATATCCCTCGGCATAGGGTTGGCATCACGGAGGGCATCCGGCCGTAAAGTAGGGCGAGGTTCACACCCACGATTCCGCAAAGGTGTAATAAAAGTGGCAGAAGAAAAACAAGTGCTTTCATAATCTCTGATTGGATACAAATATTTAGCACATTACAATGGAATTTTAATCGTGAACAGTTAATTCCTCGGTTCGAGTACTGCGTGTTCTTTTCTGTCCCCAATCATTCTGCAACTCGCATACCTTACACAATTCTATCCACCACCACACTAACGTGCAGTTTTCTAAAGCAACGGCCACCCTCGTCGGAGGTCTCCCTTACAATAATAAAACCGGGCTAGTAATAGCCAAACAAAATGATCAGTTATTGAAAAAAAGAAAAAAAAAGCAATACGAGTTTGTTGCTCGTCGATTTACAGTAATAACATTTCAGCCTGAACTATCTCGTGGGAGGGCAACCCGCACGTCGCCAATGCTTAAAGGTTTGCCGCTGGAATTGACTGTTTGCTGCTTACGCCAGAACATTGTAAAGAGACCACGTTTCTTCTCTGCATAAAAGCAGCATGACTGCTCTTCCGTTTTGTTTCGCACTGTGAGATTGATATATTTCAGATTATTGGTATAAATCATAACCAATGAAATGGTATAATTTTAGACACATTTCTAAAGAACACCAGGAAATCAGTTTGAGTGTTCGGTCACATATGACGATGTAATTCATCGACCATCTTGAATGTGGATTTTCTTCCGACACTTCAGACATACACTATTGAAAATTAATTATACAAAAAACCCGAACGAGAGGTTCAAACGCCACCATATATATAACAAGAATTTTATCTGTGCATTGCTCAGAATTTAAAAAGAATGAAATTTTTCATCGGTCGTGTCCACAGTAAGAAGAAAATGCACTTTTTTAATTTTCCATAATTTCTGTCTGTCTGTCTGTCTGTCTGTCTGTCTGTCTGTCTGTCTGTCTGTCTGTCTGTCTGTCTGTCTGTCTGTCTGTCTGTCTGTCTGTCTGTCTGTCTGTCTGTCTGTCTGTCTGTCTGTCTGTCTGTCTGTCTGTCTGTATGTATGTATGTATATATGTATGTATGTATGTACGCGCATCACGAGAAAACGGCTAAAGAGAATTAAATGAAAATCGGTATATAAAATCGGGGAATGAATCACAACAATCTAGGCCATAAATAATTTTGTTCACGCTGAGTGCTAGTTTAGGGCAAGGCCTAAAATATAATTCTCAAATATTCCTGTTATTAGTGGTCCTATCAAAAAATTCTACATAACTAAAGTTATTTAATATTACAATTGTGATCATCGAAAACAAAACACCTTGAAACACTAGAAATAGGTCACAGGACATGTTCATTAGTATGTTCTGCAGAAACGATTAGCATTTCAGTCACCTAGGTTCAGCTTCTGTCCTGTTGCCTAGTAGGCCCTGGGTCCTCCATGGGTACTGATAACTTGTTCCATGCGTGATAGCATCGAAGCGTATAACGCGTGAATGGCGTCCTGGGGTTTAGCCATCCACGCTGCACTCACCTGGTTCCACAGTTCAACTTTGGTGGTTGGCGTTGGGTCACAGAGCCGCACCATCGTTTCACCATATCCCACACATTTTCGATTGGCGACAAGTCCGGTGATCGGGCGGGCCCTGCGAGGCATCCGGCACGTCTGTTCGAGTCATACTGATCCATTACGTTCGGTTTATAGGGACAACGAGAGCCGCAGGCACATTTTACCTGTCAGTGGTGGTGCGCCGATATATCGATGTGGACCTTGAACCTGATGACCGACATGCTTCAAATGTTAATGATTTCTTCAGAACATACTAATGCACATGTCTTGTGAATATGAACTTCCTATCTCCAGTCTTTCAAGGTGTTCTGGTTTTTATGAACATCAGTGTACATTTCCGGTCATTTATGTATTTTACATCTTTACCGCACCGGCTATGATAAAAGGGATATTAATGAATTTTAATTTTTGTAACTAAGTTGATATCAACGCCGAGTCCTGAGAAAATGGATACAAAATTACTAATTTGTTCTTGCAATGTTGTTGCTCCTCGATTTACGGTATTAAAATTTCAGCCTGAATGGTCTTGAGAAGGCATCCCGCACGACGGCTGTGCTAAAAGGTTTGCCGGTGGAAGTGCCTGTTTACTTCGTACTCCAGAACGTTGTCTAGTCAAGGGACCATTTTCCTTCAGTCTGCATCAAAGCAGCGTGAATGCTCTTCCGATTTGCTTCACGCTGTGAGAATAACAATGTTTTACAGCATAAACATCCTAGTTTTATGTTGTATACCCATTGTTGGCCGTCTAATATTTGAGTTTTAAGGATCGTGGCAACGCTTTCCAATATATTATTTTCGATAATACATCAAGGAGCTAAAATCTGGGGCCGAATTATGAACTCTGAAGGCAATATTATGTATTATTTATTTATTTATTTATTTATTTATTTATTTATTTATTTATTTATTTATTTATTTATTTATTTATTTATTTATTTATTTATTGAACTTTGAAGGCAATATTTTGAATTGTATTTATTTAGCTTATTTATTTATTTAATATGAAAGTATATAGACATAAATGCCCATTAAAGTACCTTGTTGACATCAAAAAGGCAAACTATTAAACAACCTTAATTATAAAAAGGTCTAGAATGTTACACAATGCAAGTAACTTTATTGACCTAAGTAAATTACCTAAAACTGATACTAAATAAGAAAATGTAAATGAAATATTAAATTTAGAGTACATAATGAGCTTCCAAACATTCAGCAAGATGACATCTTTTTTCTTATAATTTACAAACATACATCTTAAGATCTGTGCTGAATGTGTCAAAGCTAGATAATAAATCTGTTAGCACTTACTGAATTGTAAAATAAACAAGTTTTTAACGCGTGAGATTCATGTGATTTGCAGTTCTGTTGTTAGGGACGTGAAGTAATGTTTGCTGCCATGAACCTACATGTGGAACTTGAAAAAGGATGAATCAATTCTGCCAGTAAGAATTGTTCTTAGGGTTTGCATTGATGTTATTGATCTCAGTCCAAGTGTCTTCAGGACATAATGTTTTAAATGTCTTGTGTGTGTGAGAGAGAGATTTATTAAAGAAATAAATAAATCGTCTGTACTCCAGTGAGGGTGACCATTCAGATCAGGAACACAAGGTACAATTTCAGTGGGGTTTACAAAGATCAGAATGTAATTGTTAATACTGTTATTATCTTCTTTTTTCCATGGTTAGTGCGGGAGGAATGTTAATCCCGTTCTCAGATATAGATCGAAATGAATGATTTTTAGAGAGTCCCCCAGTACCTGCATTACTATTTTTCTAGTTTGCAGAATATAACTTTCAAAATGTTTAGTACGATCGATGTCTGACTAGGGAGGATGCCTCCTGTTCCAAATAGCAGTCCTCTGACAATCCACCGATCGATAGGTATTTTACAATTTGTTGATTTATTTTGTACAATTTCAATCAAATGACGTTGACCTTTACAAAATGCTGAATATTCCAGTTGCTTCTAATTGAAGTAATGTACAACGTACTATTACATCTGGTTTAATAAATAACTTTTTGAGTTTCTTATTATAAAAACTAGCATCATGTTTGCTTCTTTAGATGTTTACGTTATATGGACGTTAACTGTTAATTAACTGTAATTCGCAATTCCTTAACTGTTGGCACAATCTCAAGATTTCTTTCGACTATATAATATTTTGGATTTGTAGTTTTCTTCTTCCTAGTAGATACCATAATTACCATTTATTAACATTTAACGATAAACGATTCATCTCACACCATAACCCAGTATGATAACCTTTCCCAACTAGTGTGTCAGTTAAGGTCTTGTTTATTACTGTTTATTATCTAGTGTGCCATCGGTTATTTTCTTATAAAATCATCATGAAAACCCTCGTTTGACTTCATATATGTATTAGGTTTCATTACACATAAATCCATTCGACCCAATTTTTCATGATTGTATTTTGCAAACAGCACCGAAAAATAGTTCAATTTTAAGAATAAGGTATTTTTTAACCTAATAAAATTTATAAAAAATATTTCCATAGAATTAATTGAGACATATTTCTTTATTAAAGTGTGCTGTTAAAATATGCTATGTTGTTAGATTTTGGACCTATTTGTTACATGTTGAGAACATTCAGATATAAAAAAACAGATCAGATGTAAGGCTTTTTCGGTGTTTGCTCTATTAACCAGCGTTTCGTCTTAGGTCCGACACTAGACTCATCAGATTGGGATGTGTCAGACCCTACCCACTGACGCTGGGGTGTATGCAGGTGAACTTATCAGAAGCCCATTATAAGAGGCACAGTCTGATAACTGCATACGGGAGATATATCTACACAATGGAATAATAGCCCGCCTAGTAATTCCGAATAGAAAATTCCAAGTTCCCATGGAGGGAATTGGATATTTTTCACCAATAGAGCTTGTCAAAAACAGATCAGATGTAAGGCTTTTCAGGCGTTTGCTCTATTAACCAGCGTTTCGTCTTAGGTCTGACACTAGACTCATCAGAGTGGGATGTGTCAGACCCTACCAACATTCAGATATGTTCGTAGGTTGTCTGACGTGTCACACAAGTCGTGTAAGTGACACGCGTGTCATATGTTCGCCATCCCTAACTTAGGCTATTTATTGTTTTATATAACTACATCTAATTCAGCCATAGTATTAAATTATTATTGTATTACGTTAAATCATTTAATTGCACCTTCACGCCCTATAATTAATTTTATTGTTGGATGTTATTTGAATGATAAAGTATTTTATAATTTTTGGGCAGAATAATGCAATAATTCATTAACCACATTGGATAAACAAGGGAATAGAGAAAATCTTTTTATGAAATTAAAAAACAAGTATTTTAATAAAATGAAAGTGCTGGCTATGATGTGAGTTAGAGCACAAAATGACACCATTCATTTAGCTACAAATGAGATAATTAATTGCGGGAACAGTTATTAAAGTACGTGTTTTTACAAATCACACAATTAGCTGATGTTAATAACTTGGCGGCTTGGTAATTTAGTTGACATAAACATTCATATCCAATAACAGTTGGGTAATGCAGTAAACACGCTCGTCTATTTATAAATTGTTTGTTCGAAATAAGAGAAGTTCAGGCAGGAGGCAAAGTGTACATTTTAACGTTACATCTCTTGTTTGGGCGTCTTTTATTCTTAACGATGACGGTATGAAAATAATCTGATGTGAAAGAGTAATGAGAGGAACGGAGGAAGGCTTTGTAAAAGAAACGACGTAGAAAGAAATTCAGTAGGCTACTCTGAAACCACTTTGCAAATGAAATCTTTGTTTTACCGATGTTTTCTAGAACAGTATTTATTAAACCGCAGAGTCCAGCTCAAGAAAAAATATTGAATTGTCTTATGTAAGACTTAAAAAGTTATTATTTCATTCGTTAAGGTCATCTATTATTATTATTATTATTATTATTATTATTATTATTATTATTATTATTATTATTATTATTATTTCACAATTTTACAGTTGCGTTTATGTGCTTCGGCACAATGTACATGGAAGAAGTACTATTTACTACATACGCACATTTGCTCCATACATACCGGTGTTTACGTACAGTGTTAACAAATAAATCTGACAGATTTTTATAGGATATTTACTATACATAAATAGTCAAAATTATTACGAGACCATTTTCATTAGTCCTCTATATATGGTGGATAGTTCATGCCAATAAACTCTATTGAAAATCCACAGCCTGTGTCCGGTCATTCGTCCGGGTCAGGAATAGAATGAATGAAGCCCCCTCTAACGGCGAGGATAGGAACTGTGCCGGCTGCCGAAGCCTGTCGCACTCCTCTGGGGCAATGATTAATGAATGGTAGATGAAATGAAATGATAGTGGCGAGTGTTGCTGGAATGAATATGACAGGGAAAACCGGAGAACCCGGAGAAAAACCTGTCCCGCCTCCGCTTTGTCCAGCACAAATCTCACATGGAGTGACCGGGATTTGAACCACAGAAACCAGCGGGGAGAGGCCGGCGCGCTGTCGCCTGAGCCACGGTGGCAGTAATAAACTCTATTACTATTATTATTATTATTATATTATTATTATTATTATTATTATTATTATTATTCATAGTTTTTTAATTTCTTTCGTACCGAGCTCGATAGCTGCAGTCGCTTAAGTGCGGCCAGTATCCAGTATTCGGGAGATAGTAGGTTCGAACCCCACTGTCGGCCGCCCTGAAGATGGTTTTCCGTGGTTTCCTATTTTCACACCAGGCAAATGCTGTGGCTGTACCTTAATTAAGGTCACAGCCGCTTCCTCCCACTCCTAGGCGTCCCCTGTCCCATCGTCGCCATAAGACCTATCTGTGTCGGTGCGACGTAGAGCAACTAGCAAAAAATTTCCTTGTAATTATATTATCGTTCTTAGGAAGCAAAATGTTCATTTATATTGTCTATTATAATAGATATTTCATGTTCAGTAAGATACCATAGTAGCATGGTAATTAATTTCAGTCTTCTTCTTCTTTTCCTACCTCTTTTCCCACACCTGTCGAGTCGCGGGTGCGAACTGCGTCCCACGTGTGGATATGGACCTGTTTTACGGCCGGATGCCCTTCCTGCGCGTTTCTGTGGTAGTTGGTAGTGTGGTATGTTATCTGAATATGGTGAGGAGAGTGTTGGGACGGACACATACACTCAGTCCCCGAGCCAGAAGAATTAATCAGAAGCGATTGAAATACCCGACCCGGCCGGGAATCGAACCCGATACCCTCTGAACCGAAGGCCAGTACGCTGACCATTCAGCCAACGAGTCGGACAATTTGTTTCAGTCTATATTGATATTTTAATATTCTATATTATTTATAAATTCACTGGTTAGGTGTAGACAGGAACACATGTTCCTAACTTCGCCAGTTAAAATAAACCATAACTATATCCATCTATGGACCACGTTTACACAATTCCCCGGACCTTTTATCCCTCATACTTATTCCCTTTTCTTTGCACTCCTTCCAGATGTTCTTAAGTATTTGAATTCTCCTTTGTGAGCGTAACTTGACGAGTTTCTCCGGCGCATCCCTCATTCGCGCAATTTTCTTCCTAAAGGTTGTTCTTTCTTCTAAATCTCCCTTCTGGATCACTACTTCTTCCAAGTCCTTGTGAACCTCCTTAAGCCATAAAGGTTGTGCCTTTCACTTTTCTTGTAGACTAAGTATCCTGTGTGCCAGTCTCTTTGGATTCGTCCTCTTAATGTGCCCATAAAATGATAGTCTTCTTTTCCTCATAGAAGTTATCTTCTCAATTTGTTAATACAGTTTTCGATTCGGTCTCAATCGGAAAATGGGTTGTGAATCTGGAGGCTTATTTGGACCTAAGATTATCCTAAGGAATCTCCTTTCTCTTTTTTCAATGACTGGGTCCGTTACTTTCGTCATGATTTCTGCCGCATGTAGATATTGTGTTCTGACAATCGTACAGGAATGTTTTAATTTTGCATGGATGGATATGGACTTGGATTCATTATGTTCCGTCTCCGTCTTTCCCACCCTTGTGTTTATAGTTTCTTTCTCATTTCCATTCGGGGTGAGAATTTGCCCCAGGTACTGGAATTTCTGAGCACGGCGGATTTCCCCAAATTTGGTTTTGATTCTGTTGTTATTATTATTATTATTATTATTATTATTATTATTGATTCGTTATGCCCAACTAAGGAGGGCGTATGACGCGTTTGAACTTATTTAGTACAATGTTTCTTTTCTTCACCATTTTCATTCGTTCACCGAGTTTCTTTCTACGTACTTTATTTTTTACAATTGGCTTTACGTCGCACCGACACAGATAGGTCTTATGGCGACGATAGGATAGGGGTTGGAACGAAGCAGCCGTGACCTTAATTAACGTACAATCCCAGAATTTGCCTGATGTGAATATAGGGAACCACGGAAAACCATCTTCAGGACAGCCTACAGTGTGGTTCGAACCCACTATCTCCCGAATACTGGAGACTGGCCGCACTTACCTGACTGCAGCATTCGAGCTCGGTCTACGTTCTTCTGTCCACCCTGTACATTTTCTTTTAGGTTTCTCTGCAAATTTATATTTACTTATTAAGCTTCTACATTTTCTTCTATCTTGAATGACCTCCTTGGTAATATCAATTTCTTCCAGATAATAATAATAATCATAAGTTATTATTATTATTATTACTATTATTATTATTATTATTATTATTATTATTATTATTATTATTATTAGATGTCGCGTTGAGGGTAATAACTCTAATAGTATATGTCGTATTGTCCATGCAGATTCATTAGGACTGAAGTTCATTTAAATCTTTCGTTAATTAGAGCCACATTGAGGGTAATTGTAGTGTGCGCGTATGGCCTTTGTACTGGGGCTGTCAAGGGTAAACAGGCTGCTCGTTCACTCGCTCCAGGGAGGGATGTCCTTTCTGCTTGTTTACAGAACTGTGAGAAAGAATGTGAATAGAAATGAGGAAGAAGACTTGTCAGACGATAGGGTATGTGCATACATTTCTTCTTTCTCCTCCTGCTCTTCCATAGCTCGCCTGCTATTCATGCGCGACTCTGCACTCGGGGACGAAAAATACTAACGCAGATCCTCTTGTTACAGTCCGTCGTTTGGTCTGCTGTTCCCTTCTCTCTTCTTCAAGAATATACATCACCTTCAAACTTGGAATCTCGTAAAGTAATACTTTTAACTCCTCTATTTCTTCTTCTCTTCTTTCTTCCGAAACTTGTGAAATTGCGGTTTGTATTATGTATACGATCTATCAGCAAGTTACATTACTATACACGTATCCTTAGATGAATGCACTGAACTACGGGTGTCAAGGCTTCCCCACCGTAAGTGCAGTGCCCTTGCTAGAAATACCTCTGCTCTTCCGCTCACTCGGCTTGTACTTCCCCACGTTGCTGACCTGTTTTGGTTGAAACATACAGCTGCATAGACTGTGGCATAAGGGGTGGCACGGTATTTTGTTAGTGTGTGTTTATATTTATTTTCTTTTGTATGAACATGGATAAATGGTTAGCGTGCTGGCTTTTGGTCACAGGGGTCCCGGGTTCGATTCCCGGCAGGGTCGGGAATTTTAACCATAATTGGTTAATTTCGATGGCACGGGGGCTGGGTGTATGTGCTGTCTTCATCATCATTTCACCCTCATCACGACGCGCAGGTCGCCTACGGGTGTCGAATCAAAAGGCCTGCATCTGGCGAGTCGAACTTGTCCTCGGACACTCCCGGCACTAAAAGCCATACGCCATTCCATTGTATTTATTTTCTTTTGTATGAACATTGTTGTTTGAAGAGATACTACTTTTATTGTAACCTAATTTTTTTGCTTAAGTTGATAAAAAAACATGACGTTTTGTTAGAGAAGCGATATAGCAGCGGTGTGGTATTCGGGTTTCTTCTGTTTCAAAATTGTTCATAGGGGAGTTGAGCATGTTAAGCCTCTAAACAGTAAATTTATGGCAACCTTTAAAGTAATTATTTATTTTCTTGGTCATCATCATCATCATCATCTGTTTACCCTCCAGGTTCGGTTTTTCCCTCGGACTTAGCGAGGGATACCACCTCTACCGTCTCAAGGGCAGTGTCCTGGAGCTTCAGACTCTGGGTCGGGGGATACAACTGGGGAGTATGACCAGTACCTCGCCCAGGCGGCCTCACCTGCTATGCTGAACAGGGGCCTTGTGGAGGGATGGGAAGATTGGAAGGGATAGGCAAGGAAGAGGGAAGGAAGCGGCCGTGGCCTTAAGTTAGGTACCATCCCGGCATTCGCCTGGAGGAGAAGTGGGAAACCACGGAAAACCACTTCCAGGATGGCTGAGGTGGGAATCGAACCCACCTCTACTCAGTTGACCTCCCGAGGCTGAGTGGTCCCCGTTCCAGCCCTCGTACCACTTTTCAAATTTCGTGGCAGAGCCGGGAATCGAACCCGGGCCTCCGGGGGTGGCAGCTAATCACGCTAACCACTACACCACAGAGGCGGAGTATTTTCTTGGTACACAGCGATAACGAAACATGTCGTTTCGCCGTGTTGCACACATTTTAATGATGCATGTCTTTATATAGACTAATAATAATAATAATAATAATAATAATAATAATAATAATAATAATAATGGTGCGTGAGCTCCAAAGAGGCCTGGTGCAGGTCTTTCGAGTTGACGCTGTTAAGGCGACCTGCACGTTTGTGATGAATTCTACTGATGAAGAAGACGGCATGCACACCCAGCCCTCGGGCCATCGGAATTAACCAATGAAGGTTAAAATCTCCGACCCGGCCGGGAATCGAACCCCAAACCCTCTGGACCAAAGGCCAGTACGCCAATCATTTAGCCATGGAGCCGGACTGTGTCTTCATAATAATAAATAATATATACATGTATGATGGGGAGTACCGATATTATAAGCGTGTAATGTACACCCGTCCAGGGTTGCGCTATCCGATAACGTCCTGGGTTAGCGCTCGTAGCAGCTGTTTCTTATGTACGCAGAACTGTCAGTCAGCTCGTGACCTTGACATTCCTGCTGTAAACATGCATCGTCAGTCGGCCTGCAGTTTTCGTTTGTGCACTGCAGTGGAGGGTAAGCAGTACGAGCGGAGACAGCTCATTCACTGCTGTGGCGGGTTAATTTACTGAGTAATGCAGAACACGAGGTCAAGAATGAATTTTGTTTTGTATAGTTTAAAGTGTCCGCCTCTCTCGTGTAGTGGTTAGTGTTATTATATGCCGTCCCCGGAAGCCCGGGCTCGATTCCCGGCTCTGCCACGAAATTTGAAAAGTGGTACGAGGGTTGGAACGGGATCTGCTCAACCTCGTGAGGTCTGCTGAGTAGAGGTGGGTACGATTCCCACCGCAACCATCCTCGGGTGGTTTTTCGTAGTTTTCCACTTCTCCTCCAGGCAAATGCCAGGATGGTTCCCTCTTCCTTGTCTATTCCTTCCAATATTGCCATCCCCTTACAAGGCTCCTGTTCAGCATAACAAGTGAGGCCGCCTGGGCGAGGTACTGGTTCTCCTCTCCAGTTGTATCCCCGATCGAAAGTCTCGCGCTCCAGGATACAGCCCTTGAGGCGATAGAGGTGGGATCCCTAGCTGAGTCCGAGAGTAAAACCAACCCTGGAGGGTAAACAGATTAAGAAAGAAAATAAAGTAGTTTATGGTACAAAATGTTCATATGGTCGCATTTAACGGACGCACCTCAGCACGAGACGACTACCACACGAATCCCTTTGTCTACATGTCCGTGCTCATATATCCGCATCGGAGTCGCGCTACGTTGCATTTCCGCTGCAGCAACGCCCTCAAACGGAAACATATTCATCACACTTTATATTATTATACATACATACGTACATACATACATACATACATACATAATCATTATAGACTGTTATGCCTTTCAGCGTTCAGTCTGCAAGCCTCTGTGAATTTACTAAACGTCGCCACAATCCTCGATTTGCAACTAGTGTATTATTATTATTATTATTATTATTATTATTATTATTATTATTATTATTATTATTATTATTATTATTATTTACCTGTTTTGTAACTATAAACAGCTCTTTAAGGCCATGAAGATTATAGGACTGGGCTGAAAAAATGAAATGGCGTATAGCTTTTAGTGCCGGGAGTGTCCAAGGACATGTTCGGCTCGCTAGGTGCAGGTCTTTTGATTTGACACCCGTAGGCGACCTGCGCGTCGTGATGAGGACGAAATGATGATGAAGACGACACATACATTGAGCCCCCGTGCCTGCGAAATTAACCAATGATGGTTAAAGTTCCCGACCCTGCCGGGAATCGAACCCGGGATCCCTGTGACCAAAGTGCAGCACGCAAACCATTTAGCCATGGAGCCGGACATGAGACTCATTTTACTCCTGCACAGAGATCAAAGCACAGCGATAGAAATGAATAGAAATGTAAAGACAGCATGCGTTAGAAGTGGAGTGAGACAAGGATGCGTACTATCTCCATATTTATTTAACATGTTTATTGAGGAGGTCATGTCAAAATTTAAGCAAATGACCAAAGGAATTAAAATAAACGGACAAAAATCAACTGTATAAAGTTTGTCGGTGGCACTGCTTTAAAAAATGATGGAAGCTGATAGATCCCCTTCCAATTATGCAAATCTTCTTACGGAGATTTTTTTTTTTTTTGCTAGGGGCTTTACGTCGCACCGACACAGATAGGTCTTATGACGACGATGGGATAGGAAAGGCCTAGGAGTTGGAAGGAAGCGGCCGTGGCCTTAATTAAGGTACAGCCCCAGCATTTGCCTGGTGTGAAAATGGGAAACCACGGAAAACCATCTTCAGGGCTGCCGATAGTGGGATTCGAACCTACTATCTCCCGGATGCAAGCTCACAGCCGCGCGCCTCTACGCGCACGGCCAACTCGCCCGGTTTACGGAGATTTAGAGCAGTACACAGGATTCTAGGGACTCGATAAATTCATTAAGATCAACATATTTATGCATACCAGGTGGTCCTTCAGCCCCGTACGTTCTACTTATAAGTGTCCCGCATGCACTAGCGATGAATGGGAAGTCTAATCGTTGCAGATTCGGAGAGGGAACTAAGTAAATATCTGCGAGTTTTCACATCAACACTACAAGAATCAAAATTGAAATTGGACACTTCGAAAACAAAAGCGTTAGTTGTCAAGAAATCAAATAAGGAGTTACCAACAAACATCAAGATATTTGATTAGGCAAGCAACTCAATGTTGAAAATATTTTAGGGATATGAGCTACGCATTTTAGGCAAATGAAATATAATAAAATATGAGAATATATTCTTTTTTACTTCTAAAAATTACAATCCTTTTCTTAATTGTCGTTATCCGGTCGATTAGATTAGCAGTTTACCTTTTTCTACCATTTCGAGTGTTAATGTGACTCAGTGCATTGTTTTACCTAAATGTGAGTCAGTACAGGGTTTCACTTGAGCCCATATAACTACATTCGGTGTGGACATTTTTCAAACATAAAAAAACGCCTGAGGGTATCGAACCAAGGAACACATTACAGAAATAGTTATGTAAATGTTAATTTGGCTAGGATTTGAATTAAAAAAGGAAACGGGTAAAGAAACAAGCGATTTTAGGCTGTTCTCCGGAACTGCATCGTTGCAGATTCGGAGAGGGAACTAAGTAAATATCTGCGAGTTTTCACATCAACACTACAAGAATCAAAATTGAAATTGGACACTTCGAAAACAAAAGCGTTAGTTGTCAAGAAATCAAATAAGGAGTTACCAACAAACATCAAGATATTTGATTAGGCAAGCAACTCAATGTTGAAAATATTTTAGGGATATGAGCTACGCATTTTAGGCAAATGAAATATAATAAAATATGAGAATATATTCTTTTTTCTAAAAATTACAATCCTTTTCTTAATTGTCGTTATCCGGTCGATTAGATTAGCAGTTTACCTTTTTCTACCATTTCGAGTGTTAATGTGACTCAGTGCATTGTTTTACCTAAATGTGAGTCAGTACAGGGTTTCACTTGAGCCCATATAACTACATTCGGTGTGGACATTTTTCAAACATAAAAAAACGCCTGAGGGTATCGAACCAAGGAACACATTACAGAAATAGTTATGTAAATGTTAATTTGGCTAGGATTTGAATTAAAAAAGGAAACGGGTAAAGAAACAAGCGATTTTAGGCTGTTCTCCGGAACTGCATTTAGGCTGGGAGTGATTTTCAAAATTTGCTTTTTATTTAGGTTAATAGAGGGGTCTTTGATTCACAATTTGAAATTTTCCGGGCCCTTCAGCCCTTCAAATTTCGGCGCAATTGAGAGAATCGCTTAATTTTACCCCTATTTTGTCTGCTAAGCAATGTTTTCAATATTAGAACACCTGGGAGCAATGGAAATTGGATGTGGAGGTGGATGCTGAAAATAAGCTAAACAGGGCCCTTAAGGAACTGCACGAAACAAAGGAGTTGATCACCACTATAGAAAAGAGGAAAACCAAATTCCTTGGCCACACACTGCGTCATAACAAATACCTCACGACCATGTTGGAAAGAAAAGTTTTAAGGAAGGAGGGAAGATGAAGATCGAGGAAGACTTATCTCGATTCCATGAAGGACAGACTCAATTTCAAGAAATTGGTGACTTGGAACGCTCGGCAGGAGAGAGAGAAATGTGATGGCAGAGAAAAAGCCTTGCCTTTAGGATATGGATGAATTATGTAACTCAGCTCATTCCTTCGGTAATTTAATTTATCGTTGATCTACTTATTTTAAAACTCTCTGAGATTTGTTCATTGCACGCCTAGTCAGATACAAAACATTGTTAGACAGATAAATAATAAGTAAGTAAGGTAGTTGCGTAAAGTACAGTATATACTGTATATCATGACTAAAGCCCGGATTTTCATGCGGTAATAGATTAGCTTGCAAACTAATTTGGTTAGTAGGAAATGCCGGCCGCCCGCTGTTCCATAATGTAGAAAGAGTAACATACATTATAGGGGCTCTGATGGGCCGTACCCCTAATGTTTATGCAAACCCCATAGCATAATCGTTGTGAGGATAGACTATACTTGCTTCTCGCTTCAGTAAGTTAGCATTCTAACCTATTAGTGCATAAAATTCCGGGCTCTAATGATGATATACATGTACGTGTTATATGATGACGATGATGATTGTTGTTTAAAAGGCTCTAACATCTAGGTCACCGGCCCCGCACGTGCTGTATACTGTACGTGCCTCTCGTTCTTGTGGAGGAGTTGAAGATTGCTCTTGTCTGTCTCTACTGTTCCGTATTAAATCCTTTAGCACAGAACTGAAATTACACGAACTTCAGCAGCAATGCGCTGTTCCACTCAACATATCTGAACACATTAAATGGCACACACGACACATACTCTAAGTGTGTGTTGTTGCACATGTAACATGACTGGGATTCCTGGAGGCAAAGCATGCACCAGGCTGCCATTACTTTACAAAGGCTACCAGAGGAGAGAGACAGAGAGAGAGAGAAAAAGCTTGAATTTGGCTCGGGAGCTGGGGTATGCCCTATCGATTAGTTGTTTGCCACCCCTGCTCTCCCCAACCATCCAATAAATAGCTGTAGACTGCTTTTTCTTGCTCCTGCATGTTCCAGAGCCTAATTAAAAAGGAGCTAATTATTATCAGCTACGAGAAGCGGAGCCTATACTACTCGTTCAGAAAACGTAAGACCTACTCAGTAAGGATAAGTTGTAATTAAGTAATTGAATGTAAGATTTAAAGTAACCTTGACCATCATCATATTTTTTTCTTTTTTGCTATTGGCTTTACGTCGCACCGACACACGTAGGTCTTACGGTGACGATGGGTCAGGAAAGGGCTAGGAGTACGAAGGAAGCGGCCGTGGCCTTAATTAAGGTACAGCCCCAGTATTTGCCTGGTGTGAAAAATGGGAAACAACGGAAAACCATCTTCAGGGCTGCCGACAGTGGGGTTCGAATCCACTATCTCCCGAATACTGGATACTGGCCGCACTTAAGCGACTGCAGCTATCGAGCTCGGTCATCATCATATTGTGATGCGTATGATGCACATTCAGTTCACCCTCCACAGGACCACCGTCTTCCCGACTGTCTAAAGAACTTGTCAACTAGATCTCAGACTCCAAGGATCCCAAGGAAAAATAAGAGTTTTCATGACATCATGCATTGAGTAGGTTTTCTTTATAAAAATGACTTGCAAACATACAATTTTCCCAAAAGGCTGATGAACCAGAATCCTTTCGTGCAACGACATAAAATGCTGAAGACAAGGGAAAACCACTTCATTGTTAAGTTTCCCAAGAAATCCTATTATGAATGGAAATTCGGATAAAGTAGCTGTTAACTCCGTAACCATTACTCCAGATCATCATGAGTAAGGGGCCGGCAGGGGAAGAATTAGGGCTTCTCAGGTCGTCAACAGGCGAAATCTGTGGTTAAAGATTAGAACCTGGAATGTACACTATGCTTCAAGTGGGAAAATTAGAGGACTTGAAGGAAGAAATAGAGCTATATGGCCTGGACATACTTGACCTAGCAGAAATACGCTGGAGATATAAATGTGAACTTAAAGAGCGGAGCGTGTAAAATAATAAGAAGTGAAAAGTGACGCGGTGGTGTTGGATTAATTCTGAATAAAACATATCCAGATCGAGAAGCGTACCAGAAGATGTTCGCCAATGATCAAAGTGTAGTCGCACGAAGTCCAAGTCCAACCATCCTATCCCTAATTCTGCTACTGCTGAATGAGAAAGCTAAGGTCTGTGGATAAATTGCAACATCGGTAAAACGAAAGTATCCGCGCCTATTGCATGTGAAAATAGACTGTAGCCAGTATAGCAGAAAAATGATCAAGAAAATAGACTCGAAAATCTATGGTAAAACAAGCATTCCGAGACAAGCAAGCCCTGTTGTGCAAAAGTGCAATGTCCCTCAGCTTAAGAAAATAAATAATCGAGGCTTATATTTGGTCTATTGCGTTGTAATCTGCCGAAACCTGGACACTCAAAAGAAAGGCGTCAAGAAGCTGGAAGCTTTCGAGATGTGGTTGCTGATGTCGAATGCAGAAGGTGAGTTTGACGGGGAAGGTGACCAACGTTCAGGTATAAGCTACTGTAAAAGGGATGAGGCAGCTGTTGAGTCCAGATTAGGAAGCGACAGCTCATATGGATAGGTCGTAGGCTTTGACATAGCAGTTTAATGACGGATGCGATTGAAGGCAAAATACCACGTAAGTGCCTCCGAGGAAGACATTCTTTGAGAATACCGGATTGCGAAGCTATGAGTAGACGAAAATTGCTGCTCAAGACAGAGTTCAAAAGAAAAGACTTATCACAGGGGTAAACTAGGGGCAAACCTAACGACGACCCCTCCGTAAACACATATTCAGTAATTAAAACACTCACTGCCATGGTAAGTAACTTTTACAAGGTTATATTTAAAATTCGATATCTCACAGTAGTCGATAGAAATGAATGAAATTTTCAGAAATTTTAGGATTAGGTTAACTGATTCTGAGCCATAGTTTTATTGAAGTTAGACGTGCCAGAAATATCTGAAGTAGACCAATACATGGGTAAAGTAGGTTTATTCATAACTAAAGGCCGGATTTTTGTGCAGTACAGGTTAGACTGCAAACTAATTTGGTTTAACAGGAAGTGTCGGCCACCCGTTCTTCCATAGTGTAGCAAGAGTAACATAAATTATAGGGGTTCTGATGGGCCGTACCCCTAATATTTATTCAAACCTCATAGCACGGTCGTTGTGAAGGTAGACTATACTTGCTACTCGCTTCAGTAAGTGTGCATAAAAATCCGCGTTCTATTCATAACACCTGTAAGTAGCCATAGACCTATAATTTTCCTCACTGTTACTGCATCAATCGGTATCAAATTTGCATCATCTGAAATGTCATCGGGATTTATTGCGTCCAAGGTATTCTATATTTCCTCATAATTGCTAATCCTTTTATTCCCCCATTAATGCGCAGGGGAACCATGTTTACAGCTCGTAAACAAGATCTGTAAGTTCTTCGTGTTCTTTTTTAAGAAAATATAGGAAAATATATAATTATTTTAAACTATCGACACTATAGTAAGCACAGAAATTGATTGTTCAAAGTTTCAAGTTGCAAGTTTCTCTGTATTTGAATGTCGTCAATAGGAAATATTTAAACCAGATGTCTGTAGAAATGCTTGGCGTTGGTGACAGTTGACCCTTAAATGCACAGCATTGTGTATATGCAAATTGCATTGCTTTCCATATCATCTTAGAGAGTTGAGTATTATTATAACAGGACAAATCCTAGAACATTGTATTTTTACTTTACTCTCTGGTTGATATAGCTGTGATCATTGCGTGAATTTTGTACGGAAAAGTCAGTAATTTAAACAGTCAAAGGATAGGACTCCCAAACACAAAAAGAATATGCACTGATATTGAACAGATCCTGTGTCAAATTGGAAATTGGAATTCCAAATGAGGAAGACTAAGCTTGGATACCGTGGAGAAGAGAAGTAAGTTTCGAGGATCATCAACCCCTCTAACTGATGTACGGAAGATTACTGTGGAATAAAAAACGCATAAAATGTAAGTTGCTAGCGCCGTATTTTTTACTTATGAGTGTCCCGCATGCACTAATGATGGATGGGATGTCTAATATGATTTTTACGGGCGTATTAATGGTCGCAGATTAGTTACGTGAGAATATTGAGAGATAACAACAGGATGGCCGTTCGCTGCATGTTCCTCAGCTCTACCCGTCAAATGCGCCCGCTTGCGTTAGTAAACCTCGTTTTCGAACGCTCACTAGAAGACTGGTATTTGGTACAGTACCACCACATTCGCTGTCAACGTGTTCAAAAGCGTCGAATCAGTGGATAATCTGGTCGGAATGCAGCCGAAGCTCGCAGACGGTATGCACGGGAGTTTCCAAATAGTCATCTGTCTTCTATACACGTACAGTATTTCGCCGAACAGAGTTGCATGTAAGAGCTTATGGATCGTTCAAGATACATACCGCAAACAAGCAACATTTTGCTAGAGTGGAATGTCTATATGTGTATAAATTAATGAGTTATTAAACTTTATTTTCTGTATCTTTGGCGTATTTACAAATGCATTCTGTTACAGAACGTGTGTAGTAAAATGACTGCTATTGTTTCACATCCGAAATACAGCACATTGTAGCGCCCCCCTTGTAAACCAGCGAACAGGCATCGTATTCAAAATTAGTGCATGCGGGACACTTCTATGTAGAAAGTACCTGGCTGGAAGGCTACCTGGTATAAGAGGTGCAGCTCCATTACATGCGAGAATTGTAATGTGAACATCTGTCTAGGCAGATAAAAAAAAATGTCTCAGGCTTTCCATGCTAATTAAGTGGAATGAAGTGTAAACACTAAACAGAGAAGGTAAAATAAACAACAACATGTGGTCTTTCTCCGAGTATTAATGAGCATGGCCATTTCCCTGTAGCTAATTGTACAGCTTTGTAATATGTAAAACATTCAAAACTCAACACGTTTTGGATTTAAAAGGTCAAATACAAATCACATATGAAGTCACCATTAAACTATGTCAATCAATTAATGAAGTGCCAAACGTGGACGTATTTCTTCTTAAGGTTAGTCTAAAGAGAACTCACACAGAGAGAAGACGTAAATTAAATACTGTACTTGTGTACAATGAATAGTTTAGTCCTTAGATTAATTTAGATTAACAGTGTTTGATCTATATTTTGGGAGAAATTAAATATTAAGTTGAAACACAAACTTACCACTGTCCAAAATTTATAGGTATAGTATTAGGTTTCATATTTTAATTTTTATTGTATATTATCTATACCATTATAAATAAGAAATGTTCTGTAAGTGGATAGAAATGTCTGTTGAACAATAAATGAAATAAATATTTTACCAATATTTTATCAAATGCATTTCTGATGATGCCGCTGTTTTACTTTGGGAATGAAAAGAGTTAATATTTGAAAAAAGAAGTATATACAGAGTGGTCTGAAACAATTTGAACCGGATATATATGAGCGTTAGAGGGTTGGTCATACTGCTAAATAATTGAAAGAAAATGAGATATCTTGGGCCGTTGCCATTTCATCAGCTGCTGAAGTTAGCCAATCAGATCGCTTCGCGGGTGATTTCAGATGGGCTGTGCGAGGGGGTATTGCTAAATATCCACGTGGCTTATGACAGGCTTGAGAGCGCCGAGGGAAGAAATAAACTTCTCCAGGGGAGGGACTTGAACAACGATAGGCTCGCCCCATAGCAAGCACGCTACGGTGGCATGGGCTGAAACCCACAGTGTGTTAGTATTTGATGCTCTCGAGCCCGACCAAGCCACGTGCCAATTTAGCAACATCGCCCGCGAAGCGATGTGATTGGCTAACATCAGCCGCTGATAAAATGATAATAATGTTATTTGTTTTACGTCCCACTAACTACTCTTTTACGGTTTTCGGAGACACCGAGGTGCCGGAATTTAGTCCCGCAGGAGTTCTTTTACGTGCCAGTAAATCTACCGACACGAGGCTGACGTATTTGAGCACCTTCAAATACCACTAGACTGAGCCAGGGTCGAACCTGCCAAGTTGGGGTCAGAAGGCCAGCGCCTTAACCGTCTGAGCCACTCAGCCCGGCAGGTGATAAAATGACAAGTACGCGAGGTATCAACGTAATTGTTTTCAAATTACTTATGAGTATGACCAACACCGAGATGTCTGCCGACAAGTTATGGGAGCCTTAAATCTATTTCTGAGCGAACAAAATACAGTTGTTACTGTATTGTACCGGGAGGTACACCCCAACGCCGCGCATTTAAATCTTGCGCAATAAAACTCCTCCACAGGAGAAACAGTGAACTTGAAACTAGACCTATTTAAACCTTTACTCAGAAGATGTCACTACTGTAATTCGACATAATTTTGTTCTTGTGAAGTTTCCGGTACTGTGTGAATTTCAACTTGTTTTTGTTTTCCGTTCATCAAGAAGTTTTGACATTCTCTCATAGATGTCACTGCTAGAAAACTATGATCATGCACCCTGGTGCTAAGTGAAAGAACTTTTTTGAAAAAGTTTTGTATTCATAAGTTTTTTAAGTTCATTTATTTTTGGGTTGGCAATATTTATCTTTTCTTTCCGCCAGTTTTGTAATTAAATTCCATCCAATCCCGTATTTCTTCTTCGATTCTGAGTGTCACTTTTAAATTTGACCAATAAAACCCTGTGGGTGTGTCTTGATTAGTCATGAAAGGTCTCGAACCTTCCCCGAGGGTTTATAAACTGCGGATTTTCACGTCTCTTGGCCATTTGATCACCATCTAAGTGTGTGTGTGCGTGTGTGTGTGTGTGTGTGTGTCAAGCAGGAGGCGGGAGGCGCCTCTTTCATCAGGCAGCAGTTCTTCAGCAAGGTAATGGCCATCTAACATCTTTCTACTTTGCTAGCTCCGCAGTTTAACCTGAGGGAAAGGTCCAAAACCATAACTATGTAACCAACTTCTCTAAAATGTAAGTTCTGCCGGCTAATGTAAAAATTTCATAAAATCTCTAACTGTAACTCGGGGATAGAGAGTGATGTACCCTCTCGAGCTCCCCTTCATATTGGTTTGAGGTGACTACGTTTTGTAAACAGGTTTTCTTCCTTTCCGTAATGTCTTAAATTATTCTTATACGAGTCACCTCCATAGTTTGGGAATAGCCCCTGTTTCATCGGCCTAGTGCCCCTTAGGTTTTCAGACTCCATATCTTGGAGTGCAGATACACGCCTCGATTCTATTTGTGTTTCGGGCCATTTAGTTAACCTATCCTTTTCTACTACGGCCCAATAGGTTGGGTACTAGATACCCTCTATTTCAAATTTTGTAAGTTGTGCCTTGATGGCAAGTAATTGTAATTTTCTTATATTGCCTTGAGTAGGCATGAGAACCGAGAGCACGTTAGCTCTTTTTCTAGTGTTATAAAAGTGCCTCTGGGAGGCCTGATATTGTAATTGCTGGAGCAAGGGCTCCGTGTATTAGGGGATTTCTGCCCTTAAGTAAAGTTGTGATCTTTGTAAAGTTGAGCGTGTAGCTCAGGAATTGTAAAGCGAGGGCTTGAAGCCCAAGATCTGTTTATACCACCAATCTTGTCTTTCCTAGACTTGTTTATTGCTACTGGTACCTGTTACATTGTTATTTGTTGACTTTTTTCAAAAAAATAACCTTTGTTACAGTTTTAAATTAACTTTGATTTTGTAGTTAGACCCATTCACCCCGGCACCTTCTTTCACCTCTGCTGGTCCACGGGTATCCCCGTAACAGTTATCATCAAATATGCCAGTGGAAGGAAGTTTTGTTCACTTATCTTAACGAGTTTAATAAATACTGCTATCATGTAATAGAACCTCTAGCGCTGTGAATGTTAACAGTATTTAACTGCTCAATTACATATCCAATGTGATTATGCATATGGCGGTTTAGTAATGGACATTAACGTTCGTTGAGTAGCCTATTAGGCTACACAGCAGCCAATCTCGATAATTTAATGGAGAAATTTCCTTCCAACAAGTTTCAACCAGAATATGCTTTATAGTTCAACTCGTATAACTATTGTAGCTTTCAGACAAGATTTGTCTACTTCATCGGTTAATTTCGTGCGGTTTAAAGGTATTGGCACATGCTTTGTATCTCGTGTGCCGATAAGCTCAGAAGTGATCGAGAGGCTGGAATATAAAGCTCGTATGTATCTTGGACATGTAAAAAAAAAGAGCACACATTTACTTTCGTTGGCATATGCAGCAGAAGAGGAACTGATGTTTTTGCAGAAAGAAGGGAGTTTGCGTTTGAAATGTCCAGTTGATTGAGATGGGTTCACTGAAAATTTAATGCATCTCTCGAATAGAATATTACAATATTTGTTAAAATTGACATTGGTGAAATGAATTGTTATAAAACAGTTTTAACATTCCAAAGCATTATATAGAAAAAGCGGTAGAGGAAACAAAGAGGAATTTGGAAAGCGAATCCCAATCGAAGAAGAGGAAAAAGTCTCTGATATTTGCCGACATACCAGCAGAACGTCTCAAGGGAGTAAGAGAAAGAATGAAACAACAAGTGTATAATATCATTGCAAGATGTTATTACACTTGCGAAATTGCTGGAGACTTCACTAAAAGTAAGACAGCTACCTTACCAAGGAAAGGAAATGCTACTGACTGTTCCAACTATAGAACACTAACACTGCTATCGCACGCATGCAAAATACTGCTTAATGTAATTAAGAACAGGATTAAAAAGAAAATTGAACAATATACATCGCAAGGTCAGTTTGGTTTTACAACAGGGAAGGGAACAAGAGAAGTTCTTCTGGCATTAAGAACTATTACAGAAAGAAGACTGAGTGTTAACAGGAAAACATACATTGCATTTGTGGATATAGAGAAATATTTTGACAAAGTAAACTGGAAACAACTCTTTAGGAACATGAAAAATATAGGACTGGACTGGAGGGACAGTTTACTCCTGTACAAAAATCAAAGCACAAGAACAGAAATCAATGGTAATGTGCTAAGACACCATCCATTATAAGGGGAGTGAGACAAGGTTGTGCCCTATCTCCATTTTTGTTCAACATGTTCATTGAGGAGGCCATATCAAAACTTACGCAAAAAACAAAAGGAATTAAAGTTTACGGACAACAAATCCACTGTATACGGTTTGCCGATGACATTGCATTAATTGCAGATTCAGAGAGGGAAATAAGTAAAATGCTACGAGTTTTAACATCAGCACTACAAGAATCAAAATTGAAACTGAACACCTCAAAAACAAAAGTGTTAGTTGTCAAGAAATCAACTGAGGAAATACCAATAAACATTAAGGAAGGTGATGGAAATGTACAACAAGTAAGTCAGTTTTGCTACTTGGGAAGCATTATCATTCAGGACAACAGGTGCACCACAGAAATCAGGAGGAGGATTGCTCTAGCTAAACAAGCCTTCAGTAACAAGAAACGGTTTCTGTCAAGCAGGAACATTAAAATTAATATAGAATTTGCCAAAAGGTTTGTGTGGACTGTTTTTTTGTGTTGTATAGTTGCGAAACATGTGTCTTAGCAAAACAGGACATAAAACGCCTGGAAGTAATGGAAATTTGGATATGGAGGAGGATGCTGAAAATTAGTTGGACAGAGAAAAAGTCAAACAATACGGTCCTTAAGGAAATAGACGAAACAAGGGAATTGATCAACACTGTAGAAAAGAGGAAAACCAAATTCTTTGGTCACACACTTCGACATAACACATTCCTCACGGCTCTGCTGGAAGGAAAAGTTCTGGGTAAGAAGAGAAGAGGAAGGCTGAGGAAGAAGTATCTGGATTCCGTGATGGACAGGCTGAATCTGGAAAATAAATATGTTGACCTGAAACGCTCAGCAGAGGAGAGACGAATGTGGTTGCAGCGACAAGCCCTTGCCTTT
Source organism: Anabrus simplex (assembly GCF_040414725.1). NCBI lineage: Eukaryota > Metazoa > Arthropoda > Insecta > Orthoptera > Tettigoniidae > Anabrus > Anabrus simplex. The sequence goes on along the minus strand of NC_090272.1, from coordinate 85,398,817 downwards.
AGGATATGAATGAATGAATATTTGCCGATGATATTGTTATTTTATCTGAGTCTGTAGAAGATGTAGAGAAATTGTAGAACGGTTTGGAAACAGCCTTGGAGGAGGAGTACAAGATGAAAAATAAATAAATTCAAAACAAAAGTAATGGAGTACAGTCGAACGGAGTTACGTGGTGTAGGAAATATCAGATTAGGAAACGAAGTCATAAAGGTAGTAGATGGATGTTGTAACTTGGGTGGTGGAATAACTAATGATGACAGAAATAATAGGGACATACAATACAGACTAGCGAAAGTTTTCATCTCGAACATTGACATGGGAATTAAAAAATTGTTTTTCAAAACTTTCGTTTGGAGCGTGACATTGTATGGAAGTGAAATGTGGGCGATAACTAGCTCAGAAAAAAAGAGAATGGACGCTTTAAAATATGCTTTTCTTTTTTAAGAGAAGGGTGCTGAAGGATGGGTAGATTGAATTACGAATAAAGAGATACTGACGTAGCTGTCATTCGGGAGATAATCAGTTCGAACCCAACTGTCGGCAGTCCTGAATATGGTTTTCCGTGGTCTCCCATTTTCAAAACGGGTAAGTTCTGGAGGACTGTACATTTATTAAAGCTACGGTCGCTTCCCTCCCTCGAACTTTCCTATCCCAACGTCACCATAAGACATATCTGTGTCGGTGCGAAAAAGAAAATACTGAATCGAATTGGTGAGAGGGGAAGGACTAGGCGAAGTTTCAGCAGATGAGGAGGTAGAATTATAGGGCTCACCTTAAGACACCCAGGACTTGTTCACTTGGTTTTTGAGGGAAGTCTAGGTGGTAAGAACGGTAGCAGTAGAATGGTGATTGTGGTGGTGATTATTGTTTCAAGAGGAAGTTCAACTTGGCAACCATTCTCTATATATCACTAATCAGGGGGAAAATGGAAGGGACCGACACTTTGAAAAATGAAGGTATCGGCCAAAGAAAGACACGGGCCACGAAGGGCGGGAAAATTAAAGACTCCCTAGGCCTCGAGTGCTTTAATACCGGCGGGGTCGGAAAATAACAAGATTTGACCAAGGGAGGTCGGATAGGATAGTGGAAGCAATGGCAGGACTCACCTAAGGGCCCCGTGGTCGTCAACCCACGCTCCAAAGTTCAGAGCCCCTGGGGCCCCTTTTAGTCGCTTTTTACGGTAGGCAGGGGATACCGTGGGTGTTATTCTACCGTGCCCAGGAGGTCGGATAGGACAGATGAAAGTGAGGAGCCTGGCACAAGTAAGTGGAAGCAATGCCAGGACTCACCTAAGGGCCCCGTGGTCACCAACCCACGCTCTCGAGTTGAGAGCACTTCGGATCCCTTTTAGTCGCCTCTTACGACAGGCAGGGGATACCGGGGTGTTACTGTACCGCCCCCACCCACAGGGGGATGTAGCGGTAGACCAAGGTATGAATATGGCCAACAGATTAGAGTAGATGTACGATGTAGTGATTACGTAGAAATTAAAAGGTTAGCACAGGATAGGGTGGCATCAAACCAGTCTATAGACAACAACATGCATGAGTAAGGCTTCTGCAATTATGGTACTTAGTTCATTCAGCAAAAAATTTGTCCGACTCATTGTCTGAGTTGTCAGCGTTGAGGCCTTCGGTTCAGAGGGTCCCGGGTTCGATTCCCGGCCGGGTCGAGGGTTTTAATCCCCTCTGTGAGCTTGCATCCGGGAGAGAGTGGGTTCGAATCCCACTGTCGGCAGCCCTGAATATGGTTTTCCGTGGTTTCCCATTTTCACACCAGGCAAATTCTGGGGCTGTACCTTAATTAAGGCCACGGCCGCTTCCTTCCAACTCCTAGGCCTTTCCTATCCCATCCTCGCCATAAGACCTATCTGTGTCGGTGCGACGTAAAGCCCCTAGCAAAAAAAATTTCTCCTGGCCCGGGGACTGGGTATTTGTGTCTGTCCCAACACTTTCCTCTTCATATTCAGACAACACACGACACTACCATCCACCACAGAAACACGCAATAGTGATTACATCCCTCCATATAGGGTTGGCATCAGGAAGGGCATCCGACCGTAAAACAGGCCAAATCCCCACGTGCGACACAATTCGCACCTGCGACCCCACAAGTGTAACACGTGTTAGACTCCTCTACGGAAGCTATAATACCTGAACACTGGGCGTGACGACGGAGAGAGAGAGAGAGAGAGAGAGAGAGAGAGAGAGAGAGAGAGAGAGAGAGAGAGTAACGAGTAAAATAGGAGACACGGCATGTTTAATAACGTCTGGATTGACTCATGGCATTAATTAAGGTTCGGCCCCAATATTCGCCTCGTGTGAAAATGCAATACCAAGGAATTTTTTTTAAATTTCTTTTTGTTATTTACTTTACGTCGCACCGACACAGATAGGTCTTATGGCGACGATGGGACAGGGAAGGGCTAGGAGTGGGAAGGAAACGGCCGTGGCCTTAATTAAGGTACAGCGCCAGCATTTGCCTGTTGTGAAAATAGGAAACCACGAAAAACCATCTTCAGGGCTGCCGACAGTGGGGTTCGAACCAACGATCTCTCGAATACTGGATACTGGCCGCAATTAAGCGACTGCAGCTATCGAGCTCGGTACCAAGGAAAACTATATGCAGATCTGTCGATAGGAGGGTTCTAATCCACTATCTCCCTAATAATAATAATAATAATAATAATAATAATAATAATAATAATAATATTGTTTTATGTCCCATTAACTACTTGTACGGTTTTTGGAGTCGTCGAGATGCCAGAATGTTGCCCCGCGGGAGTTCTTTCAGCAGCGCCTTAACCGTGTGAGCCACTCAGCCCGGCAATGTGGTAACCTGAGTCCGCCCAGCTTTCACTCCCGTACAACAATGTCATTGAGATAAAATACCGATATAAAGATTTTTTTGTCATACACAATTTCAATCACCATCATTCACTTTATCTTCATTAGCTTCTTAACTGTCCGACTCATTGGCTAAATGGCTAGCGCGGTGGCGTTTGCCCCAGGGAACCCCGGGTTCGATTCCCGGCTGGTTCGGGGATTTTAACCTTAATTGCTTAATTCGTGTGACCCGGGGCTGCGTGTATGTGATATTTTCATCACAGACATGCAGATCGCCTATAGGTCGTCTACTAGAAAAAAGACCTGTACTAGGCATCTCCGGAGGGCATTCGCTATTATTATTATTATTATTATTATTATTATTATTATTATTATTAATTTACACGATTGTTACCCTTAAGGAGAGTGATTGAACTTGAATACATAACGTCATCTTCGGGCGTTTTTCCTGTTTTCTTCCCAAAACCTCCTCATCCCCTCTGAATGCTTCCTCTTCCGCTCCGCTGTCCACTTTTTCCTAGGTTTTCGTGATATCATCATCATCTTCATCTGTTTACCCTCCAGGTTCGGTTTTTCCCTCGGACTTAGCGAGGGATCCCACCTCTACCGCCTCAAGGGCAGTGTCCTGGAGCTTCAGACTCTTGGTCGGGGGATACAACTGGGGAGTATGACCAGTACCTCGCCCAGGCGGCCTCACCTGCTATGCTGAACAGGGGCCTTGTGGAGGGATGGGAAGATTGGAAGGGATAGGCAAGGAAGAGGGAAGGAAGCGGCCGTGGCCTTCAGTTAGGTACCATCCCGGCATCCGCCTGGAGGAGAAGTGGGAAACCACGGAAAACCACTTCCAGGATGGCTGAGGTGGGAATCGAACCCACCTCTACTCAGTTGACCTCCCGAGGCTGAGTGGACCCCGTTCCAGCCCTCGTACCACTTTTCAAATTTCGTAGCAGAGCCGGGAATCGAACCCGGGCCTCTGGGGGTGGCAGCTAATCACGCTAACCACTACACCACAGAGGCGGACTTTTCGTGATATTCTTGACTTAAATTTTACATTTGTGTTTTTATTACGACACTCGGTGCAGTCCTTGAGATTCGCTATGTTGATCTGCTTTAGGTCCCTCTGGACCTCTACCGAGCTCGATAGCTGCAGTCGCTTAAGTGCGGCCAGTGTCCAGTATTCGGGAGATAGTAGGTTCGAACCCCACTGTCGGCAGCCCTGAAAATGGTTTTCCGTGGTTTCCCATTTTCACACCAGGCAAATGCTGGGGCTGTACCTTAATTAAGGCCACGGCCACTTCCTTCCCACTCCTAGCCCTTCCCTGTCCCATCGTCGCCATAAGACCTATCTGTGTCGGTGCGACGTAAAGCAACTAGCCTCTGGACCTCTCTTACCAATTCCGTAGCGCATTTACTCTTTGTTACGATTTGAGCAGTTTCTTTGCCGTTCTGGAGTTGTCCATTCTGTAACTGTGTGTGTAAAACTTTGCTCGGCGTTTTCTTACTTCATCCGTAATGGTGTTATCTTATTATTATTATTATTATTATTATTATTATTATTATTATTATTATTATTATTATTATTATTGGTTTCTTCCTTCTATGCAGTATTTTTAGCATTCTCTGCTTCCGCTCTCTGGCATTATCTTTTCATTCTTTCTCCCATTTCTTGCTTCTGCTCTTCACGCCGGGCGAGTTGGCCGTGCGGTTAGGGGCGCGCAGCTGTGAGCTTGCATCCAGGAGATAGCGGGTTCGAACTCCACTGTCGGCAGCCCTGAAGATGGTTTTCCGTGGTTTCCAATTTTTACACCAGGCAAATGCTGGGGCTGTACCTTAATTAAGGCCACGGCCGCTTCCTACCCATTCCTAGCCCTTTCCTATCCCATCGTCACCATAAAACTTATCTGTGTCGGTGCGACGTAAAGTAAATAGAAATATTCTGCCCTTCTGTATATGACGTCTCCTTTCTCCGTAGCGTTTCCCCGGTCACCTGGAAAGCACGGAACCTTTTGACGAGTTGTCTAAATTGATTTCTGTCCGAGATGTAACCTTTCGTCAAGTCCAACCACACTTCTCGAAACCATTAAAGCTCTGTGTTCCTCATCCTGAAAAATTCTAGGTTTCTCTTCATTAGTCTGTTATTGTCCATCCTCAACAAGTGTCCATAGAACTGTTAACGTTCTCTTTCTCATCAACTCAACCACTCCTTCTGTTCTTTGATTTTGATACAATTTTTTGTTAGATTTGAGTCTCCTCTTCCCATTCTTTACATTTGGGCCCAAACTTTTTCTTTGCACTTTTCTTTCTTTGTTAGATTTGAGTCTCCTCAGGTTTAACAACGGTGTCAAGATGCCCCAATTTATCCCCATAAGATAAAACCGTTTCGTTGTAGGTGTTTCTTGTCAATTGAATGCAATTTCCATTTTTCTCACCCGCTCCGTAATGGAATTCTTTTCCGACCCATTCTCCCTAATAATTTAAACTCTTAAGTCTTCTCAAAAGAAATTTGAAGTCCAGTCTTTTTTGGTATCATCTGGAGTTCCTTAGTTCTTTTCTTAGCTGTTGCTGCATCGTTGGGGAGTATCACCAAATCATCAGCGAATGCCACACAATCTACATTTATACTCTCCTTCTCCTCCCTCTTCTTCTATGTGCCCTGCCCAGTCTCCCGGACATTGGCGATAAATGTGGAGAGTGCTTTTCTGTCCTCAGCAATACGGCACAGTTCTTCAGTGCTCTTTATGCCTGTCCAGTCTTTAATATTCTTAGGGCATGTTGTTCTCCTTCTGCCTACTCCTCGGCGCCCTTCATTTTCTTTTCAAAATTAGATGTTAAACTGTGTATCTTACACCACACAAAACATGCCCTAGGTATGCAGTTTTTCTGCACTTGATGGTGGTTACCAGTTCTTTTTTGCATTTTGCTCTCTGTAATACTTATTCATTGGTGGCATGGTCAATCTACGAGACTCTAAGCATTCTTCTATGAAGCCGAAGTTCTAAGGCTTCCACTCTACCTCTCCCAATCTCGAATGTCTCTTTATTAAGGAACACCTTCTTCCGTTCCCGAACGACATTTTCCAGAATGCAGTTGAAACATTATTGGTGAGAGTCCGCTACTTGTCTTCCGCCAGTTCAAATTTCGAAAGGCCCAGATATGTCCCCTCGGAACTTTAGTTTGGAGTAAGTGTTGCTGATTATTATTATTATTATTATTATTATTATTATTATTATTATTATTATTATTATTATTATTATTGCTCCTCAACTGAGGTTGGCGACAGGAAGGGCATCTGTCCGTAAAATTATGGGATATAATTTTATCTCAGCTCATTCTCGACCCCGTACAAGGAAACGGGACTCAGGTGTAGACATACAAATGATCCATGTACGCTATGAGCAATACAATTAAAATATTACAGTCTTGTCTCACCCCTTGAACCAAGAACACTAATTAGAAGGAAAAGTAGAAAAGGTCTAATTCTTTGAAGAATAGGGGTATCGGAAAATGTAAAAGCAGGGCCACGAAGGGCGTGAAAGTGAAAGATTTGTAGGGCCTCAAACACCATCAGAGTCAGAAATAGACAAGGGTTGACCAACGGATGTCAGATAGGAAAGATTTAAAAGATGAAGAGGCAGGCAAAAGTTTGCGGAGGCAATGCCAGGCTCATCTAAGGGCCTCGTGGTCTCAATTTGAGACCCCCCTGGAGGTTCATCCCTTTTAATCACGTCTTATGACAGGCAAAGGATACCGTGGATATAATCTATCTCTCGCCTACTGGGATGAAAACAAGATTTGGCTAAGAAGTTTTAGACTGGGAGGACGAAGGACAGAATGCAGGCACTAGAACGTGAATATGGCGTTCAACTGAACCACGTGATTACCACGCACACGTAAGCTGCGAGGCTTTGAGAGAGTACCACATGACTTCTAGAAGTTTATAGGTATATTTTGACTTTGATTATGATTTTCTGTTATTGTGATTTTTATTAAATGAGAATGCATCTCACACATTACTAATACACAAAGTGATACATCACATATGTAAGGCTACCAATGACGGTCTTGTTGTCAGATTTGAAGTGAATTTCGCATTGCAGCAACATGCTTCTCCCCTGGTATATCCCCGTACTAACGGAACATCAATTCAAATATGTTGCAGTCGCGAAATTAAAAGATATTTCTTTTTTCAAAAAAATATTATGCAAGATACCTCTCTTCAACCCCCGTGGGGAAAGGGCGAGGCAAAGTTTATATCCCCTGCCCTTGAGATCGTAATAAATTAGCATCAGGCGGGTAGGTTCAAATTGTATGTATGTTAATATGGAGTAGTCGGTAATATGGCTGTACGAGGTGGGAATTGTCACCTCCCTTGCTCCATAATTAGGGGGTAATTTGCTAATGGCTTGGGCTGCCTCGCTGGCTGCTGTCAGCACAAAGAATTAACTGCAACATCCCTAGGGATCACCCCCCATTAACCTCCCATACAAGTCCGCTTGGAAAATAGTTTCTATCACGTTCACATTTAGCGATACTACAACAAATTGTCAAGAGATTTTTAGAACATATTCTGGTGAATCTGCCCGCTCACTCTCAGTAATCGAATCCGACAAGCGACATTAATCGAAATGATGATGCAATGCGAGTGTGTGTGTCTATTTGTGTTAAATGAAGCCGTCTGACATTTACACCATTTGTATTGAACCTGAGTGTATCTCTTGTAATTAAATGACTGGAGTAAAGTAAATATTAACGGTTTTTTTAACGATGGCTACTGCATGTGATGCTTATATTAATCAAACGTTATTTTCACTAATGAGATTAGGTCATTACCTGGTGAAAATCAAGCTACTATTTGCAGTCCAAAAAGCCGGTCATGGAAGGAAAAAATATGGACCATAGATCTACGACAAATAAAAATCAGATTGAAGGCCTTTAAACCCCTCCCAGGAGGATTTTAATATATAATTAATTAACTCATTAATTAATCAATCATATATTCAAAAAGCGAGAATATCTTCAGTATATGTTAATATTATACTATGAAGTTATTTTCGGGATTGCCCTTCATGAAGTTGATAGAGGGATCACGAACAACGGTAAGCAAATGAACAGCATCCGTTATGCAGATGACACCTTGATCTCTCTCCAGTCGTTTCACTCATTACTGAGTATCGTGACCCAAGGACTTTGTTGTGTCTTTTATAAGCTGAACCCAACGGCCGTAGCCGTGTTGAAACACCGGATCCCGTGAGAACTCCGAAGTTAAGCAACATTGGGCGTGGTCAGTAGTTGGATGGGTTGCCACGCGCTGTTGGTTGGGGGGTAAGGGAATGGAGGAGCGGAAAGGAACTGGCCACCCTACCGCACGTAAACTCCGGCTCAGGAACACCTCTGCGGAGGTTCGGACCTGCCTTCGGGCAGAATAACCCTTACCTTATAAGCTGATGCCATTCTGTACGAACTTGCATTTTTCGGACAGTACTCCATGTAAAGCCTATGATCTTACTTGATCAACCCATGTTTTTTTCGACCCGTCCTCGTGACCTTGTGCCAGAAACTTTTCCATGGACAATTGTTTCTTCCAGGTTGTCATCCTCCCTTCTCATAATGTGACCAAAGAATTGCAGGATTCTCTGGTTCACAACTTGGCATAGACTTTCTTGTATTCCAGTTTCCCGGATGACAGAATCATTTGTTTGCCTGGCTGTCCACGGTATTCGCAACATCCTTCTCCAACACCACATTTCAAAGGCGTTGATTCGGTGTCACCTTGATACTTGCTGACAATTTAAAAGATATTCCTTCTGAACAGCATCATTGAAGTAAACCAGGATTACGGCCTTAAAATAAACATTCAGAAAACTAAATTCATATTAATCAGTAGAACCTGGATTTTTAGGCAGTAATAAGGTTAGAATGTAATCTTGCTGAAGCGAGTAACAAGTATATACTGCCCTGCACAACGATTATGCTATGAGATTTGCATAAACATTAGGGGCCTTCAGAACCCCTAGAATTTTTGTTACTCCCTCTACATTACGGAAGAGTGGGCAAGGTGATACTTCTTAAGGGGAGACTACAGCAAAAATTGTCCGGCTCCATGGCCAAATGGTTAGCGTGCTGGCCTTTGGTCACAGGGTCCCGGGTTCGATTCCCGGCAGGGTCGGAAATTTTAACCTTCCTTGGTTAATTTCGCTGGCACGGGCGGTCGGTGTATGTGTCGTCTTCATCATAATTTCATGCTCATCATGACGCACGGGTCGCTTACGGGAGTTAAATTAAAAAAGACCTGCACCTGGCGAGCGGAACATGTCCTCGGACACTCCCGGCACTTTTTTATATTTTAGACTTTTTTACTAATATACTTTTCTTATTTTTCTAATTCTCTCTTCGTTTTTCTTATATTTTCTGTTTAAGGACGACACACACACCCAGTCCCCGGGCCAGTGCAAATAACCAATTAAGGTTAAAATCGGCCGCGAATCGAACCCGGGGCCCCTTGAACCAAAGGTCAGCACGCTAACAATTTAGCCACGGAGCCGGACCAGGCACTAAAAGCCATGCGCCGTTTCATTTTTCATTTAGCCAAAAAATTAACTTTTCTTCTACTCTGGTCGATATCAACCAAATTTTTGAGCTCTTGTTTACCGTGTAAATTTGTAAGCTCATGAAAAAATTATCTCGTAGAAGCCCACCTTTTCAATACAATTTGTGATTCATTACAAATCAAAAGCGATGTTACATAATGGAATAGCGGGACATGATTCCCCTAAATATATTAAGCATCTCCAGCCGTGTTGTCTTAATATTAAAATTGAAATAGTTAAATAATATTTAAGCTATGCTTGAAACACTATATAAAATGGCTTTCAACATTGAATGAACTATGACAAAAAATACACGATATTTACATAAAATGAACACTTATGTGCACGTTGATCAACAGTAGCCTTTTTTATTCGAACGAAGTTATAAGTTTGTGAAATATACTTACAATAATTGTACCTGAGTGTTTATGAATATTAACTTTCAAAGACGATCAAACAACACTGAATGAAGTTTTAATACCTATGTGCACCTAAGTGCTCATTTTTTGTAATTGTTGTGTATTTTTGTGATAGTTCTTTCAATGTCACAAGCCATTTATATAGTGTTTTAAGCATAGTCAAAAGACTACTTAACCATTTTAATTTTAGTATTAAGTGATAAAACACCGCGTCCTGATGCGTGAAGAAGTCCGTAACCGCCTGCTGGACATCCTCGTCCAACAGGAAGCGTGGACCCTTCAGGGCCTTTCTGAGGGCACCGAAGGCGTGATAATCGCCTAGGGATGGGAATGGTTATGCGTCGATCTGCCCTAATCGTCTCATCCACTACCCGCTTGTTGTTGTCCGTAATGTATGAGACTGGCCTCCTAGATCGACCGGCGTCTTATGCCGAAACGCGACCCACACGGAATATGGTGCACCATTCCACAACGCTGGTTTTCGACAGACATGGTGTCCCATACACAGTCTTCATTCTCCGAAAGATGTCCATCGGTGTTTGACCATCGGAAGCCAAGAACGGAACAACAGCAAATTGGTCCTGTTTGGACGCATTTGGTAATAACTAGAGCCCGGATTTTTATGCATTAATAGGTTAGAGTGCAAAATTACTGAAGCAAGTGGCAAGTATAGTCTACCTCCACAACGACTATGCTACGGGGTTTGCATTACCATTAGGGGTACGGCCCATCAGAACCCCCATAATTTATGTTACTCTTGCTACAGTATGGAAGAGCGGGTGGCCGACAGTTCCTACTAACCAAATTAGTTTGGAATCTAACCTGTTACTGCATAAAAATCCGGACTTTAGTAATAACGTCGCCATAGTTTACGTAACCGCATGCAACGCACGCATCTCCGGACGACACGACTGCCACACTAATCCCTTTGCTACATGTCCGTGCTTCGCATCGGAGTCGCGCTGCGTTGCATGCCCTTCTCAGCAACGTCCTCAAGCTGAAGCGTTTTGATCACGCCTTATATAGCACTGATGTGTGATCGTTATTTAAATTAGATGATAATTTATTAGAAAATATTTTGAATTTGTGTCGTTTTGAATCCGGTCCTGTCCAGTTTGAAACTCGTGTGTTGGACTTGTGCGCTTTTGAAACGGGATGCCTCAATTAATTAATTTCAGCGGGGCTGAGTGGCTCAGACGGTTGAGGCGCAGGTCTTCTGGCCCCAACTTGGCAGGTTCGATCCTGGCTCAGTCCGGTGGTATTTGAAAGTGCTCAGATACGTCAGCCTCATGTCGGTAGATTTACTGGCATTTAAAAGAAATCCTGCGGGACAAAATTCCGCACCTTAGCGTCTCCGAAAACCGAAAACGTAGTACGTGGAACGCAAAGCCAATAACATACATACATACATACATTATCATTGTAGACTGTTATGCCTTTCGGCGTTCAGTCTGCAAGCCTTTGTGAATTTACTAAACGTCGCCACAATCCTCGATTTGCAACTAGTGTTGTCGCCTCATTTAGTTCTATACCTATTATCTTTAAATCGTTAGAAACCGAGTCTAACCATCGTCGTCTTGGTCTCCCTCGACTTCTCTTATCCTCCATAACAGAGTCTATTATTCTCCTAGGTAACCTATCCTCCTCCATTCGCCTCACATGACCCCACCACCGAAGCCGGTTTATGCGTACAACTTCATCCATCGAGTTCATTCCTAAATTAGCCTTTATCTCCTCATTCCGAGTACCCTCCTGCCATTGTTCCCACCTGTTTGTACCAGCAATCATTCTTGCTACTTTCATGTCTGTTACTTCTAACTTATGAATAAGATATCCTGAGTCCACCCAGCTTTCGCTCCCGTAAAGCAAAGTTGGTCTGAAAACAGACCGATGTAAAGATAGTTTCGTCTGGGAGCTGACTTCCTTCTTACAGAATACTACTGATCGCAACTGCGAGCTCACTGCATTAGCTTTACTACACCTTGATTCAATCTCACTTACTATATTACCATCCTGGGAGAACACACAACCTAAATACTTGAAATTATCGACCTGTTCTAGCTTTGTATCACCAATCTGACATTCAATTCTGTTGAATTTCTTACCTACTGATATCAATTTAGTCTTCGAGAGGCTAATTTTCATACCATACTCATTGCACCTATTTTCAAGTTCCAAGATATTAACTTGTGAAAATTTGGATTATATAATTCCACCTTTACAATACTGCAAGTGTCTTTATTGAAAAGACTACATTAAATTACATTCATGATACATGTTTCGTCCTCCTATGGGACATCTTCAGTCACAAATACAAAACATTAAAAATAAGGCGAGGACACGTTGAATTGAGTAGATAAAAAGTCTTAGTATCATGTGACGCGGCGTGGTGGCGTCTTGTCAATCATCAATATTAAAAATAGTGAGGCGTGAACATGATGTGAAACATGAAGTCCAATAAAATCATAAGTTAAAAATGTTGTTCAAAACGTCGAATTGCAAATGTAATACACAGTAAGTGGCTGTGCGAATAAAATTATGTGGCTATTATACAAAAATATTGTTGAGGTGATGCCACATTACAACAGCTTTCTTGATCAGGAGGTGGAGTTATACTGGTGATACAAGTTGAAACTGATAGTGTGTTGACAATAGGGGCCTAAAAAGAAAAAATATATGAATGAAACTAAAGAAATAAAATTCAATTGAAATGTGAACTAAGTGCCCATCCAATCACTCACCTCCTTGCCCGTCCTACATCGACCACTCCACCTCAAGTGCTAAAGCTAACTGAGTGACGTCCTTGAAGGTCGTTGAGGACTGACCGTGAGGGGAGGTTGAGGGGAGTTTGATGTAAGGGGAGAGGCGTGAGGTAAAGCATTACTCACGCGCCTTCGTGAAAAGAATTTCTTGATTAACTCCTCGACAAGTATATTAATGTCCTCCGATATCTCATTAAGATTATAAATCGGGTTGCATTTTTGATCAATATTTATAAAAATGTTCTCTAAAATATTCAATAGATTACCTTTCTTACATAAATGGAGAATTTGAAGGTCTTGTTGTATGCCCGTGAATGAATGATTAGTATCGTCCATATGAGAACCGAATGCTGAGAATCTGCCGTACTTTGACGCATTAACATGTTCACCGTACCTTATATTAAAATTGCGGCCTGTTTGCCCGATATAACTGGCGGAACACTGCTGGCACTTTAATTTGTAAACACCTGATTTCTGAAATTTGCTACTGCCGCTGTTAATAGTGTGTTGATTGAAGAAAAGATGAGCGTTGTTATTGGTTGTTTTAAAAGAAACTTTCATATTAAGTTTCTTGAAAACATTCGTGATTTCGTATATTTTATTGTGACTATAGGTAAAAAGGGCGTAACTATCTTCTTTCTTTTTGGTATCCTTAGTTAATGTGGAAAATGATTTTTTCTCAATTTTGCTAATAATTTTATCCACAAATTGCCTGTTGAACCCGTTTCTTTTTGCTATAAAATAAATAGTATTCAACTCATTTTTACGATCTGCTTCTGACATGGGTATATTATAAGCTCTATAAATCATACTGTAAAAGGAAGCCCTCTTATGTGCTGCAGGGTGTACGGAATTTTGTCTAATTACGTTTGCTGTTTGAGTGGGTTTCCTGAATATTTTAAACCTAAGATTATTAGAGTCGTTAATAATTGTTATATCAAGAAAATTTAATGCTTTATTATTTTCACTTTCAAAAGTAAATTTAATCTGCGAATCCATATTGTTTAATTGTTCTAATACCTCCTGTCCATTAGTAATGCTATGGTCTATTATAGCAAACGTATCATCCACGTATCTCAACCAGCTTATTATACCTTTAATGTTGTTAATTTTGCTCTTTTCAAGAAAATCCATATAAATTTCCGCCATAATTCCCGAAGCTGGGGCTCCCATAGGAAGACCTTCCTGTTTATATATTTGGCCGTTGAAAGTAAAGTAATTATTAGCGACGACGAACTCCAAAATATTAATGAAATCGGCTATCTCTTGCCTACTCAAATTACTATATTTAAGTAGATTATTCTTTACAAGAGTTATTGTTTTTGATACTGGAATATTCGAGAACATATTTTTGACGTCAAATGAATACATCTTATAGTTTGATTGCATGTTTAAATCTTTAATACGATCGCAAAATTCTTTGGAATTCTTAATAGACCTATTACCCTCAAATTTATAATGTTTTTTTAGAAAATTATGTATAAATCTAGACGTCTTATATATAGGGCTATTTCTGAAATTAATGATGGGTCTTATAGGTATATTATCTTTGTGCACCTTCGGTAGTGCCCTAGCCGTCGGAATACTCGGGTTCATATTAATAAGTTTATGAGACTCCCTTTCATTAAGGATGAAAGAAGATTGTTTAAGAAGTTTCTTTAAGTTTCTCTGGATGATATTCGTCGGATCTTTTTTCATAATTTTGAATGAATTCTCTGCGAAAAAGGTTTCGGTTTTCTGTATATATGATTCTTTATTCATAATGACCGTCGCATTCCCCTTGTCTGCCTTAGTCACAATCAAACCATTCTCCTTAATTTTCTGTTTCAATGAAACTATTGTTTGGTTATGACGTTTAGAAAATCTATCTTTATTATTATTTATTAAATTAGAAAGTTTTTTCTTTATATTAAATCTCGTCTCTGTTTGGATCTCTATCGGTAACTTTTGTATTGCACTTTCGGCTTCCGCCGTGATCGTGATCGCGTCTTTAAGTTTAAACTGAACGGGCCAATTGAATTTGGGACCTTTCTCCATAACACTTATTTCGGTCTTATCAAAACAAGTCTCTGAGAGATTAATAACAGGCTCCTGAAATACAGGAATGGTAGAATGAGTCTGATTATTATCATCCTTAAACGAAGGAGAATCAGTCTCGGTTCTCTTACTATTGCGCCTAAGCGTGTTAGTTTTGTTGATTAACTTGTTCTGTTTATCTACAAGTGCATGTGCGATTTTATCATTTACATAATTTTGAAACGAACTCCATTCTAATGGGGCAATGGAGGCAGACGCGATGAGATGGGCCTCGTATAACTGAGTGTTATGTAATGCTTTTTTCCTATAAAGAAATTTAATCTCGTTCCTAATCCATAGAATGTTGGATTTATGTTGTGTCTTTCTATGCCAATAGGACAATACATTCTTGTTTTGAATAGATTTCAAAAAATTGGGGACGAGTCCCTCCTTGAGACAGTTTTTCAGGAATATAATGTCCTTGCCTATTTTCGCAATTTTGGTCTTAAGATTTAAATATTTGTTAGCTCTACCTGCCTGGTTGGCATCAACATTACACGTAATAAACTTCATAATGGAGCCCGTATTGTCAAAGTATCAACTTGTGAAAATTTGGATTATATAATTCCACCTTTACAATACTGCAAGTGTCTTTATTGAAAAGACTACATTAAATTACATTCATGATACATGTTTCGTCCTCCTATGGGACATCTTCAGTCACAAATACAAAACATTAAAAATAAGGCGAGGACACGTTGAATTGAGTAGATAAAAAGTCTTAGTATCATGTGACGCGGCGTGGTGGCGTCTTGTCAATCATCAATATTAAAAATAGTGAGGCGTGAACATGATGTGAAACATGAAGTCCAATAAAATCATAAGTTAAAAATGTTGTTCAAAACGTCGAATTGCAAATGTAATACACAGTAAGTGGCTGTGCGAATAAAATTATGTGGCTATTATACAAAAATATTGTTGAGGTGATGCCACATTACAACAGCTTTCTTGATCAGGAGGTGGAGTTATACTGGTGATACAAGTTGAAACTGATAGTGTGTTGACAATAGGGGCCTAAAAAGAAAAAATATATGAATGAAACTAAAGAAATAAAATTCAATTGAAATGTGAACTAAGTGCCCATCCAATCACTCACCTCCTTGCCCGTCCTACATCGACCACTCCACCTCAAGTGCTAAAGCTAACTGAGTGACGTCCTTGAAGGTCGTTGAGGACTGACCGTGAGGGGAGGTGGTCGATGTAGGACGGGCAAGGAGGTGAGTGATTGGATGGGCACTTAGTTCACATTTCAATTGAATTTTATTTCTTTAGTTTCATTCATATATTTTTTCTTTTTAGGCCCCTATTGTCAACACACTATCAGTTTCAACTTGTATCACCAGTATAACTCCACCTCCTGATCAAGAAAGCTGTTGTAATGTGGCATCACCTCAACAATATTTTTGTATAATAGCCACATAATTTTATTCGCACAGCCACTTACTGTGTATTACATTTGCAATTCGACGTTTTGAACAACATTTTTAACTTATGATTTTATTGGACTTCATGTTTCACATCATGTTCACGCCTCACTATTTTTAATATTGATGATTGACAAGACGCCACCACGCCGCGTCACATGATACTAAGGCTTTTTATCTACTCAATTCAACGTGTCCTCGCCTTATTTTTAATGTTTTGTATTTGTGACTGAAGATGTCCCATAGGAGGACGAAACATGTATCATGAATGTAATTTAATGTAGTCTTTTCAATAAAGACACTTGCAGTATTGTAAAGGTGGAATTATATAATCCAAATTTTCACAAGTTGATACTTTGACAATACGGGCTCCATTATGAAGTTTATTACGTGTAATGTTGATGCCAACCAGGCAGGTAGAGCTAACAAATATTTAAATCTTAAGACCAAAATTGCGAAAATAGGCAAGGACATTATATTCCTGAAAAACTGTCTCAAGGAGGGACTCGTCCCCAATTTTTTGAAATCTATTCAAAACAAGAATGTATTGTCCTATTGGCATAGAAAGACACAACATAAATCCAACATTCTATGGATTAGGAACGAGATTAAATTTCTTTATAGGAAAAAAGCATTACATAACACTCAGTTATACGAGGCCCATCTCATCGCGTCTGCCTCCATTGCCCCATTAGAATGGAGTTCGTTTCAAAATTATGTAAATGATAAAATCGCACATGCACTTGTAGATAAACAGAACAAGTTAATCAACAAAACTAACACGCTTAGGCGCAATAGTAAGAGAACCGAGACTGATTCTCCTTCGTTTAAGGATGATAATAATCAGACTCATTCTACCATTCCTGTATTTCAGGAGCCTGTTATTAATCTCTCAGAGACTTGTTTTGATAAGACCGAAATAAGTGTTATGGAGAAAGGTCCCAAATTCAATTGGCCCGTTCAGTTTAAACTTAAAGACGCGATCACGATCACGGCGGAAGCCGAAAGTGCAATACAAAAGTTACCGATAGAGATCCAAACAGAGACGAGATTTAATATAAAGAAAAAACTTTCTAATTTAATAAATAATAATAAAGATAGATTTTCTAAACGTCATAACCAAACAATAGTTTCATTGAAACAGAAAATTAAGGAGAATGGTTTGATTGTGACTAAGGCAGACAAGGGGAATGCGACGGTCATTATGAATAAAGAATCATATATACAGAAAACCGAAACCTTTTTCGCAGAGAATTCATTCAAAATTATGAAAAAAGATCCGACGAATATCATCCAGAGAAACTTAAAGAAACTTCTTAAACAATCTTCTTTCATCCTTAATGAAAGGGAGTCTCATAAACTTATTAATATGAACCCGAGTATTCCGACGGCTAGGGCACTACCGAAGGTGCACAAAGATAATATACCTATAAGACCCATCATTAATTTCAGAAATAGCCCTATATATAAGACGTCTAGATTTATACATAATTTTCTAAAAAAACATTATAAATTTGAGGGTAATAGGTCTATTAAGAATTCCAAAGAATTTTGCGATCGTATTAAAGATTTAAACATGCAATCAAACTATAAGATGTATTCATTTGACGTCAAAAATATGTTCTCGAATATTCCAGTATCAAAAACAATAACTCTTGTAAAGAATAATCTACTTAAATATAGTAATTTGAGTAGGCAAGAGATAGCCGATTTCATTAATATTTTGGAGTTCGTCGTCGCTAATAATTACTTTACTTTCAACGGCCAAATATATAAACAGGAAGGTCTTCCTATGGGAGCCCCAGCTTCGGGAATTATGGCGGAAATTTATATGGATTTTCTTGAAAAGAGCAAAATTAACAACATTAAAGGTATAATAAGCTGGTTGAGATACGTGGATGATACGTTTGCTATAATAGACCATAGCATTACTAATGGACAGGAGGTATTAGAACAATTAAACAATATGGATTCGCAGATTAAATTTACTTTTGAAAGTGAAAATAATAAAGCATTAAATTTTCTTGATATAACAATTATTAACGACTCTAATAATCTTAGGTTTAAAATATTCAGGAAACCCACTCAAACAGCAAACGTAATTAGACAAAATTCCGTACACCCTGCAGCACATAAGAGGGCTTCCTTTTACAGTATGATTTATAGAGCTTATAATATACCCATGTCAGAAGCAGATCGTAAAAATGAGTTGAATACTATTTATTTTATAGCAAAAAGAAACGGGTTCAACAGGCAATTTGTGGATAAAATTATTAGCAAAATTGAGAAAAAATCATTTTCCACATTAACTAAGGATACCAAAAAGAAAGAAGATAGTTACGCCCTTTTTACCTATAGTCACAATAAAATATACGAAATCACGAATGTTTTCAAGAAACTTAATATGAAAGTTTCTTTTAAAACAACCAATAACAACGCTCATCTTTTCTTCAATCAACACACTATTAACAGCGGCAGTAGCAAATTTCAGAAATCAGGTGTTTACAAATTAAAGTGCCAGCAGTGTTCCGCCAGTTATATCGGGCAAACAGGCCGCAATTTTAATATAAGGTACGGTGAACATGTTAATGCGTCAAAGTACGGCAGATTCTCAGCATTCGGTTCTCATATGGACGATACTAATCATTCATTCACGGGCATACAACAAGACCTTCAAATTCTCCATTTATGTAAGAAAGGTAATCTATTGAATATTTTAGAGAACATTTTTATAAATATTGATCAAAAATGCAACCCGATTTATAATCTTAATGAGATATCGGAGGACATTAATATACTTGTCGAGGAGTTAATCAAGAAATTCTTTTCACGAAGGCGCGTGAGTAATGCTTTACCTCACGCCTCTCCCCTTACATCAAACTCCCCTCAACCTCCCCTCACGGTCAGTCCTCAACGACCTTCAAGGACGTCACTCAGTTAGCTTTAGCACTTGAGGTGGAGTGGTCGATGTAGGACGGGCAAGGAGGTGAGTGATTGGATGGGCACTTAGTTCACATTTCAATTGAATTTTATTTCTTTAGTTTCATTCATATATTTTTTCTTTTTAGGCCCCTATTGTCAACACACTATCAGTTTCAACTTGTATCACCAGTATAACTCCACCTCCTGATCAAGAAAGCTGTTGTAATGTGGCATCACCTCAACAATATTTTTGTATAATAGCCACATAATTTTATTCGCACAGCCACTTACTGTGTATTACATTTGCAATTCGACGTTTTGAACAACATTTTTAACTTATGATTTTATTGGACTTCATGTTTCACATCATGTTCACGCCTCACTATTTTTAATATTGATGATTGACAAGACGCCACCACGCCGCGTCACATGATACTAAGACTTTTTATCTACTCAATTCAACGTGTCCTCGCCTTATTTTTAATGTTTTGTATTTGTGACTGAAGATGTCCCATAGGAGGACGAAACATGTATCATGAATGTAATTTAATGTAGTCTTTTCAATAAAGACACTTGCAGTATTGTAAAGGTGGAATTATATAATCCAAATTTTCACAAGTTGATACTTTGACAATACGGGCTCCATTATGAAGTTTATTACGTGTAATGTTGATGCCAACCAGGCAGGTAGAGCTAACAAATATTTAAATCTTAAGACCAAAATTGCGAAAATAGGCAAGGACATTATATTCCTGAAAAACTGTCTCAAGGAGGGACTCGTCCCCAATTTTTTGAAATCTATTCAAAACAAGAATGTATTGTCCTATTGGCATAGAAAGACACAACATAAATCCAACATTCTATGGATTAGGAACGAGATTAAATTTCTTTATAGGAAAAAAGCATTACATAACACTCAGTTATACGAGGCCCATCTCATCGCGTCTGCCTCCATTGCCCCATTAGAATGGAGTTCGTTTCAAAATTATGTAAATGATAAAATCGCACATACACTTGTAGATAAACAGAACAAGTTAATCAACAAAACTAACACGCTTAGGCGCAATAGTAAGAGAACCGAGACTGATTCTCCTTCGTTTAAGGATGATAATAATCAGACTCATTCTACCATTCCTGTATTTCAGGAGCCTGTTATTAATCTCTCAGAGACTTGTTTTGATAAGACCGAAATAAGTGTTATGGAGAAAGGTCCCAAATTCAATTGGCCCGTTCAGTTTAAACTTAAAGACGCGATCACGATCACGGCGGAAGCCGAAAGTGCAATACAAAAGTTACCGATAGAGATCCAAACAGAGACGAGATTTAATATAAAGAAAAAACTTTCTAATTTAATAAATAATAATAAAGATAGATTTTCTAAACGTCATAACCAAACAATAGTTTCATTGAAACAGAAAATTAAGGAGAATGGTTTGATTGTGACTAAGGCAGACAAGGGGAATGCGACGGTCATTATGAATAAAGAATCATATATACAGAAAACCGAAACCTTTTTCGCAGAGAATTCATTCAAAATTATGAAAAAAGATCCGACGAATATCATCCAGAGAAACTTAAAGAAACTTCTTAAACAATTTTCTTTCATCCTTAATGAAAGGGAGTCTCATAAACTTATTAATATGAACCCGAGTATTCCGACGGCTAGGGCACTACCGAAGGTGCACAAAGATAATATACCTATAAGACCCATCATTAATTTCAGAAATAGCCCTATATATAAGACGTCTAGATTTATACATAATTTTCTAAAAAAACATTATAAATTTGAGGGTAATAGGTCTATTAAGAATTCCAAAGAATTTTGCGATCGTATTAAAGATTTAAACATGCAATCAAACTATAAGATGTATTCATTTGACGTCAAAAATATGTTCTCGAATATTCCAGTATCAAAAACAATAACTCTTGTAAAGAATAATCTACTTAAATATAGTAATTTGAGTAGGCAAGAGATAGCCGATTTCATTAATATTTTGGAGTTCGTCGTCGCTAATAATTACTTTACTTTCAACGGCCAAATATATAAACAGGAAGGTCTTCCTATGGGAGCCCCAGCTTCGGGAATTATGGCGGAAATTTATATGGATTTTCTTGAAAAGAGCAAAATTAACAACATTAAAGGTATAATAAGCTGGTTGAGATACGTGGATGATACGTTTGCTATAATAGACCATAGCATTACTAATGGACAGGAGGTATTAGAACAATTAAACAATATGGATTCGCAGATTAAATTTACTTTTGAAAGTGAAAATAATAAAGCATTAAATTTTCTTGATATAACAATTATTAACGACTCTAATAATCTTAGGTTTAAAATATTCAGGAAACCCACTCAAACAGCAAACGTAATTAGACAAAATTCCGTACACCCTGCAGCACATAAGAGGGCTTCCTTTTACAGTATGATTTATAGAGCTTATAATATACCCATGTCAGAAGCAGATCGTAAAAATGAGTTGAATACTATTTATTTTATAGCAAAAAGAAACGGGTTCAACAGGCAATTTGTGGATAAAATTATTAGCAAAATTGAGAAAAAATCATTTTCCACATTAACTAAGGATACCAAAAAGAAAGAAGATAGTTACGCCCTTTTTACCTATAGTCACAATAAAATATACGAAATCACGAATGTTTTCAAGAAACTTAATATGAAAGTTTCTTTTAAAACAACCAATAACAACGCTCATCTTTTCTTCAATCAACACACTATTAACAGCGGCAGTAGCAAATTTCAGAAATCAGGTGTTTACAAATTAAAGTGCCAGCAGTGTTCCGCCAGTTATATCGGGCAAACAGGCCGCAATTTTAATATAAGGTACGGTGAACATGTTAATGCGTCAAAGTACGGCAGATTCTCAGCATTCGGTTCTCATATGGACGATACTAATCATTCATTCACGGGCATACAACAAGACCTTCAAATTCTCCATTTATGTAAGAAAGGTAATCTATTGAATATTTTAGAGAACATTTTTATAAATATTGATCAAAAATGCAACCCGATTTATAATCTTAATGAGATATCGGAGGACATTAATATACTTGTCGAGGAGTTAATCAAGAAATTCTTTTCACGAAGGCGCGTGAGTAATGCTTTACCTCACGCCTCTCCCCTTACATCAAACTCCCCTCAACCTCCCCTCACGGTCAGTCCTCAACGACCTTCAAGGACGTCACTCAGTTAGCTTTAGCACTTGAGGTGGAGTGGTCGATGTAGGACGGGCAAGGAGGTGAGTGATTGGATGGGCACTTAGTTCACATTTCAATTGAATTTTATTTCTTTAGTTTCATTCATATATTTTTTCTTTTTAGGCCCCTATTGTCAACACACTATCAGTTTCAACTTGTATCACCAGTATAACTCCACCTCCTGATCAAGAAAGCTGTTGTAATGTGGCATCACCTCAACAATATTTTTGTATAATAGCCACATAATTTTATTCGCACAGCCACTTACTGTGTATTACATTTGCAATTCGACGTTTTGAACAACATTTTTAACTTATGATTTTATTGGACTTCATGTTTCACATCATGTTCACGCCTCACTATTTTTAATATTGATGATTGACAAGACGCCACCACGCCGCGTCACATGATACTAAGACTTTTTATCTACTCAATTCAACGTGTCCTCGCCTTATTTTTAATGTTTTGTATTTGTGACTGAAGATGTCCCATAGGAGGACGAAACATGTATCATGAATGTAATTTAATGTAGTCTTTTCAATAAAGACACTTGCAGTATTGTAAAGGTGGAATTATATAATCCAAATTTTCACAAGTTGATACTTTGACAATACGGGCTCCATTATGAAGTTTATTACGTGTAATCCAAGATATTAGACTGCAGGCTTTCGGCACAGTCTGCCATTAAGACCAAGTCGTCAGCATAGGCCAAACTGCTTACTACATTTCCACCTAACTGAAACCCTCCCTGCCATTTAATACCTTTCAGCAGATGATCCATGTAAACTACGAACAGCAAAGGTGAAAGATTACAGCCTTGTCTAACCCCTGTAACTACCCTGAACCAAGAACTCATTCTACCACCAATTCTCACCGAAGCCCAATTGTCAACATAAATGCATTTGATTGATTTTAATTATCTACCTTTAATTCCATAGTCCCCCAGTATAGTGAACATCTTTTCCCTCGGTACCCTGTCATATGCTTTCTCTAGATCTACGAAACATAAACACAACTGCCTATTCCTCTCGTAGCATTTTTCAATTACCTGGCGCATACTGAATATCTGATCCTGACAACCTCTCTATGGTCTGAAACCACACTGGTTTTCATCCAACTTCCTCTCAACAACTGATCGCACCCTCCCTTCCAATAACATTATTATAATAATTAATTTCATTAACACGTGAAAGTCCAGACAGCATAGTTGCACAGGTTATGTGACCCACGTAAGGTGCACGGGAATATGGACCACGATCTCTAAAAGAGAAGCGAACATGAACAGTTATTCGATGCAAGTGTTGACAACCCAAGCTGCTGCAGCAAAGGTAGAACAATTGTTTATATCTGCTATTAGAGATCAAATTTGTTCTACTGATACTTTTCAATGAAGATAACTCGTAGCCATGGAATTGTGTTTAACAATTGCTATTTTTTGCGAGCTCTTTGTCGTCAAGCCTCTTTTTTTTTTGGAAACGTAAATCCGTAGTTTGTTTAAACAAGTCTGATTAATTCGTTTTTATCATCGCGACTCGTTTAAATTGTCGGGGGGATTTAAAAATCTGGTGATTCCGGTCGCGCTTTGATCCGCTGTGACAGCTGCCTAATGTGATGAGTGGCTGACTGCAGCTCGCTACATACTTAGTGTGATTAAATAGCAGTCGTAACGTAATGAAGCGCGCTCTGCTAAATTTGGCTACAACTAGCTGGCACACAGGGGGCTTAGGATACACTCCCAGGATCCTGGAGAATGTTACGGAGAGAAATATCATCGTACATTCACAAGAAGTGAAGTTTGTATACAGGATGTAACAATAAAATACGGCCAAATTTTCAGGACACATTTCTGACACGTAGAAGAAAATATGTTTTGTATACTTAGATTTGGAAACGCTTTATTTCTATGTCAGAATTCATTTTCTACAACTCTGCATTACATTAAATATGGGAAACACACAGAACAGACCGTGAAATGTTCAAAAGTGCCTTCCGTTTGCATTGATACGTGGATATGCAACACGCCAGGGATTTATCAGCGCATTGGGGATTCAGTGCGACCGAGTGTTGATGCATTTACCAATGCTAATTAAGGGCATTTTGAACATTTCATCAACAACGAGTTTCTTGTGTTATGCCCATGATTAGTGTACTATGTAGAGTTGTAGAAAATTAGTTCTAACATGGAACATGGAGCCATGTCCGTATAACATCTTCTTCTTGTGCGTGTGAAGAATACGTTCTGAAAGTTTGGTCTACCTTATTGTTACACTCTGTATAGTGTGATCGTAAATCAGCCGAACATACTTGTCGAGATAGTTATTCACTTCACACGGTATATATATATATATATATATATATATATATATATATATATATATATATGTTTTAAAATCCTCCTTGGCTCAGGCGGCAGCGCGCCGTCCTCTCACCGCTGGGTTCCGTTGTTCTAATCCCGATCACTCCACGTGGGATTTGTGCTGGACAAAGCGAAGGCGGAACATGTTTTTCTCCGGGTACTCCGTCCGGTTTTCCCTGTTATCTTTCATCCCAGCAACACTCTCCAATATCATTTCATTTCATCTGCCAGTCATTAATTATTGCCCCAGAGGAGTGCGACAGGCTTCGGTAACCGGCACAAGTCCTATCCTCGCCGGTAGATGGGGGCTTCATTCATTCCATTCCTGACCCAGTCGAATGACTGGAAACAGGCTGTGGATTTTCGTTTATTTATTTATTTATTTATTTATTTATTTATTTATTTATTTATTTATTTATTTAGATTTAGTCCATAGTTTCGGGACCGCACGTTTATCGGTGAATGTTACATACATTTTTTTAGTATTGAAATCATTTCTAGAGAATACGTGCGACGACAGTGTTGAATACCTCATTGTAAAGAAGAAGATTCATTGTACCTAACAATAAGAAACTGATCTCGGAAAACGTCATCGAGTGATGAGGTTATAAAATCACCGTGCTGCGTGGCAAAAAATTAATGTACAGTAACTCTGGTATCAGGTCGTGTGAGGTGACGTTTGAACAGTCTCATCAGTCACGGCCAAAACGAAGTCAAACTTTGGGAAAATTGTGGTGTTAGGAACGATTTTTCTTTTCCAAAATGGCGTGACATACGGGCAATAAATGCTTTTATAATTATGGAAAACTCATTGGAGAAAATAGAGCAGTTGTTGAGAATTTGAAAATTACTAATGCCAAGCATATTGGGAGCGTCTCAGATTTAAGGCGGCCGATTGTCGTGATGTGAGTTCTGCACTACTGGAGATAAAGCACGTCCACTAACGCGGGATAGAAAAATATTTAGAAATCACGAGCTTGAAATATATAAATTAGTTTTAAATTAAGAAATAAAATATTAACAATAACATTTCACTCCCATACTGACTTCACATTTTCTTCCGACAATACACATCACGTGGCGCGTATGTTTCGCCAATGCAGGGGTTTTCTTATAAACACAGACCGTGCAGCTGCGTCTTTACTCTCGGAGACCTAAGCAACTGTATGGGAGGCGCGTGCATAGTTCTTGACCTTGCAAGCAGCCTGCAAGTGTTCGACCTAGCAAGCATGAGTCGCCAGTCTGAATCTCAGCTGTTAACATGGTGAGACAGTTATCATTGTAAGACCGTATTTTCTTATGTGAAAGTTATGTTTAGTACGAGTCGGGTCGACGGGTACCTACGCAATGCATTTGTTCAGCAATTTCCTGGTGAAGTGACACCTTCATGAGCACAGACTCACGTAATTGTAAATAATTTTGAAACTATTGGCTCAGTGCTCAATAAGAAAACATGCGCGCACACGAACAGGACGTGGGTTCGATTTCCTGTCAGGATGCCGGACATTTTAAGAAATAAGATTAAAGATTAAATAAGATTAAATTGTTCTAGACGAAATAATTTCTTCACGGCCCAATTTTAACTATTGTTTTTGAACATTTCAACAACCATTTGCCTGTAATTTGAACACAATCTTTTGATTATTTTTAAAACATTCGTTATTTTGTATGACGCAACCTGTACACAATCGGAAAATACCTTTCAAGTTAAAAAAAAAATAGTATATTCTCATTACTTCAGAAGACTAGTGTCAAGTGAAAACCCAAGAATGTTAATGTGAGCTAATGTATTTCACAATCTATTTATAATTTTAGCTCAGGGTTTACAAACCCCATTTTATTTAATGAATGTGTTCTTATTTTAGTTTAACTTGTATAAATGAATAGCGGAAGATGACAGAGTCATACGGTCGAAACTAGTCCTATTCGTAAGAACTAAAATGTATTCATTAGATGGAATAAAAACATCAGCTTATAGACCAAGATTGTAAAAAGTGAAGTAAGGACATAGAAACAACGTAGAATTGGCCACGGTTTCATTCCTATTGATTGGACATTGATATTAGTCTATGAAATGAAATGTCGTATGGCTTTTAGTGCCGGGATATCCGAGAACGGGTTCGGCTGGCCAGGAGCAGGACTTTCTATTTGACTCCCGTAGGCGACTTGCGCGTCATGATGAGGATGAAATGTTGATGAAGACAACACATACACCCAGCCCCGTGCTATTGGAATTAACCAATTAAGGTTAAAATCCCCGTCCCAGCCGGGAATCGAACCCGGGACCCTCTGAACCGAAGGCCAGTACGCTGACCGTTCAGCCAACGAGTCGGGATATTAGTCTATGAAAGAACGAAAGACAAAGCTAATCTCTCACCTTTTGCAAAAGAAAGGACATCAACTACCGAATGAGAAGGATTGAGAAGACTGCCTCAGCAGGACATGCGGGGTTTGGGGTATAAATCTTGACAGCTACTTCTTTCCTAACGTCTGCATTGTGCTGCCCTACAAGGGTCATATGTCCTGGAATCATGACACTTATAGTACGTGGATACAGCACAAGATGGCGGTGCGTGGGACAGGCACCACTAACAGGGCGATGGGAATGCAGTAGTGAGTCAGATTCCACGCAGAATGGATGAGGCGAATGACTTTTGGGCCAGGGCGTATGAACCAGAGTTCTGCCAGTCTGCAGAATGGGGACATGCAGGATCACCACGAAGACAAAAGTTTCGGTAAATCCCTTCCTGATGGATATTGTGGCTTGCGACGTCAGGGGCGTGACTTCGTTCCATGCGGTGGCACAACGCACTACAGACAGATACATCGCTTGACCATCCTTCTCCATGACAACGCAACACCAAGCTCAATAGCTGCAGTTACTTAACCGCCACCATTATCTAGTATTCGGGAGATAGTGGGTACGAATCCCACTGATTGCGGCTTATATGCGATTATTACGCGGTGCTTTCAAGATCCCTTTTTACGACTTCACTCTACCGTTATCCGTAAACCGTTAGACTGAAAATTATATCTGGGACTATGTGTGTGTAAGAGTCCCATTCTACTTCACAGAGATTATTTTATTTTATGGCTTCGCATGCGTGGCCCTCTCTTACACTTAACCACAACATATAGTACATAGTTGCATAATATGAAAGTTAATAAAACTGTATACAGTATCTAGAATTAACCTAAATTAATGGAATAAAATGGTGTTACCTAGTGAGTTAGCCGTGCGGTTAGGGCCATACAGCTGTGAGCTTGCATCCGGAGATAGTGGTTCGAACCCTACTATCTGCAGCCTTGAAGATGGTTTTCCGTGGTTTCCCATTTTCACACTAGACAAATGCTGCGGCTGTACCTTAAATAAGGCCACGGCCGCTTCCTTGCGACTCATAGCCCTTTCCTCTCCCATCGTCGCCATAAGATCTAATTGTCCGGTGCGGCGTAAAGCAAAAACAGAATATTGTAAAACAAATTCAGCGCTGGGGGTGCGAAATACCTTGGAATACCCGCCATTCTCGCCGAACGTTTTCCCGTGCGATTTTGACTTCATCCCCAAAGTGAGAGAAGCGTTGCGTGAAAGACTGTTTGTGACCCGAGAGGACATAACCAACACTGTGAAAGATGAGACTGCAAAATTCACACGTGTTGAGACGGCTTCCGCATCGTTGGCAACCTGTTGTGGACAATCTAGAAAACTACCCTGAAAGCTGTAAAGATTACTTTACTCTTTTAGAAGGAAGGTTACGTAGCACAATAATTTCATGGCGGACAGTTTCCTAATTATATATATCCTACACCTGGTAGACCTACTCCGCATTATTCCTACGCTGTCCACTCCCATCTGTATATTTCTATTTGTCTGATAAATCCCGCAAGGTAAACAACTCAGTCTTGAAAACATCCTAGGGATTGAGCTACGAATTTAAGGCAAATAAAATACAATAAAGTATGAGAATATATTAT
This sequence comes from Anabrus simplex, assembly GCF_040414725.1. Classification (NCBI taxonomy): domain Eukaryota; kingdom Metazoa; phylum Arthropoda; class Insecta; order Orthoptera; family Tettigoniidae; genus Anabrus; species Anabrus simplex. The sequence goes on along the minus strand of NC_090272.1, from coordinate 85,370,237 downwards.
TTCTTGTACAATTTGTTTTACGTCGCACCGGCACAGACAGGTCTTATGGCGACGCCGGGATAGGAAAGGGCGAGGAGCGGGAAAGAATCGGCCGTGGCCTTAATTAAGATACAGCCTCGGCATTTACCTGGTGTGAAAAATTACAATCCTTTTCTATCAACGTTATCCAATCGATTAGATTAGCAGTTTAGCTTTTTCTAGCAATACGAGCACTAATGTTAATCAACACATTGTTTCACTTAAGCACCACTGTGCTGGCCTTTGATCACAGGGGCCCCGGGTTGGATTTCCGTAATTCCCGTAATAATTGGTTTACTTCGCTGGCGCGGGGACTGGGGGTATGCGTCGTCTTCACCATCACTTCATCCTCATCATGACACGCAGATCGCCTACGGGCGTCATACCGAAAGACCTGCATCTAGCGAGCCGAATTTGTCCTAGGACACTACTCGGTACTAAACAAATACGCCATTTCATTTAATTTTTATCACTACGAGTGCTAATGTGAGTCAGAGCAGTTTCACTTAAGCCCTTACAACTACATTCGGTGTGGATATTTTTCAAAAAATCAAACAACGCTTGAAGGCATTGAACCAAGAAACACTACAGAAAAAATTATGTAAATAATTTAGTTTGGCCAGGATTTGAATTAAGAAAACGAGCAAAGAAACAAGCGAGTTTAGGCTGTTTTTACGAAACTGCATTTGGGCCGTATCTTCGATAATTTTTTTTGTTTTGTTTGATAGAGCTATCCAATACTCACAATTTTAAACCCACTATCTCCCGAATACTGGACACTGGCCGCACTTAAGCGACTGCAGCTATCGAGCTCGGTGTGAGAAGTTCAAGGCGAGGCGTAAAGAATAAGTGATACTGTGAGGTTGAAATGGACTGCCTTGTTACTTGATCGTTTAGCTGTACTGTTCGCGTTTCCGTGGCGAATGGTCAGCGTAATCGTCCTCAGCGAAGCAAACAAAGAAACCATCTGGAAACTACAACCAGCGTACAGACTCGCAACCGAGCAAGTGGCTGTGCTGTTTGGGTCACGTAGCTATCAGTTTGCATACTGGGTTCGAACCGCACTATCGGCAGCTCTGAAGATAGTTTTCCTTGACTTCCCATCTTCACACACGGCGAATGCCTATCTTAACATGCAACATGGAGGTTCTGCTCATCAGCATTATAATGAGGCTGAGGACAGTGCCATTTTATAAGGCGTGATCGTAAAGTTTCCGTTTGAGGGCGTTACTGCAGCTGACATGCAACTTTGCGCGACTTCGTTGCGGATATATAAGCACGGACACGTAGGCAAAGGGATTAATGTGACAGTCGTGTCGTGCCGAGCTGCGTGCGTGCGTTCAATGTGGCCACGTGAACTATGGTGACGTTGTTACCAAATGCGTCCAAACAGGACCAATGTGCTGTTATTCTGTTCTTGGCTGCCGAACGATAAACACTGGTGAACATCTATCGGAGAATGAAGGCTGTATATGGGGCAGCATATCTGTCGACAACCACAGTTGTGGAATGGTGCACCAAGTTCCGTGCCGTTCACGTTCCGACACAAGATGCCGGTCGATCTGGGAGGCCAGCCTCATCCATTACGGACAACAAGAAGCGGGTGGTGGATCAGGCCTATAGTCCTGATCTCTTCCTATGTGATTATTACGCCTTCGGTCCCCTCTAAAAGGCCTTGGAAAGTCGACGCTTCCTGTTGGATGAGGATGTGCAGCAGGCGGTTACGGACTTCTTCACGCAGCAGGACAAAGTATTTTACCACACGGGGATCTTCAACCTGTTGCGTTGGTGCGATGAGTGCCTCATTGCTCACTGCGATGTTTCTTAAGTGGCATTCCGATTCAGGACTGTACGGCCGTCGAACAGAAACTTTTTCACCGCCCCTTGTACATAGTTCGCGTTTAAGGTGGAGAGGCAGTTTCCTGTCGCGCAGAGCCCCCGTTGCTGCTCGCCAATTTGACCACCTACAGTTCATCCGGTTGGTGACATCCCTATCAGTGTCTCCACCAGCCTGCACCACAGATTCAAGATATGTGAAGGTGCCGGTTTGAACGACCTTCTTATTGTCAAGAAGCAGTTCTCCACTTATTTGGCCATCCATCGAAAAATTGCAGTGGATATACTCCGTCTTATCTGGGGCTGATCTTGAAGGTTGGATGACTTCTCCCAGGTATTTGAATTTAAGCACTTGAGATATTTTTCCAAACTCGGTTTTCATTGTTTGTCCATTTAGGTACGGAAGAGAGCCTTATCTGTAGTGGTTTTTTCTGTTATGAGATCTGGAGTTCTGTTCTGGATGTAATGTTATGGAAATATCAATGGATGCAATTGCTTCCCGCCTGTTATTGGACAAGACTGCTAAGTCATCAGCAAAGGATAAACACCGTAAATTAATTTTGTCTTCCCGTAGTCTGCCAAGAGTCATTCCTTTAACTTCTCTTGCTCATGTTCTTATATTTTTTTTAAAAAAGAAGAGTAAACAATAGAGGGGACAACCCATCACCTTGTTGCGGTTTGTCCATCCAGTCATATGTCTTTTTTTTTAAGTCCGCAAAAGTTATCAACGTTTGCCTGCTTTCACTAACTTTGTATTATTATTATTATTATTATTATTATTATTATTATTATTATTATATATAATTCGCTGGGGCCATCAAGGACCACGTTAAGTCTTGTTGCATTTGACACTGAACTTGGCCTTCTTTAGAGCCCAAATTTCCCTCATTCTTTGTGAGTGGGCCTGCTTACGCTCCTCTGTCCAAGGGGCACCGTGTCTTCTCTTCGGCTGCTCGTCTCGGTTTAGCCCGTTCATCAATATTTTCTTGCGGAAGAGATCTCTGTTAAGGGCGTCTTCAGCTGAGATATGTAGCATTTGCAGGTCTTCTTTGGTATTTCTAAACCAGGGAATTGTGGTTTTGGGGTTTGAATCAAAAAAGTGAAAGATTTCTTTAGTTAACTTTCTTCCGTCCATTCTTTTCAGATGACCGTAAAGTCGTGCCCGTCTTTTTCTGATTGTGTCTGTAATTTTCTCTATTTTGCTGTAGACTTCCTTGTTGGATCTCTTTTGATGGATTCCATTTCTGTACTTTGATCCCAAGATTCCTCTCACAATTTTGCGTTCTCTTTTTTCCTGTTCTTGAAGGAGTCCTTTGTTGGCATTTAGAGACAGGGTTTCGGCTGCATATAGAACTACTGGCTTCAGAACTGTTTCATAGTGACGTATCTTGGTGTTTTGGGAAAGGCATTTTTTGTTGTAGATTGTGCGGGATGTTTGGTAGGCTATTTCCAGTTTGCGTACTCGCTCCTGAAGTGCTTCTTTGTCCAGTCCATTTTTCATGATGATCTCACCCAGATATTTGAATTTGTCTACTCGGGTGATGTCCCCGTATTTTGTATGGAGTTTTGGTGGAGCCTCTTTGATGTTAGTCATTACTTCTGTTTTCTCAAACGATATCTGCAAACCAGTTTGTTCGGCAATTTCCTTTAAAATTTCAACTTGAGCTCTAGCGGTTTCTATGTCGTTTGAGAGAATAGCAATATCATCGGCAAATGCTAAGCAGTCTGTTGCGATCCCCTTGGATTTGGTTCCTATTCTCAATGGACTGTAGTTGGTTTCCTGTAATCTCACCCGCCAGGTTCTGATGATCTTTTCAAGAACACAGTTGAAGAGTATCGGGGATAGCCCATCACCTTGTCGGACTCCTGTTTTGATGTCAAAGGAATGCGAGAGACATCCGTGGAACTTCACCTTGGATTTTGTATCGGTCAGGGTGGCTCTAATTAATGCCAGCAGTTTCAAATCAACTCCAAATTCATTTAAGATGTTTAGCAGGACTTCCCGGTCAATGGAGTCGTACGCTTTCTTAAATTCCACAAAGACAGACACATACTGCTTGGAACTTAGTGTACAATATCTGATGATCGTTTTGAGATTTTGGATTTGTTCAGCTGTTGAGCGACCTTTTCTGAACCCTCCTTGGTATTCACCTATTTGATGTTCGACTTGTGCTTCCAAACGCTCCAGGATTGCAAGTGATAGAATTTTGTAAGTCACGGGTAGCAAAGATATACCTCTGTAGTTGTTGATGTTCTTCATGCTGCCTTTTTTGTGTAATGGATGGATCAAAGCTATTTTCCAATCTTCGGGTAAGGTCTCCTTGTTCCAAATTTCTTCTATTTGCTTTTGCAAGATATCAAGTGATTCCTCTGGGGCATATTTCCATAGTTCTGCTACTACTGAGTCTTCCCCCGGCGCTTTGTTATTTTTGAGACGGACAATGTGGCGCTTGATTTCATCTCTGTCGGGTGGTCTGGAATCTGGGTACCTGAGTAAGGGTTCCTTGGTCTTAATGGCGCTTTGAGGTTTAGAGCAATTAAGTACATTCTTAAAGTAATCTGCCAGAATGCTGCAATTTTCTTCATTTGATGTCGCCAGTGTGCCGTCCTTTCGCTCAAAGCATAGAGATGGTGGTTTATAGCCAGTGAGTTTGTGTTTGAAGGCTCTGTAGTACGCTCTGCTTTCATTCTTCCTAAAGTTTTGTTCTATCTTTTCAATGAGAGAATTTTCGTATTTACGTTTCTCAGTTCTCAACACTCTAGCTGCTTGGGCACGTTGGGTTTTGTAGGTTTCCCAATCATTTTCTGATTTCGTAGAGTAGTACTGTTTCCACGCATTGAGTCGTTCTTGGAGGACTGATTCGCAGGTACTATTCCACCAGGCATGCTTTTTGCCTCTCTTGATTTCTGCAACGTCTTTGGCGGCCTCAACAAGGAGACTTTTGGCGTTGTTAAAGTCAGTGGCATTTGGTCTAGCCTTCTCCTGGAACTCCTCGACCCTTTGCCGAAGTTTATCATTGTCGAAGCGTGTGATCTGTTTGGTTGTCTTCCTTGTGTTTGCGGGAATTGGTTTGAGTTTGATAAGAGACATATAATGATCTGAGGCCACATTGATGCCTTTCTTTACCTTGACATTCATAATCTCAGGGCTGTTTCTCCTGGAGATTGCAACATGTTCAATTTGGAACTCTCCGAGAGCTTGGACGGGAGAACGCCAAGTCATTTGCTTTCTGGGTAGATGGCGAAAGTGGGTCGACATGACCTGCAGGTTGTGATTTTCGCAAATGGACACCAGTCTTTTGCCGTTGGGATTGGTTCTTTTGTGAACAGGGTAATTTCCTATAACTTTCTTGTACTTCTGCTCACGACCTAGTTGGGCATTGAAGTCACCCAAAAGAAGCTTGACATGGGGTTTGGGGATTTTGTTCAATTTTTCATCCAGTAGGTCCCAGAAATTATCAACTTCGTCTGGATCAGACTTGTTCTTATCGTTTGTAGGAGCATGTGCGTTAACTAGGGCGTAGGTTTTGTTCGCGCATTTAATTGTGAGTATAGACAATGTGTCATTCACAGGTTCGAAATTTGTAACCGATTTAAGGATCTTGGTTCTAACAGCAAACGCGGTTCCAAGCATCACAGCTCCATTGAGGATTCCTCTTTGCGCTTTGCTCTTGAAAAATCGGTAGCCTTCAGATTCAAAAATCTCTTCATCTGGGTACCTTGTTTCCTGTAAGGCCACTATGGATATCTGATTTTCGTGAAGAGCTTTGGTGAGGGTTTTAAGCTTGCCAGTTTGTGTAAGCGAATTTTTGTTGAAAGTTGCTAGAAAGGTTTTAGATTTTGGCCTGAGTTTTTGACTCTTCGGGGTTCACCGAGACGCTCCGACTCGTCTCTTGCATGATGTCGAGTCTCCCCCAGAATCCGAATGAGACTCGTGCGCCGTGGCGTTTACGACGAGGGATTTATCCGAAGATTTACCCCCTGGGGTATGTTTCTTGAAATGTTGTGCCATCATGCCTTTTGACTTGACTTTGCTTTGGACGGCACCCATCCTTTTACAACTAGGGTTGTTAGCCCTAGAGGTTGCCTCAGGATGTTTTCTGGCTTCTGGTCATTTACCAGTCTTCACCGTAACCCTGGCAAGGGACCATTTTTTTTTCACGGTGGTATTTTATTTCCCTACTACCCTCTGACTCTGCTGGCGGCAGAGCCAGCGAGCTTCCCCAATTCCAATGGGACGCGCCCGATGGAGGTAACCGGTAAATCCCCACACGGGTATTATTATTATTATTATTATTATTATTATTATTATTATTATTATTATTATTGTTACGGAGATATCCGTGGTAGGTAGAGGTGAAAGAAGGTGCGGGTGTGAATGGGTTTCAAGCTACGAAATTAACGTGCAATGTAAAATTAATTTAAAATTTAACTAGGTTATATTTTCTTTTCAAAAACAAGAGATAACAATCATAACAGGTACAGAGTAGCAAAAATGTAGGTACAATATTACTGGATTCGGGCTCAGTGCCCTTACTTCATAACTCTTGGGCAATCAGCCCCGCCTTACTCCAAAAAAAATTTTAGCCAAGGGGCAGAAAACCCCATTCATGCCCAGGAGCACTGGCTCCAAACATTACACATAAAGCCTGCACGAGGCATACAGAAACAAATTTCAAAGAGCGATCCGCTCTCAAAATTGTAAGCCTATCACAAGGCCACACCAAACTCTACCTTCAAGCTGTCCTCTAAGGACGTATTCACAGGGGTAAAATACCCAACCTACGGAGGTCTATTACATGAAAAGAAGGTTGATTACATGACCTCTAAAATAACAATTTGAGAGGAGGCGATCTTGCACTCCTAATACACTTTGTTTTTAAAACCTAATCTGGCTCTGGGCCGCTAACGCAAGGGCTAATCCCATACTACAGAGGTGACTTAGAGAAGAACACTTTACATTACATAAACGAAGAATAGTTTGAGAAAATAAGTTCACCTCAAAACAAATGTGAGTGGGAGCTCGAGAGGGTTAGCACTCTCTATCCCAATATGTAGCTTTACAAGAAAAAGATGAAAAGAGTAATTACATTTTAGGAAAAGGTTACATGATGGAAATGCTTCGAACCCGCCGCGAGTGTTAAACTGCCGACCTAGCAAGAAAAGAAGTTATTAATAGGCCATTACCTGGTGTTGAACGGCTGAAGAAGAAAGAGGCGCTTCCCGCCTCCTGCTATGTACTTAATACACTGAAAGATGGAACAGAAGTGGCCCGGAGACCCCAAAATCAGCAGTTTATATACTCTCGCGGAAGTTTCTAGGCGTTAGGGGAATGAAAACACCCGCCCACAATGTTTTTATTGGATAGGACCCCGCAACAGATACAAGTTGGGGGAAGATACACCAGATTGGTCAGAAATTACTAAAAGAAATTCGGGATTGGATAAATCTAAAACAAGGGGAAAAAGAGGGGTATACAGCCAACTTAAACAATAACAGAAAGAAATTTAACAAGAAACAAACTTTTGAAATAAAAATTTCTCCAACAAAATAGTTCTTTGACTCCGCACTAGGGTGCGCTATTGTTGATCTTCAGTAGTGTCCTCTAGAAGAGAAAGTTCACACTTCTTACTTCAAGCGAAACAAAAACACATCAAAAGTGACACAGTTCAAAAACTCAAAATTTTCCACGTGGTGACATCTTCTGAGAAAGTAGAGAATTAATAGAATAGATAAAGTTCAACCTTCCTCCAGAAGAGGAGTTTCAACTGGCGCAACTTTTAAATAAACGGTGTAGAGGTGTACCGCCCGGTACAGACCTCCCCCCCCCCCCAAAAGTTCCTCCAGGGGTGACACATGAAATCAGTTTGAAACAAAGTCCAAGTAATGATGTTGATACGAAGATAGATAGCAGAAGCATTTACAAGATTTCTTAATTCAGTTTCAAAATGTTGTTGTTGCAGGTGAATGAAAGTCTTTATGTTTGTAGAATTTGAATTTCTGAAGATAAACTTTTAATACTTAAAGGTGAGGAAAAATTTTGCAATGTCCACCAAATATTGTTGTTGAATTCCCAGGTGTAGTTATTGCTTATGGTGACTGTCCATGTAGTTGATGTAGATTGAGTCGGATGGCCAGACCGGCCGTTGCAGCTTGCGTCCAACGGAGGCCGCTCGGACCCCTCAAGTACCCTGAGATACCGCTCGCCCGCACTATGAGGGGAGCAGAGGTGTTGAAGTACGCCGCGCCCGCGGTGAACAGATACAGGCTGCGGGCATGTAGCAGGTCGTGCGCCGCACATCAGCCTTGGCCGGGAGGAGAGCTCCGGCTCGCCGTGCACATGTCGTCCTCGCTGGAGAGGAGGGGGCCCATCCCCCTCCCCAGTCGCTGCACGGCGCTGCGCGGCTGCGGGGGCGCTGAAACATTAAAGCTAGGCGGCAGAATTGTGTTGGACAATCATCTTCTTTGAGGGTACAGGCTTGTGGAGAGGTTGAGGGGCCAGCGGCGTGTAGATATCCACGGCATTTACTATGATGAAGCCACAGTGTAAGGTGGAGCAGGAGACGGGAGCGTGGTAATGGCCGTGGCAAGAACAGGATGGCAGTTTAGCGGGTCGGGGCAGGTTTTACACAAGGCTTACATCTAAAACCAAAATATTACAGAAGGGGCAGAATGCCTTAAAAGTGAAACTCCAAAAAAAAATATAACCTTCATATCCTTTCAAAATAATATGAAGCAAGTTAACACAGAAATTACACCGGTTTCACCTGGGACAGGTGAACTCTAAATATCCTCTCGGTGGCTGGATTACTTAGCAATAAGGTAACCGGCGTAAGAAAATCGAGAATGATACAAGGCCCATGAAATCTGGGGGCAAGCTTGCCCGCGGGAACAAAATTTTTGACCATAACCTGGTCACCTACCTTCAAAGTGGTGGGTCTCCGTCCACGATCATACCTTTCCCTAACCTTTTCATGAGATACTTTAAGATTAGCTTTAGCCTTCTTCCAAAGATCTTTAATGTTGTCCGGATCTATTGTCTCGGGCAGAATGTCATTCAGAGACCAGAGGTTAGAGAGCGGCGTGTTGGGAACGAACTTAAACATCAAAGAAGCTGGAGTAAATTTGTGTGATTCATGAACCGCCGAATTCAAAGCAAAAGCTAACCAATGCAGGGACGTGTCCCACCTAGAATGATCTTCATGATGATAGGCAATAAGTGCGGACCTGAGATTACGGTTAACCCGTTCAGCCAGAGATGGTTGAGGGTAATAAGCAGATGTAGTTACATGAGAGATGGACAAGTCAAAACAGAATTTACGAAACAGATTTGATGTAAAAGCTTTAGCATTATCAGATACAATGTATTGGCACGGACCAAAAGAAGCAAAAATAGAATTTAGGCAAGTAATGGTGGACTGAGCGGTAGCCTGCTTAGTCGGAAATAACCAAGAAAATCTAGTAAAGCCATCTACGCACACAAAGATGAACTTGTTAGCATTACCCTTTGACTGGGGGAAGGGTCCTACATAATCGATATACAGGCGTTCCATGGGGCGCGACGCTTGATGCGAAGACAAAAGGCCTACCTTGGTGGACATGGTGGGTTTACTAAGCAAACAAGATTTACAAGCTTTTACAAGTTCACGGATTTCACCGTCCATACCTTTCCAAATGAACATTTCACGAATTTTTTCACGGGTTTTAAAGATTCCAAGATGCCCTCCTAATGGGGTCTCATGATAATACTTGAAGATCATAGGCACAAGAACCGCTGGCACGACAACCTTCATCATCTTATCATGCCTCGATGGGCAACATAAAACACCATTCCTCAGAACATAAGGGACGACATGTTCCCCAGAAGAAAGGGTTTCCATTATCGGACCCAGCGTCGGATCTTCACGTTGGTATTTCTCGATATCCCTAAAGAGCATGGGAGCATCTGTTAGGATGGCATTAACCTCAGATAGTATGGACTCGGAAGGTGATGAACTGTCGACAGGTTCATGGGTCTCGACGTCGTTAGAAAACATACGGCTGAGTCCATCAGCAACAACATTTTCAGTACCTCTGATATGTCGTACATCGAATTGGAAGGCAGAAATACGGATGGCCCAACGGGCTATACGACCAGTACGACGCGGCCTACCTAAGACCCAGCTTAAGGCTTGATTATCTGTCTCCAAGTCGAATTTGACATGTTCCAGATAGAGACGGAACTTTTCTAAGGCAAATAAAACTGCCAAACCTTCAAGCTCATATATGCAGTACTTTGCTTCTTGAGCCGAGAGAGTCCTAGATGCATAGGCGATGGGGCGCCTCCCTAGTTCAGTCTCTTGAAGAAGGACTGCAGCTACCGCCGACGACGACGCGTCGGTTTGGACGATGAATTTCTTCGAGAAATCAGGCATAGCAAGTACAGGGGCATTACAGAGAGCTAATTTAAGGTCTTCAAAAGCGGCTTGTTGAGACGGTCCCCACTCGAATTTGATGCCTTTCCTACGGAGAAGGTTTAAGGGCGCCGCTCTATTAGCAAAATTAGGAATGAACTTCCTGAAGAAATTCACCATGCCAATGAACCTGGCGATACCTTTAATGTCCTTGGGAGGTTTAAAATCACGGATGGCCTGTGTTCTAGAATGATCGACTGCTACACCATCAGGTGACACAATATGCCCTAGGAATGACATAGAGGGCTTAGCAAAGGCAACCTTGGACAACTTAACAGTTAACCCAGCCTTACGAAGGCGATTGAGAACTTCTCGCAGATGATTTAGATGTTCTTCAAAGGTTTCGGAAAATACGACGACATCATCCAAGTAGTGATATAAGTACTCAAATTTGATGTCGGAAAAGACCCTATCTAGTAGCCTAGTGAGCACAGCTGCCCCCGTGGGGAGCCCGAAAGGCACGCGGTTGTATTCATATAAATTCCAGTCCGTGGCAAACGCTGTAAGATGTTTAGACTCTTCGGCAAGGGGAATTTGGTTGTAGGCCTGATTCAAATCCAAGATCGTGAAGAACTTGGCCTTACGAAACCATGAAAAACAAGAATGAAGGTCGGGAAGGGGCACAGATTGCAACACCACCTTCCGATTGAGAGCCCTGTAATCAATGACAGGCCTGAAGCCTCCTTGGGGTTTCGGGACTAGAAAAATAGGCGAAGAATACGCTGACTTAGAGGGCCTAATAATACCATCCTTCAACATCTGATCGATGATTTCTTTCAGAGCCTTCATTTTAGGTGGAGATAGCCTATACGGTGGAAAACGGACAGGAATCGAATCCGTGACCTCAATTTTGTATTCAATAAGGTCAGTAACACCAAGAGTATCAGAGAACACCTCGGGAAACGACTGACACAGTTTCCGAATACTATCAGCCTGCTCCTCAGGTAGATGTCTAAGGTCTAACAACATCTCATCCTGGGTAGGCGAAATAGATGAACATGATACAGAATTACACTTTAACAAGGGAATTCTACAATTGGACGCAAATTTGAATGTGCACGACCTACTCTGGAGATCGAGCACAAGACCAGTGTGAGAAATGAAGTCCGCTCCCAATATGATGGGGCAAGACAAACGCTTGGCCACAAACAATTTGATCTTCCATGTAAATTTAAAAACCCGAATTTTGACATGTAAGGAACCTAGAATTTCTAATGGAGATGAATTAGCCGAAACATATTTAACAGGAGATGAGTCATAGTCAGGGAGTTTACAAACAGGTTTCAATTTAGAATACCAATCAGCCGAAATAATGGAACAAACACTGCCTGAATCTAAGAGAGCTGTTATAGGCTCGTTATTTAACTCAATCTTAAGAAAAGGAACAGGTGCGGGGGTATCCGCCGCAATCCTAAGACACTCTTTAGGGCATTCAAAAGATGAATTTGACGGCTGGTCGTTCTCTGCATTTACAACCTGTTTACTAGGGGCTAAGTCTCGGGAAGATGGATTAGTCGGCTCAGCCGACGCCACTAGTCACTTTTTATTATTGGCATAGCTGGAATTTGCACCAGAAGTTGAGCAGGAGGGGGTGCTATTTGAGTTTGGGCAATTCTTGGCGATATGTGAGAAGGCCCCACACTTAAAACAGCCTTGTGATGACCCTGCTCCATTCCTTGTCCCACTTGACTTGATCAGAGGACACTTATTCCGCAGATGGTCAGGCGACCCGCAAGCATAACATTTACGGGGATTGACTGGTCGGCGAGGTGGAGGCCGAGTGTTACTAAAGGAAGGCGGGGGTTCTTTCGCGACACGCAAAGAATCGGCGTATCTAACTCCTTCCGCTGAGACGGCCAATGCTTCAAGTTCAGAGAAGGTTTGCGGACACGCCGCGAAACACAAATATGACCTGTAGGATGGCGAAATACCTTCTACAATAGCCTGCACAATCTGATCTTCAGGAAAGTGCAGAGCAAACACCCTAGTGTAGAATTTGATATCTTGAATGAAATCAGCCAAGTTTTCATCCAAGCGCTGTACACGGTAATAGTACTTCTGAATCAGGGAGGACCTGGCCCTAGCCGGGATGAAGTTAGCTAGCAAATGGGCATGGAAATCCTCAATAGATGATTGCTCGGCAATGGCTCTTACGATTTTATCAGAGAGAATACCAATAGCATACGGATAGATAATTTGCAAAATTTGACATGGCGAAAGAGAAAAAACAAGAGCATGATCCTGAAATTCCACTAGAAATCTTAAAAATGAAATTACATCACTGGTGGTGTTGACGGAAAACTTAGAGATACCTCTAAGCAACATTGCCAATGTATGAGGCAAGCTACTGAACCCAGGTGACATAGTCGTTAAAGGTTTCAATGGCAAAGAAGTTAATTCAGAGCGGATGTTACCCAATGACGCACGGCGTTCAGATTCGTTGTTCGATGGGGCAGAGATAGTTTGAGCAGCAACGGTTATCCTATTGACTTCTCCCTGAGGAGGCTCTTCCTCGTTACCTACGTTCACCGTGGCGGGTTGATCAGTTTTGGGAGGAACTTCGCCGGTTAGCAATTGAGTGACCTTATTAGACAATTCCGAAATAGTTTCAAGGAGCGTATTAGCGTCCTTCCTCTGAACGTCATTCACCTTTAGAGACAACAGATTATTAACTCTATTTGCAAAGTGATACAGCCTGCCTTGCACACGCTTAATTTGATTAGGAGACGGATCGTTTTCATCAAAAAAGCTGACTACAGATGCTAGCCCAGTAATATACTCGACGATCGTGGAAAGAGAGTCATCAATTTCTTTCTCTCCCAAATTGGGGATGGAAATGGGCAAATCAAGGGACTCTCTAAGCTTGTTGGTGTCGATTGCAACCGTGCCTCCAGATTGCACATTTCTGATAGTTAACTCGTATATCAACTCCTCTTTGCGCAAGTAGTTAAGGAGGAGAACATCGCGAGGGCCGGGCATGATGACAGAACAATTTTGAAAAACTCAAAAAATTCCAGCAACTGAGAAAATTGTTAGAGTTCGAATCAAAGCAATGTTTAGCCGTCAAAAGGGGCTAAATTGAGACCCATTCAACCACGCTCTGCTACCACTTGTTACGGAGATATCCGTGGTAGGTAGAGGTGAAAGAAGGTGCGGGTGTGAATGGGTTTCAAGCTACGAAATTAACGTGCAATGTAAAATTAATTTAGAATTTAACTAGGTTATATTTTCTTTTCAAAAACAAGAGATAACAATCATAACAGGTACAGAGTAGCAAAAATGTAGGTACAATATTACTGGATTCGGGCTCAGTGCCCTTACTTCATAACTCTTGGGCAATCAGCCCCGCCTTACTCCAAAAAAAATTTTAGCCAAGGGGCAGAAAACCCCATTCATGCCCAGGAGCACTGGCTCCAAACATTACACATAAAGCCTGCACGAGGCATACAGAAACAAATTTCAAAGAGCGATCCGCTCTCAAAATTGTAAGCCTATCACAAGGCCACACCAAACTCTACCTTCAAGCTGTCCTCTAAGGACGTATTCACAGGGGTAAAATACCCAACCTACGGAGGTCTATTACATGAAAAGAAGGTTGATTACATGACCTCTAAAATAACAATTTGAGAGGAGGCGATCTTGCACTCCTAATACACTTTGTTTTTAAAACCTAATCTGGCTCTGGGCCGCTAACGCAAGGGCTAATCCCATACTACAGAGGTGACTTAGAGAAGAACACTTTACATTACATAAACGAAGAATAGTTTGAGAAAATAAGTTCACCTCAAAACAAATGTGAGTGGGAGCTCGAGAGGGTTAGCACTCTCTATCCCAATATGTAGCTTTACAAGAAAAAGATGAAAAGAGTAATTACATTTTAGGAAAAGGTTACATGATGGAAATGCTTCGAACCCGCCGCGAGTGTTAAACTGCCGACCTAGCAAGAAAAGAAGTTATTAATAGGCCATTACCTGGTGTTGAACGGCTGAAGAAGAAAGAGGCGCTTCCCGCCTCCTGCTATGTACTTAATACACTGAAAGATGGAACAGAAGTGGCCCGGAGACCCCAAAATCAGCAGTTTATATACTCTCGCGGAAGTTTCTAGGCGTTAGGGGAATGAAAACACCCGCCCACAATGTTTTTATTGGATAGGACCCCGCAACAGATACAAGTTGGGGGAAGATACACCAGATTGGTCAGAAATTACTAAAAGAAATTCGGGATTGGATAAATCTAAAACAAGGGGAAAAAGAGGGGTATACAGCCAACTTAAACAATAACAGAAAGAAATTTAACAAGAAACAAACTTTTGAAATAAAAATTTCTCCAACAAAATAGTTCTTTGACTCCGCACTAGGGTGCGCTATTGTTGATCTTCAGTAGTGTCCTCTAGAAGAGAAAGTTCACACTTCTTACTTCAAGCGAAACAAAAACACATCAAAAGTGACACAGTTCAAAAACTCAAAATTTTCCACGTGGTGACATCTTCTGAGAAAGTAGAGAATTAATAGAATAGATAAAGTTCAACCTTCCTCCAGAAGAGGAGTTTCAACTGGCGCAACTTTTAAATAAACGGTGTAGAGGTGTACCGCCCGGTACAATTATTATTATTGAAGTCGCCAGTAATCATCCATTTTACGAGGGCGAATGAATTGAAAACCTCATGAGTGTAATTAAAAAACTGAAATGTCGAGCTGTGATTTTGTCAGTTGAAGTACACTTACAACGGCTTTAACGAATATCCTATAGGTGGCAGCATCGTGTAAATAAGCAAAAACCATGAATGTGTAAGTGTAACGATGGCCGTCCTACTTCAGACATGCTCAAATGAAGAACAGCGGTCTGTTATTCGATTTTTGAATTTTGAATGTCTGAAACCTATTGTAATTCATTGAAGAATGATGATTCAGTATGGTTTATTTATTTATTTATTTATTTATTTATTTATTTATTTATTTATTTATTTATTTATTTATTTATTTATTTATTTATTTATTTATTTATTCAATCTAATCCAAAAACACTACATTACAATAACTACAACATGAAATATTACACTTTGTGAGTCGAATATTCAGCAGGCTGAATGGCACGGTCATTCGCTTCGAACAAGTCCTGGATATCACATGGTTCTTTCACGTTACTGCAAACCAACATATATTCGGGATTCTGCCTTTCTCCATACTCACTCTGGTAGCCCCACTTCCTCAAATTAAATGTGCGGCGTGTCACTCCAGTTCTCAGTCGATTAAGTGTCTTTCAAGTCCCATATTGAAGATGATAGCCTGCTGATATGTTCTCTTTTGGTGTCCACAACCCTCCAGGGGACTTTGTTCTCCACAGCTCAGTTCGACGAGCTTCAGCTGAAGATGGAATCGGTGCCGCTATGAGGAGGAGGCTTTCCCTCACCTTCAATCTGGAAGGGTGAGCATGACCTATGGTGATGCATTTATCACAGAAGCAGCATAACAATGTTCCGTTCGATACTGCTCGTGCAATAGTTGCGACCTGCATTTTGAGTGTGTTTTATATCCACCATATTCGCCAGACTTCGCCCTTGGTGATTACTACATGTTTGGGCCACTCAGGTAAGCACTGGGATAAAAGTGGTGCAGGAGTGGTTACACAGACAACCAAAGGGGTTTTTCCTAGAGAAATCCATGCATTTAGTAAGCGCTGGAGGATTTCCCTTGTACTTAACGGGAACAGTGATACAATTGTGTACTTCTTTCGTTCAATAAAGTAAATTGAAAAAAAAATTACTCGCCGTTGTAATACGTCTTATTTTCCGACAGAGACTACCACCTGAGATTGTATTCAGTGTTCCCAAATTACGAACACAAAAAGTAGCTAAACTGTATCAAAAATATAGCTAAAAGTGGCTAATATTACAGATAGAAATAGCTCAAAAAAGGCTAGATGAACTCACCCGGTTATTGAAAAATAATGATCACCTCAGCCTGCTCTTTTTCTCCAGCAACATTACTAGAGGTAGCAGAAGATACAGTAGCAGTATAAGAAGCACCCGCTATACTGCTGTGGTGCCAATTATTTTAAGCACACTTGTAGGGAGTTCGTATGAGTGGCATAAAAATAAAATGGCGTATGGCTTTTAGTGCCGGGAGTGTCCGCGGACATGTTAGGTTCGCCAGATGCAGGTCTTTCAATCTGGCTCCCTTAGGCGACCTGCGCGTCATGATCATGATGATGATGATGATGAGGAAGAGGAGGAGGAGGAGGATGGTGAAGGCGACACATACACCCAGTTCCTTGCCAGAGAAATTAACCATTGAAGGTTAAAATTCCCGACCCTGCCGGGAATAGAACCCGGGACCCCTGTAACCAAAGGCCAGCACGCTAACCATTTAGCCATGGAGCCGGACTGAATGGCATCTAATGTTTATGTCAGCATTCTCTTTTTTTCGTTTTGATTTTGCAGTATTAAGGTGACCAAAGACGCGTTCTTCATCAACATTTGAATATGGTAGTCTCAATAAAGGAAATTCCAACAATGCAAGTTCTTAATAGGTATTTTCTTCACTATCATCTACCTCAACCCAAAACTCTATTGTATTCAAGTATTTTGTTATTTGGTGTAAACATGATCCGGGAATGACAACTCAGAAAACTGGAACTGAAAGAGCGAAGGATCCTCAGAAGGATTATGGGTCTCATTAAAGAAAGAGATGGGTACAGAATCAGGCACAACAAAGAACTGTACAATAAAATAAAGAGCATTACATCAGCTATGAGGAAGAGAACACTAATGTTCCATGGTCACATAGTCAGGATGGACAGCTAGAGACTCACTTCCAAGGATCTTCAACACTGTATCTAGAGGGAAAGCAACAAATGCCAAATGGACGAATTTAGTTCGGAAAGACCTACAATACAATGATCACATTGACATTTACAACCGAGATAAGTTCAGAAAGTTAATCAAGACATCTGACTCTCTTCAGACACTAACAGCTAAATCACTGCGTCCAGGAGTAGGAGTGAAATGGACTCAAGAAAGAAAAGACATCCATAGCGCTAGAATGAAGGAATACTGGGCTAAGAAGAAGAAAAAAGCTCACGAGAGTTAAGAACCACGTGGTCCATTGTAGGCCTGAACGAAGAACTCCAAGGTCACGTGCGATAACAACAATTAAAAGTTTCAGTACTTTTAGGGTTTCCCCAACAATGAAATGTCGTATGGCTTTTAGTGCCGGGATATCCCAGGACGGGTTCGGCTCGCCAGGTGCAGGTTTTTCTATTTGACTCCCGTAGGCGACCTGCGCGTCGTGATGAGGATGAAATGATGATGAAGACAACACATACACCCAGTCCCCGTGCCATTGGAATTAACCAATTAAGGTTAAAATCCCCGACCCGGCCGGGAATCGAACCCGGGACCCTCTGAACCGAAGGCCAGTACGCTGACCGTTCAGCCAACGAGTCGGACTCCCCAACAATAACAACATGCTAGTCATTTACGCAGTACAGTATTTATATCGTGTGAAAGGCATGATCGCACTTCATCGGTCAATTTTAGAGTAAAATTTGTTCATAATATTAATATTATTTGCTTTACGTCCCACTAACTAACTACTTTTACGGTTTTCGGAGACGCCGAGGTGCCGGAATTTAGCCCCACGGGAGTTCTTTTACGTGCCAGTAAATCTACCGACACGAGGCTGTCGTATTTGAGCACCTTCAAATACCATCGGACTGAGCCAGGATCGAACCTGCCAAGTTGGGTTCAGAAGGCCAGCGCCTCAACCGTCTGAGCTACTCAGCCCTGCTAAAATGTGTTCATCTTCGGCGTATGTTAAACTCAGTGTCAGTTATGGCATTATGCCTGGTCACTTGAGAGCGGAGCAAAATGTTCTGACACAAACATTTCTGTTTTACCTTCTGCCTCACGTACGCCTAATGAGCTTGTAGTGTGACGCGGCGTTGTGCATGTGATCGATGATTATTTTTTAGAATCTGTTTTACGTCGTACCGACACAGATAGGTCTTATGGCGACGATGGGATAGGAAAGGTGTAGGAATGGGAAGGAAGCGGACGTGGACTTAATTAAGGTACAGTCCCCAGCATTAGCCTGATGTGAAAATGGGAAACCACGGAAAACCATCTTCAGTGGGGTTCGAACCCACTATCTCCCCGATGCAAGCTCATAGACGCGCGCACCTAACCGCACGGCCAACTCGCCCGGTGATCTTTGATTTTATTTCACATTTACAATATAAAAAAGTATCCATAAATAGTAAAGAAACGTATTAAAATGAAAGAAAGCAAAAATGTCTCACCGAAAATGTATAGCTAAAAATGTAGCTAAGAGCTAAACTCAAAATTTGTAGCAAATTACTTTTCAAAATTGCTAGAGTTAGTTATAAAATTGCTATATTGGCAACACTGATTGTATTACTGGCCCTAATAATGTTCAATTTCTTTTTTTCCAGCTGAACGCAAGACGTCCCTTGGCAAGGACTGGCACAGTGCCTGTCTGAGGTGTGAGAAGTGCAACAAGACACTGACCCCGGGGAGCCACGCTGAGCATGAGGGCAAGCCTTACTGCCATCAGCCCTGCTACTCCGCTCTTTTCGGACCTGGAGGTTCGTATAAATTCTGAACTTGTATTAGATTTCTGGTTTCTGTCCTTTCGAACTCTTTATCTTTCCAGATATCTAGAAGTGCCCTTTTTTTCTCGTTTTTAACACTGATTACCGGGCTGAATGGCTCAGACTTTTGAGGCGCTGGCCTTCTGACCCTAACTCGGCAGGTTCGATCCTGGCTCAGTCCGGTGGTATTTGGTGTTCCTTGGTTCATGATCTCTCTGAGCGGAGTCCAACCATTCAGAGACGATTTGTCATAAAAACAGTACGGAAAATATAATAAAAATCTTCCGGGTTATTCTGCCATGGTCCACGGCACAATAGCCCGGAAGATTTTTATTATATTTACATCGGCCGTGAAAGTCTTCATACTTTGATACGGAAAGTGCATAATTATAATACGGTAAAGTGTAATTTTCCTTACTCTTTTGAGAACGGGAAGAATGTAAATACGTTATATGAAATATAAACAAGTCCGCCTCTGTGGTTTAGTGGTTACTGTGATTAGCTGCCACTCTCGGAGGCCCGAGTTCGATTCCCGGCTCTGCCACGAAATTTGAAAAGTGGTACTAGGTCTCGAACAGGGTTCACTCAGCGTTGGGAGGTCATCGGAGTAGAATTGGGGCGGGGGAGGTGTGATTCGCACCCCAGGGCATCCTCGAAGTGATTTATCGTGGTTTCCCACTTCTCCTACAGGAAAATGTCGAGATGGTACCTTTCGTAAGGCCACGGCCTCTTCCTTCTTTCTTCCTTGTCTATCCATTCCGATCTTTCCATCCCCCTACAAATCCCCTGTTCAGCATAGCAGATGAGGCCGCTTGGGGGTCCTGGCCCTCCTCCTCACTTGTATCCCTGACCAGACGGTAGAGGTGGGGGAGAGAACCAGCACTGGAGGGTAAATGCATTGAGTAAAATAAAAAAAAATGAAATAAACTATCTTATATCGCCCTTTAACATTTCAAATATCGCCATCATTCCCAGAGATTCAGTGAGGAATTGTCCGCCTCCGTAACATAACGGTTAGCTTCCATCATCGGGCACCGGTATTGCCATAAATTTAAGAATGGCAGGAGGACTGGTATGTGGTTGAAATGGTACATGCAGTTCTCCTCCATTGGGGGCGTGCCACAAAAGAGCTGCATCACCTCGGGATGAAGGCACGAATTAACAATTTTCTTCTTCTGTGTTGTTCAATCCGAAGATTGGTTTGTAGCGGCTTTCTGTGGCTAGTCTCTTCAAGTCCAAGTAATGATCACAAACTTTGTCGTGAATGATTTGTTTTATATATCCTAGCCGTGGTCTACCGCTACAGTTCTTTTATTCTACACTGTCCTCCATTATTGTGTGCAGAAGACTCGTGCCTCAAGATATGTCTAATCCAATTGTCTCTTCGGTGAGTAAGCATATTTCATAAAAATGGCTTCTCTCCAGTCCTTTTCAGCGTTTCTTCATCAGTGATTTTGTCCATCCATGGAATTTTCTGTATTTTCCTGTAGCACCATTTTTCAAAGGCTACTAAGTTAAACGTTTCTTATCAGTCAAGCTAAGAGTCCAGGTTTCACTACCATACAACTGTACGCTCCACACATATATCTTCACACGATGTTTCCTGTACTTAGTAGCCTGTTTAAGATTGCCTCTGTTCTCCAAAGCTTGTGAGTAGATAAATCAGAGTAGGAGAAAGGAAACAACAGATTATTTGAGCCACTTATATGTGCGATCCTTTGTATTGCACAGTGTTGTAGCGAGCTGTTATTATTTTGAACGTTAATGCGAACTAACCGCACCGCTCGCTCCGATACGAGTAATGTTATTTTCTGTTGCTGCAGGTGGTCTATTAATTAATAGCCATCCACGTGACTAGGCTAAAGGAAAGGCGAATCACATTATGCCAAATGTAACACGCAGAATTACATTTACTGAATTATATATTTCAAAAGAGACTTTGTGTCAGTGCTTCTCGTGCAAATTGATGGCCAGTATACACAATGAATATAGTTGGGTTCGCAATTACGAAATTACCCTTCATAAGTAGGGTCCTGAAATCAAGTTCCCCTCGTAGCATATTAAACGTTAGTATGGTGATTGGCTATGATGTTGTTTCAGATATTCATACCGGGCGGATCACTAGTTCAACTCTCAATTATTTACCAAAGTAGTAATATTGAGGTTTATTTTCCTTTAGAACGTTACATCTCTTCTATAGGAAAACCTGAGATTATGGACTTATGCACTGCAGTTTTTTTAAATTTAAGTCAATAATAATTTTAATTATGTGCATACAATTCTCGAGAGTACTTCAGGCACATGCTACCGAAAGGAAAACGGAAACACTTTTGCATTACAATAATAATCAGAGAGATGCCGATGATATTGTTACTTTATCTCATTTTGCAAAAGATCTGCTAAATGGTATGGACAGAGTCTTGGGGAAGAGTACAAGATGAAAATAAATAAGTCGAAAACAAACGTAAAGGAGTGCAATCGAACGAAGTAGGTGATGCAGGAAATATTTGACTAGGCCGTTAAGTCTTAAGGAAGTAGCTGAATATTGTTACTTGGATAGTAAAATAACTAACGATTGCAGAATTAAGGAGGACATAAAACGCAGACGAGTACAGCAAGGAAGGAAAATTAATTTACTCACTTCGAACATTGATATAGGAATTAGAAACAGGTTTATGAAAACTCTCATTTGGAGCGTGGCTTTGTATAGAAGTGAAAAATGGAATAAACTAGCTCAGAAAGAAGGAGAATAGAAACTTTTGAAATGTGGTGTTACAGAAGAATGCTAAAAGTGTGATAGGTAGATCGAATCACAGATGAAGAAATACTGAATCGAATAGGTGAAAGGAGATCGATTAGGCTAAATTTCTGAGAAGAAGAGACAGAATGATAGGACTCATCTTAAGATTTGTTCAGTTGGTTTTCGAGGGAAGTGTGGGCAGTAAGAATGGCAGGGGTAGACTAAGATATGAATATGATAAGCAGATTAGTGCGGATGTAAGACATAGTAGTTATATGGAAACGAAAAGATTAGCACAGGATGGGGTGACATGGAGAGCTTCATGAAACCAATCTATGGACTGATGACTCGAACACAACATGGACATTTCAATCGTATTTACAAGATAATACTGTTCAGCTCTTTTACTAAATGGTCATCCCTGCTACAGAGCAGGTTGGGAAGGGAAGTGATATTCAGATGTTCTTCAGCAATAGAATGATGCAAAGATCTTGGGAAATTTTTAACTACCTGAAACCCTCAATTAACTTGTAAAACACCATAATTCAAAATTCTGAAAAGCAATTTCCTCTTAATTAGAGAGCAGAATTGGTTTCTAATTAATATTGTTCCTAAGGAAAAGTATGAAGTGTGCTTGGTGCATTTTTTATTTTAAAATGAAAAGGTAAGCACCAGGATGTATTTTTCAGTTTCCCGTTTGACTTACAGTATGTTACAAGTTATAAATCTCATTTTACAACCGTATTGGATTTCAGAATAAGAAATTATTATATTAATAATTATAATATTCAGTGACCATCAAACCTCAGGAAACAACCAAGGGACTAATCTCCCCTTAGTCACACACGGGATACACCCGATCTAAATTTCACCTACGAGATCAGCATTTCTCCATTAGGAACCCAATATTAACACATTACTACACAAAATAATGTTTGAAACACAACGCGAGGAAGTCCCATAAAGGTTAATTTACGCCGATCCAGACGACGTTTTATCATCAGAGAAATTCGTTTCTCAACCATTATATGCGATTTTAGTATTCCTCATCACGTTTATTTTTAAAAAACAACATCATAGTTTATTACAAGAGCTCACCCTTATGTGAATAACTGTTTTACCATAAACAGTCTAAATCAATTGAGCGAAGATATAATGGTCAACGATTATACGAACATCTTCTTTCGTTATATATACCAGGATCAGGGCCCTGACCCACCATGGTTTATGTTACCTATAGCTGATGATGCTCACTAAGATTGAGCGAAACATGTCCTATTTGTAATTAAATGGTTTTATCCTAAATATAAAGGACATTGTGTGTTGGAAAGGTGGTTTTTATTAATATAATAATTTCTTTTTCTTACAGTATGTTGTTTCTCAAATGACCTATTCATTTGTTCAGGTACTTTATACATATAAATTTGTACATTCATTCACTTCGCATTTCGAGCAAATAACTCGGCACATCACTGATAATAATTGATAAATTAGGCTGATTTATACAAAGTACAGAGCCCCCAATTGCAACATTTCAGTCCTCTCGCCGAGGTCCAAAAGGAGTCCTTTTTCCGTGTTTGATTTGCCTTCAGCTCTGTATTTTGTAAAGTTATGTAACGCTAATGGAGTTTAATTTTTGTTTCAGGTTTTGGCCGAGGTGGCGCCGAGAGCTATGTGTACAAGAAGTAGTCGAACATGGGCTACTATTGAGTAGCCTCGCGTCTTCCAGCACCTCACATTCCACTCATACCTGTCTCTTATATTAACGTATACTGTAGTTCATAGATTCTTACATGGCGATATCATAACAGTAAGAAATTTAAAAAAAAAATTCATTCCAGTAATTTAAAAATTAGTTTCCCTTGGTAAAGCTGCTTTAATTCAATATTTATCAGGCAGCTATTGGCAAGAATTTGTATAGTATATTATTAATTTAAATATCACTAAATATTGTCGTTTTCTATTTATAAAACATATTATTCATAAGTGAACACCTCATCTAAAGTGGTCTTAATTCCAAAGCACAACTGACGTTGTGATGTAACTTGAGCCTCTTAATATTTGTCATAACTTTATCTGTACAAGTGGAATAAATATCTATTTTAACATACTACAGTGTTTTGAAAGATTGTACCTTATCAAAGCTTCTAATTGTACACTTGGCTATAAAATTGAAAATGACCCTGTTCTTTATTTGTGCATCCTCAGCCCGAAGAGTAGTTGGATCTTCAACAGCTCACTCACCAGCCTTCATAGCAAGCCCATGTATTGCGGAAGAGACATACTTGGCGATTTATCTGGTGGGACCATAATATTCGTCTGAAACGTCCTCTGGAATTGTTCACCTTTTTCTGATGTTTTTCTTATTTTTCACATTTTCTATTTGTTTTCCCTTTTATTTTCTATTTATAGACGACACACACACACACACAGTCCCCGAACAGTCTAAATAACCTATTCAGCTTAAAATCCCCGACCCAGGTGGGAATCGAACCCGGGGACCCTTGAGCCAAAGGCCAATACGCTAACCATTTAGCCATGGAGCTGGACTTGTCTGCAATGTAATCCATACAGTAGTAACATTCAGCCTCGTAAGGCCACAACCCGCTCTACAGCAGCGATAACAGAGCTGTCCTTGCACTGAAATGGCTAGGAGTTAAACCGGCAACTTGTCCGTCCACGTCGTTAAGCGGTCATGCATACCTTCCAGGCGTTCTAAATGGCAATTCGAGCGGACGTTTTGTCCTCCACGAGAGCGAATTATTAAGATCGTTTCTCTTCGTTTACCTAAACAGTGTTCTTATTAGACACTGCCAGCTTACCGCACCGATCTCTTTGCTAATCTAACTCGTAAAGAAACAGCTCGCCTCCCACCGTCACTTCACAAGCTGTTTCGAACATGATTGGCCTAGACTGCATAGCCAAGCATTCAGCCTTGCTCGTAGGGGTAACAAGCCAAACTTGTACCATGAGGCCTCGAGTTCGATTATTTGCCAGATCAGGGTCATCTGAGGGCTGATTCGAGGTCCACTCAGCCTACATGACAGTAGATGAGCTATCTGACCGTGAGACAGTTGCCCAGATCTAGAAAACCACAAATGGCGGCCGAGAGGATTCGTAGCGCTAACCTGTTCTCTCCTCGTAATCTGCAGGTCTTCGGACTGAGCAGTGGAGCACCACTTGGAAGTCATGTGCTTACAACACTCACTCTAACCTCTTGATTACATTGCCTGTTCCGTACGTTAAATAAAAAAAAGGAAGGAGAAAATACAACTTCCGTGTCCCTTGATAGCCACCACATAATGAGGATTGGTTACCCTGTCAAGATACTCATTCACTGGCAAATTTAAATAATGCGTATGTAAATAAGATATTTACTCATTTTCTGAGACATCAAACAAGTAGAACCCTTTATTTCCAACCAAAGGAACAAAACAAAAAGCAGAGTTGCCACCTGTTTCATCTTAAAATTTGGTCTACCTACCACATCAAAAATTGTTTTTCATAAATGTTTCTTAAAAGCTACATCAGTTCCAAATTTTACTCTGATCGGTTGCATGATTCCTGAAATATTAGGAAGAGTGAGTGGTATTTAGCAATTATATGTGTAGTTCAGTCTCTCGAGCCCATATACACGTATACGTCTCACTAAGCATGGCAGGAACTCAGAGTGTAAAGAATAGTGTTATTAGCGCTGCTCAGACCTCAGTTAATGTTATCAGAGTAAAAGATTAGACCAACAAGGAAGTTCGCATATTACCTGAAAGATATTGATCTAATTTCTGTAAATAAATTTATAGGAGGTCTTTTCTACGTAAATTCGTTTCCTTTGCAATTTACTGGGAGATGTTTATCCATCTCAGACCAACGCAAGAACGCATCAGAGCTTTTTAGATTTTGTGTATGTTTCACCATCACAGCTGAATGTTTTGACCAAACTTCTACTTATTCAAGAACAGTTTTCATGTAATGTCGAAATTAATGGACTACAAATTTACAGGAAGGCCAAAAGAGTCACGGTATTGAATATATTGCCATATACTCTTGATTTTCTATAAAATCTTTAGTTTATTTACAAAGCATACAATAGGGTATATTTTGCTTTCTCTTGAAATAAATAAGAAAATTGAAGTTTTCTGTATAACTTATGTTCTGATGCTAGTGAATGGATTCTTCGCTGCTCGGCACTGAGTCTGCCGATGATACAAAACCTTAGCTGGGCACAAAATGAGCTTTGTATGCGGGCGGGTCCATGTGCTGCAGAGTGATTGAGTGAGAGGGAAGGAACCTTCACTTCGCTAGTTGCTACGGAAATGTTCACGTCGGCTCCTCGTAATTGTAACTGTATTGCGGTTTAAGATCTCAAGTTAGCAGCACAGTAGTAATTATCACCTGCACTATTTTCCTTCCCCTCTTTTCCCCTCCAAGCTCATGACTCCGTGCAGCTTTGTGCAATCAGGTAGTAACGTACCTCTATCCGCTCACTTGTCGTCGAGGTAGTTACATGACATCATGTCCGTCATCATTCGTGTAAACTCGTGGCTGTTCGTTGGGTGGCGGGAGAAAGGGGCAGGGACCTACCATTCTGCAGAACATCCCGTTTACTTAGACACTAGAAAACAGAACATGGAATGTTGTGTATCGGGAGGATCTTCAGCGAGCCTATCATTTCCCCAGGTTCAACACCTACGTAGGGTGCTCTAAATTTATATTCCTTTCATTTGATTTGTGTGAGAATCCGTCCTTTCTCGTTGATGGCGGGTAATACAGCCAGTGTTAACACGGGAAGTTGAGCTGTAAACAGTGTGCATTGTACGGCTCAAGAAGAGTTGCACCGTTGGCCGGAAGCGTTTTTGAATTGCATCGATAATCAACTTTATGGCAGCGGAGAAAAAAATAAGATAACCTTAAAACACACTTTATGCAAAATAATTTTAATTTACATGCTCTTAAATGCGAGGCTTACAGGGAAACTTTACTTTTTATAGTGAACCGAAGCTCCATTTAAATATTCTAGTCTTGAGATCGGTTTCCCTACGTGTTTACTTTTACACTCTGTACCATTTTCAGTAAACATCCGGCATTTTATCCGTTACTTTCTTACGTGTTTCTAAGTGTTCAGTCTCACAATCTTACATTCTACTATATTCAGAATTCTTCCACTTGTCTCATTCTATATTTATGAACAAAACCGCTTCATGAAACAAAATTACAAAACACTCTTTCTCACGATTACAAGACAAGGAATGGAAATCATTTCTGTTTATCCAAGCATTGACTTACCGTTCGTCAGCCTCATTCTCTCAACAGTGGAAAGAATATTGTTTATTTACTGTTTTACCAGATGTATGCATAAATCTTTTCCGGTTTCACCAAAAGATGGTGCCAGCAAACAGGACGCAGCGTATGAATTTGGCACATACGTCAGTTTGTTCGTATGATAGTAAACTACCAACATACACAACCTGAGTCCGCCAAACACTAGCGTCTGTGTTATATCGTTATTATTATTATTATTATTATTATTATTATTATTATTATTATTATTATTATTATTATTATTATTATTATTATTAAAGCGTCTTTATTGTGGCGAAGTTAGGGCTCCCGGCCCTTTTTTACACTTAACCACTTCATGTATATACAATGTATATTTTACATAAAATTTAAACATATGAAATCTTTACAACCTAAAGTATAACTAAAGCAACTTAAGTATCGTTCAGTGATCATGTCGAAATTTGTGCCTGAAAAAGGAACATTTGCGACACGCATTGCGTTTCTTGTTTAATAAAAAGACAAACGCTGTATAAGTCATCGTTTGCTTGTAGAAACATATGATGAAAACGCTCCGTCGATTAGAACGTGTGAGACATGGTTTCGACAATTTAAACGTAGTGATCTCAATGTGAAAAACAGTGCGCGCTCTGGTAGTGGTAATGTATATTATGAACGCTTGAAGCCCGGCGAAACCGTTAATGCACAACGCTATCGCCAACAAATTATTAATTTAAATCACGCATTGATCGAAAGACAACCGGAATGGGCCAGAAGACATGGCAAAGTGATTTGGTTACACGACAATGCGCCGTTTCACGCAGCAAAAACCAGTGAAAGACACCTTGAAATTGCGTGGATGGGAGATCCTTCCGCACCCGCCGTACTGCCCCGACCTGCCACCTGCCGCTATCTATCACCTCTTCGAATCAATGGGGCATGCGACCGCAGAGCAGCACTTCAGCAATTTCGAGAAAGTTGGAAAATGGTTCGACGAATGATTTGCCGCAAAAGACAAGCAGTTTTCTCTGGCATGGTATTCATGTCTGTCTGTTAGGTCATCAGCCCAGAGGCTGGGTGCATCCTCAAATAGCATCACCAAAGGTTATGCACTTATAAGGAAACTCCAAAAACCAATGGCAGCACCAAAATGAGGCGTACTAGGCAAGATGAGGAGTGAGGTAGTTTGCCATTGCTTTCCTCACTGGGTCAGAAAGTACTATTGCAGCACGACTGACCCTATGAGCAGCACCGTTCATAACACTCAGATGCACTAGTCCTGCTCTGAATGTCATGGCTCAGCACTACCCATACCCCAGCAGCTTCCATATTGTCACAGCCATGGATGTTGACTGGGACTTCGGTGGAAGCTACACTTTACTCTGGCCTGTGCCAAGAGATGGATGCAAAAGTACTGTATCCATCAAGAAATGACAGCAGGCAGGATGGTATTCATAACTTACCTAAAAGATGGGCGAAGCGTGTAGAAGCCGATGGCCAATATTTTGAATTAAACAAAATGATGAATTTCCCTTGAAAATTAAGTGTTTTCTTTACCACAAAACCCGACAAAAGCGTATGCATACACTTGGTATAATAATAATAATAATAATAATAATAATAATAATAATAATAATAATAATAATAATAATAATAATAATAATAATAATAATAATAATAATCGTATGGCCTCAGCTACCGTGTGCAGACATTTCAATATGACGCCATCTGGCCGTCTGCTCGTCAATTTCGACGTTCCGTTTGACTCTAGGACCACTAGATGGCAGACCGAGTAAACCGAACAACAGGACGATTAAAGCTACGGCCACAAGTGCAATTCGAACACCCTCGATGCAGACCACCGGTGTAGGCCTAAGTCTTAACAGTTCATAGTGTTCTCAGTGGCACTTGGATACTGGATTTACCCGTCTGCCTTCTGAAACTGCTAACCTGGATCGCCGTTATTTCCAGGGATTCTGCGATCAGTACCATGTCGTCTGCAAAGGCCATGCAATCTAGTGTCATCCTTTTCCTCTTGCGACCCGTAGATTCTACACTGGACATCAAAGTTGACTAGTATCTTGTGCCATTCTTCCATATTTTCAAAGACGTTGGTGAAAAGGATTTGGAAAAATATGTCGTCTTGTCTGGTAAAGATGATGTGGCTTTGAAATATATGTATTACGTGTTCAAAATCTGGTAAAATGGTCTTTCCTCCAGTGATGATTCAAAATTACTTTACCGACTTCAAAGAGACTAACACATATATCACTAGAAGACGGTAAAGTTAAGTGATTGGTGGAAGTTCCTCGGTGACTGGACCGGACTCAACTTGTCAGAAAAAGCAGCTCTCTCTGCATGAGTTAAAAGAATGTACTGGCCTAACAACTGACTCAAAACACCTACAACAAGCGATGGCTGTCACGCAATCTAAAGACGAACCACTATACAAAACCCATCCATACTGAAGTCCTTTATGACATGGAGTGTCAAACAGGAAAGTCTTGAAGTCAGAGAAAGCATTCACATCAACCCTTTCAACCGCTTACAGCCGAACTGGTGTCGTCCCTTTGGTTATCAGTCTTCATTTGCGATCACTCTTATTATTGGCAACATAATGACTTAGAAACACACAGGGTTGGAAATTTCCTCCTGAAGGATTGGTACAGACAGACAGCCCTCAACTGGCGAAAACTAGGTGTTAGGATTCTGACGTTGAAACATTGAATGTAATGAAATGAAATGAAATGAAATGACGTAT
This sequence comes from Anabrus simplex, assembly GCF_040414725.1. Taxonomy (NCBI): domain Eukaryota; kingdom Metazoa; phylum Arthropoda; class Insecta; order Orthoptera; family Tettigoniidae; genus Anabrus; species Anabrus simplex. The sequence continues at coordinate 85,340,542 of NC_090272.1, read as the reverse complement.
GGCTTTTAGTGCCGGGAGATCCCAGGACGGGTTCGGCTCGCCAGGTGCAGGTCTTTTGACTTGACGCCCGTAGGCGATCTGCGCGTCGTGATGAGGATGAAATGATGATGAAGACAACACATACACCCAGCTCCCGTGGCAGGGAAATTTACCAATGATGGTTAAAATTCCAGACCTTGTCGAGAATCGAACCCGGGACCCCTGTGACCAAAGGCCAGCACACTAACCATTTAGCCATGGAGCCGGACGAAACATTGAATGACTTATGTTTACCGCTTGAGTCTGACGCGTTAATATCGGGACAGAGATACGGACTAAAAGTAAGACTCATATGTACCTTTCATTTAGAGTTACTGAATGGTTGTGGGTGTAAAGGCCTTCAAATTAATTTTATAATGCAGGACAAAGGGAGGGCGTATTATAACCGTTGAATTTTACACTTTTCAAATTCAAAACAGAGATGTTTGCAATAACACCCTTCATCCTCGACAGTGCTACCCTTTATGAAGCAATTGTAGCTCATTTCTGACTTGACAGTAAATTTACACTTTCTTTTCCCCGTTACGCAGTAGGGGACACTAAAATTAATGCTTAAATGATGCTCAAACTGTTCAAATATTCAAACTGACGCATTAAGTAAACAAGTGCTGGAAATATAATTAGCCTACTTTCATCTATCTTTATGTCTATCCCTTAGTCCTGTTTCTTGATTTGGAATCGGGAATAAGGTGCGATGAATTCATAAGGCATGTTTCTATGCCCTGATGCCATTCCTGGTACCAACCTCAGTTGAGCTAATGAAGTTGAAAAGTATTATGGCGTATAGAACTGGGTAAGGAAGTACGAGGAATCAGTTGTGGGCTATGAATAGGAACGGTCCCGGGATTTTCCTGGAAGTGAAAATATGAAACCACAGAAAACGGTTCTCAGGTCAGCCGGCGGTGAAATTCGAACACGCAGGTCTCCCAAAGGCAGAGCTTGACTCCATAGCCGTAGCGCGTTAACGTGCGTGGCCAATCAGCCTACATTCACCTAAATAAATAAAAAGATATTTTTTTCTGTACGATCGGATTAGATGTACAAAATTCCAAAACTTTATCTTATTTAGGGTAAAATAACTTTAAGAAAGAATAATTCTATAATGATAGCGCGAAAAGGTCAACTGTTGGTGACAGCTTGAACTACGTGCCTTTTTCGTGAATGGGCACCTCTACTGTTTTGAAGTGAGTTTCTCTTGTCACCTCACACCAGCATTACGACAGGGGCTAAGTGACCCACTGACGCCATGGACCCACAAGGATAACCCTACTTGGTCTTCAGTTAAAGACCTTGTTGCCCTGTTGGGATTAGTCAAGTTTCACAACATAAGACATCGTCGTAGGAAACTTTCCAACATCAGAATCGTCTTCGTACCTAAACCGGGCGAGTCCGCAGTGCGATTAGGAGCGCGTGTCTGTGAGCTTGCATCCGGGAGATAGTGGGTTCGAATCCCACTGTCGGCAGCACTAAAGATGGTTTTCCGTGATTTCCCATTTTCACACCAGGCTGTACCTTAATTAAGGCCACGGGCGCTTCCTTCCAACTCCTAGCCCTTTCCTATCCCATCGTTCCCATAAGACCTAGCTGTGTCGGTGTGACGTAAAGCCACTATCTTAAAAAAAATTCTTCGTACCTTCCAATAATGCTTGCTATTCTTCCATCCAGTTCTCTATTCATCATTTTCCTTTTCAATCCTTCCAAGGGATAATGAAATTAGAACCATGCGACTACTGGTAATTAGTACCCTTACGTGAGGAACACCATGGGGCTACGTTACTTAGGAGTAGTGGCATTGTGTGTAGTACACCACGGGTCTGGACGTTGCCCGTGATTACTACCACTATGTGAAGAACACCATAGACCATTGTTTCCTGAGAGTAGTACCATTATGTATGCCGGCCCCATGGTGTAGGGTAGCGTGCCTGCCTCTTACCTGGAGGCTCCGGGTTCGATTCCCGGCCAGGTCAGGGATTTTTACCTGGACTTGAGGGCTGGTTCGAGGTCCACTCAGCCTACTTGATTAGAATTGAGGAGCTATCTGACGGTGAGATAGCGGCCCCGGTCTAGAAAGCCAAGAATAACGACCGAGAGGATTCGTCGTGCTGACCACACGACACCTCGCAATCTCCAGACCTACGAGCTGAGCAGCGGTCGCTTGGTAGGCCCAGGCCCTTCAAGGACTCTAGTGCCATGGGGTTTGGGGTTTGGTTAGTACCATTATGTGCTGAACACCCTGGATCTGTGTTGCCTGTGGATGGTACCATAATGTGTTATACACCGTGGGCCTACAATGCCTATGATTAGTACCACTATGTGAACAACACCATGATTGAACGTGGCCTCTGGGTGGAACACCAAGAGTCTGTGTTACCTGTAAGTAGTGCCATTATATGTGACATATCATGCCTGTACATCACCTGTGATTAGTACCGCTATAGGTGGAACACAATGGTTCTGCTTTACCAGTGATTAGCACTATTATAAGGAGCCAGTGGCCTGGATTTTGGACCCCTTTGGACAACAAGCATCATCTCAGAAAACTGTGAACTGGATCCACTGATTGTTCTGTATCCATGCTCATTTTTCATCATCATTCATTTTAGATTATAGTCAGTGGATACAATTTGAAGTTTTAATTATCGTTTCATTACGTTGCACTTCGTACCGTAGGGGCCAATGACAACAAACATGATAATCGTCATTTTTCATAGGCAGAATTAGCAAAAGTAGGTCCTCACCTGTTGACAATATATTTTAAAATTAATCTACAGTATACATGATTTCTTGTGGTGACACCAGTGTGCTACGTGGTATAACAACAGCCTAAGAAGAAGAAATTGAATCGTATAGTTCCAAACGGGGCCTTCTCCAAAATTAATTTTTGATTTAGTGATACTAGCGCCAACCTCTTGAAAGCATGCATTAAAATCAACATAGAGTATGTTCCAAAATTCATCCATTGCACACACAAAAAATAGCAGTTTGTTCCAAGATATACGAGATCCTTTTGTTCCGCAAAGTTCCTTATCCAGTTTATTCCAAAATGGTCGTTTTCCTTGGTTAATGCGATATCTGTTCTTGAGGTGTGTTCCATAACAGACCTTCTCCTTCCTAATTTTAGTTTATTGCATATTACTGAGTGTTATTTCAATATTATATACCCCTAGGTTGGTAGAAGTACCTACAGTACTATTGTCTTTGGTAAAAGTGGACTATGAACTATCAATTTAAAAAAGGCAGTTTATGTAGCATTTCTGAAGAGTAATCAGTATTATGTTAAAATACCTAAATATTTATCGACATAGATGTAAAGAGTAATGTATTGGTAAAGCAACCATGAATGGAAAGAAAAGGAACCTGAGATCCAAATAACTAGGACAAATACAGGAAGAAATTGTACAGGTAAGAGCTCTGGTCCTATTCATGTTTAAGAATCAAATAAATGTAAGCTTGAGAGCACCAGGCTCTTGGCATTTTAAGCTCAAATCATCAAAAAGGGTCATCATCAAAAATAATAGGTGTGGTAATACCTTGTGAAAGGATAAGCATTCTACAGAACTGATTGTTGTGTATTCAAATATCTTTTTAAGAAACGGGAAGTGGCCACAAGTATCGCCCCTGAACCCCGCCAACTTGAACTTGGAACACTTTTCAAAATAGAGAATTTGAAGGATATTGCAGACCTTCTCAGGAAACATGACGGAGACAATTGGATGACTGAATAGAGAGTCTCATCATACTCTGATGTAATGACAAATCAAGAGATATTGAGGAATGGAGAACACTTTGAGGTACCCCTACCTCCTTCTGACGATGTTATATCTGAAAATGTTCAAGAATATGATATTAATTTGCGAATCCAAGGCTTTTCTTCATCAAACTCACAATATTTCTTTCAGATATCTTTCTGTTCTTCCAGATTATTATTTTGAATAGTTTTGCAAAGTAGTATTAGTAATAGTTCCTTGAGACGGCTTTTCTTGTAATATAAATGTACTTCAATATCAATTAAATACGCTTTCTAATAAGTATTACCCATGTTGTATTATTGTCCCGTTAATGACCTTATCCACAGTTGATTGTTCCAAAACTCCCCTACGACGCAGGAGAGTTCCAAAAGAGACATTATTCGTTTTTTAATGAACATTTTATAAAAAGTGCTGGAAATCAATTATTTTATTTATATCCATCACATTTTAACAGGGACAAACTTTTCAAATGAGTCCAGTTTTCTAAGTTTAAATTATATTCTTCAAGCTTAGACTCAGGTTTTCTCAAATATCCAAAAAGTCTATACTATGGAGAACATCCTTTTTTGAATTATGCGACTCAATTAATACAGTAAATAAATTAAAAATAAATTAAAGAAGGATTGGAGAGGTTAGGGCGGAAACTCTTTCATTTTTCTAAATTAAACTAATGGTGTTTATGATCTTACAAATAGGATGCCACCACTATAATGTAAGACACAATTAGATTCCAGTTTGCATATAAATACTATCTGACTTATATCTAAAGTAACGTATTTGTTATTATTACCATTCCTCATCTCAGTACAGGAAATTTCCAACGTCTATTAACATACTACGCTCTTGTCATCCGTCAAGCATTCAGCATATGTACAAATGATATACTTGCCACATATTGCATACGACGCGTACAATTCTCATGTACACGCGGGACTCGCAATGCAAATAAAGAATACACGAGTTATACATCAACAGGAATTTGCCACCCAATTAAACAGCAAACTTGACTTGGAAAACGAGTCGATGGAGAGAAGAATGTTACAAAACACGCAGTAAAAGCAGCATTGCGAGGGGAGAAAAATATTTATAACGCCGTGAAAGGGAAAAAAGAGTGAGACGGATGGGAGATGTTAAATCATCTCGCACAACTGTTTCATCATGGTTTTATTAGACTCAAGTTAGTGAGGTGGAGAAATTATCCTCGTTAATTAGCTGGATCTCCCTCTCTCTCTTTTTCAAAACTTCTTCTTCTTTCCCAGGCTTTAATTTTCTCGGCGATTAGATAGATTTAGAAGGAGGAGTGAGTGCACAAGAAAGAGAACGAAAAAAATAATATATATACAAAAGCAAACAAAATGCGAAAGATGTATTAAAGTATTAGTAAAGCTATGGAGAAAAATATTAACTTAGCTTTCTCATTACATGTAGAGATGTAGAAATTGGGGAGTTACTCTAACTCCTAGAATAAACACTTAACTTACCGGCTACTTCGTTTGACTTCTTGGGAATATTTCAATATGGTCGCTATGTAATGTTTTATTATGAATGCTAATACGCTCGAGTCTTACAGTTCAAAGAGACCATCAAACGATAGTGGAATAAAATGTAAATAATAGAAATAAAAAAAGGCATAGTCTAACAGATCAATGAGGAGCTGATGGAAAGTTTTTATTGTTACTTGAAACATCCTAGTAAAGGACCTATACATGTTTTGTGCGGAATATAATCTACCTCGCCCCATCCAATATTACAATGCAAATTTCTCAGTCTCTCTAAAATATGATGACATCTGTCTGCCCGTCTGTCTTCCAAAATGATGCCGCGCCCAAAACTGGTGGGTGAAATTTCATGATATTTTGCACTAACATAGTCAAACGACTAACTAGACGTTATTTAGAAATAATAAACTAAAAATGTATTCTTCACAAAAAATCGCGTAATGGTTTAAAATGAGGTGGAGTGTGTCTGCTTCTTCTTACTCAATCACGCTAAAATTCTCCAATTAACGCTACATTTGGTATGGACATATCTCAGATAATCAGTTTAAATACAAGCCTATAATCGTTTTCAATAAGTAACCTTTTAAAAATGGCAGCCATGTGTATATCACTTGATCTGCCAGCGCCGTACATTCTACTTATAAGTATTCCGCATGCATTAATGATGATTCGGACGTCTAATAACTGATCTTCACAGGAGTATTTATACCTGCAGATTAGTTACGTCGGAATATGAAGAGATAACAAGAGGATGGCCGTTCGCTGCATGTTACTCAGCGCTACCCGTCTATGGAGAATCTCGCAGCTCGAAGCTCGCAGAGCTTATGTTCAGGAGTTTCCAAATAAATGCCTTCCTTCTATAGAGAACAAAGTTGCAATTAAGAGCTTATGGAACGTTCTAGGCACATACCACATGCAAGCAACTTCTTGGTCGAGAGGTATCTGTACGCGTATAAATTAATGAGTAATTCAATTTTATTTTCTTCACCTTTGGCGTATTTACAAATGTTTACAAATGCACCTTGTTCCAGAATGTATGTAGTAAAATGGCTGATATTTGTTTCACATACCGCCGGGCTGAGTGGCTCAGACGGTTGAGGCGCTGGCCTTCTGACCCTAACTTGGCAGGTTCGATCCTGCGTCAGTCCAGTGGTATTTAAAGGTGCTCAAATACGTCAGCCTCGTGTCGGTAGATTTACTGGCACGTAAAAGAACTCCTGCGGGACAAAATTCCGGCACCTCGGTGTCTCCGAAAACCGTAACAGAGTAGTTAGTGGGACGTAAAGCAAATAACATTTTTATTATTATGTTTCACATACCAAATGCAGCACGTTGCAGCGCTCCTTTGTAATCCAGCGATTAGGCATCCCATTCATCATTAGTACATGCGGGACAGGAAAATCACCTGGTATAGAGCCCGTAATTGTATGCACTAATAGGTTAGAATGCAAACTTACTGAAGCGAGAAGCAAGTATAGTCTACCTTCACAACGATTATGCTATGGGGTTTGCATAAACATTAGGGGTACGGCCCATCAAAACCCCTATAATGTATGTTACTCTTTCTACATTATGGAATAGCGGGTGGACGGCATTTCCTACTAACCAAATTAGTTTGCAATCTAACCTATTGCCGCATGAAAATCCGGGCTTTACATATAAGATTCCTATTTATGTCTGTCTTTCACATCGGTACTGAGAAAATGAGAACGTTGCAATAGAGAGAGCTTCTTTTCCCTCCTTTTCAAGAAAAATACAATTCAATTGTCATGGCCACTATTTTGGAAACTTTTAAAGAAAAATACGTTTCTATCAGTGAAAAAGTTAAGGAACAGCCTATGGATCATTGACGGCGCATACCATATGCAAGTAACTTGTAGGTGTAAGACTTATCTCTAGAGATGAGGCGAACGGCACAGAAAAGAACGTTATTGTAGCGGGTGATCTAAAATTACCAAATGTTAACTGAGAAAAAAGTGGGAACGATAGATGAAATTATCAACAAATTGTGAATAAGTTAATATGGGAAGGAAAGATGAATCCGAAAGTGACGGAACCAACTAGAGGGAAAAATATTCTAGGCGTGGTGCTGGTAACACCAGATAAGTTCTATAGGTTAACTGAAGTGATGGATGGTACATGTGACCAGGAAGTTGTTATTCGCCGTTAAAAACAGTTGTGATAGAAAAGACGGCTATAAAAGTAGGACTATTAGGCAATGCAATGTTGATAAGAAAGACATGGGTAATTTTTTAAAAACAATTATTATCAATGGAAAATTGTAAATAAAAATGCGAACTGCCTATGGGTTGGGTTTAAAGCAATTGTTGAGGTGTGTGAAAAGTGGTAAGGAATTTTAAGGATGCATTATAATCATAAAAAGAAATAAAGAGATTATTAAGGATGTACCGATTAGAAAGAAATTGAGTTAGTAATAGTTGCACGACTAAGGAGAGATTGAGGGATGTTATTAGGAAATTGAATTTAGCGACAAAATCAGCTAAGCATAACATGACGGTATACATAATTGACAGCCATATGAATTTTAGGAAGCAATGGAAAGATACGTACAGATACTTTAATGCAGAAACAGGTTCCAGGAAGGATATTCCAGGGAACATTAATGAACAACGGGAGTGTATATGTGAGGACAGAAGACAGAATTATTGTAATTGGATGTAAGGATAACGTCAGTATAGAGGGGGCGGCTAATACCTGTGAATCACTGAAATTGTCCTATATTATTATTATTAATTAATAATTAATAATTAATAATAAATAATAATTAATAATAATAATAATAATAATAATAATAATAATAATAATAATAATAATAATAATAATAATAATAATAATAAAGGCACTTACAAAAAGTTACAAAAGTTGAACTAGAAAAGCAGCTGGGATTGATAAGATTTGTGGGGATATAATAATAATATATTTTATTGCAGCCAATGGCCATAAGATATTTACATTAATATACAACATTAGTCATCTTTGCGGAAGGCTATCATCGATTCGGGCCGACAAGTACACATCATGGCATGATAACGTTCACATACACAGTCCGGGTCTGGTTGATGGAATTTCTTTGTTTTACACAGCTTATAATGAAATCCGTGTATTGCAAAGCGTGTAATCAAGTGTCTGAGCTCACATCCTCCTCCTTGCCAGACTTTGTAAATCATTGCGTCCGTCGAGTAAAATTCGCTCCATATGTCTCTCTCTTCTTTGCTCTTAATTTCTTTATGAACTGTCTCTATGTTGGTGTAGAATATGGGTTGGGATATAGTGCCCCATCTGAAATAGTTATTCGATTACTGTTTGCATTAAGGAGCGATACCAAATGAATGGAGAGTTGTAATAGTAGCCCCAGTACAAAACAAAAGGTGATAAACATAAAGGAGAATAATTACAGGCCAGTCAGCTTGGCATGTGTCATTTGTAAGCCCTGGAATAATATTCTTTCTGATAATATTAGGCACGTTTGCGAAATTACTACCTGGTCTGATACAAGGCAGTTCGGGTTCAGGAGAGGTTATTCCAGTGAGGGTCAACTTGTGGGATATTTTAAATTCAGCAGGTCAAATGGACTGTGTCGCTATTGACGTATTCAAGGTTCTTTATACTGTAGAGCATGGGTGATTACTGACGAAAATAAGGACTATTGCACTAGACAAAACATTGCCTGAATGGGTGGCTACATTTCTAGAAAACAGAAGTCGGAGAATTAGAGTACCGTTGGTGAAGTATTACTTTATCCTGTACTGATTAGGAGGGGGGTCTCACAGGGCACAATTATTGGAACTTTTTGTTTTCGTAATGGTTCATGGGTTGGGTTACTGTTGTCATGTCCTAGTTAGTGAACCGTGGGCAACGGCTGAGTGGCCTAGTAAGTGGTCCTGAGAGTCGGGATACCAGTTGCTATGGAATGGGAGTGGGCATCTCGGACATATTCTGAATCATATCCATCCTTGTGCTCAGGCGACTAGGACTATGCAATACACCGGTGGTCCCTAAACCATAAGAGGAGAGATCCTCACTTGGACTATGTGTATGTAAGGGCAGTATCTTGCTTCACATAATTTTTCATCGAACACGCTCAGAACGTTTTAAGCATGCTACGGCCCTGTGGGAGTAACGGAGTCCCAATCCCATTTTACACGCGAAGGACTTCTTGGAAACGTGGTGAACGAAATGGAATTCGATGGGGAGCTATCAACATTAATGTGGCTTACGGAAGAAAGAAAGTAGAACTGGCTGAGACAGCAAATAGGATGCGTCTGGATGTGTTAGGAGTTAATGATATTCGGGTAAAGCGAGATAGTGAGGAAGAGATAAGATATTATAAAGTGTACTTGACGGGTGTTGAAAAGGGAAGAGCCGAGTGTGGGGGTAGGACTGTTCACCAGGAATACTATTGCACGCAACACAGTTTCTCTTGGGCACATAAATGAGCGAATTATGTGAGTAGATTTAGCGGTTGGAGGAATTAGGGCAAGAATACTATTAGTGTATTCACCATATGAGGGTGCAAATGAGGATGAAGTTGACAAGTTTTATGAAGACTTGAGTGACAGCTTAGTCAGGGTCAACAGCAAGGACTGAATAGTGCTAATGGGCGATTCAATGCGAGAGTTGGAAATGGAACTGAAATATACGAAAGGGTGATTGGGAAATGTGGGGAAGATATGGAATCCGATTGGAATGGAAAGTCTTCTGGTCTTCTGTGCTAGTATGGGATTATCAGTTACAAATACATTATTAAAACATAAGGCTCTTCACCGCTATACACGGGTGGGCAGGGGCACCAGATCCACAATAGACTGTATCATAACCAACTTTGAATTTTGGAAATTTGTCAGGAATGTGAGTGTATTCCGGGGACGTTTTGATCATACAGACCGTTATCTGATATCCAGTAAGCTAAGTATTTCTAGGCCTACTATAGAGCTCTTTTTTTGCTAGTGGCTTTTGTGGTGTATTTTGTCAATGTGGGGTGCTAATAAATATTATGTTCATACCAATGGCAAAAAGGACGAAAATCTTAGCATAGATAATAATAGGATGGTCGACCCACAACATCAAAGATCGTCAAAAGGTAATCATTAGGACACCATAACGCTAAAGGCAAACAAATGTTATTTCGCTGGTGGTGACTTGTCGGACCACGGAAAGGCATGCGCTTAATGCCTCGTTGGGTCAAACCTAGTATATCAGACTTATTATTTATCAATCAGCAGAGCCAGTGGACGCCACGGCGGGCTAACCGAGAGGGGTGTCCGTGGTAAGTACAATGTTTCAAAAAAAAAGGGGAGAAGGAAAAGGTAAAGAGTGAGAGAGAACGTACAACAAACCAAAAGTAAGAAAGGAGAATGGATTTAAAATAAGTTGTATTTAAACTTCAAATGATTAGAATAGGCAGTGTATAACAAGCAAAGAAGTGGAATTACAAACTTTTAACAAGGGCTCAGCCCGTTTGACAACCAAAATTCAATCAAGAATAATAATAATAATTAAGAATTCTTGGGAATAACGATTATGATTTTCAAGAAAAGCCCAAGACCAGAGTTCGACAGAAAAAACCAGAATCAGCACGTATATAAGTTCACAACTGTTTTTAAAACACTTTGGTTAAGAAATAAAGCCACTAAATATTTGAAAAATAATGATTTAAGGCCACCCTTACAATCTTCATTTAAAACCCAAAGGAGGGCAAGAGAGTTATAGCACGTCGGGAGACAAAAATTTTTACAACTCAATACCGGAAAAGAAGAAAGGGAAAGAAAAAGGAAGCAGAGTGAGAAGGGAAGAAGAGAGGGAAGAAAGGAGGGGATCCTTCCAGGCTGCTTAAACGCTATCACGTTGGCAATGTAAGCGACCAGTCGGGTCTGTAAAAAAGTTCAGGATGTGGCAACACTTCTATCACTTGTCCAAGCACAGTTTATTTTGGCGTATGAGATAGATAAAGGTATCAGTCTGAAGGACTTAGTTAGAATGGAGACCATGAAGCCACTAAATAATTTAACATTCAAAGTTCAAATCTTGATATAGACCACGAAAGATATAAAAGATTGTAACATTTTGCTCACCCAGTCTGTTGGTAAACAATGCAGCTATTCACAAATAAAGGTAGGTAAAACGTCGCAACGGGCCAGCCATTAGCGAACAGTTCCGCTCTCTCCACTCGTGTTGTTTTCCAACTCAATGTCTGACCCCGGAAACTAAGGAATAGCTTGCTTATATAGGTGGTGAACAGATTCGAGAAGTTACTCGATGAAAAATACGTAGGTGTGACGTCACAACGAGGAAGCAGCAACAGTGCCGGAGAACAGGCCAGTTAGTGAACAGCTGGGCGAGCAAGCAGATGAATGCGACAGAAGGCAGAAGGTAAGATGTAGTAGAGCGGTCGTAACACTTTACGACGCACCGACACAGCGAGGTCTTATGGCGACGATGGGATAGGAAAGGGCTAGAAGTGGGAAGGAAGCGGCAGTGGCCTTAATTAAGGTACAGCCCCAGCATTTGCCTGGTGTGTAAATGGGAAACCACGGAAAACCATCTTCAGGACTGCCGACAGCGGGATTCGAACCCACTATCTCCCGGATGCAAGCTCATAGCCAAGTTCCGCTAACCGCACGGTCAAATCCCCCGGTTCTAGGATAGGCAAAAGAGAAATATGTCTGTATACGGATAAGGGTAGAAAATCTCCATAACGAGGAAATTAGACATATGTACTTGGATATGATTAGGGAAAAGTTCCAAAGAGTGGACAGTAAGCAGGTTCAGGACATACAAAGGGAATGGGTGGCGTATTGCGATGCTGTTGTAGAGTAGTAGAAACAGCAAGGGAATGTCTAGGAACTCCTGTGTGTAAGGATGGGAAAAGGCAAAAAACTTGGTTGAATTATAAAGTGAGAGCAGCTTGTAAACGTAAAAAAAAGGCGTATCAGAACTGTCTCTAAAGAAGACCCGATGCATACAGGGAATTGTACGTAGAGGAAAGAGAAAGAGCGAAACAAATAGTTGTTGAATCCAAGAAGAATCTTACGAAGGGAGGTAAAAAGGAAATTAACAGTGTTTTGGGTATATCAGGTGAACGAACTCATAATAGATCCCAGGGAATCACTGGAGAGGTGGAAGTAAAATTTTGAAAAATCTTCTCAACATAAAAGGGGTTTCCTTGCGATTTCGCAAGTAACTGATCTGACAGTGAGGAGGACAATGATGTTGGTGAAATTACACTTGATGAAGTGGAAAGGATGGTAAATAAACTTCATTGTCAAATCAGCAGGAATCGATGAAATTAGACCTGAAATGATGAAGTATAGTGGGAAGGCAGGGATAAAATGGCTTCAGAGAGTAATAAGATTATCATGGGGTGTTATCAAGATACCTTCAGATTGGACAAAACCTACCTATAAGCAAGGGAACAGGAAGGATTGCATCAGCTATCGAGATATTAATCAGTATACCATGCAAAGTGTTCAATGGCGTCTTGGAGGGGAGGGTGCGATCAGTGCTGGAAAGGAAGTTGGATGAAAACTACTGTGCTTTCAGATAACAGAGGGGCTGTCAGGATCAGATTTTCAGTATGCGGCAGGTAATTGAAAAATGCTACGAGAGGAATAGACAGTTATGTTTATGTTTCGTTGATCTAGAGAAGCCATATGGCAGAGTGCCGAGGGAAAATGTGTTCGCCGTGCTGAGGGACTATGGGATTAAGCCTAGATTACTAAAATCAATCAAAGGCTTTTATGATGAGAATTGGGCTTCGGTGAGAATTGACAGTAGAATGAGTTCTTGATTCAAGTTACTTACAGGGGTATTGTTCATAGTTTACATGGATCATCTGCTGAAAGGTATTAAGTGGCAGGGAGGGATTCAATTAGGTGAAAATGTAGTAAGCAGTCTGGTTTATGCTGACGACCTGTTGTTAATGGTAGATTGTGCCGAAAGCCTGCAGTCTAATATCTTGGAAGCTGAAAATAGGTGCAATGAGTATGGTATGAAAATTAGCCTTTCTGGGACTAAATTTATGTCGATAGGTAAGAAATCCAAGTGAATGGAATGTCAGATTCGGAAGACAAAGCTAGAACAGCCAAATCATTTCAAGTGCTTAGGATGTGTGTTCTCCCGAGATGGTAGTATAGTAAGTGAGATTGATTCAAGGTGCAATAAAGCTAATGCAGTGAGTTCGCAGTTGAGAAAGAAGGAAGTCAGGTCCCGGACTAAACTATCGTTACATCGGTGTGTTTTCACAGCAACTTTGCTTTATAGGAGTGAAATCTGGATGGACGCAGGATATGTTAGTTATAAGCTAGAAGTAACAGACATGAAAGTAGCGAGAATGATTGCTGCTACAAATAGGCGGGAACAATGGCAGGAGGGTACTCGGAATGAGGAGACAAAGGCTAAGTTAGGAATGAACTCCATGGATGAACCTGTACGCATAAACCGGCTTCCGTTGAGGATTCAGAGGCGAATTGAGGAGGACAGGTTACGTAGGAAAATAATGGAGGGTAAAAGGGTGGAGAGAGACCAAGAAGGCGATGGTTAAAATTAGGTTCCAATGTTTTAAAGATAAGAGATATAGAACTAAACGAGGCCACATGACTAGTTACAAATGGAGGATTATGGCGGCGATTAGTAAATTCATAAAGGGGTTGCAGACTGAACGCTGAAAGGCGTAACAGTCTACAATGCAGATGTATGTATGTTTTCTTATGTATATCAATGACATGCGTAAAGAACTGGAATAACAGATAAGGCTAAATGGTGATGTTGTTATACGGCCACACCTCGCATCCCGCCGCTACTCTCCAGCGGCAGACCGGTGTCTATTAGCGGCTTATAGGATTTACTACATCTACTGTAGCCGGAGTTACCAAATCGTCTACTGAACTCAACACGAATAAAGGGCAAAGACTGGAGAAAGTGTGGAAGATAGTGGTTTGGCAACCTCTCCGCACCCAACAAGGATCACACTTAGAACTCGTTAACTCAGCAGGGTGCAGGGTGTGATTGACAGCTGGCTTCCAGCTCGCTTCCAGGAACTGACGGCGTCCTGTTTTGTTCCCAAGTATAGTAAATGAGTTGCAGGATTGACAATGTCGTGAGATGGACAGCGAACAATGGTATGATGATAAACGGGAGTAAAGTCAGGTTTTTATTTCACCAAGATTACACGTCCACTCAGTTTTATTAACCGTATTATGGGGCGAGAGTACCTCACACGGACTGCTGTAAGTACCTAGCTCTTAATGTAAGATTTGATCATTTTTGGGTTAATCATATTAACGAGGTTGTTAAGAACGATACATATCTTTTCACATGTTTATGAGGGTATTTAAGGGTTGTGGTGAGGATGTAAAGGTGAGGGCGTATAAGTCTCTGGTAAGACCGCAGTTAGAGTATGGCTCTAGCGTATGGGACCCTCACCAGGACTACTTGATAAGAGAACTGAAATAATCCAAAGCAGAGCAGCACGTTTTGTTCTGGATGATTTCCGACCAAGGAGTAGTGTTGCGAAAATGTTGCAAACTTTGGGCTGGGAAGACTTGGGAGTAAGGAGACGAGATGCTCGACTAAGAGTTATGTTTCTAGCTGTCAGTGGAGGAATGGTGTGGATTGACATTAGTAGACGAATAAACTTGAACGGACATTTTATAAGTAGAAAATATCATAATATAAGATAAAGTTGGAATTCAGGAGGATAATTTAGAGAAATATTCATTTATAGGACGAGAAGTAAGGTATTGGTATAAATTATTAAGAGAAATGTTCGATAATTTTCAAACTTCTTTGAAAACGTTTAAGGAAAGTCTAGGTAAACAATTGACAGGGAATCTGCCACCTGAGCTACAGCCATAAATTCAATTGATTGATTGATTGATTGATTGATTGATTGATTGATTGATTGATTGATTGATTGATTGATTGATTGATTGATTGATTATAATCATTTGAGCACATTTTAACCTTTCCGAGATCTAAAATTAACACAATCTATTCTTTATGTTTTGTATCTGAATGTACTGTTTTCATATAATTAAATTAATACGTACTATGTTTATTTTAATCTCTGACTAGATCTATTGAATGTATTGTATTCGATTTTAAAAAATATATTCGATTCCTTGCCAGGCTGGGAATTTTAACACCGTCTGGGTGATTCCTCCGGCTCGAAATTAGGGTGTTTGTGTTCATCCAAATACATATCTCTTCATATTCACACATCACATTACACTGCCAGTCACCAGAGAAACGCCAAATAGACGGGTTTCTTAACATTGAAAATGTTTCTTAGATCACACGATATTGGGCCCCAGTTTAGCAAAAACCTGAAGTTAAGCTATTTCTCTCAATTGTGATTAAAGCATTGAAGATAGAGAAATCGTGAAGGTGTCAAAACTCGTTTCTTGGAGACCTCTGTCAATTGTAAAAAAAAAATTTGGAAATCATATCCGGCCCAAATATTAATCACGACAAACCCCTAAAAGAGGGCATTTTTTTTTAAATAAACCCTTTCCACAATTATTATCCGATATTCATTTTAAATATTTCAATAACTAGATTTATCCTTTGTTAAAACATTCGTGTGATATATATTTGAATTTCGCAAAACTAAAGTCTCCAGTTCGATTTGAAGGTGGTCATATATGATGTGACAATAGCGTTACATTAGTCAACCAATGAGTTTCCGGCTTGAGGATTTGTGATCTAACAATGAATCACGTGCGTATTTCGTATGTCATAGGCTAATACCACCAAAACGTAAACGTCGTTTGATTGCAAATAATAAGTTAGAAAAGTGGATAAAATATTTTAAAAAATCAGAGTCATCTCCGTACAGGCCATGAAGGCCCTTCGAGGGGTGGAATGTAAAGGCTTCCACTATCCGCAACCTCGGCACTTGATGGGGTAGAGTGCTTAGCTCTACGCCCGGCCGCCTTTGCCCCCAGGAATTAACCTGGTACTCATTTTTGGTGTAGGCTGAGTGAACCACAGGGCCATATGCACCTCTGGAAGTGGGAATCTCATTTCATAAATTTTATGACTTCCTGACGGGGATTCGAACCCACGTCCTTCTGGGCGAACCGAGCACTCCTTTACCGCCTCGGCCAGGCAGCCCCTGGAAAAAATCTTAAAGTGGCGAAATGTGGTGATGTATAGGGCCCGGATTTTTATGCAGTAACCGCTTAGATTGCAAACTAATTTGGTTAGTAGGAAGTGTCGGCCACCCGCTCTTCCATAATGTAGCAAGAGTAATATAAATTATAGGGGTTTTGATGGGCCGTACCCCTATTGTTTATGCAAACCCCGTAGCATAGTCGTTGTGAAGGTAGACTATACTGTGCTTCAGGAAGTTTGCATTCTAACCTATTACTGCATAAACATCCGGGCCCTAACTGATGAACTAGGATCGGGTGGCCGTTCGGATGAAGATGTCGTCATAAGAGATCGATCAAGAAAATCAATGATGGAGATAATCGACCCTTCAAATACTTCAAACGATGTTAAAGTGCTGAAGCAACGTAAACGTCATTAACAAGAACAACAAAAACGAGGGGTTTACGAAACGAGAATTACATTGTTGAAACAGTATATGGATTCAAATTTCTTCTCGATCAGTCTCAGTGAATTTTGTCATGTGTGTGAACGTATCTGGTGGATGAATCAGCACCAAAAAGTGAAGCCTAATAGTGTCGAGTGGAATTACCTACCTAAAATAGGTTATGAACCCCGAGTGCTTAATTTCAAAGTCTGTACGACATTTATGCACGAACTTCACGTTGAAGGGACTCTTCGTATGTCGACAGTGCACGGTTCCGTTTATCCTCACGAGGTGCCGGGATCATTACCTTTATGTCCGATAACGGAGAGATTGATAAATTTTCAATGTTCAGTAGCTTGTCCAAAGAACTAGAAATCATCATCATCATCATCATCATCATCTGTTTACCCTCCAGGGTCGGCTTTTCCCTCGGACACAGCGAGGGATCCCACCTCTACCGCCTCAAGGGCAGTGTCCTGGAGCTTCAGACTCTTGGTCGGGGATACAACTGGGGAGAATGACCAGTACCTCGCCCAGGCGACCTCACCTGCTATGCTGAACAGGGGCCTTGTGGAGGGATGGGAAGATTGGAAGGGATAGGCAAGGAAGAGGGAAGGAAGCGGCCGTGGCCTTATGTTAAGTACCATCCCGGCATTCGCCTGGAGGAGAAGTGGGAAACCACGGAAAACCACTTCCAGGATGGCTGAGGTGGGAATCGAACCCACCTCTACTCAGTTGACCTCCCAAGGCTGAGTGGACCCCGGGCCAGCCCTCATACCACTTTTCAAATTTCGTGGCAGAGCCGGGTATCGAACCCGGGCCTCCGAAGGTGACAGCTAATCACGCTAACCACTACACCACAGAGGTGGTCAGAACTAGAAATGTGGATATTTTTTTTTCTTTACAATTTGCTTTACGTCGCACCGAGACAAAAAGTCATATGATGACTGTGGAATAAGAAAGCGGTAGGAGTAGAAAGGAAGCGGCCGTGGCCTTAATTAAGGTACAGCCCCATAATTTGCCAGGTGTGAAAATGGGAAACCACACAAAACCATCTTCAGGACTGCCGAGAATGGGATTCGATACCGCAATCTCCCGAATGCAAGCTACAGCTGCGCGACTCTAACCGCACAGGCAACTTGCTCTGCTAAATAGTTGAATACATCTCTTCACGTAGGGTGGGCGTCACAAAGAACATCCTGCCGTAAAACTGTGGAACAGATCGCATCTGGATCCTCATCAGGGTAATACCTGCAGAAGAAAAAGGTTACTCCAAAAAAATCAGCCTTGTTTTGTGTACCAGTGCTCTAAAGTAACGCCTTCCAAGTTTGCAGCTAATGAAGCCGAAGGAGTGATATCTCATTGTCCACATTTACGAGCCGGCGAAATCAATCTTCTCTCTATGCATCATATTTTGTGCAACTGATAAATCTGGTCCAAGGCTTGATGCTGTGCATAGCAAGCGGCCAAACCTGGGGCGTGACCATGTTACCCACCCGTAAATATGCGATATGTCAGCTTTTATCTTCTTCCATGTGATAAATTACGTCATTTGATCTCATTTAGAACTAAATGGTGCGGTAAATTACTCGGGAAATCACTGTATGCCATCTGCTGGCACTCATGGTTACTAATATAAATCATAGCTACAGGTTTGCGTCCGGCAGTGACTCTTCGATGTGATCGCCATGTGTAATAACTAGGGTTCGGAAGTTGAAGACCTAAAAATTGCCTAAAAAAGATCTATAGAAAGCCCGAAATATATCCAAAAATGCCCAAAACAGCCGAGAAAGACGTTAAAATGCGATCCAAACTCATTCATAATATTAGTCACATATTTAATGAAGGAATACAACATTTAAATATGCAAAATTCTGGTAGTATGCAACAAACAGTGCAAAAATGTATGAGTGAAATAGGCTACTACTTCTTTCAGAGATATATTTTTTGGTTAACATAATTTAAATACAGGAATTCCGTGTTTGTTGAAAAAGTATTTGCAGAATTTGGAATGAAATATTTTTTTCCACCTCGAATGAATTCAGCGAACCCGAAATGAACATCCTGGGGAAAGAAATTGAAATTAGTATAACTGGAATCATATATGGCTCAACCACACTAGGGTTACAGGAATTGGAATTCGAAAAACTTACCTCAGTTGGCTTATCATTATATCACAATAATCATCTCCAGGATCGTCGGTTCTCAGACAGCACGTTGCAAGACATCAAAAAACGACTCTCCACATTAACAATGTTAAGGTTTGATACTTGAAGCGACAAAGCGACATCACCCTCTTACAAAAGTCCCTGACAGGGGCCATTCACCTTTCACCATTCCCTCGACTCTCCTTATCTTACAGCTCCGTCCGTAGAGCCAAAGGGGTGTGTCTTATACCCCACTTTGCGCGAGCTGAGTCCTACAAACTAGGTTTCTTTGCTCATTCAGCGCGACTTTGGAACGAATTACCCGCCAACATTAAATGTAGAATTGTAAATATAGTTAAATGTTATGTTAGGAAGCACATACGGTGAGAAAATGCATGTGAATATGTGGAAGAATGAACGAGGGAGTGAAAGGTTGTATAAATGAGAAATATGTATATATTAGGCTATACTTTGTTACTTTAACTGTAAACAGTGTATATGACTGTTTTACTTTAGGATTTAGGTAATTATTTCAAAGGCCAGGGGGTACTACGTGTAGGGGGGCTTGTCCTTTTCCCCTGGCCTTCCATAGATACTGTAAAGGTTTATGGTAAATAAATAATGAATGAATGAATGAATGAAAAGGGAGAAACATTCATATCAAAAACATTCATATCAAAATTTTCTCCTTTTAGTACATTTATCTTTTTCTAGCACTGCTGTAGTTTCATTTTTCTCATTTCATTTTATTTTCAGTTCATGTCCCCTCTTTTTAGACATGGTTCAAATATTTGTATTTACTAGAGAAAAGCTGTTTAAGAGGTGTTGGATGAAGTAATGATTCGAAAAGAGAATTGAGACCTAATAGAGACTAAAAAAACATCAACAAGGAAAAACTTCTGAAAAAGGCATAAAAGGATAAATTTAGAAACTCATTTTATGGCCTTCAATGATCCTAAAACGATTGCATATTTTTGTTGGTCCTCGTCTTCGAACACTCCAGAGAAAAAGGCGTTTACCTAATCTTCCGAGCCTTAGTAATAACTAAAGCCCGGATTTTTATGCAGTAACAGGTTAGACTGCAAACTAATTTGGTTAGCAGGAAGTGTCGGCCACCCGCTCTTCCATAGTGTAGCAAGAGCAACATAAATATAGGGGTTCTGATGGGCCGTACCCCTAATGTTTATACAAACCTCATAGCCCAGTCGTTGTGAAGGTACGCTATACTTGCTACTCGCTTCAGTAAGTTTGCATTCTAACCTATTAGTGCATAAAAATCCGGGCTCTAGTGATAACTATTTGTATTTATTCAACCGGGCAGCTTGGGCCATTTTGGTATTTGGTATTTTCATGTCACTATCGATATCGTGATCATAGAGACGTAGAGAGCCTTTGAAATTTAAAGAGCCTCCGTGGCTCAGGCGGCAGTGCACTGGCCTATCATCGCTGGACCAGCCCTCCTGTCATTCTTAAATCTCTGGTAGAGCCGGAAATCGAACGCTGGCCTCCGTGGACTGCAGCTAACCGCTACACCTCGGAGTGGTTGAGGATAGTGTTGTGTGTGGTGTATGAGTTCCAGGGATGTTGGGGACAGCACAAACACCCAGACGCCGACACAAGGGAATAAACCATTAAGATTAAAATTACGAACCGGATGGGAATCGAATCTGGAACACTATGAACCGAAGGCTGACCATTCAGCCAAGGAGCCAGACAGTAAAGAGATGTCAGTTGGGAATACACCTGAGAGTACTTAATATCTGGCAGGAAATACACAACTTGAATAGTTGGGTCATTTCAAGTGTTTGGGATTTGTATTCTCCAGTATAGAAAGTGAAATGGAATCAAGGTACTGTAGTGACCTCGCCACTACGATCAAAGTAAGTAGCAGGTGAATAAGTACACGAAAGTGTCCTTACATTGGTGTGTTTTCGGACAGACTTTGTTACAGGAAATTTAAACCTAGGTGCACTCAGCAGTCTTTTTCATGAACTGGAGACAAAAGACATAAAATTCCCAATAATTATTGCTTGTACAAACAGGTTGAAACAATGGAAGGAAGGCACTCGCAATTAGGAGAGAAAAAGTATGTCGGAAATGAATCAGTTAGATAGAGTTGTGCGTATAGTTTTCCGGTGACGAGATGAATGGAGAAGGATGTCACCTAGATAGAATAATACACTAGATAGACTAGATCAGGGAGGGTAAGAGAAAGAGAGAGAAACGTAGGCAACGGCGTATAAAACCAGTTCCTAGCGTAAACTGTGGAACAGATCACATCAGGATCCTCATCAGGGTAAAACCAGGAATCCAACCTGAAATTACGCCCTGTATTTTTAAAACACGCTGTATACAAATGTGCATGCTGTTAAATTGTATTTCACCGAGCTTGATAGCTGCAGTCGCTTAAGTGCGGCCAGTATCCAGTATTCGGGAGATAGTAGGTTCGAACCCCACTGTCGGCAGCCCTGAAGATGGTTTTCCGTGGTTTCCCATTTTCACACCAGGCAAATGTTAGGGCTGTACCTTAATCAAGGCCACGGCCGCTTCCTTCCCAGTCCTAGCCCTTTCCTGTCCCATCGTCGGCGTGTCGGTGCGACGTAAAGCCAATAGCAACCAACAAATTATCTTTCAATACCACAAATAAAAGAAACTGCCGGATTATTGTTCAGAATAGCGCGTTTCGTCATGCTGCGGGTAGCCACTGTAACAACAGCAAGTGTGCAGGGATGTTCTCATGTCTTCATTAATCAATGCAACCAATGCGTTAAATAGATTATTTTACAGATGAATGACTTTAGAAAATGAGTTTATGATGTTTCAAATTGGTTATCCTGCCATATTTCGTTGCTACAGGTCTGGTTCAACACAAACTCTTCCCTTGTTAGTTAGCTCACAGAAGCTTGCTGAAAGGCGTATGATAAAGATGTATGGCTCTTTTCAGTAGAAAATAATTCTCTTTCTTCCTCTCGCTCTTCTTTCATATGTGGGGATGTTATAGCCGTTCATTATTATTACTGGCTTTTCATGAAAGTGGCAGCGCCTCGACACACGGTCAAATCAGTTGAATTTTAAAAAATGAACACCAATATACTATACCCGTAATCTTAAAAGAAGTGTTTTTACAGACGGAGCTGGAAAGAGGAACAATGCACGTGGCACTGTACGGTGTTGCCACATTTCTGCATTCCTTTCTCCTCTTCTAGCTTCCGGCTCACTTGTTCCTTCGTTCACACCACTGTGTTCTCTAGTGCATAGTTAAGAAGTGAGAGGTTTGACAACTCCAAGCAACATGAGACGGCCAGCATGACAACCACTGTGGGCCCGCCCGCGTTTCCATGGCAACCATACCGCCTACTCCTCTCTTCTCAGCCTGGCCAGCAATAAAGGGACCTTCCTCTAAGAACTGTCAGAACTCATATTTCAATATTACGACTATAGTGGTTCGTATTCACGGAAAATTGGAGTTTCCATGGCTATTTTCACGATATCAGTAGTCAAGTAAAAGTGGCTGTGTAGATTTTTTAACTTAAATACGTTCTGTGAAAGCGGAGAGTACAAACAAATGTCGTAGTTTGTTTCAATAGACAGAGTAAAAATTTCAGTGGCACAATGTTAATTTTGTTCCAGTTTTAATACCTTTCTTCCTCTTCATTTTAAATTCGGCACTGGTAAGTGGCATCTTTCCTAGAATCGCCATGAGATAGCCTTTTTTTCTAATCGTCGTTCCCTGAAATTCCTCTTGTATAAATCCGCGATACGTCTCGACTTTGTCAAGTTTTTGGACAGAAATTTACAGTAAAGCTGCAGATCATCTGAAAATTAGTGCCACGAAATTAGGGATGAAAAATGTGCGATGCGTATTATCTAGCAAACGTGCAGGCTGTGGCGAGAAGAATTGATTGATGGCCATGACTGAGAGACATTATCAAAGAGGGGCGTTTCAGTGTGATCTTGCAGGCTGTGATGTGAAGTATTGAAGTTGGTCCTGAGTGAGAGACGTATAGAAGGCTCTTTTATTAAAGAGGCCTCATCTGGTCATACTCTAGATAAATTATTTCATTCGTAGCACTTTTGCTGGCCCTGCGTCAGTCCCCCAGTGCCACTCCCCCGTCCTTTCAATGCACGTGTCACCTCCAAATTCCATACCGATGTCTCTTGGAAATGATTCGATAAATGCAAATAAATTAATTGCTAATCAGTTTCATTTATTTTAAATACATTCATGATCATTTGATTCTTCCAAAGGGAAATCGACACCATATTTACAATAACTTTTCTAACATTGTCTCACAGTTATTATAGCGCTAGAGTGTCTTAATGACTATTTAATCGTGTTTGTAGTTAAATATATCCTCAAAATTAATTTCAATATAATAATCATCATAATAATAACAATAATGGAAGCCGGGCTGAGTGGCTCAGACGGTCAAGGCACTGGCCTTCTGACCCCAACTTGGCAGGTTCGATCCTGACTCAGTCCGGTGATATATGAATTTGCTCAAATACGTCAGCCTCGTGTCGGTAGATTTACTGGCACGTAACAGAACTCCTGCGGGATTAAACTCCGGCACATCGGCGTCTCCGAAAACCGTAAAAGATAGTCGCAAATAACATTAACGTTAATAATAATGAACGTTTGACCTCCGTACAAGCCTGATGCAGGTTATTTTAAGTTGATGACCTATAGGCAACATTCGAGTCGGTGAGGTGTAGTCCTACCCAAGATGAATTCTAATGATTGAAGACGGCACAAAATGCCAGCCACCGAGCCAGAGGAATTAGGTTAAAATCCCGGAACCCCTTGATGCTGACCATGCAGAAATGGAACCGGATTACTATTTCACTTAAATTGGTTAACACATGTGTTCGCTACGCACTGTCACAGCAGGCTTGTTCCCCGACATCTCAGCCCCGAAAAATACGCTGATTCCTCTTTGTTGTCTTGCATATTTTCAAGAACCGTTCTTATTAGTGGACGCTTAAACTCTTGCGCTACGTACATGTATAAGCAAATTTGACTGAACTGTGTGCGCTTTATATTTGATAACTATGATAGCCCATTTTCAAACTGGCATAGCGAATTACAACACATTTTCAGATCAAAACTACAAGTTGGCTTGCTTTTCATTCATAAGAAACTGTTAATTATTCCACATATGAATTGTCATTAATTTGTCGCGGTGTGACGAATCACGTGGCAGCAAGCAAGGCCATGGACGAGTCATTGTAAATCAAACATCCTACCACCTTTCTCATGGCTGATGTATGCCTTATTGCAGTGACCGTGAAAAAGTCTTATAATATTCATCTGAGATGAAATCGTACTTTCTTAATGAGAGCACTGGTTTTCTGCCCGGAGGAATGATAAATCTGAGTTGGCCAGCTGGGTACCACCCAGACTACTGGCCATTGTGGCGAGCCAAGAAAGCCGCATGCTCATCAGTTATAGAGAAAGGAGAATAATTTCTTTTGTGAGCATAACATACGAGCGCGATTCAATTAGCAAGATCTCTCAATGTGTAAATTTAATCAATTGATATATGAAATTATTATTATTATTATTAATATTATTATTATTATTATTATTGTTATTTACGAAGAGGCCTGCTAGAGACCTCTTGTTAATTTCAATCCATCCTTCTTTGTGGTTTCGTCTTCTGTTCTTTCAAGTATTCCTTCATCATTACACTACGCTTTATTGTTCTTTGCTCAGAATATTTTCTACTGGGTGTCCTTTTCATTCTTCCCTGGAAAGCTTCCATTCTTAAAACCTTATTTTACCGGGCGAGTACGCCGTGCGGTTAGGAGCGCGCGGCTGTGAGATTGCATCCGGGAGGTAGTGGGTTCGAATCCCACTGTCGGCAGCCCTGAAGATGGTTTTCCGTGGTTTCCCATTTTCACACCAGGCAAATGCTGGGGCTGTACCTTAATTAAGGCCACGGCCGCTTCCTTCCAACTCCTAGGTCTTTCCTATTCCATCGTCCCCATAAGACCTATCTGTGTCGGCGCGGCGTAAAGCCACTAGCAAAAAAACGTATTTTTTAAAATCTCTTTTTCCATAGTTTCCTGTTCTCTTATTTTATTTCATTCTAAATCTTTCTTGAGATCCTGTCTCCAACTTGTTGTTAAATTTTTCTCCCAAATGTATATTATTATTATTACTATTATTATTATTAACAATTAAATAATACTCGGGAAACCCCAGTGGAAATATTTGCTTGGAATAGTACAAGAAAGAAATGAAATGGAAACATAAATAAAATAACAACAAAACTGAAACAAATGAAGTGCAAACGTGCCCTTACCGTAAAATTATTTTAATCCCTCAGCTTGGGTGTAAAATGTAATGCAAATAATCCTGGATTTAGCAGAAAATGGAAGCCAAAATACACCAATAAACCGAACTTTTCCGATCTTCCTAGTGTATCTCTTAGCAATATTTTACGCACCCTACACATTCTAGATGCTCTATAAAGGAAGGAAAGGTACTGTACAATGTGCTTTACGTTCCATATTTCCCAGCCTCTTTGTTTTATGGATTAACTGGTGGGTATTTTCTTCGATTGAGTATGAATCAAGAGCATATACGAGTATAAGGCGCGATCAGAAAGTTTCCGCCTGAGGGTCTTGCTGCAGTGGACATGCAACTTGGCGCGACTCCGATGCGGGTATATCAACGCGGATATGCAGTCAAAGGGATCAGTGTGGCAGTAGTGCCGTGCCGAGGTGCGTGCGTTAAATGCGGGCTCGTGGAACTATGGCGACGTTATTACCATATGCGTCCAAACAGGACCAATGTGCTGTTATTCTCTTCTTGGCTGCCGAAGGACAAACACCGGTGGTCATCTATCGGAGAATGAAGGCTGTGTATGGGGCAGTATGTCTGTCGAAAACCAATGTTGTGAAATGGTGCACCAAGTTCTGTGCGGGTCGCGTTTCGACACAAGACGCCGGTTGTTACCGCAAAGATCGTCACGCTGAAGGTACGCCAGCTCAAGTGGGAGCCACTCATGCACCCGCCCTAGAGTCCTGATCTCTCCCGATGAGATTATCACGCCTTGGATCCCCTCAAAAAGGCTTTGAAGGGTTGACGTTTCCTGTAGGATGAGAATCTGCAGCAGGCGGTTATGGACGTCGCCAGGCAGCAAGACGCGGTGTTTTACCACACGGGAACGTGGAGCGTCGGTGAGATAAGTGCCTCAATCCTCACGGCGATTTTGCCTGATTGACATCCCGATTCAGGACTCTACGGCTGTCGAACGGAATCTTTTTGATCGCCTCTTATACATTTCAAGTGTTTTGTTGCGCAGGCAACTTATGGCCCCTTTTGTTATGTCTGCGTTCAATTTCCCTCGCTGATTAAATAGCTTTTTACTCTATTTTTATTTCTGTTTCCTGTTGATTTATTCATAGAGGATGGCTATGTGGTTATACTCCCTCTTAAAACAAACACCAGCACCCTCACTTGAAGAATCTCAGAGCACGTCCTATCGAACATTGCCAGAAACTGATGCTTGCACTTGAGAATACAGTATGTTATTGAGATTATATTACCTTGATGACCAAGATTGGTTCTTTGGCAAGTTATCTCCATCCATGTGTTCCATCGACCAGAATGGATTTAGGCTCAAGAGCGGCTAGTTTTACTAGCCCTTGAAGCTCTGAATTCGGGAGCGGAAGGGCTGGTCGCTACCTGAGAGTGCTTTTCTGCGATTTTCCATTTTCCTGCACTAAGGCAAATGCTGGGACAGGTCCTTTTACAGGCCATAGCCGCCTTCCCTTCAACTTGTCTGCAACTCAAATCACCGCTTAAAATCTCCTTGACGTGACAGATTCTCTAGGAGGCCCACCCAACCCCTCCTACGAACGGAATAGAACATTTTAGTTATAGAAGTCGACGTTTTGCTGACGTGTAGGCAATTTGGATTACAATTAATCGCTCGTCGATCTACTCCGATCGATTTCTAAATCTTTTTGATATGTTCTTTCACCGAATTAAGATGTCTCTTATTGCTTCGTTAGCTTCCTCTCTTGTATTTTTGCACCTTCTTTGGCTATAATTCATCTTCCTGTAAACTCGAATGTAGGAATAAATTCGATTACTATCCACACTCGGTAGTTAGAGGGCAAAGTGTTTCTACAAAACAGTGTACAGCTCGTAACACGCTATTAAAATAGCGCTCTGTATATTCCCTCTCCCAGAAATACAGAATGACACATTTGACGAGGCAATACTTTACGGAATATTGGGGGGGGGAGGTAATAATTGACACACATGCTTGACTTGACATGGGATTTTATTGACACCAACAACGAGTGCACAAAGAGGCAAATAGATGGCGCTGGACAGCAAGACGTCAGGTACAAATGGCCACACATGCTTGACATGACATGGGATTTTATTGACACCAACAACGAGTGCACGAAGCTGCAAATAGATGGCGCTGGACAGCAACACGTCAGGTACAGATGGCCACACATGCTTGACATGGCATGGGGTTTTATTGAGACCAGAATAAAGCACGCACAATGGTCAACAGATGGTGCTGGAAAGCAAGACGTCAGGTACAAATGGCCACGCATGCTTGACATGACATGGGATTTTATTGACACCAACAACAAGTGCACAACACGCAAATAGATGGCGCTGGACACCAAGACGTCAGGTACAAATGGCCACATATGCTTGACATGACATGGGGTTTTATTTGGATCAGAATAAAGCACGCACAATGGCCAACAGATGGCGCTGGACAGCAAGACGTCAGGTACAAATGGCCACACATGCTTGACTTGACATGGGATTTTATTGACACCAACAACGAGTGCACAAAGAGGCAAATAGATGGCGCTGGACACCAAGACGTCAGGTACAAATGGCCACATATGCTTGACATGACATGGGGTTTTATTGGGATCAGAATAAAGCACGCACAATGGCCAACAGATGGCGCTGGACAGCAAGACGTCAGGTACAAATGGCCACACATGCTTGACATGACATGGGATTTTATTGACACCAACAACGAGTGCACAAACAGGCAAATAGATGGCGCTGGACAGCAACACGTCAGGTACAAATGGCCACACATGCTTGACTTGACATGGGATTTTATTGACACCAACAACGAGTGCACAAAGAGGCAAATAGATGGCGCTGGACAGCAACACGTCAGTGATGCCGCATGAGACCTGTGTGTGGTATAAAAGGAGCTGATGCACCTGCAATCGCGGCATGTTGACGTTACCAGAAAAGGCCTGGTTAGTGAAGGTTTTTTACTTCTTTTGGTGTCAATAAAACCCCATGCCATGCCAATCACAGGTGTCAATTATTACCTCTCTACCTCCAATATTCCAATATTGCCTCGTCAAATGTTAATAAAATAAAAATGAAGCAGATCGGTCCAGTAGAACGGACTTGCCAAAGCTGTTTTTAGTAAACTCTTTTAACATATAGATTTCTCAGGTAACTGTAATTCAGCCTGATTACTTTTCCTGTACTTTCCCATCACTGGAAATGAACAAAATATATCAAGGGAAATCTGATAGGAAAGAAAACCCACCTGATATTCGTTTCACGCAACCGTCTTTACACCGTGTCCGAAGTCTGTAATCTTCGTCTAAGGAAAAGTTACCGCATTGTCGTCATGCTTCTCATGCATTGCGCCTTCCTCCTTTCACGTACTCACCACTTTGCACACGGTGGTTGCCTGTACAATAACTAGGCTGTAAATATCGATGTGTAAGTGCGACATACCACCTGAATGCTGTAGTGGTTAGTGTGAGGGAAGCCTAGGTTTGATTTTCGGCTCTACCACGAAATTTGAAAAATGGTACGAGGGTTGGAACGGGATCCAGTGATTACCCGAAGATCAACTGAGTAGAGAGGGGTTAGATTCCCACCTCATCCTTCCTCGAAGTGGTTTTCCATGGTTCCCCACTTCTCCTCCAGACAAATGCCGGGAAGGTACCTAACTTAAGGCCACGGTCACTTCCTTCCCTCTTCCTTGCCTATCCCTTTCTATCTTCGCATCCCTCCACATGACCTCTGTTCAGCATAGCAGGTGAGGCCACCTGGGTGATGTACTGGTCCTCCTCTCCAGTTGTATCCCAGAGGAAATGTATCATGCTCCAGGACACTGCCCTTGAGTCCGAGTGGAAAACAAACCCTGGAGGGTAAACGGATTAAGAAATAAAGTGCGTTATAAAACCAATAATAAAAATAATACAAAAACACTAGACAGATTTGCCTCGCCGTAATTACGACAGTGTGTTGGGTGATAACCCTCTTAAGCCCTGATTGTTGTAACCATTCGCAATGACTACATTATGTACCTAATACTTGAGTGAATTGGTATACTCGATGGGTTTGTCCGTATTCGGTGTTTTGGGTTTGCGATAGTCATTATATCTACCTTATTTATTATAAATCACCTATAAGAATTTATGAGTCCGACTCCTTGGCTGAATGGTCAGCGTTGAGGAGTTCGGTTCAGAGTGTCTCGGGTTCGATTTCCGGCTATTTTGTGGAATTTAATCGCGCCTGATTAATTCTTCAGGCTGAAGGACTGACGTGGCACACACCTCGGCACGACACGATTGCCAGACTAACCCCGTTGCCTACAAACCCGTGCTTATATACCCGCATCCGAGTTGCGCTACGTTGCATGTTGTTCAGGGACTCCATATTCACACAATAAAATACACTACCAACCACCACAGAAACACGCAGTAATGATTACGTCCCTCCACCATCGCGTTGGCATGGGGAAGAGTATCCGGCCGTAAAAAAGGGCAAATCCACATTTGTGATACATTTCGCACCCGTCAACCCAAAAAGCGTATAATGACCACTCGAAGGAGTTATAAGGATATATGTGACTTCAGGAATGCCTCACTGAACCACCATCGAATTTCAGAGTGAATTCATGGCGTTCCAGATCCAGCCACCTTGCAGTATGGATGACGCCCTCCGAAAGACTTCCTTCAGACCACGAGCAGAGCTGGTCAACATGGAAGACGCTCAACAGGTTGCGTTCAGGAGTTGGAAGAACAAAGACCAACATGAGAAAGTGGGGTTTTGTCCGTGACTCCACTCTATGTGAATGTGGTGAAGAACAGACAATGAGCCATCTTCTTGTTTGTAACTTGTGTCCAACTACTTGCTCTCTCCAGAATGTGATCGACGCTACCGAGGAAGCATGTGAACTAGCCGCATATTGGTCACACCACATTTATTTAAATGTGTATTTATGAAGAGCTTAATCACATCCTTACTTGCCATCATCAGAAATAATTAATGGTTATACTACCAGATTTGTTATTGTCCTTATATTCATGTAAAATGTAATGTATGTTTCTGACACGATTAAATAAATAAGGAATGCCAAATATCCAAAAGCGATGCCCACTCGATTACAAAATGAAAATTAAAACGTTGTTATCAGCGCCAGGAGTTTGATGACCTAAAATGATTCATAAATGATCTATAAAACGACGGCAAAAATCCAGCAAAAAGAGCCGAACAGTTTAAAAATGATAGAAGACATTTTATATCAGTTTACGAATTGAGTTGGTATAGCCTGCCTTTATGTTATAGTTATTATAATAAGGTTTTGAGCTTTTGCCATGTTAAAATATATGAGGTGTAACTCCTTACGTTTCGCAGAGAAATTTTCTCCGTGTCTTCAGAAGAAAATCTCGACTGTTTACGAGGAAGACTTCTCCAATTGGAGGTGTCTCTCCTGGAATGTGGACATTTCCAAGAAGTAAGTTTTGAACAAAATTTCTTTAGACAAAACGATGTGAAGATTCTCAAGTCACCGTATCCATCCTCATTGAAGGTTGCGATAATACCCAATACCAGACGGGTAAATGCTTGAAAACCCTCAAACATGCAAGACAATGACTCAAAAAGTATAAAATAGTCTAATAAGTTCAAAAAACTAACCAAATAATGACGTATAATTTCATAAAATGAATTAAAAATACAAAATAGCAAAAGATGGCAAAAAGTGACCTAATATATTAGCATTTCAACAATGTGAGAACTATGACCAAGATTACTGTACAAGTTAGCAATGTCTGTTGTAAGCCAATTAAAAGATGACATTTTATCAAAATCCTAACTCTGGTGAGTAATATTCGAACCCCCACTGCTGTGAAAATCTAGGTCTACCTACCGTGCATAAATCTACACGGATACTCAAAACGTGCAGTTTTATGTATTATAACTAGAGTCCGGATTATTAGGCACTGATAGGTTAGAATGCAAACTTACTTAAGCCAGTAACAAGTATACCCTACGCTGTACAACGGTTATGCTATGAGATTTGCATAGATCTTAGGGATACAGCCTATAGAACTCCTTGAATTTATGCTACTCGTCCTACATTGTGATACAACGGGTTGCATCACATTTCCTACAAACCAAATTACTTTGCATTCTAACCTATTACCACCTAAAAATCCGAGGTATAATTATAACCCTGAATTCATTGGGAGACTGGAAGGTTTCACTTCAGAAAATACTGCATTATGGCCCTGTTTTAAGCTCTTATTGAAAGTTCTGACAGCCATAATTATTTGGCGTAAGCTATCAGGTCTGCTGGATATCATTCACAGTTTAAACCATTATTTGAAAAAAAAATGCTTTCTATCCATTCCGATGGCAATGGTCTGCTTAATATGGTGGTAATTAAGGCATGTCTCTAGTTGGTAGAAAATCATCACGTCTTCTGTGACCCCTCTGCCAATTTCTATCAAAATAAATGACTCCTTGGGGCACTCATATGCCCAATTCTCCGGCGACAGGTATAAGAGTAGATACTGTTCGTGCTGTATAATCAGATTTCATAAATATTGTTCGAGAAGTGGATTCTGCTCCCCGTAAAAGATTTTTCAAGATGGATGTAACTTCCTGCCTCCAGTAAGGTTCCTGGATTGTACTGGGAAGCCTGTATTAGGCTATACATACCTAAAATGTCACGTAACATTCGACTAAGAGACATTTAATTTGTATGTTCAAGAAAACGTGGAGCAGATGATTCACTCATTACAGATGTATTTCATAAAGTGGTCAGGTCTAAGAGAGGGCCTAGAACGAAAAACAAGGGCATTTATCATTCTATATATATTCGAAAAATTTCATAAGTTGTGATTATTTCAACGTCACCTTCCCACGCTCGCACAGGGTCTGCGGAATTTTACCTCTTATTTTAAGCCTTATTAGGAAGTTTTAAGGCCAGATGACCTTTCTGTAGTCACGAATTGGTTCACTTGAAAATCCCATCAAAAGTCACCAGGATTCGAACCACGGACTTTCCGATTTGGATTCATTATAGCGCCAATCCCCCTCCACTTACCCACTCCCTTTCTCTCTCTCTCTCTCTCTCTCTCTCTCTCTCTTTCCCTCTCTCTTGTGTAAAGGAAGAATTTTCAGGAAAAATGTAGAGAAACTCGAGAAATTCGAGAAGACAGAAATTGAAAAATCGTTGATCTAGAACCAATGCTCTCAACCCCAGCTCCTCGTCACTGTCGTGTATTTTAAGACCTCGTACCAAAGGCTGCCAGATCCATAACTTGTGCACCATTAGCTGTTACAGAAAGCCTAGCGAAGTGAGGAATGGTGTAGTTTCCAATCCCTTCCTTTCAGAGCCAGAAAATGGTATCACATATTAATCTGCCTAATTCACTGAAATGCACAAGTCATCCAACCGAATGTCTCACATCATTAATCGTAGGGACCGGCGGCATGCATGAGGATATTTTTTCTAGCAATCCTTGCTGAGCTAAGCTTATGAGTAGATACCATCCGGAAGTGTAGGGAAAGCAGTATGGGTGTTACTAGCACCCTCATACCTCATTCACTTTCGTGTTGCCAAAGGTAAGGATAAAACTGGGGCAAATGAATGAAACTAAACATTTTCTGACCCATACCTAAGTACACGGTGCACTGTCGCTAGAAATGAATCTAGCTTAGACCTATCCATAGAAAAATCAAATTTTGGTTCTATTTTGATGAAACATTGTCAGAATAATTATTGATTACGGACCCAGTCTTTGGCACCCAGAATGTATTGGTACCCATTCGCCCATAACTCTTGAAAAAAAACGTAATCTGAAGCAGATGTGTCAGATAAGCGCCTGTGTGTACTCGCATGCACGACTCGACTGTATGACGGGTCACATACCAACACGGCGAGCAGCACAAATTTACAGCCACTCTTCTTCGTGAGAGAGGTTCAGGCTGTTTGTATATAAAAGTATATTATAACATACTGATCATAGTTCCTTCATTGTAGAAATACTAATATAGGTCATTTTTTTAATGTTTTGCCATTTTGTTTTCTAAGTCATTTTCTAAAATTATATTGTAAAATTATACGTCATTATTTGATCACTATATGGAATTTATTAGACTACTTTATACTTTTTGAGTCGTTTACTTATATGTTTGAAGATTTTAAAGTCTTTACGCATGTGATATTAGAAATCTTCGCAACTTTAAGTGAGAATGAATACGGAGACTTGAGAATCTTCACAACGCTTTGTCAATGTGGGGACTAAAGAAATTTCATTCATCACTTACTGCTTGGGAATGTCCACATTCCAGGAGAGACACCTCCAGTTGGAGAAGTCTTCCCCGTGAACAGTCAA
The DNA here is from genome assembly GCF_040414725.1 of Anabrus simplex. Lineage (NCBI taxonomy): Eukaryota > Metazoa > Arthropoda > Insecta > Orthoptera > Tettigoniidae > Anabrus > Anabrus simplex. The sequence goes on along the minus strand of NC_090272.1, from coordinate 85,306,890 downwards.
GATTTTCTTTTGAAGAAGTGGAGTGAAGTTCTCTGTGAAATGTAAAGAATTTCACCCTGCTTTCTTGACATGGCAAACGCCCAAAAGCTTATTGTAATGTCTACAACATCAATATAGACTGTAACAACTCGATTAGTAAATTAATTGTAAAATTTCCTTTAAAATATATGTCATTTTTTAAAGCAATCGAATCATTTTACTTGATTTTTGCATCCATATTATAGAGCATTTTCAAACATTTGTCATCAGAATCCTGCCTCTGGTTATAATTAAGACAACGCTTCAGTATATAAGGCATTCCGAATACAAATGGTGCAAGTCCGCAGCAATTTAAAAGAATCCACATCCTGTTTCCAGTCATTCGACCGGATCAGGAATGGAATGAATGAAGCCCCCATCTAGCAGCGAGGATAGGAATTGTGGCGGCTGTCGAAGCCTGTCGCACTCCCCTGGGGGAATGATTAATGAATGGCAGATGAAATGAAATGATATTGGAGAGTGTTGCTGGAATGAATTATTACATGGAAAACCGGAGAGTAACCGGAGAAAAACCTGACCCGCTTCCGCTTTTGTTCGGCATAAATCTCACATTGAGTGACCGGGATTTGAACCACGGAACCCAGCGGTGAGAGGCCGGCGCGCTCCACAGCAATCATTGGTGATAAATTATTCCATTCCCTAACTCCTCCTATAAACGAATATTTGTTCTCTTGATTTTCAACTTCATCTTCATACAATGTTTCCTTTGCTACCTTTCAAATTTCCACCCAGGCTTATTCGTCCACTAATGGCATTCCACGCCATCTCTCCACTGACAGGTCGAAACATCCCGCTTAGTCGAGCGTTTTGTCTCCCAGCCCAAACTTTGTAACATTTTTGTAACACTACTCGCTTCTTGTAAATCACCCAGAGAAAGTGTACAGGAACCAAGAAATGTGAACAGCAGCGCAAAGAGTGTGTTAACAAGTGTGTCTCAATATCCTGTTCTTTGAGGGCAACGGCATGAATGGCATCTTTATTCTTTCTAAGTGTGTTGTAGAGGGCAGCAAAGAAAGGTGTAATATTGCCTCTGGATCCGACCATAAATCCCATGATTTTAAGTTTCTTGAGAAAAAATTTATTAAGTTAGCAGGGAATATACGACTTGTATCTAATCTGTTCTCTTTGTCATTTCGATCTCTTCGCCATATATAACTTGCCGAAGCATGTTCAATGACTCTGTAGCCGATTTGCCCACTTTAACGGAACATTTCACGTTGGCTCGTTGTTCCGTCTTTCTGTCCATATGGTGATGCTGAATTTAGAATGTTAAATTAGCAGTATTTCTCATAATATTTTCGTTTCGTGAAATTGCTTGTTGTACTACTTTTGTTGTTGTTTTTACTTTACTATATTATCACAATACCTCGGATTTTAGGTGGTAATAGGTTAGAATGCAAAGTAATTTGGTTTGTAGGAAGTGTGATGCAACCCGTTGTGCCACAATGTAGGAAGGATAGCATAAATTCAAGGAGTTCTATAGGCTGTACCCCTAATATCTATGCAAACCCCATAGCATAACCGTTGTACAGTGTAGGGTATACTTGTTACTGGCTTAAGTAAGTTCGCATTCTAACCTATCAGTACCTAATAATCCTGACTCTAATTATCACACTATTGTAAGTGATCATGGACACCGGGATATTTCACAATTGCGATGTATTTGTTAATAATAATGAGAAGAATGAGAATCATAGACTACCACACAACATACGTGTTCACAAAATCACTACTACCGGGTGAGCTAAATTAAACTGGTCCCGAATATATTTATAAGACTGACGCGTAATTGACCCTTATTAATGAACAAGAGAACTGCCCACCACAGAAAATGCTGATAACCGTGATTTCGGCTAAGCTCGGCTCAACTCGGCTCGGATTTGGAGCGCCAAGGAGCAAGTGAGGAAGAGGGAGACAGGCGGAGCGAGCGAGACAGGCGTGGGAAAAGAGAGAGAGAGAGAGAGAGAGAGAGAGAGAGAGAGAGAGAGAGAGAGAGAGAGAGAGAGAGCGCTATTGCTCCAAATCGAGGAGTGGGTGTCTGCACTCTGGTCAACAAAGCGAAGTCGTCTTTTGCACCGCGCACCAGGCGCATGCACCCTGAGAGGCCATGGTCTAAGGCGCCATTACATTACTCAACTCTCGCTTGATGTCACACAAACTGACAGGCTTGCTCTTCTTTCTGAGACGTCACACTGCCAGAAACTGTCTTGCTCTGCCTTAGCATGCTTGCTTTCCGAGAGACATTGTTAGACCTGACTTAAAATACATAGTTTAGGTAGTAATTATTTTATTTTACCTGGAAAAATTAAGGTCTTCAGGCCTTCTTTTCCATCTGACAAGGCACTGAACGTAATACATTACAGTAATTAGATCAAATTTAATTAAAATTAATAACTAGAGGACCCGTGTTGCTCTGCAGCATCCCTTATAAATAGGTCAGATAACTCGTCTTGTTATGCCCGTCCTAGTCCTATTGTTTTGCCTGCCTTTTCATTTGTTTTATGAACATTAATAATAAGCGCGTTATGGTATGCCGCAGTTCGCAGTCAGAATTCATCCATTCTGGCGTCATCATGCCGTCTGTTTGGTAACAAATTATCCATAAACCGTATTTACGCGAATAATACCCGCACATTTTTTTAAAAAAATCTGGGGCACGAAATTGGGGTGCGGGTTTTTATTTGCGTCAATGGTGGCATTATTTCTTCAAAATCAGCCTTCCTAAATTTAGGGTGCGGGATTATTCGGCGGCGGGTATTATTCGCATAAACACGGTATTAGTTTTTTTCACCCTCTAGTTCTTGATGTAAAGCTTGATATTGTGCCGTAGAACGCAATGGTATTTTTAATCGCAGTTTTTCTAGGGAACGGTTGCCTTGTGAGGTCACTGGTTACGCGGAGCGTACTTAGCCAGGCAGAGAATTTTTTTAAGATACGGGCTTTCACTCTTTCTAGTGTAGCTAGGTCCAAGGCGTATGTCATATTTGGGTCTGTTTGTACGTAGACTTCTTTCTCTTAGCAGTATGCAAGTTACTACGAACGCTCTGCCATTTGCAGAATATATTTGGAAGGTGGGAAAGGTTAGAGTTTCAAAGAGTGTTTAGCAAGGAATAGTCTTCCATGATCAGAGGAAGTGTATACTCTCTGACTTGACAGGTAGTAGTCAAACATGGCTGCATGCAACGACATGTCTTAGGATGAAAATCACGTATATCAGAATGAAAGTGTTAGTCGCCTAGCAGCCTGCGAAGTACAGAAGGTATTGCCTTCGCCTGCAGTTACTGGATTTATCATTTAATGACTTTATTTTATTATTTCTCAAAGTTGGCTGAACTTAGAGACACATCAATGTCTCACGATTCACTGGCAGGTTATTGTGGTGAAAATAAGATAAAAATACAACGGACGGAAGAACTTGCCAAAGCTGTTTTTAATGATCTCTTTTCTTCTTGCTTCCGAATTTGGCCAACTGCGGACCGCGTGAAACTTAATGCTTTCTGGCCAGCCTTCTTCTTTTCTCTTCCCAGAACTTCTTCATTCGTTCACTCCTTATTTTTCTATGCTCCTCAGATATTGCAAATTTGGGCCTGTTCTTCCGCTGCTCCTCATGGAATTTGTGGTCATCTACTCGAGTTCTAAACTTCTTTCTGTTGAGGATCAATTCTGATGTTATTTTAATTTCTTCTGCGTCCTTCTTAACCTCCTCCACCCATTTTGTTGTCCTCATCAATCCAATTATATATTTAAATATCCTTTTAGTCAGGCGGTTGTCATTCATTCTGACGATATGTCCTTAAAATTTCAGTCTCCGTTTTCGCATTCTGTCCGTGATCTTTTCGGAGTACTTGTAGATATCCTCATTTTTCCTTTTCCTCCACGTACGATCCGTCGTTTTCTGTGGTCCAAGAATTTTCCTCAGAATTTTTCTTTCCTTCTTTTCAACTTCTTTAAGTTCCCCTTTTTTTATTTAATATAAGTCATTCTAAACCGTACAGCCCCTCTGGTTTTACTACAACGTTGTAATGTTTAAGCCGGCCCCGTGGTGTAGGGGTAGCGTGCCTGCCTCTCACCCGGAGGCCCCGGGTTCGATTCCCGAACACGCCAGGGATTTTTACCTGGAGCTGAGGGCTGGTTGGAGGTCCACTCAGCCTACGTGATTAGAATTGAGGAGCTATCTGATGGTGAGATAGCGGCCCCGGTCTAGAAAGCCAAGAATAACGACCGAGAGGATTCGTCGTGCTGACCACACAACACCTCGTAATCTGCAGGCCTCCAGGCTGAGCAGCGGTCGCTTGGTAGGCCAAGGCCCTTCAAGGGCTGTAGTGCCATGGGATTGGTTTGTAATGTTTAATTTTGGCTTTGTAGGATATTGCCCGTTTATTGTATCTGTTCTGTGTCAGTCTGTTTTCTAGCTCTTTCCTTGTTTGAGTGATGAAATTAATTTGAATTAAATTGGATATAATGAAAGGAAAAATTCTTAACTCTAATATCCTCTATGTATAAAACAGGTAGTGAATAAAATTGAATAACATTTGAAAAATAAAACGATTAAGAATTTTAAACTAATCTTTTACCAGGGCATCCATGACAATATAATGGGTTTGAGCAGCACCATCAAGTTTACGCATGATCCTTATTGGTACATAAAATGTATCCAAAGGATTACGAACAGAGTTCGCCTTATATGATACCAAAATAGCGTTGGGGACAAATAAACCGGTTTGTAATTCGGGCTAACCGAATTTTGTGTTAACTGATAAGACTACCCATAAGAAGTAATATATCACTGCCAGGACCAAATATTTATTTTCGTGTTAATCAAGTGTTCTTCGTAAACGAGTTCGTGCTAATGAAGTTTAAGTGTATTTGTAATGAACACGACCTAATCAGTTTTAAGTTCTCAATATGGGCGTATAAATTAAATAATTGAATTTCTAACATGATATGTTTCTACTAAGGCACAAACTTTCACTCTAATCATAAATTAATTTGTCAGCATAATCTGATACATTTTCTACTGGGTTACCCAATAAAATGTATACACTATTTAACAGTTCATAACAACCAAGCATTTTGTCTTTTTTTTTAAGTTGTGGCATCTTGAAATAATGGCTGGAGTCAGACTGAACGTTGAGGAAAGAAAGTTCATTATTAAGTGCTACTGGAAGACTGAGAACATAAGTGAAATGCAAAGTCGGTTTAGAATGGAGTTTCAACGCGACTCACAATTACTCGTTTGCGAGATAAGTTTGAGGAAGATGGAACTGTTGACGATGTCCATAAGAGCCATTCGGGAAGACCACGATCGTCCACCAGCTCCATAAGACAAAGATAAGTCATGGCGCGATTTCAGCAATCGCCAAGAAAATCTGTTCGGCAAGCGGCTCGTGCGACAGGAGTTCCAAAATTGAGCGTCCATCGCATTTTGAAGCGTGCCCAATGGGGAAGTTTTATCCCTACGTTAGACAACGGTCTTAATGGAGAAGATTATGACAGGAGAATTGAATTTTGTGAGTGGTACCAAGCAAAATCTCTAGAGGAAAATCATTTCCCATACCAAACCAATCCCAAACCAAACCCCATGGCACTACAGCCCTTGAAGGGCCTTGGCCTACCAAGCGACCGATGCTCAGCCCGAAGGCCTGCAGATTACGAGGTGTCGTATGGTCAGCACGACGAACCCTCTCGGCCGTTATTCTTGGCTTTCTAGACCGGGGCCGCTATCTCACCGTCAGATAGCTCCTCAATTCTAATCACGTAGGCTGAGTGGACCTCGAAACAGCCCTCAGGTCCAGGTAAAAATCCCTCACCTGGCCGCGAATCGAACCCGGGGCCTCCAATCAATTCCCATACAATATTATTTGGAATGATGATGCTACCTTCAAGTTGAATACCAAAGTAAACCAAACCATATGGCACTACAGCCCTTGATGTACCTTGGCCTACCAAGCGACCGCTGCTCAGCCCGAAGGCCTGCAGATTACGAGGTGTCATGTGGTCAGCACCACGAATCCTCTCGGCCGTTACCTTCAAGTTAAATGGTTCCATTAATCGTCACAATTGCACCTACTGGGCAGCTAACAATTCTCATGTGACTGTGGAACACCATGTGAACTTACCTGGAGTTACAGTGCGGTGTGCTTTGTCAGCTTTTGGTTTAATTGGAGCTTTCTTTCCTGATGCAAAATGCAAACTCGTGTCCTCATCCCGAGGTGCTACAGCTCTTTTCAGGCACACCCCAATGCGAGTGAGCTGCATGTACCATTTCAAACACATACCAGCCATTCTTAAATTTCTGGCAATACCGGGAATCGAACCCGAGCCCCCGAGGACGGCAGCTAATAACTCTAACCGTTATGCTACGGAGGGGGAGTGCTTTCTGATGATACCGTTTATGGTGCAAAACACCTCAACTTGCTACAAGAATACGCTGTGCCGCGCATCCAGGAGATGTTTAGGAATGAAAAATGGTACTTCCAGCAGGACGCAGCATCTCCCCACTACCATCAGGATGTAGGGGCCTATCTTGACGTCCACCTGCTAAACAGATAGAACGAAGAGGAAGTTTCGAGCACCCTCCACGCTCACCGAATTTTTTAACCCCCATAGATTACTTTTTGTGAGGGTATGTTAAACACAGTGTTTACACCACAAAACCGTACGACTCGTTGGCTGAATGGCCAGCGTACTGGCCTTCGGCTCAGAGGGTCCCAGGTTCGATTCCCGGCCGGGTCGGGGATTTTAACCTTCATTGGTTAATTCCAATGGCCCGGGGACTGGGTGTTTGTGCTGTCCCCAACATCCCTGAAACTCACACACCACACATAACACTATCCTCCTCCACAATAATACGCAGTTACCTACACATGGCAGATGCCGCCCACCCTCATCGGAGGGTCTGCCTTACAAGGGCTGCACTCGGCTAGAAATAGCGTTACAAAAATGTTGCAATGTTTGGGTTGGGAAGAATTGAGAGAAAGAAGAAGAGCTGCTCGACTAAGTGGTATGTTCCGAGCTGTCAGCGGAGAGATGGCGTGGAATGACATTAGTAGACGAATAAGTTTCAATGGCGTTTATAAAAGTAGGAAAGATCACAATATGAAGATAAAGTTGGAATTCAAGAGGACAAACTGGGGCAAATATTCATTTATAGGAAGGGGAGTTAGGGATTGGAATAACTTACCAAGGGAGACGTTCAATAAATTTTAATTTCTTTGAAATCACTTAGGAAAAGGATAGGAAAGCATCAGATAGGGAATCTGCCACCTGGGCGACTGCACTAAATGCAGATCAGTATTGATTGATTGATTTGATAGCCACACGAAATTATACATACCACAAAACCAGCTACAATCAATGGGTTGAGAGCAGCCACTGAAGGAGGATGTGCCGAAATACCAATGAAATAATTAGGAACGTTTTGTATTCAATTAGCGTTATCAGCTGTGATTGGACCAAAATGGCCAACCGTTTGAACACTTCCGATAATTGGCTGGTTTCTACATATGTTCACATTATTTTGATTTATGAAACTTTTCTGTATTACAATAATTGTTAGTGTTAGAGTCATTTAAAGGATGTATACATTTTATTGGGACAACCTGTATTAGAGACTCGCACAACACTCACACTCAGACCACAGGTTCAAACATTCCACAGCTGTAATGAGCCGCGACATTGTCCCTAATTATACTGCATTAATTACCTTGTATTTTTAATCTCGATAAAATGACAAACTGGTCAATTAGACCTCATAGGGGAGGATGAAGTGGCTATATAAAACTTGAGATAATGAGATGACAAAATTAATAAGAAGCAAGCTTGTCGGAGTATCCAGTTTCATATCGTTGATCAAGGCACGTACATAACGAGTGCTGTCTAATAGTTCGACCTGTCTTATGTGCTGTACACCTGTGCGGGAGAGTTGCGAAAGAGACAGATTAAAGCACAAATAGTAAAACAGCCGATGTAAAGGGGGACGAAGTACACAACTTCCTTAGAAAATACTCGACAGAAAACACCTTTCTCAGCTTCACTGTGCCATACACTCATTTGATTATTGATTATGAAATGAGTACACAAATCAATTGCTGCATTGATAAGGCATTGCCTTTAGGAACTAATTGTCTGGCTAGTTACTGTGTCAAAATGACTAGTCATTCTTCAAGCAGCCTCCGAATGAAACAGTAGACTAGTTTTGATAGTGAGGACTGCTATGTAATGCCTTTGTTAATTAATTCAACATTTAAACAGTGCTTTTATGATCACCAACGACATTTACAGGTACTTCTTAGCTAACTGTAAGTATACTGTGAAGTAAAGTTTTCCTCTGTAAAGACGGATGATTGTCTCAACACAGATAGCTACTAAGAGGCCAAGCAACATTTCCAACAGTGAACAAATAATGTAAAATACATCATTTATTTCAACATTTCTCAATAATTTTGATTTTGAGAAGCATATTCAATCAATGAGCAAATTGCGAAATTCTACTGTGGATTTAAAATTGATATATCCAGTGTCAGCGACAAGAATAATAGTACTTATTACTGATCTAAATTCAGAGATTTGGTTTAGCATTACAGACGTCAGAACCAAAACAATACGTATGACTTGCACTCTGATCCTCCAATTCATGCTCGGGTTATTAAATAGCTTCCCTCGAGCCCAATTATTTTATATGCCATCAGATTCTAGTATAACATGCATTAGATATATTATTATTATTATTATTATTATTATTATTATTATTATTATTATATTTTTATTATTGAAAATCCACAGCCTGTTTCCAGTCATTGGACTGGGTAAGGGATGAAATGAATGAAGCCCCCTTCTAGCGACGAGGATAGGAATTGTGCCGGCTCTGAGGCAGACAGATGAAATGATATTGGAGTGTGTTGCTGGAATGAAATATGACAGGGAAAACCGAAGTATCCGGAGAAAATTCTGTCCCGCCTCTGCTTTGTCCACCGCGAATCTCTCATGGAGTGACCGGGATTTGAACCACGGAACCCAGCGGTAAGAGGCCGCTTATCCTACCTCCCTTGGTAAACTCTTGTTCTTTTCCGACCCCGTCGGTATTACGTATGGAGATCTTGCGAGTCTTTCATTTTCATGCCCTTCGTGGCCCCTGTCTTCCTTTGGCCGATATCTTCCATTTTTCCCTCTGATTAGTGCTATATAGAGGATGGTTGTCTAGTTGTACTTCCTCTTAAAACGATAATCGCCACCACCACCAGCTTTCAGAGTTCAGTCTACAAGTCTCCGTGAATTTGCTAGATGCCTCCGCAATCATTTATTTGTAACTGGCTCTGAGGCCTCGTTTAGTTTCGTGCCTCTTATCTTTAAATCATTAGAAATTGAATCTAACCACCGTCGTGTTTATCTCCCTCTACTTATCTTACCCTCCATGACCGGGACCATTATTCCCCTAGGTAACTTATCCTCCTCCGTTCACCTCAACACCGAAGCCGGTTTACGCGTACCGCTTCATCCATCGAATTCCTTCGTAACTTAGCTTTTATCTCCTCAATGTGATAACTCTCTGCCATTGTTCCAGCCTGTGTATACCAGCGATTATTCTCGGTATTTTCATGTTTGTTACTTCTAGCTTATGAAGAAGATAACCTGAGTCCACCCAGCTTTCACTCCCGTACAACAAAGTTGGTCTGAAAACAGACCGTGTATTTCATCTGAGAGCTCACATTTTTGTTACTGAATGCAGTACTGATCATCGCAACTGCGAGCTCAGTGAATTAGCCTTGATTCAATCAACAGTACACATCGTAAATAAGTGAAATTATATACGTGATCCAGTTTTGTATTCCTAATCTGACATTTAATTATTTTTTCCCTCATTAATATCCCTTTAGTCTTGGAAAAGCTAATTTTCATAATATACTCACTGCACCTACCTTCAAGTGCCAAGATATTACACTGCAGGCTTTCAGCACAATCTGCCATAAGACCAAGTCGTCCACGAAGGCCAAACTGCCTACTACATTTCCACCTAACTGAATCCCTCCCTGCCACATTGTATCTTTCAGTATATGAACCAGATTATGTAACCGAATCATATCTATGAAACTTCAATGTAATTTTTGTCCTAAATGGAGGAAAATAATTGCTTTCACGCAAATCAACAGTAAAATTAGCGGCAAATTGATAAATACCATTATTATTAGAGAAACGTAGCTCGTTGATAGATACGGCGACTGTTTCGCTGTAAACACGACTCTGTTTTGTGTCATTCCGCTTCATAGCGCCGTCTTTTGTTTGCTTCTTGAGGTCCAGGGCTAGCACCAACGAATGGGAGTGCTACGTCTGGGAATTCTGAATATCTTTGTCCAGCGCGGGCGGTTCAAACGGCAAAATGGAGGTGAAAAGTTTATCGTAAGTAAAATGATTTTTGTTGAAAGAAAAACAGAATGACCCCTGGACCAATAATTATAGTCAATTAATTAATGAGTTATGGGCACATGTCAACAACTCACCCTACCCAATAACAGCAAGCAAAACAAAGGAATACAAAGAAGTTAGGTGAGCAAAGACTTCACACACAAAAGTGTTACTGAAGCGTTGTGACGTAGTAGAATTCGCACTCGTAATGTAGCAAAGTATGTATGTATATATTTCTCTAGTAATGAAAATCTACAGCCTGTTTACAGTCATTCGACTGGGTCAGGAATGAATGAATGAAGCCCCATTCAGTGGCGAGGATAAGAATTGTGCCGGCTGCCGAAGCCTGTCGCACTCCTCTGGGGCAATGAATGACAGATGAAATGGCATCATATTGGAGGGTGTTGCTGGAATGAATTATGACAGGGAAAACCGGAGTACCCGGAGAAAAACCTGTCCCACCTCCTCTTTGTCAAGCACAAATCTCACATGGAGTGACCAGGATTTGAACCATGGAACCCAACTGTCAGAGGCCAGCGCGCTATCGCCTGATCCACGGAGGCTTTCTCTAGTAATAATGGTATTTATTAATTTACTCTGAATTTGCACAAAACCAATTATTATCTTCCATTTAGGAGAAAGATTATAATGAGTCATGGATACGAGTCGTTCACATAACATATCTATGTAAACAATGAACAACAAAGGTGAAATATAACAGCCTTGTGTAACCCCCTGAAAGTGCCTTGAACAAAGAACTCGTTCTACCTTTAATTCTCACTCCAGTATAAATGCCTTTGATTCCTTTCAATAATCTATCCTATTTCTATAATTCCCCAGTAAGGATGACACCTAATCCCTCTGTATACTCTCACATGCCTTCCGTACATCTACGGAATGTAAACATAACATGAGCATAGGAAAATTAACACAACGAAATTTATTCTCATGGACTACATATAAATATGTGGCTGGGAGGCGTGACCACCCTTAAGGAATACAATGGGTAGAAAGATAATTGGGAAATACGAGGTTTTAAAACAAAGCCACCCCCACGCCCCACCCCCAGCATGGTGCAACAGCCCTGAAGGACCTGCTTGCGTCTTACCTGGAGGCCGCGGGTTCGATTCCCGGCCAGGTCAGAGATTTTTATCTGCATCTGAGGGATGATTCGAGGTCCACTCAGCCTATGTGATTAGAGTTGAGGAGCTATCTGACGGTGAGATAGCGGCCCCGGTATAGAAAGCCAAGATTAAAGGCCGAGAGGGTTCGTCGTGCTGACCACACGACACCTCGTAATCTGCAGGCCTGCGGGCTTAGCAGCGGTCGCTTGGTAGGCCAAGGCCCTTCAAGGGCTGTAGTGCCATGAGATTGTTGGGGTAGGGTTATGGCGAGTACGCATTACCGTATAGGACGGTTGCACAATGGGTCAAGGCGTCAAGTTTTTATTGCGACGGTGGCATTGGGAGGTCCTGGAACAGCCTCCGTACTCTCCAGACATGAGTCCTTGTGACTTAGTTTTTTTGCTAGTGGCTTTACGTCGCACCGACACAGATAGGTCTTATGGCGACGATGGGATAGGAAAGGCCTAGGAGTTGGAAGGAAGCGGCCGTGGCCTTAAATAAGGTACAGCCCCAGCACTTGCCTGGTGTGAAAATGGGAAACCACGGAAAACCATCTTTAAGGCTGCCGACAGTGGGATTCGAACCCACTATCTCCCGGCTGCAAGCTCACAGCCGCGCACCCCTAACCGCACGGCCAACCTGCCCGGTGTGACTTAGTTGAAAGGAACCACTCTGAGGCCACTGATTTACAGCTATGGCATCTCATTTCCGTGCAGTAGGGCGCTCCGTCTCTGTCATCAACAGAGAAAGTCTTGCCAGCGGTTCCCAACAGCTTCCTGACATTTGGAAAAATGTAATAGACTTTGCGGGTGACTTCATTGAAGGAATGCAATGCATTGTTACCTGTTAGTTCATTAAATATTGCTACTACTTTATTCACGGGACTCATATACGAATTATTTTTCTATAGACCGAAAATTAAACGACCTGACACAATGATTTTTTTATTAGTATTACCTACTTGTGAACAGAAATGTTACATTCTTCACATACCAAGGGCACTAGGAAAGTTTTGAAATGTGACTAGACTTTTTCAAAATAATTTACACCACACTCAATACACTTCTCCATACGTCGAAACCAGTCACTGAAACAACTCTGCCACTTTTCTTCGGTTACATTTTCACACTCTTGATCCCATGCTGCCACAAGCTCCTCATCGGATGCAAAACGCCGCTCTTTCAGCTTCAGCTTCACTCCTGGGAAGAGTGCGAAGTCACATAGGGCAAGATCAGGACGGTATGGAGGGTGATCAAGCACAGTCAACCCTGATCTGGCAAGAAAATCCATTGTTACATTAGCACGATGTGCTGGAGCATTGTCGTAATGCAAGAGCCAAGTGTTGAGCCGTACCTTCGACGGAGCTGCTTGAGAGCCTGGATGACCTGAGGCAGACAAGTCTCACTGTACCACTTCGCAGTAACTGTCCTTTGTGTTTCTAGCACAACCCGACTCAGGATGCCCCGTTTGGTGAAGAATACTGCAATCATCTTTTTCTTCATTGACATTGACTTTCGCACAGTCGCAGGAGTATCCTCATCTTCAAACAGCCATACCTTGTTCTAGGATTTTGTTGGGACATCGTAATAATAAAGCCAAGTTTCGTCACCTATAGCGATGCTATTGACGTTACGCGAAGTCCCATTTTCAAACTATTTTAGCATTTCTCCTCACCATTTCACTCTATGTGCCCTTTGTTCCTTTGAAAGTGATGGGTCACCCAAAGAGAATAAACCTTTCTAACATACAGATGGTCGTGTAGAACTGAATGAATAGCTGGTGGAGGGATGTGGAGGGTCTCTTCTACCTGCCGATATGTCAACTGCCTCTCTTGCTGCAACATTTTCCTCACAGCTTCAATGTTTTCCTCAGTCACTGATTCAGACGGACGCCCAGAACGAGGATCGTCTTCAACCCCAAAATTTCCCCTCTGGAACTCTTTTTACCAGATGAAAATTGTTGTCCGATGTGGACAGTCTTTCCCCAGCACAGGAGTCATTTCCTCCAGGCACTGGTCAACAGTTAATCCACGGGCAAAATTGTAGCGGAGAAATGCGCGATATTCACCTTTAGACCACACTGACATCTTAACTTGCTTTCATTCCCACTGCTTGGTAACAACTGGTGTGAAGGTCGCCCCTTTCTGTCTTCTAGACCATTTTACAGCCCTCTCTTCATCCCTCACCATAACAGGGGTGTCCAGCCAACCGTTTTTGCGTATTGCAAAACTTTCCTACTGCCCTTTGTAATATGGAACAATATGTAATATTACTAAGAATGTGTAAAATGAAACACAGGTATAACCACATGGGAACCACAATTCACAAAAAAAATTCCTTTTCGGTTTTCGGTTGCCCACAGTCACTATATATCTTTAACCTGTTCATAGAAAATGATTAAAACTTCTGTGGTGCTCACGCAACATTAGTATCATGGTTACCCGTTGCACCGCCAATATCTACGCGTGGTATGACCGTCCTATGTTTATTTCTCTCAGATGACTCGCAGACGACGTGATCGAGCGAAGCACAACGCTACCAACCACTCTACTTAGGAACTAAACCAGGGCATCTCAAACGCCCAAAATCTCACGCGTGCAAATAGAAGCGCAAGAGCTCCGTGCACTGTACATCGGTCCCGGTCGGCTCGGTTCGGACCAACGCTTCGTCTCTGGGCTACTCGGCTAAGCTCGGCTAAGCTCGGCTATACTCGCCTCAACTCAGCTCGGATTTGGAGCGCTACGTAGCAAGTTAGAAGAGGGAGACAGGGGGAGCGAGCGAGACAGGCGTGAGGAAAGAGAGAGTAAGCTCTATTGCTCCAAATCGAGGAGTGTGGTGTCTGCACTCTGAGAGGCCCTGAACTAGACCATCAGTGAGCATAGGCCTCTAATTACCTGAGGAAACACCACTGGTCTGCACTGGTTAGGGTAGAGCCTGGAGAAGCCCGTGCTTTCCTCCTTCACGGGTTGGCAACGCTACGTTGTACTTCTAATCACTAATGGCAATGACGTAACAACGCATTTTACGACAGCCAATAGCAATGCTCGTAGCCATTCCAGCAATGGAAAATGACGTGCGCTACTCTTCGTTAGGTTATAAAAGTACATGTAATTTTTTGGGGTGGGTTGGTGGGTCCCTGGCCATGGCAATGGACACATCACTTCTCTAAAAGGTATTCCACGTAAAGTTTGGCATGTTTTATTCTAGATCACCTCCTTATAAAATTGCGTGAGTACGACTGAAGTTTTACCAGATAATGCAGTCAGAGAAATAAAAGAGCACACTAAAGCGGTGAATTTTAATGGTTTTCAGATGCAGAGTATCCGCTTTGGGGATGATACTGCTCTCTTAACTAATTCTGAAAAGGATATGACTAAGATGCTAAGAACATTCAACAAGTCCTTAGAAACATCTAAACTAAAAATAAGTATGAAGAAAGCAAAATTCATGATAGCAGACCAAAAGAAGCCTGCAGGCAGAAAACACTTAAAAATAAAATAACACACCGATAGAACAAGTCACAGAATTTTTCTATTTGGGCAGTGTAATTACCTCTGATAAATCCCTTTCAGAAATCAAGAAAAGAATAGTGTAGCAAAACAAGGCTTCCGAAATAAGGGAAACTTATTGCTAAACAACAATCTCAGTTTGGAGACCAGAAAATCATTTCTCAAGACCTTTGTTTGGAGTGTGCTTCTGTATGGGTGCGAAACTTGGACATTATGGAAACAGGAAGAAACAAAACTTGAGGCTGCTTAAATGTGGTTTTGGAGAAGAATTACAAAAACAAGTTGGACAGATACAAAAACAAATTACTTTGTTTTAAAGAAAGTAAAAGAAGATCGATGTTGATTAAATACGATAAAGAAGAGGAAAACAAAGTTCCTTGGATACTAACTGGGACATGACCCTCTTCTCCAAACAACCATCGAAGGTAAAGTAATGGGAAAGAGACCCAGGGCATGGCAGACCCAGAGGATGGCATACATCAAGAACTCAGTCGGTGAACTGGCAGGTGGTTCATATAACAACATGAAGAGGCTAGCAGAAGATCATCAGATGTGGCTACTGCGACAAGGCATTGCCTTTAGTAGGTGATGATGATGATGATGGTGGTTGTCGACAAGTAAAGGAATGTAATTACGAAAGAATCCGTGCCGTTATCACGACCACAATAAAGTACGCTGATACGCTACACGCTCCCTTTGTGTCGCTTTTGATCAAATTATCTGCACTAAAACCTTCCTCCCCCTCTCCTTGTCTATTCACTATGACGGTATAGTTTTAAAAATGCCAGCATATTTGTGCACGGACCTCCCACGACTACGATCTACAGCTGGACAGTGAATGAGCCGTTTGTTTGCGGCAAGCTGATGGAGATCAATGTTGAGGCCATGTCACATGACAGTGGTCAAAAGACTGGTTGACAGTTAGACTCTTGTGCGGCCATCAATCTTATCAGGCCAGTGCAATTAGCAATGACTGCGAGGAGTCTTCGCTCTATGACAAACGCATTAGTGAGATGATCAATATCTCTCAAATTGGCCTGAAGTGTATGTCTCACCACCTTGCTTCTTATTTGAGCCAATTTGGTTGATACTATCAGGAGCTGTTAGTTCCTAGCCCCAGTAATAATGATAGTATAGGTGGAAATTGTAATGACGAATAATGATTATACTGACAATAACAGGGGAAATCATATTATAGTCCCTTACTAGAATTATGAATCTATATCTAATACCACTTAGTATTAGTTTTGATATATTATTTACTCCATTTTATTTATACGTTATTTCTAGAGCCCGGAATTTTATGCACTAATTGGTTTGAATGCAAACTTACTGAAGCGGGAAGCAAGTATAGTCTACCTGCACAACGATCATGCTATGGGGTTTGCATAAACATTAGGGGTACGGCCCATCAGAACCCCTATAATTTATGTTACTCTTTCTACATTATGGAAGTGCGAATGGCCAGCATTTCCCACTAACCAAATTAGTTTACAATCTAACCTATTACCGCATGAAAATCCGGGCTTTGGTTATTTCATATCTTCCAGATGGTTTCTAATAAATTTAAAATAATATGGAAATATTTGTTTCGTGTGTATGATGACGTATGATAGGTTGTGTGATTGTGATTATTATTATTATTATTATTATTATTATTATTATTATTATTATTATTATTATTATTATTATTATTATTATTATTATTATTATTATTATTATTATTATTATTATTATTATAGTGTAATGTACATAATATTTATCTTCTTACTCATGTACATAGATCACTTTTATGGCCATACTTGTCCTCCCACTTACTTTATTACTTATTGTGTTCTCTTTATGCATTGCTTATTTTTTCAGTTTGTATCTTATTTTTTCATTATGACTTTGTCACTTTCTCATTACCTTTACGCTCCGAATTTTATTCTATTTTATTTGTTGATCTCTGCTTTCTTTCTTCATTACATGTTGTCCAAATTTGTAATTTTTTTAGCTTATCTTTTATATTATGATAGAATAGTACATTTCTTTTATATATGTATTATCTGCAAATTGTCCGACACGTTGGCTGAACGGTCAGCGTACTGGCCTTCGGTTCAGAGGGTCCCGGGTTCGATTTCCGGCCGGGTCGGGGATTTTAACCTTAATTGGTTAATTCCAATGGCACGGGGGCTGGGTGTATGTGTTGTTTTCATCATCATTTCATCCTCATCACGACGCGCAGGTCGCTTACGGGTGTCAAACAGAAAAACCTGCACCTGGCGAGCCGAACCCATCCTGGGATATCCCGGCACTAAAAACCATACGACATTTCATTTCATCTGTAAATTAATTATGTGGTTAAGTGTAAAAGAGGGCCATGAACCCTAACTTCGCCACTGCTAAAGTCAATAAATAAATAAATAAATAAATAAACAAATAAATTCTGTTATAATTTTATAGGCCCAAACTAGTTGTACTATTTTGCCTTAGATAATAGGAATTTCAATTACATACGAGTGTAAAAATAATAATGCATTTAGCACAAATTTTAATCTGCAGATTTAGTATAACGACTTAATTTCCCCATACATGATTGCTTTGACATGTCCATAAAAAAGTTACAAAGCCAAATGCTTACTATCACAGGGGTAGAGCTTGAAAATATAAGATGGTTCTCGCACGGTCAATTATACGCTGTTTGCCCTCGAATCAGGTCTTATAATCTCGTTTTATGCATGCGGCAGATGTTGAGATCCAAAGCACTGTTTATTGAAATTAAGTCTTAAAAGGAAGTAGATGACCGAGCTCGGTAGCTGCAGTCGTTTAAGTGCGGCCAGTATCCAGTATTCGGGAGATAGTGGGTTCGGAACCCACTGTCGGCAGCCCTGAAGGTGATTTTCCGTGGTTTCCCATTTTCACACCACGTAAATGCTGGGGATGTACCGTAATTAAGGCCACGGACGATTACTTCATACTCCTAGCCCTCTCCTATCCCATCGTCGCCATAAGACATATCTGTGTCGATGCGACGTAAAGCAGCTTGCAAAAAAACTAAAGAAGGAAGTAGATGAATATTGTGACTTGGGTAGTAAAATAACTAACGACGGTAGAAGTTAAGGAGGACATAAAATGCAGACTAGCACAAGCAAGGTAAGCCTTTCTTACAATTTGCTCAGCTCGAATATTAATATAGGAATTAGAAAGATGTTTCTGAAGACTTTCTTCTGGAGCGTGGCATTGTATGGAAGTGAAACATGGACGATAACTAGCTCAGAAAGAAAGGGAATAGAAGCTTTGGAAATGTGTCGTTTCAGAAGAATGTTGAAGGTGAGATGGCTAGATCGAATCACGAATTAAGAAATACTGAATCGAATTTGTGAGGGATGAATCATTTGGATAAATTTGACTAGAAGAAGAGACAGAATGATAGGACACATCTTAAGATACCCAGGACATGTATGGTGGGTTTATGAGTGAAGTCTAAACGGTACAAACGGTAGGGGCAGACTAAGGTATGAATATGACAAGCAGAATACAGCAAATGTAGGATGTAGTAGTTACAGCATGTAGAAATGGAAAGATTGGCACAGATAGGGTGGTATGGAAGCTGCATCAAGCCTGTCTATGGACTGATGACCCAAACAATAACAAGAACAACAACAAATACTCTCCGATAGAAAGATATACCTTCCTGTAACAAAAGAATATATTAACGTTGCTCAGTACCATCTACATCGTATTTCCCACCTACGCATATCTCGTCTTCGTTTAAAAGTTTAAAAGTACATCGCCGTTTGTGAGCGTTTCGGTAATTCTTATTAATGTGAAAATGAAAACCTACAACCTGTTTTCCAGTCAATGACCGGGTCAGGGATGGGATGAATGAAGCTCCCAACTTGCGGCGAGGATAGGAATTGTGGCGGCTGCCGAAGCCTGTCGCCCTCCTCTGGGACAATGATTAATAGATGAAATGAAATGGTAGTGGAGAGTGTTGCTGGAATGAAAGATGACAGGGAAAACCGAAATACCCGGAGAAAAAACTGACCCGTCTCCGCTTTGTCCAGCACAAATTTCACATGGAGGGACCGGGATTTGAACCATGGTATCCAGTGGTGAGAGGCTGGCGCCCTGCTGCCTGAGCCACGGAGGCTACCTAATTCTTATTAATGTAAGATGCAGGAGAATGTGTGTTTTATTACCTCACCAAAGCTAACACCAGGTAAATATAAAATACCATTTTAAACATACTGACTATGAACAATGTGAAGGTAAAGGATCCCTTCTTTACTTCCGATATAGGATATTAAGCTACCGTATCTTTCACTGACTTTCAACCGCCCTTTCTTTCCGAAAGGAGTCTTTTGATGGAGGAAATTCCTCCCATTCTTCGACTGCTGGTAAAGTCAACTAGAAGTACGGGACATTTATTAAATCTCCCTAACAAGGGATCGAACTTCGTTCTCTCCAGTTTGAAAGGTTAACTTCCCTATGTTACAGCACAAAGACGCCAGTGGTCTAAATAAATCTTGGAGTCGAGCTTATGTGTCTCGTTAGATTCGTGTGGTGTGTGGACTAGTTTATGGCCCACGCCAACATAATTAAATATACTTTATGAGCCATCACGCTTCAGTCACGGAACCTATCTCACTGAATAATGACCGCGCAGGAACAGTGTCCACACCCAGCGAGTCAACGGCCGCTCTATTGTTGATCATATTATTATTATTATTATTATTATTATTATTATTATTATTATTATTATTATTATTATTATTATTATTATTATTATTATTATTATTATTATTAGGGTTAGGATGTTCAAGAAATGTCATTTCTTCCGTCTTCGGTTTTGGGTATTTATTGGAATTAATTCCGAATTCGACATTGCTGAGCATTGGCCCTATACGGCATATCAATGCATATTTTACCATTATTTAATATTTTGGTCATATTTCGGTCATTTTCATTATTTAAGATCATATTTTCGTTGTATTTCACACGGAAAAGTCATCATCATCATCATCATTTCCCCTTATCCAGTTCCTGCCGGGTCGGGGTATTTATGGTCCTTCTCCATCTTCCTCTTTCTTTCCACCATTCCTCTTCCACGATCTTGTCCCAATCTAATTTTCGTCTTATGCCGCTCTTCACTGATTCAATCCACCTTTTTCTAGGTCTTCCTCTTACTCTCTTGCCCTCGCACTTTGCCTCTACCAATTCTTGGAATTCTATTCTCCTCCATCCTCTTTACATGTCCAAACCACCTTCATGTATTCTTTTCAAATCTCTCATTTAGCTTTCCTATCCCAATTTCCTTTCTAACATCTTCTTTCCTTGTCTTTACTATCGTACTTCTTAGGAATTTCATATCATTGGCTTGAATTCCACTTTCTTGCCTGCTAGTCAAAGTCCAAGTCTCAGCTGAGTAAGTCAATATGGACATGTAGTACATTTTGTACATTATCTCTTTACTTTTCCTTGGTACATCTATCCTCCAAAAACGTTTTCCTACACTTTGGCAGAATTCATCAGTCTGCTGTACCCTCCTGATAATGTCCATGTCCACCCTAGCATTTTGCATTAATTCACTTCCTAGGTACTTAGAGCTGTCCACAATTTCCAGGCTCTGACTTCAATTTTCAAGGTGCCCTTTCCTCACCTTTCCCCTCTCAACATCACCATAGTCTTGCTTTTTCTCTGTACTGATATTCATGCCATACTTCTCAATTTTTATCGTTAAGTACATCCAGATGTTGTTGCACTTAGCAGATCGCAACATCATTTGCAAATACCACTATCTTCATCCCATTATCTCCATAGGCTTCCTTTGTTTCCTTTACAATTCAGTCCATGACTATAATAAACAAAAGAGGTGACAGCAGGCCCCCCTGTCTAGTCCAGTATTATTCCTAAACCATTCTATCTTTCCAACTGGTGTCAGTACTCTGCTGACGCAGTTGTTATATATTGCTTGCATCATTTCTAACATTTCTATTCCAAGTCTCTTTTTAACCATGGTTTCCCAAACCTTCTCTCTGGGGACACTATCATATGGCTTTTCTGTATCTATGAAAATCATGACCAGAACCTTTCCATATTCCCAGTTCTTTTCCATCCGCTGTCTCATGCTAAAGACTGGGTCCACTGTAGATCTTCCACTCCTGAAGACACATTGTTCCTCTTGTAACTCTTCTTCTATCTTTCTTCTCCTTTTTCTTCCTAATATCGTTACCAGTATTTTAACTACCTGCGATGTACGTGTGATTCCTCTATAGTTACCACAAACTTTCTTGTCCCCTTTCTTAAACACTGGAATTATTATCCCTTTTGCCAGTCTTCTGGTACATATTTGTGTTTCCCCATACACTTTAGTAGTTGGTGCAACCATTGCATACCAACAGGTCCAGCAGCCTTTAGCATTTCCACACTGATTTCATCCATCCCTGTTGCTTTTCCCGTCTTCATCTTTTGTACCGCTAACTCCACCTCCAGCATTGTTATATCATCCTCTGTGGTTGAGCCCTCACACGGTATTGCTTCTATCTCCCCCGTACAGTTGTTCACATTCAATAGCTTATCAAAATACTCCTTCCATCTTCTCTTTATCTCTTCTTTGTGTGTTAACAATTCCCCATCTTCCTTTTTCATTAGCTTTGTGGTAATTCTTTCGATCCTCTTACTTCTTATAAGTCCATTCAGCATCCTTTTATTGCCACTGACATCCGCTTCCATTTTTTGTGTAAATTCTCCCCAACTCTTCTTCTCCTACCACCTTCTTGCATCTCTGTTTGCTGTTGAGATATTTCATTTTGCTTTCTTCTGTTTGACCTAGGTTCTATTCTCTCTTTTCTTTCACCACTTTCCTCACTTTCTCATTCCAGCACAGTGTCTCCTTGTCTTTCACTCTTGTAGATGTCCTGCCACAAAGACTCTCTACTACACTAACAAATGCCTTTCAAAATTGACCCACTCCTCTTCTACATTTTCCACCTCAGTAACTGGGATTTGTTGCTTCAATCTCTCCTGAAAATCTTCCTGTACATCTTTGTCTTTCAATGGCCATACTTTTATTTTGCTTTCTCTTCTCTCTTTTAGTTTTTCCATTTTTCCCAACCGTAATTTTGCCACCACAACTCTATGGTCCCCATCAAATGCTTCTCCTGGTAAAGCTGTCAAACCCATAAACTTCCTGCGATTAGTCCTTTCCACTAAAAAATAGTCAGTTTCTGAATTTGTTCTTCTGTCACCCCACCTATATCTCGTAATTTTCCTGCTGTTTTTCTTTCGAAAAGTCCACTAGTTCCTCTCCTTCGCAATTCCTATTCCCGTATCCATATGGTCCAATGACTTCTTCCTTTCCTTGTCTCTCGCTTCCGACCTGTGCATTCAGATCTTCCATAATAACCATCTCCACACATGAAATTTATCTTTCTACTTTCTCGAAGAATCCTTCAATATCTTATTCCCCATTTCCCATCTATGGTGCATACATTTGTATGAAGTTCATCACTTAATTCTTCATCTTTAGTCTAATCTTCCTTATTCTGTCACATTCTACCACTTCAACATACTCCCGCAATTGCTTCGAAACGATTAGTCCTACTCTGTTTATTGCCTCTTGGCCATCTTGTGTCGTAGGCACCTAAGTGCTAATTAGCGATGTAGCAACCGTAAAGATAGCAGCACGGTACTCTGTTGAATAAAGATGGCTGCTGTCGAATAGAATTGTCCGCCACCACATTTCAACTAAAGAGTGCAGCACCGAGGTAAGCGATGTAAGATAGCGGTAGCTGTGTTGATTAAAGATGGCAGCTTGTCAAATAGAATTTTTCAAATTATCCGCCACTACATTTCAACTAAAGAGGGCAGCACTGACGTTTGAGATGCAAGAAGGAGGATGACAGCTGTTAAAAAAGTCACGTGGATTTTAAATTACCAGCAGTGTCGTAAAGAGGGCAGTACTAAGGTTAGTGATGCAAGATGGCGGATGACAGCTGTCACGTGGAATTGCCCGCCACCATATTTCAGCTAAAGAGTGCAGCACGATGCTCTATTGGCTGCTGTCAAATTGTCCGCCACCACATTTCAACTAAAGAGTGCAGCACTGAGGTTTGCGATGCAAGATGGCGGATAACAGCTTGTCAAATAGAATTTTTCAAATAGTCCTCCTTAAAGGTAAGTAGCTAAAGAGGGCAGCACTAAGGTTTGCGATGCAAGATGGCGGATGACAGCTGTGACGTAGAAATTGTCCACTACTACGATAAAGAGTGCAGCACGGTGCTCTGTCGATTAAAGATGGCTGCTTTTCAAATTGTCCGCCACCACATTTCAACTAAAGAGTGCAGCACGGTGCTCTCTTGATTAAAGATGGCTGCTGTAGAATTTTTTTCAAATTGTGTGCCTCAAAGGTAAGTAGCTAAAGAGTGCAGCATTGTGCTCTCTTGTTTAAATATGGCGGATGGCAGCTGTCGAAAAAGCACGTGAGTTTGTAGAGCACTTCGAATTTGCCACCAACACAATTCAACTAAAGAGTGCAGCACGGTGCTCTCTTGATAAAAGATGACTGCCGTCAAAAAAGCATGTGGGTTTGTTTCCAAACAAGAGCACGTGGAATTTGCCACCACCACATTTCAAAGGTAAGTAGCTGAAGAGTGCAGAACGGTGCTCTCTTGATTAAAGATGGCGGATGACAGCTATAAAAAAGCATGTCGGTTTGTTTCCAAACAAGAGCACGTGGAATTTGCCACCGCCACATTTCAAAGGTAAGTAGCTGAAGATTGCAGCACGGTGCTCTCTTGATTAAAGATGGCGGATGACAGCTGTCAAAACAGCATGTGGGTTTGTTTCCAAACAAGAGCACGTGGTATTTGCCACCACCACATTTCAAAGGTAAGTAGCTGAAGAGTGCAGCACGGTGCTCTCTTGATTAAAGATGGCGGATGACAGCTGTCAAAAAAGCATGTCGCTTTGTTTCCAAACAAGAGCACGTGGAACTTGCCACCGCCACATTTCAAAGGTAAGTAGCTGAAGAGTGCAGCACGGTGCTCTCTTGATTAAAGATGGTGGATGAGCTGTCAAAAAAGCATGTCGGTTTGTTTCCAAACAACAGCACGTGGAATTTGCCACCACCACATTTCAAAGGTAAGTAGCTAAAGAGTGCAGCACCGTGCTCTCTTGAATAAAGATGGTTGATGACAGCTACGGAACTTTTCAAATTGCCCGCTACTACGTGCTTAAGGTAGTAGCCATAAAGAGGGCAGCACGGTGCTCTGTGGATTAAAGATGGAGGATGACAGCTGACGAAATTACCTGCAAGAGGGCAGCACGGTGCTCTCTTGATTAAAGATGGCGGATGGCAGCTGTCAAAAAAGCACATGGATTTGTTTACCCATTCAAATCTCGCGCTAGTAAGGTTAAGTTGGCAGCACTAAGGTTTAGGCCCGTCAAGATGGTAGCACTGAGGTTTGCGATACGTTGTTGTCTGTCAAAAAGCACGTGGCTGTCAAAAAGCACGTGGATTTGTTTACCGATTCAAATCTCGTGCTAGTTAGGTTAAGTTGGTACCACTGAGGTTTAGGCCCGTTAAGATGGCAGCAGTGAGGTTAGCGATGCGTTGTTGTCGATGACAGCTGTCAAAAAGCACGTGGCTTTGTTTACAAATTCAAATCTCGCGCTGAAATTCAAATCTCCTGCCAAAATTCAAATTTCCCGCGGGAGGTGGCGGCAGAACTCTCCCATTATACTACTGTTGATAACATTAGTGTTTGATTTAAACAATCCTTGTGACTTGAAATTAATGCAGAGTTTACTTACTGATGATAATTTTGACGAAGAGCAACAGAATGAAGAGGACAGTGATACTGACGCTGAAGATCTTCCGGCTGAGAGCAGAGAAGACAACTCCGATACTGAGGGGGAAAAAATGGAGTGGAAGATGAACCTCTTTTCAGGGACATCCTGCTTTATGCAGGAAAGGATGGAAATACAAAATGGGGTAAGTACCCTGAATGTAATTGTAGGAAGAAAACACCCCCACATAATTTGCTCACCAAACTGCCAGGAGTTATTGGTGATGCACGTCACGTAAAAGTTGAAGGTGAATGTTGGAAATTGTTTATAACTGACGAAATGTTACATAATGCCATTCGATATGGAAATCAGTATATAGAACACGTAAAGGGACATTTTCAAATGGAAATAGAAGCTAAAATGACTGATATTATTGAAATAAGGGCATTCTTAGGACTTTTATATTTTGGCTGGTACTTTACATGCAAACAAAATAATGCGGGCCACGGACGGCAATGGAGTGGAAACATTCCGTCTTGTTATGAATTTGAGGCGTTGGAAATAAGAGTAAAATTAATCTCAAAATTATTTAACTCAATTATATCCAAACATATCTACATGAAATTTATTTTTAAAACTAATAACACAATGGCGCCTCCTAGATGCCGCGGGACTTATCGTGTCGAAATTCGAGGGCGACCGATGATGGGTTAAACATAATAATAATAATAATAATAATGAATTATGTTTTAAAAATTTTTTATTTATAATTTGCTTTTTGTCGCACCGACACAGATAGGTCATATGGCGACGATGGGTTAAGAAAGGCTAGGAAAGGGGAGAAAGTAACAGTGGCGTTAATTAAGGTACAGCCCCCAGCATTTACCTATTGTGAAAATGCTAAACTACGGAAAGCCATATTCATGGCTGTCAGTAATGGGATCCGAACCCACTATCTCCCGAATGCAAGCTGACTCAAACCGTGCCGCCACTTGCTCAGTAAATGAAATAGTAGTAATTATAAGCACATAGAAAATACTTATCCAATATTAATAAAACAATATCGCCCATCAATTCCTCAATAATTGATACTTGGAATAAGTGAAAGTTCCTCTGCAAATGAATGAAGTCGGATAGTAAAATCTTCAGTTATGAATAAAACCGTTTATTTAAATATTTGTTTCATTTCCTGGGTAAAATTAAATGTTCACGAAAGCTATTAAAATTTTTTTATTTCTCTTACTGTTTATAAAATAATAATTCTCATTCTGGAGAGCAGGTTGGTAGTTGAACTGGCCTGGTCAGTTACAGGACATGAATGAGCAGCACAAAATGTCGGTTACGAGCAGTCATTAGAGCACAAAACTGTAATCATATTTGTGTTTCAAACACTACTCTGGCGGCAGATCAAAACCGTCGCCGGGACCCGCTCTGTGTTTTAACTCACCAAGACGTTTTGTTATATTTGCCGACTGCGATGAAGGATTATATCTCATGTACCGTATTCCTTCGAAATAAATTTATGATCATTTTCTCTCAGTAAATTACGCGTTGCTCAAAGCTGGGAAAGAGAGTTGTTATTCTCCAAAGTCGTTCTTATTAACTGCTCACATATCATGAGAAATTTCCTGCAACTATTCAATTGACGAGTTGTCGCACCCCAGCCTGACGGTCCTGGGATCGTGTCCTCGTGTTCTCGACTGGCATGCTCAGTAAGAACAAGACGACCATAGAGTTTGGCTAATATATACATATTTCAGGACATACACTCCTCTTCTTTTTATTTTTCTTCTCATTCTTCTCTTTCTTATTTAGCTTTTACCCCAGATACTAGTGGGCTCTGCTTTTCTGGTTCCCTTTCGCCACTTCACCACATTGTGTAGCCTACCATGTCAGGATGAAAGCGTCAAATGTTTAGAGCTTCATGTTTCGTGCCAAGCCAACGCTGTCTCGGTAATCCTACTGGCCTTTTCTCATCAATCGCCGAACTGAGTGGCTCAGATGGTTGAGGCGCTGATCTCCTAACCCCAACTTCTGCTCTTCGATATCGACAATATTCCAATTACAATATTACAATATTTAATTAATACGTAATGCTTATACTGCATATACAAAAATTGAAAGAATGTATGCAATGTGTTTTCCCTCGTTGGTTTTTCTCTCATCCCCTCTTCGGTTCGAAAGGTCACCTTGACGAAATCTCTAATCTTCTTTCCTCTTTGCGAGTATACTCGTACTATAGGTGTCTAATTGTTCCTTCACTTCTTCCGCAAATTCTGTCTTTCTCGTTACCTTCTTTAGCCCAGAGCTTTTGGCCAGAGCTTCATTCCCGCACCGTAATCTGCCAATGATTTGGCCCTCTTGCGATAGATGCGTTGTTCTAATATTCTGAAATATTCTTCAGTACGCCTACTAGACTCTCCCCCTCTTGCTGCTATACGTCTTTGTCTCTTCTGCGAAAGCTCTCAAGTACGTCTTCGTTTTTTCCTCATCTCCTTCTGAATTCTTCTGGTGACAGGCCGTTCCGGTTGTAATATTCTCGTCCTCTCGTCTCACATTCAGATAGTCCTTCTTTCCTGCCATCTATTTCTTTCAAGCTTTCCTTCATTATTGTGCTTGTTTGATGATTTTTTCCGTATCTCTGCTTAGAATTTTGCTGCTCTCTTTCCGGTGTCTGTTCTCTACTACTAGTGTAAGTTTCTAGACATCAGTCTATGTTTGAAGTGAACAACCCTTATAAGTTATGTACTGTGACACATTATAAGTATCTGCAAGTTTGGTATACAGTTTGCTTTTTGTCGCACCGACACATATAGGTTCTATGGCGACGATGGGATAGGAAAGGCATAGCTCATGACAGAGTATCGGGATGGCATGTTTATTTTAATATTCAATGGAATTCACCAGCAGTCGCCATCGTCTACGGCCATCTACTTTCCGCATCATCACTCGTGCGTGAGTTGCGTCTTTGATCTGGTCTATCCATCTTCTGGGAGCTCTACCACGCAGCCTGATCCCGTTTACTTTTACTTATGCAACTAGATTTTCAAGGTTATTTTCTATCATTATAACTTACCCAAAGAACTACACAGTTCTCTGGTTGAGTCACTACAAATTATGAACTTTCATTTCAAAAATCCCACATACACAGATCAGGAATCGAACCATGACCACCATGGTGAAAAGCTAGTGGTAATACCATTTCAGTTATTCCCCCCCCCCCAGTTTAACACGATTTCTGACCCAAATCGTCTTCCACTGATCAAGTTTACTTATATCCACCACCACCACCACCACAATCAATCAATCAATCAATCAATCAATCAATGATCTGCATTTAGGGCTGCCGCCGAGGTGGGAGATTCCTTATCAATTATAGCCTTTTCTTAAATATTTTCGAAGAACTTGGAAATTCATCGACCATTTCCCATGATAAATTATTGCAATAAATAAATGAATATTTGTCCCAATTTGTCCTCTTGAATTCCAACTTTATCTTCATATAATGATGTTTTTTCTTCTTCCAAAAGCTCCGCTAAAGCTTATTTTTCGTCTACTAATGTCCTTTCTCGCCATCTCTTCACCGACTCCTTGAAACATACCACTTAGTCGAGCAGCTCGCCTTCTTACTCCCAAGTCTTCCCAGCCCGAAGTTCGCAATATTTTCGCAACACTGCTCCTTTGTCGGAAATTATCCAGAACAAATCGCGCTGCTTTTCTTTCGATCTTTTCCAGTTCTCGCATCAAGTAGTCCTGGAATTTAGTCTTGAACTTATGTAGATACCTAGGAAACCTTCAGTAGGTGTGTCACCAGAATATGTAGCGATAACAGTGGAAAGTGTAGTGCGGATGTGATTTCGTACGAAATAGTACCATATGGGAGATCACAGATCACACAGTGTAATGATAAATGCTACAATTTCTGTGATTTGTCATATTTTAATGCTAGTCTCTTTCTACAAACATAAGTTGAAGTCAACACACCTCTACCTGCTTTGCGAGCATGATATTCATTTAAAAATTATTGTTAGAATCATCAATATCGAGTGGGTCTCGACCCTCAAGTGGCCACGACTGGTTCGTGGTTCAACAGCACTGCACTCTGACCGGCCAACCGAGCAGAGGAGGGTTGGTCACGACTCTACCGTGGCTCTACGCCTCTGCATTCGGGAGACAGGACAGGGCTGGACGTCATGGCTGGCCCCCAACCGTCGGCTGTCCTGAGAATGGTTTTCCGTGGTTTTCCATTCTCCTGCACTAAGGCGAATGCCCAGACAGTTCCTAGTATAGGCAACGGCCGCCAACCCCCTCACCTTCTCCGAGCATCTCCTTCACCGTAACAAATCTCCCGGCCTGAGAGACGGGTCACCGTCTAAGAGGCCCGCCTCCCCCCTTCAGGGGAGGAATGAAAACATTTTAGTAGTAGTAATCATCATTATTATCCACATACAGAATTAGTCAATATGTTATAATATTCCCATTTTCACCACAGATTGTGCGTTAAAAGCCACTCTCCCCATTATCAGCATCGTCAGCATCACTATTATGAAATAATCATCGTATTAATTGTTAAGAATAGACAAAAACCTATGACAAATAACGTTGTTAAATGTAAGTGTAAGAGGGAGGTAAGGGCATTAACTTCGCCACTTGTAAAGGCATAAATAAATAAATTAATTAAACAAATATATAAATAAACACATCATACGGTTTCTATTGTTTATGTTATCTTACGGTACCCTTAAGTCATAGCTGAACAACAAAGTATAAAAGCCTATTTTAGTCATATTATAATAGTGTTAGCTATTCTCCTCCAAGTATTATCCGCATGTTTTCTGCTGATAATGCCATGTACTTAGTTTGTTTGTTTGTTTGTTTGTTTGTTTTCTTTTGTTATTTTGCATTTCCTTTCCTTCGAAATATTTTGTGAAGTTTGAAGGTAATTTTGCTTTCGCAATCGCTTTGCTGCTTGCTCGCTGACCTCTCCTACTCCCTCTAAACTAAAGTTATTCCATCAAACCTGCTGTTTGGAAATTCTGAGTTCCCGTGGAGGGAATAATATATTTTTCCACCATATGCTCTATTGGTGGAAAAATATCAAATTCCCCCCATGGGAACTTAGAATTTACAATCGGAATTGCTAGGCGGGCAATAATTTCATTTTGGAGATTTATCTCCCGTATGCAGTTATCAGACTGTGCCTCTTATAATGGGCTTCTGATAAGTTCACATGTATACACCGCAGCGTCAGTGGTTAGGGTCTGACGCATACTACTCTGATGAGTCTAGTGTCAGACCTAAGATGAAACGCTGGTTGATGGAGCAAACGCCTGAAAAGCCTTAAACCTGCTGTTGCCAAGAAGTAAATTTGAGCCGTCGGTGTAAAAGCGTTAATTACAGAAAGATAATACACGTTTTCTAAACAATTCTTGGACAATATTTATTTTCGTTTGATTGGGGGAAGAACAGTCATGGAAATACAGTATGTTATGTCTAAACCCGCAGGGGGTTAAAGTTTATCCGACTGATGCACCGAGCTCTAAACGTGAAACAATGAAAGTTATTCATCCTTATGACCCAAGCGATGTCGTAAAGAAGTCTGTCACGACAACTTTCTGAAGAGTACGCATACGGAATGTGGGAAACTAAATGTGTCACTTGGGATCTAATAGCAGAAGATAACCATCAGACACACAGGTTCTGTTATCTGATGCTAGAACTGGTCGGAACAAAGACGAGAAATGGATTACGTTTTACACTCTACCAAGTGGCAAAATATGACTTGAAGATTAAATTGGAGCAAAACCACGAGATGCGTTCCGTACTCTTGAGGAAGGTTGTAGGCAGAGTCTGATTTGGTGTGTGCAGTGCCATAAGGGAGTACATGGTGCGCTCATATCCCCTCCAATTGTTGGAGTCTTCTCGTTCTTCTTTTTCTACCGTTTTTCCCACACCTGTGGGGTCGCGGGTGCGAACTGTGTCGTACATGTGGATCTGGCCCTGTTTTACGGCCGTATACCCTTTCTGACGCCAACCCTATATGAAGGGATGTAATCACTACTGCGTGTTTCTGTCGTGGTTGCTAGTGTAGTGTGTTGTCTGAATATGAAGAGGAATGTGTTGGGGCGAACATAAACACCCAGTCCGCGGGACATAAGAATTAATCAGAGGCGATTAAAATCCCTGACCCGGCCGGGAATCGAACCCGGGACGCTCTGAACCGAAGGCTTCAACGCTGACCATTCAGCCAATGAGTGGCCCTCCAATTATGACAGTATTCTGTACAAAATATTCTACCCTTTTATTACTAAAAATGGCTTTAAAGTTTTGGCCGTTAAAAATTCAGTTTGTGAGAAATGTAATGCTATAGATAGAAGAGGGTTTGTTTGAAATTCGGATGCCAAAACTGCAAAAATTCCCTTAAAAAAGGATGAATACTGAGGAGGTATTTAAGAGAGCTCTCGATGGCTCGAATGGTAAAATCCCGACTGGCGGCAGAAAAATTACCAACTAGCAAATTAGACTTCCCTTATAACTGGAAGTGAAGAGGAACTCGCCGATCTGTGTACAAGAGTGAAGAATATTAGCCTTCACTATGGTCTAGAGATAAACGTGAATAAGACCAAACCAATGGCAGTTGATCGCCGAGGTCAAATCCAACTTACATGATGTTAAAGGATCTGGAGATAGTAAAAAAATAGGTATACCTCGGGTCAGTCATCAATGACATGGGAAGCTGTGAAATAGGGGTCAAAATACGTATTAGCCTAGGTCGTGCTGCAATGGTTAAATTCACTAAGATCCGGCAGAGCCGGGGAATATCAAAAGCTACGATGTTGCGCTTGGTGGAATCACTAGCGTTCTCAGTCATTTGTACGGCTGTAAGACCTGGACCGTGAATGCCAGAGACAAAAGTTGAATCGATTCCTTTGAGATGTGGTGTTAGCGGAGAATGCTGCGTGTAGCCTGGACAGAAAGAACCAATGCTTCCATTCCGAACGAAATGAGCATCAAGAAACGTCTATCTTCCCGTGTGAGTGTTACCTGCAGTTCCTCGGCCATATTTTCAGAAGAGAACTTGGAAAAGACCATTTTGCAAGGCAAAGTTGAAGCCAGTAGACCACGAGGAAGAACAGCAAGTAGATGGTTAGATCATGCGAAGAATATCATGCTAAGGAAAAGTGAAAACCCTTTGGATGGAGAGATCTCGTAAAGGCTGCAACGCAGAAATGATAGTTATGACCGTAGAGTCCGGATTATTAGGTGCTGATAGGTTAGAATGCAAACTTACTTATGCCAGTAACAAGTATACCCTACACTGTACAACGGTTATGCTATGAGATTTGCATAGATATTAGGGGTACAACCTATAGAACGCCTTGAATTTATGCTACTCTTCCTACATTGTGGTACAACGGGTTGCATCACACTTCCTACAAACCAAATTACTTTGCATTTTGACCTATTACCACCTTAAAAATCCGAGTTAGTTATGAGGTCTCGACGCTCACCAATGATCAAAAGGACTAATGAGGAGGCGCTAGCATTTGGGCTTAGGAAAAGGAAAATAACCAGAAGGGAAGCAAGGTGGATCGGAATTATGGTACAGCCATAAGGTAGTTATCATCCGTAATTCATCAGGCATTTATACAAACTCAACAACAAAATGTTACAAAGATGAGACGTAGTTACAAAACACATTAAATTGCTGAACCACATGACAGCAATAACCTCAGTGTATCTCCACTGAGTTCGGAAAACAAGTATTTCTCGTAAGTATCAACATAGTTTATGGTGTTCCATAAAAAAATTTCTCTGACTGGAACGTATAGTAACTACAAGTGATAAAGCAAAAGGGCATATTACTGACCCATTCGAAAACAAAAATATAAAATAAGAAAGTCATTTAATACAAAGGAGCATAATGGGCTACGAGCCTGGCACACACACACACACACACACACACACACACACACAGATATAAAATAAACTCATGTCCTCATCCCGACGTGATGCAGCTGCTTACAGACACACCCCGAATGGAGGTGAGCTGCATGTACCATTTCAAGCACATACCAGCCCTCCTGCCATTCTTAAATTTCTGTCAGTACCGGGAATCGAACCCGGGCCCCCGAAGACGGCAGCTAATAACACTAACCGTTACGCTACAGGGGCGGACACTCAGATATGACAATCACTTGTCCATTCACACGCCCATTCGCTGCCACAATCAGCAACCTTCCACTCAGCATACACTCAAGACTTGCACTCCGACGCTCGCAGCCTAGCAGCCTTGGGTTCGAAAGGAACCCCTAACGGAACAAGTTAATGCTCGAACAAAGCGAAAATGAGAGAGAGAGAGAGAGAGTGTAACTGGACGCAGCCAGCCACCAGGACGACGTTTGAGAAGTGAAGGGGAAGGAGCGAATGTGGGGACAACCAATAACGAAACTGACAAATTAAAATAAAGCAGTCATATTACACAGTACAATCTCAAATAATTGCGCAGGCGCACTTCAAGTGTCTGTTTAGCATATATTGAGTAGCAGATAATAATGTCTTGTTATACTATTTTTAAGAAAGTAACAGTCATAGAAAGTACAGCCGTGACAATACTTTAGTTCAGAGCCTCTCAAACGCCCATAATCTGACCCGTGCAAACTGCGACGCAGAGTTCCTGTGCACAGTGCATCGGTCCCACTCAGCTCGGTTCGAACCAACACTTCGTCTCTGGGCTACTCGGCTAAAGTCGGCTCGGATTTGGAGCGCTACGGAGCAAGTGAGGAAGAGGGAGACAGGGGGGGGGGGAGCGAGCGAGACAGGCGTGGGGAAAGAGAGATACAGCACTATTGCTCCAAATCGAGGAGTGGGGGTCTGCACTCTGGTCAACAAAGCGAAGTCGTCTTTTGCACCGTGCTTTGCCCTGCTTTAGTTAGCTGTGAACAGTTTATCAATTCAATCAGTTTAGGTTTATGCAATATTTGATTGTCTATGCACTTATCAAGATATAATTATGATGAGAAAGAAACAATAATTTGTTGTTAGTACAATGAGGAAAACATCATTTATTACATCTGCCATTAACTGAAGCTTTGTGACGTACATAGCATGATACTTAGGATTGTTCTGGAAAGCCAAGAATAACAGCGGAGACCATGAGTCACCTCGTAATCTGCAGGGTTGAGCAGCGGTCACTGGTAGGATAATCAAATGTGGCGCCGTAGTTTATTTTTTTGTTGTTGATACTTAGGATTAAATAATAAAAATGATTCCTTTTTTATAGGAAACTTTTACATATGCAAATTTAAATGTATTGTCTAACAATCCTGTCTTTTTCTATTCTATTATGGCGAGAACAGGAAGAAGTCAGGACATCTACCATCCCTAGATTGTACATGTACAATTTAAGGAAAATAATTAGATAAATAATTAAATAAATAAATATAATTATAATACCCGTTATCGCCGATGTGAGAACAAGGTAGAAACCCTTGCACATGCCCTCCGCTTCTGTGCGCACGGTCAAGCACTGCGAAATTTGAGGCACCATTCAATAAGATCCCTAATCGCCAAAACTTTGAGAAAAAGAGGAAACATCGTAAATGAAGAAGTTCTGGATTCTTCTGCGCAAGGAAGAACAAGAAGAATTTATCTGATTATCCATAAAGATGATAATGGAAACGCCTACATCCTGGACCCAATTGTCAGATTTGAGACAGACACCAGTCAGACTGAAAACGTTGACAGGGGGAGAAAATCCATAATTATACTAACCCACTGTAGACTGCTACAAACGAAATAGAAGTTGTTGGTCTACTACCTGGAGCCTGCATGTCTGTGAGGATGGGGCCCTGCCTAAAATGGTTTCTAATGATGAAGACGTGACAAACACCCAGCCCCCGTGCCAGACCAATGAACCAATTAAGGTTACAATCCCCGACTCAGTCGGGAATCGAACCCCAGGGCCCTCTGGAACAAAGGCCAGAACACTAAACATTTAATCAATAGAGCCGGACTTGGGACGAGTAAAAACACATAATAACATATCGAGATAGAGTTATTAACCAGACCTGTCCGGCTGGAATCTGAACCCGGGGACCTCCCTGAACCAAAGGCCTCGACGCTGATCAACTAAGGAGCCGGATTAGGGCGACACGAGAATACTGAAACATGACCACCGCTGTGAACACTTTATTTTGAACATTATCTTCGAGAGTTGCAACTTCTCAGGTCTGTCGTGGAGGATATAAATATCCAGTCCCTCCAGATATATCTCTCACTAACTCTCTGATAGCGGTCTGCCTCCTATTGTTTTTCGCCTGTCAATATTCAATGTGTCCGTCAGTTTGATGCGCCTATTGTTTCCTGTACGCCACCCGACAGAGCAAGAAGTCTTGTGGGCAGCCGCATATCCAGGGGCTCTAACTAACAAGGCCGTGGATACATAAAATACTGGCGGCGAGCTTATGTGACCGTATATAGCGTGCCTGACTCGACCAGGCTCTTCGCGCGTCCGGGGAGACTGTGATTCATTGGTAAGAGTTGGATAATCGAAGCGTTTTCTTGTCTACAAACTTTATTGAAAAGAACTGATGATATTTGATTTGAAACAGATAAATCGGTACTTGTAAGATTCTTATGTAAGATTAGATCGGTATAGAATCCACCAGTAAAAGTGAAATAAGGTTTCGTCGGTCACGATGGCTATTATTCTCGCTGTAGGCTATTTTGGCGGTCATCGCCGTCACAACTTACTCTAAAATGAATCGTGATCGTGTCCATGGTACCACAAATGTTAGGTTGAATCCGAAACGGTGGAGTAGGTGGTAATTATTTTAAGGGCAAATAGTAATGAAGAGTGTACTCCCAAAACATCCTAAATCCCTTTTACACAATTTTACGGCAATTACAAAAAATCTTGTCTCACTTATTTACTTGCTTGCTTGCTTGCTTGCTTGCTTGCTTACTTACTTAATTTCTTAGGCCCTTCGGGGCAGTTGCGCCATGGGTGTTTTTTGCTTGCTTGCTTACAGTATAACCCCATTAATCAGGACTAATGTTAAGTTAAGAAATCCGAAAAAACCAAGAACACGATGACAATACTTGGTACAGCCTTCTTTGTTCACCACTCAATAGTAGAATTCGCCGTGGATGTCAGATTTCCATCTGCAAGACTGTCTATACCGACCCTAAAAAGCGGCAACAAACAGTATACAGTGTCCAATGCCCATGCCCCTATTAATGACGACAACAAAAAGAATCCCCAGAAAGTAAACGAGTTCTGGTCTTAACTTGAAGAAGAAATATTCAGAACTCCAGGCACGTACATCAAGATTCTAATGGGAGACTTTAATGCTCCGCTAGAGAAAGAAAAGAAGTACAGAAAGGTGATAAGTAAATACCCAACTCACCACAGGACTAACAAACACTGTGAAAGGTTAATAGATATATGTGAATCTCTCAACATGAAAATAATGTCCACACAGTTCAAGAGGACCCCCAAAGCAGATGATGTTATGGCGGTCACCCAACCTTCCGCTAGGAGAGTTCCAAATTGACATTGTTACAACGAATAAGCCCAGAGAAATAATGAATGTTAGAGTTCAACGAGGAGCAAACTTTGAATCAGACCACTATCTGACAAGGATCAAAATGAAATTCATTCCTAACAACACAGAGAAAACATTTTAGGATATAAATATACAGAATTGAAGAACTTAAAATGAACAAAGATATAATAAAACTTCCAGGAAGGACTGGATTTATTCAACACATAGAAATAGGATGAAATGACTCAAAAAATCCAAGAAGCTGCGAAACATACGATATTTCTCGCTAAAAAGGAATAATCCATGGTGGAATGATGAGTGTTAAGCTGCTCTAAAGAAACATTCTGAGGCATGGAATATATGGAACTGCACCAAAGAAAATTCTGATGGGTTCAGAACTCAAAGGTTATTGACGGCTAAAGTTTTCAGAAACGCCAAACGAAATTTTGAAAGGGGCCTATTAGTATTAAGGAATATTGAAGAAAACCTTAAGAAGAACAACACAATAACTTCTGTAAGACCTTCAAATCAAAACTTAGAAAATATTCTCCACTCACTATCTACTTCAAGAATTATTCCGATAAACTGATTCTTAACAACAAACAAAATTGTGAACATTTGGCCAAATACTTTAAAGTTAATGAACCTCCAAAGGAAGATATGTACTTTCAAGAACCCCAATCCAAATTTCTCGATTCAGACCCACCAAACAAAGAGGAAATAAAATATTTCATTAACAACCTCAAAAACAGCAAAACGTCCGGTAAAGATTCGATCGTGGCGGAACTTCTAAATTACTCAGGTACAAAGTATTAGAACATTTAGGGAGACTCTTCCAAAAGATTTGGGAAATGGAAAAGATACCAGATGAATGGAAGGATGTCATCATTCATCCGTTACATAGAAAAGGAGACAAAACTAATGTTAAAAATTCTGGAGGCATATCACTCCTGCCAATCACATACAAGATATTGTTTAAAGGGCTCCAGAATAAAGTGGAGAATCACATATCAAGAGCTAGGGGAATACCAAGCAGGATTCAGCAAAGGACGGTCCTGTGCGGAGCATTTAATGAAAACTAAAACCTTAGCAGCAGACAAGAAGGTAATAATGACATTTATAGACTTCGAAAAGGCATATGACTCTGTCGACAGGGACATATCAATAAAAGTGTAGAAAGAATTTGGAACTGATGACAAAACAACTAATATAATACAAAATATATTAACAAACACCCGGTCACAAGTAAAATAACTTGGAGAGCTATCAGAACCATTTGAAATGAAGACAGGTATGAGGCAAGGAGATGGCCTCAACTGCGTCTTAGAGAAGGTGATAAGGGAATGGTGAAAAGAAATGAGTCAGCCAAATATCCCAAATGGAATCAAGATAGGACACAAAAAATCTGGGTTTAAATTTGAATGTCCTGCATTCGCAGACGACTTAATGTTCTTCGCTGAAAATCTAGAGACTGCCACAACACATATAGACGTTTTGCAAGAAACAGCAGAAAAGTCAGGACTGCAAATATCGTTTGAGAAAACAAAGTACATGGACATAGATCCCAAAGAACCAACGTAGACAACGAAGATCAAGTATGGGGACATAAGGAAAGTCCAAAAATTCAAATATCTAGGGGAGATTCTTAATCCTAACAACAACAAGAAGCCAGCTATCGAAGAAGGAGAAAAGTGGATGGAGATTCCATTCAGACTATGCCAGGAAACTTATAATTGCAAATCCCTCTCCTATCTCCTATTCCATTCGTCACTATAATACCGTGGTGAAACCTGAATGTCTCTATGCAGCAGATACAATTCCTAGAAAGGGGATTACCGAAATAGAAAAGAGAGAGCGTAAATTTCTGAGGAAAATTTTGGGACCCAAGGAAGCAAAAGGAATTGAGTTTACCTTCCGTTTGAGATCAAATCAAGAGCTGTATGAAAAATGCGAAAACATTTCAACCTCGATAAGAAAGAGGCGACTGACTTTCTATGGACAACTGAGAAGAATGGGACCGGCAAATAAGATCCTCGTCTTCCAGGACAGAAGAAAGACCCAAGTACCATGGCTGAAAGAAGTTCATCACAATCTTAAAAAATGTGGCATTGAGGAGGGAGACGTTACAAACAGAACAGTTTTCAGAAGGAAAATTGTGGAGGTGATGGATCTGTTCGCAGAAAAACTGAGGAGAACAAGAAGGGTGGTCTCAGATGAGGAAGGAGCAAAAGCGAGCCAGAGAATGAAGGAGTATTGGCGTAAAAGGGAAGAATATCAACAGTCAAGGAAGTTGTGTAATCGCAACCCATAGGAGGTTGAAAGAATCCTAAACAAGAAGAAGAAGAAGAAGAAGAGCATGCGAAGATTGCCATAAATCTATCATTGCTAACAGTGTTTACTTTTAGGTTACCACTTCCTTGAGAATTTCTGTTGCAATCTCCTCGTACGCAGGCATTTTAGTAAATCTACTGTGGCACTGTACGGACTCCATTGGATATAGGCAGGTAAGGTAAGGGTTATTCTGCCCGAAGGCAGGTCCGAACCTCCGCAGAGGTGTTTCTGAGCCGGAGTTTACGTGCGGTAGGGTGGCCAGTTCCTTTCCGCTCCTCCATTCCCTTACCCCCACCAAGAGCGCGTGGCAACCTATCCAACTCCCGACCACGCCCAATTTTGCTTAACTTCGGAGATCTCACGGGATCCGGTGTTTCAACACGGCTACGGCCGTTGGCGGATATAGGCAGGGATGTGCCTCATACTTATAATTAATACACATGCAACATCACTCGGTCATACAGAAGCCATTTTTGTAGATTTGATTCCCGTCCCGGCAATCCCAGCATGCCTAGAGGCATAGCGCGCACCGTTAATACTTCAATCCCATTCTTCAATTCTGTCAAACACTTGGCAATTCCTTGATCGCTTAAAACATGTTCTAATTCACTTTCAAGACTTTTTTTGAAGACTTCTCAAGAATGTTCAAGTACTGCAAGCGATTTGACAAGTAAACGTGTGAAGTATTGAAAATTCTTGTCAGTCTTGAACTTGACGGTGTCCGGTCATTTTGTACCACTGATATTCCGTACCACTTGATTTTTGAGGACATTTTGTACCACCTAGGTCGTTATCTACCTACGAATGGTTCTCCCGTAATCCTCAAATATTTACGCCGGACAATCCGTACCACTTGATGTCCAACTGGAATTCCTTTTTCCACGCCAGCGGGAGTAATGAGCCTAGCATGCTCACTTTGGAAATCAGAAACAAAAATAATTTACTACATTTGCTGAAAAACTTCTATATTATTTTAATAATTTCCATTTAACCTACACCTATCACTAGAGCCCAGATTTTTATGCATTAATACGTTAGAATGCAAAGTTTCTGAAGTGAGCACCAAGTATAGTCTACCCTCACAACGAACATGCTATGGGGTTTGCATGTATATTACGGGTGCGGCCCATCAGAACTCCTTTGATTTATGTTACTCTCGCTACATTATGGAAGAGCGGGTGGCCGGCACTTCCTATTAACCAAATTTAGTTTGCACTCTAACCTGTTACGGCATGAAAATCGGGCTTTGTTTATCACTTATGTTTACGTAAATATTATCATACGAAAGTCTATTTTTTGAAGTATAAATCCTGAAACAAAACAATACAATAGAAATATACATCGTGTTCGGCCGCAATTTGCCTGACGAGCACAAGGATGGATAATATTACTATTATTGTGAATATAAACTACTGCATTACTTCATTATCAAGTAAGTAAAATAAAAGATTCTGTTGGACTGGCCGATATGGGCTTGATGGTCACGCGGAAACAGGAAACTACTGAAAGGTGGAGGAAACTAGGTCCCCACGAGTGACGAATACGAGATAAGAGTTAACACGTGCGCCAATCAGATCAGCTGCTCCCGACGGATGATTAGTGGTCACACCGTGCGGAATAGGTGGTGGTGGTGATTATTGTTTTAAGAGAAAGTACAACTGGGCAACCATCCTCTATATAACACTAATCAGATTGAAAAAGGGAAAGGATCCGACCCTTCGAAAAATGAAGGTATCGGCCAAAGGAAGACAAAGGCCACGAAGGGCGTGAAAACGAAAGACTCCCTAGCCCTCGCAAACCTAATAGCGTCGGGGTCGGAAAAGAACAAGAGTTGACCAAGGGAGGTCGGATAGGATAGATGAAAGTGAAGGGCCTGGCAAAAGTAAGTGGAAGCAATGCTAGGACTCAGCTGCGGGCCCCGTGGTCGCCAACCCACGCTCCAAAGTTCAGAGCCCCTGGGGCCTCTTTTAGTCGCCTCTTACGACAGGCAAGGGATACCGTGGGTGTTATTCTACCGCCCCCACCCACAGGGGGGACCGTGCGGAGGCTTCTGCCCCAATATTGGACAATGGATGTACAAATTAATACATTTATTAGGATATCGCTTTTATTTCGCATTAATTCTCACTATTTTAAGTGGTACGGAATGTCTTCGTCCTCCTCTGTGATGTAGTGGTTATTGTGATTATCTGCCAAACCCGGAGGCCAGGATTCGATTTCCGGCTCTGCCACGAAATTTGAAAAGTGGCACGAGGGCTGGAACGGGGTCTACTCAGCCTCGGGAGGTCAACTGAATGGAAGGGGTTCTATTCCCACCTCAGCCATCCTGGAGGTGGTTTTTCGTGGTATCCCACTTCTCCAGACAAATGCCGGGATGGTACCTAAACTAAGGCCACGGCCGCTTCCTTCCCTCTTCCTTGTCTATCCCTTCCAATCTTCCCATCCCCCCCCCCACAAGGCCCCTGTTCAGCATAGCAGGTGCAGCCGCCTGGGCGAGGCACTGGTCGTACTCCACAGTTGTATCCCCCGACCCAATGTCTCACGCTCCAGGACACTGTCCTTGAGACGGTAGAGGTGGGATCCCTCGCTGAGTCCGAGGGAAAAACCAACCCTGGACGGTAAACAGATTAAGAATAAGAACTTTACATCTTTGCTTATAAATTGTTTCCATATATTTCAATGGAACGGATGCAATGTTAGCGTATTAAATGGCCACCTGTATGGTAAGAAATAAATGGCATCACATTATGGATAATATAAGGTTTCACATAAGAAATAACACGTTTTAAAGAAAGAAAGAAAGAAAGAAAGAAAGAAAAAATAAAGGAAATAATTTAATGTAGTTAAACATTGCAATTATAATCCAAAATCTAATCCAATCAACAAAACACAATTTACAGCTGCAAACACTGTATAGGAAGTTGCACTAACTGAATTCAGTTTTACAATGTCCTTTCACGTTCAGGAATTCGAAAAAAATACCCGTTTATCCAATCTTTTGGGGGGTTCTATTCCTCCAATAACATCCTTCCATTCATAGAATAGTTCTTCACTTCGATGGATTTTTGCAACTACTTATTGAACAGCTTATGATCATAAGAATGAACACAACAAGAAAACAGAGTTAAAAAATAGCGGGAATATCTATGAAAGTTGTTCAAGGCCTGCTTTGAAGTTCCATCTACCAGACTATACCAAAACTACTTTAACTTCAGTTAGCTTTCTGTCGTGCAGGTGGGAGTAAATCTGTTTTCTCTTGTGATGCAAAGTAACCCATAAAGATTAAAGTAGCCTACACCAATGTACAACGTTTTACGTATTTGCACTAAATTTTTCACTGCTATCAAAAGGAGCACTCACCTATTGTATATCCAAAATTGCCACAAGAACGACATAATATTTATATAGGAAACTCAATAGAAGAAACAGAAATATTAAGAAAAGGTATGCATTCCAAGATGTTCTAAAACATGAAATTTCTCAGCACTCCATTATATTGTGTAGTGTTATGTTCAGATGGCCTTTACCTTTCTGCTGGTGACCCTTACATCATGTTGAGTTTGCTCGTTCTATTCTGTACATTAACCCAACACGTAATCCGTGTCCTTATCATAACCGGAAATCTACAATTCACACATAACAGGCATTGTGTGTGTTTCTAGACTCGTTCATTGAAAATTCTCCATTCTGGAAAGCTATTTGTAGACAATTACACTTGCTGTCCTAGAAGGAGATATCCTGTACGTGGCTACTGTGTCAACTAAGCGTACAGAAGTGAAAGTGCTTTGTGTTCGTTAAGTCATTTGAGACCAGAATTTATAAGAACTAAGGAAATATATATATCGAATTCTCCAAGTTCTCAGAACAGAGTCAATACACTGAATTCCTTAACGAGCATCACGTATACACGCCTGGTTGTAATCTTGGAGATGATAAATTGAAAACTCGAATGAACACGATTTTATAACGTGTAGTTAATAGAAGATAATTTCCTAAAAAATGAGGAATTAGAGTGAAAATAAG
The DNA here is from genome assembly GCF_040414725.1 of Anabrus simplex. Classification (NCBI taxonomy): domain Eukaryota; kingdom Metazoa; phylum Arthropoda; class Insecta; order Orthoptera; family Tettigoniidae; genus Anabrus; species Anabrus simplex. Next base: position 85,264,141 of record NC_090272.1, on the reverse strand, counting down.
GTAATCAATAATCTTATTCAGGAGAGAAAAATTAATGGTTTAAATACAAAAAAAATGTTGATATTCCACCAATGGAAAAAAATGCCCATTTATTACTCCTTTAAGAATCAAAACATCACTTATAAACAGGGCCAGGATATTGAAGACCTAAAAAGGTTTAAGAAATGTTCTGTAAAATGGCAGAAAAAATCAAGTAAAATGATCTGAAAACTTTAAAAAGTAACAGCAATTTGAAATGAAATTTTACAATCAATTTACTACTCGAGGTGGTATATCATGTGTTTATGTCATATACATTATAATAAGCTTCTGGGCGTTTACAATGTCAAGAAAACGAGCTGAAATTCTTTACGTTTCGCAGAGAATTTTGACCCACGTCTTCAGAAGAAAATCTCGACTGTTCACGACGAAGACTTCTCCAACTGGAGTTGTCTCTACTGGAATGTGGACATTTCCAAGAAGTAAGTAGTGAACAAAGTTCCTTTAGTCTCCAGATTGACAAGGCGTTGTGAAGATTCTCAAGTCTCCGCATTCATCCTCACTTAACGTTGAGATAATATCCTAGACCACACGCGTAAAAGCTTCAAAATCCTCAAACATATTAAAAAAAGACTCAAATATATAAAGCAGTGTAATAAATCCCATAAAATGACGAAATAATGACGTGTAGTTTTGGAAAATGACCTAAAAATACAAAATTGCAAAAAATGACAAAAATGATCTAATAAATTATCATTTCTACAATGTGGGAACTATGATTAGGATTTCTGTACAAGTTAGAAATGTCTGTTGTCAACCAATTATAATATGACATGTCATCAAACTCCATATAATGTAAATATTATTTCTGTGAAACATGCAAGGAATGTTCTTTAAATGGCCTATAAGTCGAGCATTGCACGGATGCGGATATCCGCGAAGTTAGTGTCTTGGTGGATGCAGACTGTATGGCAGTGCGGATAATCTCTAAATAAAGAATTTTATTGATTTTTCACTTAGGTATGTGCTTATTTTTGCTTGTGGTTAGGCGGCCCTTGACATTGGTAAGGGAGAATGGTGATACATAAAGAGCCTTGAGACCATAAAGTTGTAAATCTGACCTGAGCCTAACTGGCTCCTGTCCGCAATTAACGGAAGGAAGGAAGGAACAAAGGTTAATACGTCGGTAGCTGTCGCAAAAGAAAAATCGCTCATAAACCTGTGACTGTAGGAGTTCTGGTGCCAGGTGTCAGGCCTATTATATTACGTTAACAGATTTATCCGTTTCAATACCTTGGGTGTAATGTGCTGTAGTTAAATATTTACAATATCCGCGGATAGCCATTCGTGGATGCGGATGCGGGTGCAGATGCGGGTGCGGATGCGAGTGCAGATGCGAGTGCAGATGCGAGTGCAGATGCGAGTGCAGATGCGGATGCAGATGCGTGTGCGGGTGCAGATGCGGATGCAGATGCGTGTGCGGGTGCAGATGCGGGTGCAGATGCGGATGCGGGTGCAGATGCGGGTGCAGATGCGGATGCGGGTACAGGTACGGGTGCGGATGCGGATGCGGGTGCGGGTGCAGATGCGGATGCAGATGCGTGTGCGGGTGCAGATGCGGGTGCAGATGCGGGTGCAGATGCGGATGCGGGTACAGGTACGGGTGCAGATGCGGGTGCAGATGCGGATGCAGATGCGTGTGCGGGTGCAGATGCGGATGCAGATGCGTGTGCGGGTGCAGATGCGGGTGCAGATGCGGATGTTGGTGCAGATGCGGATGCTGGTGCAGATGCGGGTTCAGGTGCGGATGCGGATGCAGGTGAGGATGCGGATAATATTTTGTACATCCCCGCAGGACTCTACCTATAAGCCAAGTTGTATGAAGTAACATTGAGTTATGTTCGTTTTGGCAAGAAATACAACTTTTTCTTAACTATCTTCTTCACGTGGTTCGTGGTGTACATCACTGGAGTCCGTCCTAGTACGTGAACCATGGGCAACAGCTCAGTGGCTTAGTAAGTGGTCCTGAGAGGAAGGATACCAGTTGCTATAGAACAGGAATAGGCATCTCGGAAAAATTCTAAGTCATGGCCCTCCGTGTTCTAAGATCTAAAGTCTTGTACGGTAATACACGTAACTTAAGTGGAAAGTTGTACATACATGCAATATTTTTTTCAATTCTGTCAAATGTGTTTAAAGATCGTCCCTAACACTTTAGAGGAGACATTATCACTGGGGTTATGTGTAAGTAGGGCAGCATCCTGCTACAAGGAAATCTCACCGAGCACGCTTAGAACGTTTTAAGCAAGCCTCGGACCTATGGGAGTAATGGAGTTCTGCTTACATTTGGCAGGCAAGAGACTCCTCGGAAACAACTTGTCGAATGAAATAGAATTCGATGGGGAGCTATCAGTATTAATGGGGTTTACGGAAGAAAGAAAGTAGAACTGGCTGCGTCAGCAATGAATGTCGTATTTTTGCCTGGTGGCAAGACTTGGAACTAATGTATTTGGGGCGAAATTCGCGAGTGCATTGCTTAGTTCGCATATCTACGAAATTTCAGACTGCTATGATCATTGCAGCCCGAGCTGTGCACTGTCAGTTTCTTCTTCTTCTTCTTCTTCTTCTGTATCTGTTTACCCTCCATGGTCGATTTTCCTCGGGCAGTGTCCTGGAGCTTCAGACACTGGGTAGGGGGATACAACTGGGGAGGATGGCCAGTACGTCGCCCAGACGGCCTCACCTGCTATGCTGAACAGGGGCCTTGGCGGGGGATGGGAAGATTGGAAGGGATATACAAGAAAGAGGGAAGGAAGCGGCCGTGGCCTTAACATAGGTATCGTCCCGGCATTTGCCTGGATGAGAAGTGGGAAACCACGGAAAACCACTTCCAGGATGGCTGAGGTGGCAATCAGCCGTCAGTTTAATTGTGATATAATAATAATAATTTTATTAAACACAATGTGTACATTAAATTGGATTTGGTTTTCACCAGTCTTTTGTCAGCGTGTTTAAAGATTGAGTTCTGTTTCCACATTTCGCCAAATATTACCTGGGAGGCATGGTTGGTTGCATAGTTTGCAGACGCAGTCCTCCTTGGGTTCGTGGTATGCTTCATTCTGGCATATTTTCCCGCGGAGACCGTGGCGGCAAATGTCGGAGCTAGAAATTTGGTCCCTTCCAGGTTTCTGTTTTCACCGCTTCTGAGTCCATTATTTCTCTCGGTATCTCGCTGGCTTTATTAAATCTCTCCTCGATGACGGTTTTGTATGCTCAAGTTTCTGGTAGCCCGAAGCAACTTCTTGTATATTCCATAAAGTAGGATTCCTGTGCTATTATGTACGCATAACTATTCCTTGTGAACTTAGATTTTAAGAGAGCTCTTTTTAGGAGTCAGTTTAATTCTGAACACCAGATATTAATACTCGTTGAAGTAAATAAAAAGAAATAAATTGCATGTATGTTTTATTAATAAAAATTTAAAAAGCGAATCAGTCGATCATGTATCCTCCTTTTGGTTGTGTAATGGTGTACTTTGTACCTAATGTATTCAACAATTCACCATGTCTTCCGTTTGGAGATCACTGCTGAGTGCTCCTGTCCTAGCCACTATGTCAAGCGAGCGGGGACACCTGTTATGTGAAAATGTAAAAATGAAATAATCACAGGAAGGATTGCGAAACAAGGCAACTGCTTAGAATTCACCGCGAAGAGATTATCGGAACACAATAGGGGAATACCATAAATACTAAGTACGCGCGGCGGTGAGACACAGAAAGAGATTTGGCGGCCTGGACCGGATGTATCTTACTTTCAAAACTACCTGCATCTCCATATGAAAGTGTGACTTCCTTTGGTATTGTGCAGGACCCCGGATTTCTTCTCCCCCTCTTCCAATTTATTTACAAAATTCCTCAACTTCTAGTCCAATAAAGGTATCCCTTGCAGAAATACTGACAAGATGGTGGTTTAAGAAGCATCTTGATTCATCGGGACTAACAGAATTCAGAGCTGCATTCTTTCTGTAACATGTGAGTAGTCCGTTCGTTTTGAAGTCCCTCCTCACTGAGGTTTCTTTGAGAATTAGTTAATTTAGAATAATAAAGAAACGTTCTGTGGAGAACTAAGACGATAACTCAATAAATAAAGTAAGAAACACTGTCATTATATGAATTAAACTAAGTAATACATTAAAATAAATATATGAATATTGTGGACTCAGTGCAGATGACTTGTTACACAGGCGTTGTTCTGGTCTACTAGTAGGCATTTTAATGGTACATCAAGGTATCCATAGAATTTTTTTCTGTAAGTTAGTAATTGCTCCTAATTTGTGCCGAAGTTGAGCGAGCAATGAAAGGGATCTCTGTCATCATCATCATCATCACCACCACTATCATCATGAATTTGTAACCGCAAATGTTCATATTTTCTTCCTTGACTAGCAGTAGACAGTATTAAATCTGCAAAACCGGGCCAAAATTTTTGTGCGCTTTTCATGTTTTCCGCGGTGCATTTACGAAGTATTTTCATGATGCGCTTTAGACTGAAAAGTGCCACTGTGTATGTGCTTTCAGTACGCAGCGTATTCAAATGTTACACTTCATCTGTTTCCAAAAGGTTGTTTCTCAACGTTACACATGTGCGTGGAACAATTTCAAAGAGTTGTTTTCCTTGGAGAGGCGCAGATAGACACCACATTTTACATTGAGCTTTAGTCCTACTTTTGCATCGCCAAATAATTCTAGCCCTGGCACCAATTGGCATATCCCATAAATAAAGAAAATTGCAAGACCCGCACAATCATTGCTCTCAAGGTCGACGCGCAAAAGAGACTTGTTAGGATGTTTTTAAAATTGAAAGTGGAAGTGGAAAAGTCAAAAAGTGAATGTTTTCTCTTCTGGAGAGGTTCACTCAGCATACACGAAAATTAGTTCACAATATATGTACCTAGGTGTTAATATAAGGAATGACCTTCACTGGGGTAATCATGGTAACGCAGTAGTTAAGAAAGGTTACAGATCTCTTCAGGTGATTATGAAAGTATTTACGGTTTGTATTAAGGATATAAAGAAGAGGGCGTGTAAGTCTCTGGTGAGACCGCAGTTAGAATATGACTCCAGTTTGTGTGATCCTCACCAGGACTACTTGATACGAGAATTGGAAAAAAATTAAAGGAAAGCAACACGATTGTTGTAAACTTTGGGCTGGGAAGACTTGGGAGCAAGGAGACGAGATGCTCGACTATGCTTGGAGCTATCAGCGGTGAGTTGGCGTCGAATGACATAAGTAGAAGAATAAGCTTGAGTGGACTTTTAAAAGTGGGAAGCAACATGAAGATAATGTTGGAATTCAGGAAGACAGATTGGGGCAAATATTCATTTATAGGACGAGGATTAAGGAATTAGAATACATGATCGAGGGAAATATTCTATAAATTTCCAAGTTAATACAATGAGCCACGAAAACTTACGTTCATTAATTACGTTCATTAATTTCCAAGTTCGTTGAAAAGTTCGTTAGCATGTCCGACTCGTTGGCTGAACGGTCAGCGTACTGGCCTTCGGTTCAGAGGGTCCCGGGTTCGATTCCCGGCCGGGTCGGGGATTTTAATCGTCTCTGATAAATTCTTCTAGCCCGGGGACTGGGTGTTTGCGTTTGTCCCAACACTTTCCTCTTCATATTCACACAACACACTACACTACCAACCACCACAGAAACACGCAATAGTGATTACATCCCTTCATATAGGGTTGGCGTCAGGAAGGGCATCCGGCCGTAAAACAGGGCCAAATCCACATGTGCGACACAGTTCGCACCCGCGACCCCACAGGTGTGGGATAAGCGGTAGAAAAAGAAGAAGTTGAAAAGTTCGTTAGCTAGGTAAACAATTATAAATAAATGTAAACATTAGGCAAACAACTGATAGGTAATCTGCCACCCGGGCAATTGCCCTAAATGCAGATCATTGATGATTGATTTGATTGACAGATTGATTGATTCACAATTTCCAAGTATGCCTTTACAGCCTCAGCTAACCAGATTCAAACTAATCTCGTGCTTGTGATTAAATCCCTTCAGTTTTCATAGTCTTTATCTCTGAGATTTAGGAAGCTGTTGTGACAGGAGACGTGAGATTACAAGTAGACGTTCTCCACCTCGTGTATCCTCTTCGATGACGGTCTGAAAAAGTTGGATACCAAACAATCAGTTGAATATCAGAACGTGTCGGGGCTGTCAAAGCGGTTTGTCGTTCCGGTCTACTTGCTAACCTACTGCTGTTCACCTCGCCAGACAGACACAAGATGCCGACACTAATTAGTCTCCTATATTAGATAATTGCTATTACAGTTTCTTACTTCTCTCCCTGCTAATCTGAAGGGCCTGCAGCTCAGCATCGTTCAGTTTGAAATAGATTTATCCCGGTCGTATCTTCAAGTAATTAGAATGACATTACCTTTGTAGTTATTACCGTTCCGCTTTCTACATTATTTATTTTCCTTTCTTCCTTCTAAACGTTCAACCTGCAAGCACACATCTGCGTGGTGTAACGGTTAGCATTATTAACTGTCTTCACAGAGGCCCGGCTTCGATTCCTCTCATTGTCAGAAATATTTAAGATTGGTGGGAGGGCTGTTGTGTGGTAAAGTAAACTCGTGTCCTCATCCTGAGGTAGTGCAGTTTTTTCACGCACACCCCCAATGGAGGTGAGCTGCACGTAGCATTTCAACCACATACCAGCCCTCCTGCCATTCTTAAATTCCTGGCAGTACCGAGAATCGAACCCGGGCCCCCGAGGACGGCAGCTAATAACACTAACCGTTACGCTACGGAGGTGGACTGTTGCACTGCCTTCGTAATGTCCAGGCCGTACTGTACCTCTGATGACGTCACGCTTTGGGGGGACTTGAAGACGATACGCATACGCTCCGCTTGAATAACACACTCGTTTAAATTACTTAAAGAACTGTTAACACCTTATAAAACCAAAACCTATCCTCAAATATTTGTTAATTCTGACATACAATGAGTATCCTTCTCCGTAACGTTCTATTTCTCGCGTATATACGTTCGTTTGCGTGAGTACAGCCTAACACTTTGAGACATATTCTTGCGATTTTATCCATTTTCTGGTCAACTGGAACATTCACATCATACACACCGACAGAAAACATGCACCAAATTACCATTACTATTTATTACAAATATAAATTATTTCTGTATCTCACTGTTTCCACTCCATGAACACTGCAGCTTTCTTGGACCTCTTACAGGAAGTTACACCAGTATGGAGAAGGTCTGCTCTCTTTGAAGCACTTTGGTAAATACACAAGTCGGTGTGATTTTGGAAAAGTTATTTAAAAGTATATTCACCCAAATATATATACACTGTCCGGCCAGGTCTTCCACTTTCTTCCCGCAGTCACAAATGACTAGGGAATCTGCCAACTGCATTGACTCCAAAGCCAAGGATTTTGTGACACACTTAGGATTGTCTGAATTTAGAAATACCATCTTATAAGTATCTGACACTCACACACAAAATACTTTGTACACCTCAATTCAAAGTTCTATTGACATGTCTGATGGATACTTTAAGCCCCTCGATTTAGGAAATTCAGATATCTTACTTCTGGAGGTAATTCATAAATAAGATCTGAATCTGTCAGAAGGTAAGATTTACATAAATCACACTGCTGTATGATACTTTTTTTTTTTTTTTTTTTTTGCTATTTGCTTTTCGTCGCACCGACACAGATAGGTCTTACGGCGACGATGGGACAGGAAAGGTCTAGGAATGGGAAGGAAGCGGCCGTGGCCTTAATTAAGGTACAGCCCCAGCGTTTGCCTGGCGTGAAAATGGGAAACCATGGAAAACCATCTTCAGGGCTGCCGACAGTGGGGTTCAAACCCACTGTCTCCCGAATACTGGATACTGGCCGCACTTAAGCGACTGCAGCTATCGAGCTCGGTGATACTTATAAATAAGACTTGCCTTTTCAAATACACCGAATTCAGATAAGCCGTAGGTCTGATTACATAAAAATATAGGGCCTACCTAATGTTACCCATGTTTATGACATAATAAAAAAATTAACTCACCATCTGGACGAGACACTCTTATTCCTCCCAGGATATAATTTTCAGGAAAGTGCTTGATACACACAACTATGTTGTGATTAACTAGTAAATTCTCCCTGGAAATAGCCGACTTCCATAACTTACCTCGTTCTTCATCAGAAGGAAACACAAATACCGTAGTGTACTCTACTTGTTTATAATTGCCTTTGCAGCCAGGCACACAGCAACTCTTAAGCATGGTGATTTCCCTCACTGATCATCTTAATTCAAGTATATACAATTCGTGGTTAATAATAAAACACAGAATGCACTAACTCAATTAATTTTACACTATAAATATAACTTTACACAAATAAACTACAAAATTAAAACACTGAAGAACGATCTTCTTAACCTATATAGCTTCACATGAATACACGCTCACACTAAGTTTTCTTCACTAATTAACGACTTTCCACTTAATAATGCAGTCGATGACGACTCATCTTCACATATATCTGAGTGAACATGCGGTCATCGTTAACAAATTCAATAAAACTGCGAAAATCTATGTTTAACTCTACTAACTCATATGCTAAACTTCCCCCCTAACGATCAGCTGATTGCTTTCCCGCGCTCGTTACAGTACGGCCTGGACATCACGAAGGCAGTGACTGTTGTGTGATTAAGAAAAGATACGTCCAGGCTCAATACTACTGGGGGTGTTCTTGAAGTGAGCTCCACCACCTCGGGATAAGGACACGAATTTAATTCGACTCCATGGCTGAGTTGTCGGTACCTCGAACTTCGATTCACCGCGCCCCGAATTCGATTCTCGGCCCAGCTAAGGATTTTTAATCCTAAAAGCTTAATTACCTGTCCTCAACATTCTTACAACTCACACTCACCATACACATCACTATTAGCCACCACACCAACACATAGTTTCCTATACACAGCAGAGGCCATGCACCTTCCTCAGGGGGTGTACCTTACAACGGCCTCACAAACTACATATACCAACAGCTATACAAAATAAATGAAAATAAAAATCCACAGCCTGTTTCCAGTCACTTGACCGGGTCAGGAATGGAATGAATAAAGCCCCCTTCTAGCGGCGAGGATGGGAATTTTGCTGGCTGCCGAAGCCTGTCGCACTCCTCTGGGACAATGGTTAATGAATGATTAATGAAATGAAATTATAATGGAGAATGTTGCTGGAATGAAAGGTGACAGGGAAAACCTCAGTATCCGGAGAAAAACCTGTCCCGCCTCCGCTTTGTCCAGCACAAATCTCACATGGAGTGACCGGGATTTGAACCACAGAACCCAGCGGTGACAGGCCGGTGGGCTACCGCCTATGTCACGGAGGCTTATATACGAAAAATGAATAAACTAATGAATTTATTAACAAATACATAAATGAATAAATACACCACTAAAACGGAGGCCCAAACGGATCATTGCCGAAGAAGAGGGGGAAATGAGAAGCGAAAGAATGAAGAGGTTTTGGGAAGAGAAGAGAAGAAAGGCCGACAAGCCTTAAGTTCTATGCGATCCATTGTCGGCCAATTTCGGAAACAAAACAAAAACATACATAAATTAAGTAATAAATAAACAAATTAAACAAGAACTTTATATTGCGGAATACAAACTTAAGTCTGCCAACTATAGGCCTCAATTCTCAATTAGGACTGCACATCCGATAAGCTCAGTGCTATCAGACTTACTAAGAAGTTACTAATATTTTATCGTACAAAAGTTTGAAATAATAATAATAATAATAATAATAATAATAATAATAATAATAATAATAATAATAATAATAATAATAATAATAATAAGTGCTTGTCCCGCCATGCAAAGATCAGACACTATAATACAGTAATCAAGCCCGAAGTCTTATAAGCCAGCGAGACCCTTACACTAAATGGGAAAGGTGACCTGGAAAACATTTTAAAAGAAGAAAGAAGAATCCTGAGGAAAATTCTCGGCCCCCGAAAAACAGAAGATGGATATAGACTGAGGTCATGCAAAGTGACAGAAGAGCTTTCCAACATTGCAGCAGACATCCGCAAAAGACGTCTGAAATTTTATGGGCACGTCCGCAGACACCCGGCAAGTAGACTTACACACAAGATTCTCACCTGCATAGAACATCTAAAAAATATTCCATGGGTACTGGAAGTGAAGAAGGGTCTGGAAAAAGCCCAGATGAACTCAAATGACACCGCGGACAGAAACCTTTATAGGAAAAAAAATTAATGGATGGAAAGTGCAACCAGAGAACGAAGTGAAAAAGAAGACTGGAGCAAAGTGGACAGAAGAACGAAAAAGGATCCACGGAGAAAGGATGAGAGCTGTTTGGCAACTCAGAAAACAGAATTGTTAGAGTTTTGCGTGATCCATCGGGTCCATATACACATAATAATAATAATAATAATAATAATAATAATAATAATAATAATAATAATAATAATAATACCGGCCTAAGTAGCTCAGGCGGTAGAGCACTAGCCTTCTGAGCTCACGTTGGTGGGTTTGAACCCGAATCAGTCCGATTGTATTTCATGGTGCTCAAGTATGTCGGCCTCATGTCGGTAGATTTACTGGCACGTAAAACAACTCCTGCGGGACAGAATTTCTACACCTCGGCGTCTCGGAAAACCGTCAAAGTAGTTAGTGGAACTTTAAAACAATAATAATAATAGTAATTTTGTCCTAGCCTTTTTCCAATCATCGGGCATCGGGGATCAGCAAAAAAAGTGAACTAAACTCAGTTTTACGGCCGAGTGCCCTTTCCGACGCCAACACTATCTACTTTATGTGGGGGAATGTATTCACTAATGCATGTTTTTAGTGATGGTTGGTAATGTGGTGTGTTGCATGTAGATAATGTACATGATCACACAGTTCCCGAGCCAGAGGTAATAACCATACGCAGATTAAATCATCGGGCCGGTCGGGAGTCAAACCGGTGACCTCTGAACCGAAGGAATGGACGGTGGCCATTCAGCTAAAGAGCCAGACATATCATGAACAATATTATAGAGGAGGATACTGACCCCTTTGGTAGAGTATAATAAGTATGTTTGATGCATGCTACCGAGCAAGCAGCCATGCTGTTAGGGTCGCGGAGCTGTGACCTTGCATCCGGGAAATAGTGGGTTCGAACCCCACTGTCGGCAGCCCTGAGGATGGTTTTACGTGGTTTCCCATTTTCACACCAGGCCAATGCTGGGGCGTACCTCAATTAAGGCCACGGCCGCTTCCTTCCCACTCCTAGGCGTTTCGTATTACATCGTCGCTATAAGACCTATCTGTGTCGGTGCGACGTAAAGCAAAAAAAAGGAAAGAAAAGAAAGAAAGAAAGAAAGAAAGAAAGAAAGATGCATTCTGACTTTGCTTTCAAGTTTACACGATTTATTTAGATACGTCACAGCAAATACTCTCTTCTTGCTGCGTTTATAACTGTCCGACAGCAGAGGGAGGACCATGTTGTTGAGGAATGTGGTTAATTAAGCTTTTTGTTAATTATATGTGAAGTCATTATAAGATTTCTGTCACACGCATGAGATGTACATTTTAAAAAACGCCTCCATTCCCAGAGGTGCTTGAACGAGAGACAAAAACAAGTTCTCTAACGTTTGCGACTATCACATGGCAGTGTGCACCTTGATCATAATATGATTCAGAACTTAGCTTTCCCGTTTGAGTGGTTTGCAATTGCAGCTTCAGTGAGATTACATCGCAACTTACGTGAAATTTCGCTGATGTAATCTATATTGCCCTACTGTGTGGTATCTCGGGTCAGTTCAGCTAATGGGTTGTGACATAATATATGATCCAAATAGGCAGAAGTCAGATGTATTATAACTTCGTACCATATTTTAGAATAGAAAGTAACCAGTAATACGAAGAAGAAGAAGAAGAAGAAGAAGAAGAAGAAGAAGAAACTAACCAAAAAGATCTTCACGTATCTTTGGAAGAAAAAGTCAACAACCACCTTGATTCAAGAGATCAAAAAATACTTGGAAAGAAACAACATTAGAGAAGAAGAATTAATGGAAAGAGAAATTTTCAGGAAGAAAGTTTTAAAGATGGAAGGATTCCAAGGGAGGGAGGCAAAGAAAACCAGCACAAAGTGGTCTGAAGAAAGAAAAAAGAAACATAGTGAAACAATGAATGAATATTGGAAGAAGTAGGCCATAACACAAGAAGAAGGAGGAGAAGAAGAAGAAGAAGAAGAAGAAGAAGAAGAAGAATCAATAAGCAGAGTTCGGAAAGCGTGTGGAAACACAAAGGACCCAAAATTAGGATATGAAAAGAATCTATAAAAAGATACCACTACTACTAAATGTTTTCATTCCTCCCCTGAAGGGGGAGGCGGGCCACTTAGAAGGTGGCGCCGTCTCTCAGGCCGGGAGATTTGTTACGGTAAAGGAGATGCTCGGAGGTGAGGAGTTTGGAGGCCGTGGCCTATACAAGGAACTGTCCCGGCATTCGCCTTAGTGCAGGAGAATGGAAAACCACGGAAAACCATTTTCAGGACAGCCGACGGTTAGGGCCAGCCGAGAAGTGTCCCATCTCCCGAATGCAGAGGCGTAGAGCCACGGTAGAGCCGTGGCCACCCTTCCTCTGCTCGGGTGGACACTCATAGTGCAGGGCTCTTGGACCACGGACCAACCGTGGCCGCCTATCGACCGAGACCCACTCTGCATCCACCGACCGATAGCAAGATCAACAGCAGTTGTATTTTAAATAAACAAATTACAAACAACAAGTAAGAGGACCAATAAACTAGCGCATCAATAACAACCTCAATTAAGACTAGAGAAAAATACAAAAAAATTAAGTATCTGAACTAGCCACAAAACTATGATTACAATAAACAGATTTCAGATAAAATGAGATACCTGTGTACAATTACACGATTTAAAGCACCCTAAAAGGAGAAAAACAATATACTGGGGAAGGAAAGGGGTGTTACAGGCAGGGACGGGAAACGGAACCTCGAATAAAATATAAAGGCAGAATATTTAGACAACTATCAACACATAAGAGCCTCCGTGGCTCAGACGGCAGCGCGTCGGCCTCTCACCTCTGGATACCGGTGTTCAAATCTCGGTCACTCCGTGTGAGATTTGTGCTGGACAATGCGGAGGTGGGTTAGGTTTTTCTGCGGGTACTCCGGTTTTCCCTGTCATCTTTCATTCCAGCAACACTCTCCATTCACATTTCATAGCATCTATCAGTCATTAATAAATCAATTTGGGAGTGGCGACCCCATCGTACTAATAGCCTATATCTGCTTCATTCATTTCATCCCTGGCCCGGTCAATGACTGGAAAACAGGTTGTAGGCTTTCGTTTTCATTAACACATAATGAAAGAGTCTGTAACGCATTGAGGGAGAATGTTGCATTTAACGTTCCAACAGTCAGACATCGTGATGTTTCAATTCCAAAACTAGTGCTAGAGGCTTTACGTCGCGCCGACACAGATAGGCCTTATGGCGACGATGGGATAGGAAAGGCCTAGGAGTTGGAAGGAAGCGGCCGTGGCCTTAATTAAGGTACAGCCCCAGCATTTGCCTGGTGTGAAAATGGGAAACCACGGAAAACCATTTTCAGGGCTGCCGATAGTGGGATTCGAACCTACTATCTCCCGGATGCAAGCTCACAGCCGCGCGCCTCTACCAGCACGGCCAACTCGCCCGGTCCAAAACTAGTTGTATGCACTAATGAAGCATAGTACTCGCATAAAATGCACGAAGTTAGGAGAATATATGATGGCTTGAATAGAGGCCAAAAAAAGTCCTCTCCCATCTCCTCCTTCTTCACATCCTTTACCCCACCTCCTTCTTCCATCATACTTCTCCAACCCGCCCGCATCTCTTGGCCAGAGAGAGGGCGTAACCCTCTAGGTGGCCGGCCCCACCCCTTCAGGGTGGGGAATGAAAACATTCATACATAGATAGATAGAGGCCAAAAGCGCCAGATCGTGAAGGGGTACGGAAACTTCGTCCTAGCAAATAATAAAATGTCCTTGCTCACCAAGTGTCTCCAAGTAAAAAGTCGTGACCAGCACGCGGCACGGCAAGATGATGAGCCCTCCACACACACCACAGTCAAGTCTGGACTGAGGAAACGACGGAAAGTCTCAGTATACGGAAATATTCGGGAAAGTCGGCGGAAAACGACGTATTCGTGACGTGACGCTGATCCGAAGAGGCAGAAGCATACGGCGTTCAGTAGTATGACAGGCAGCGGTGCGAGGTGTTGCTAGTAAGGTGGCGATGCACAAGTCGGCGACAAAGGTAAATGAAGTAGCATATAGACTTTGGGGGGGGGGGGGCAGAGGATGTTACAATACCATGAAAAATTAGATGAGACTTTGAATTCGAAGCTTCCGAATTCGACAGGAAACTATACGGAAAAACGTAGGGTACGGTATGATTCATACGCAGTTTATGTATACAGTCTGCCTTATGTCGCACGGACACAGATAGGTCTTATGGCGACGAAGGTAAAGGAAAGGGCTAGGAGTGGGAAGGATCAGACCCATCATTTGCCTCGTGTCAACAAGGGAAACTACGGAAAATTAACTTCAGAAGTGCCAACAGTGAGGTTCGAACCCACCATCTGCCCAATACAAACTCACAGCTGCGCACCCCTAACAGCACGGCCAACTCGGTTGGTACATGCAGTACTCCAGTGCATCCGGGATTCAAAGCGATGGCGGTTTGATGCATGTATCGATGCTAACGAAGGGCATTTTGAGCATTTCATGTAATAAAGAGTTTCATGTGATATGCTGGTACGGACTGTTCCACCGAGCTCGATAGCTGCAGTCGCTTAAGTGCGGCCAGTATCCTGTAATCGGGAGATAGTGGGTTCGAGCCCCACTGTCGGCAGCCCTGAAGATGGTTTTCCGTGGTTTCCCATTTTCACACCAGGCAAATGTCGGAGCTGTACCTTAGTTAAGGCCACGGCCGCTTCCTTCCAATTCCTAGGCCTCTCCTATCCCATCTGTGTCGGTGCGACGTAAAGCAAATAGCAAAAAAAAAAAAAAAGAAAAAAAAAAAAAAAAAAAAAAAGAAAAGCGGACTGTTCCTATGTGTTTCCCATTATTATTAATGAACTACGAGGTTTGTCCGGAAAATACGTATAAAAGTTGAATAATAACTTTATTTGACAATTATTCAGGTATTACAATATGGTCTCCTTCAAGGTACTCTCCCTGAGACAAGATGCACTTCTGCCAACGCCGCTTCCACTGTTGATAACATTGTTGAAAGTCTTCAGTTGTGATGCTGTTCAATTGCCGTGTCGTTTCTCCCTTGATGGCTTCCACATCACCCAAGTGCCGCCCCCGAAGCACCATTTTGCATTTCGGGAACAGGAAGAAGTCACAAGGGGCTAAATCGGGTGAATAAGGCGGGTGGTCTGTCACGGTGATTGAGCTTCGGGCCAAAAACTCACGCACAACGAGCGACGTGTGAGCGGGCGCATTGTCGTGATGAAGGATCCACCTGCCCCCTTGTGCCAAATCCGGTCGAACTCGGGCCACACGAGCTCTGAGACTTGATGTTGATGCGCTGTTCCTCAATCAGAGAGAGCTCCATACCGACGGCAGGTGAAAACGGGTAACTTTCAACAAGCAGCCGCACACTGCTACTGACACGTAGAGCTCTCCGACTCGAACTGAGCGTTGAGAAGATTGGCGACAACAGCAGTGCCACCTGGCGGCGCCTCCACGATACGTGATACGTCACCCCGACGGATTTATACGTATTTTCCGGACAAACCTCGTATGTAGAGTTGTAGAAAATGAGTTCTAACGTGTAAATAAAGAGTCTCCGGACTCATGTGCACATAACATATTTTCTTCTTCTACGTGTGAGGAGTGTGTCCTGGAAGTTTGACCTACATACTTGTTGCAGCCTGTATGCAAGGGGTAGCTTCCAACCTTGACATTGTGTCATTTTAAAAATAACGAAATGCACGCCGTTAATTTTACAGAGCTCTTTACGCCTCAAATAGTACTCCAGAGCTGGCAGAACCCTTAACAGTCCAACTCGTTGGCTGAATGTTTAGCGTACTGGCCTTCGGTTCAGAGGGTGCCGGGTTCGATTCCCGGCCGGGACTAGGATTTTAACCTTCATTGGTTAATTCCAGTGGCTCAGCGGCTGGGTGTTTGTGCTGTCCCCAACATCCCTGAAACTCACACACCACACATAGCACTATCCTCCACCACAGTAACACGCTGTTACCTACATATGGCAGATGCCGCCCACCCTCATCGGAGGGTCCGCCTTACAAGGGCTGCACTCGGCTAGAAATAGCCACAGGAAATTAAATTAGAACCCTTTCTGGTGTTTCGAACAGAAAACCGCACGGCGACATATTACTCAGTGTTGTTCAGATGTGTTCAGGGCACATGTAGGCCTCAGTTCCTGAAAGTGAGCTGGAAGCCAGCTGTCAATCACACCCTGCACCTGCTGAGTTAACGAGTACTAAGTGATCCTTGTTTGGTATAGAGAGGTTGCCAAATCCCTTTCTTCGAGTTGAGTGCATTAGGCGATTTGGCAATTCCCGCTACAGTAGACGTAGTAAATCGTATAAGCCGCTAATCGACACCGGGCTGCCGCTGTAGAGTAGAGGCGTGAGGCGAGGTCGTTATGTTTTGTTCCGTTATATACCTTCTGTTTGGACATCTATCATCCCCCTGTATTGTATGTGAAATCTTTAAAAGCATTTCTTTCTTTCTTTCTTTCTTTCTTTCTTTCTTTCTTTCTTTCTTTCTTTCTTTCCTTCTTTCTTAATCAGTTTACTTTCCCAGGGTTGGTTTTCCCCCAGGACTCAGCGAGAGATCCCACCTCTACCGCCTCAAGGGCAGTGTCCTGGAGCGTGAGACTTTGGATCGGGGGGATTCAGCTGTGAACTGGGGAGGAGGACCAGTACCTCGCTCAGATTGTCTCACCTGCTATGCTGAAGAAGTACCTGGTGGCGGGATGGGAAGATTGGAAGGGATACACTAGGAAAAGAGAAGGAAGCGGCCGTCGCTTTAAGTTAGGTACTATCCCGGCATTTGCCCGGATGAGAAGTGGGAAACAACGGAAAATCACGTCGAGGAAGGCTGAAGAGGGAATAGAACCCTCCCTCTATTCAGTTGACCTCCCGAGGCTGAATAGACCCAGTTCCAGCCCTCGAACCACATTTAAAATTTCGTGGCAGAGCCGAGGGTGGCAGCTAATCATGCTAACCACTACACCACATCAAATGATAA
Organism: Anabrus simplex; assembly: GCF_040414725.1. Lineage (NCBI taxonomy): Eukaryota > Metazoa > Arthropoda > Insecta > Orthoptera > Tettigoniidae > Anabrus > Anabrus simplex. Next base: position 85,246,811 of record NC_090272.1, on the reverse strand, counting down.
ATAAGCTATTTGGGCTTTTGCCGTGTCGGGAAACGTTTCGCAGGGAACTTCACTCCGCGTCTTCAGAAAAAAATATTGTCTATTCAAGAGCAAGCGTTCTCTAATAACGAAGGTTTGAATTTAAGAACATTTTACCGTTTTACCAAAATATTATGTGCATTCGAGTTTGGAGGTGTTTTATGAAATACTCAATAGGCCCACTCAAAATCCAATAACACCTCAATTTCCCCGTTTCGTTTCACGTTAGGCAATGTAGGTTTCGAATTTTTTATTTTTACCGTAACATTTTTTATCACAAGTGGAACGCAAAATGTATCCGTTTTTTAAGTGTGTTTCAACCACGTGTCAAATTTATGCAATCATTCCTCCAAAACCCGTAATCCGATCGTAGCCAAATTTTAACACAATATACAGTGGGATGTTCTAAATATAGTTTATAAAATTCAGAATTTTATGTTTGAAGAGAAAAAATATGTTATCATCAATTTTCTAAGGTAACTTTTTCTCCTGCCTGCTGTCATTTCTTGATGGATGCAGTACTTTTGCATCCATCTCTTGGCACAGGCCAGAGTAAAGTGTAGTTTCCACCGAACTCACAGACTCATCCATGCCTGTGACAATATGGAAGTTGCTGGGGTATGAGTAGTGCTGAGTAATAACATTCAGAGCACGACTAGTGCATCTGAGTGTTATGAAAGGTGCTGCTCATAGGGTCAGTCGTGCTGCAATAGTACTTTCTGACCCAGTGAGGAAAGCAATGGCAAACTACCTCACTCCTCATCTTGCCTAGTACACCTCATTTTGGTGCTGCCATTGGTTTTTGGGGTTTCCTTATAACCGCATAACCTTTGGTGGTGCTATTTGAGGATCCAACCAGCCTCTGGGCTGATGACCTAACAGACAGAACTTTTTCTCGGCTCGGGCTGGTTGAAAAATTGCGTTCTTGGTCGCGTTGTAATCTTTACGAATGCAATTGTTATGCTGTATGACTGTGAAATACGTACATTATTTCACTTTTCTTATATCAGTTTTTACTTGTCGCTTTAAGTTAGGTACTATCCCAGCATTTGCTTGAATGAGAAGTAGGAAACCACGGAAAACTGACTGAGGAGGGAATCGAACCTTCCCTCTACTCAATTGTCCTCCCGAGGCTCAGTAGTCCCCGTTCCAGCCCTCGAACCACATTTAAAATTTGGGAAGCTGGGTTATACTGGGAAGACCCTGGGACGTTGCCGCGGTAGTCCCAGACACCGCGCCACGCTCGAAGTTGAGTCTACAGTTTACAGTTGCATGTACAGTGGCGTATGCTTAAAACGTTCCTCTGGTACTTAATAATTACCTGGAATCAGTGTTGAAGCAAATGGCATTATGAGGTAATGAAAAACATTTTCCATCAGCTTTTCTGACGAGGGCTTTGGACCTCCCATGGCAGCTATAAAATGCCTTCCTTTAATACTTTAGTAAATGCTTAGCGCGCTGGCCTTTGGTCAAGGGGGTTCCGGGTTCGATTACCGCCTGGGTCGGGAATTTTAATTTTCATTGGTTATTTCTGACGGCGTGATGAACACATAACACCCTATTACATACAGCTGCAATGGTTGAAACTCCATGCACGACGGGAAATCTCAGTAGCCGTTGCTACGCACAAAATTCTCAAACTGAAGGCACCACCCTACCTATATAATGCATTTAAATCTATGGAGTCAGTACATAACAGAGATAATAGGTTTACAAAAACTACCCTTCAAATTCCCCTTCATCGTACCACTAAATTTAACAAATCTTTTGTTTGCACTGCATCCCGTATCTTCAATGTCTTTAATCTTCACCGTTTCGCAAATGACAGGAACTGCACCCAACTAAAGCAGTCCTTAGCATCTATCTTCCTGGAGGAGTACGCAAGGGGCTGAGATCAGGTATTCTTGTGTCTAATAATAAGAAATATGTATATTTCTAAGAAAATTGTTTCTGTTTTTATATTCCTGAGATTCTTGTAGCCTAAAATATTAAAAAATCGAATGATATACTTTATTAATTCTTATATGATTTATGTTTTAATTTTATTGGAATTTGTATCTGTATTTTAATTTTTAAGTTTAATGTTTAATTTAATATTTTAATAGTATAAAATGTAGTTAGTATATTCATAAACTTGTATTGTGCTATAAGTAGGCGCTACATAAAGGGGCTTTCCAGCCTCAGTGGCATGTATATAATCATTATCAATAAATTCAATTCAATATTCTCTCTCTCTCTCTCTCTCTCTCTCTCTCTCTCTCTCTCTCTCCCTCTCTCTCTCTCTCTCTGTGTGTGTGTGTGTGTGTGTGTGTGTGTGTGTGTGTGTGTGTAGAATTCATCGTAGGTTTGGATGTGAAAGCTGGACCCTTGACCAAAATGTAGACAAAAAAGAATTGATGCTTTTGAAATGTATCTATATCGCCGCCTACTCGAAACACCTTGGGCGCTGAAAATTTCAAATGACGAAGTCCTTCATCGCATGAAGAAGCAAAAAGAACTATTACTTACTGTGAAACAAAGAAAAACCCAATATCTAGGTCACATTATGAGAGACGAGAGGTACCAGCTATTACAACTCATCACTGAAGGTAAAATACAGGGGAAAAGGTCTGTTGGCAGGAGGAGGAATTCATGGGTGAAGGACATCCGAAGATGGTACAACTGCACTTCAGAAGATGCTTTCCATGCTCCAACATCACGTCCGGAGCTGGCTATGTGGACCGCCAACCTCCGCTAGAAGAAGGCGCCTCAAGAAGAAGAAGAAGGGCCCAATCCTAATAGACGCGCTGCTCGCCTAAATAGCGTCAACTCGAAGAAGCTGCACCAAGCCCTTCGGAGTCCACACGCCATTAATGGTACTCTCGTTCGACACTAGATGGCTCCCTGTACGCTAACCTTCCGAGTGTGAGGTGATGACAGCCTGTTAGCTCCAGTTATGATGTGTCTTGGCCCATCGTATGCGCGTTGTGGAGTAAACAGCAAGCTCTTCAGATGAATCAGCGACGAACGTGCTAGAAGAAATAAATAAAAATACAATAAAACGAATAATAAAATAAATTGCAAGGAAAGACTAAAAGGATAGAATAATACAATAGTGCTGATGATGGAACATCTGGATACAAGTTAAACGGTAAATGTGTACTTTGAATACGTAACAATTTTAAAAAAATAAGCCAATAAAACAAACCCCTCACATCACCTTATTTCCACACATCCGTTGCCTAACTCCTAAATCCTTCACTTCAGCTTTAACTAGCCTGAATCTCCTGGCCATAGGGAGTGCGTTACCTTCTACGTGGCCCGCCTCCCCCTTCAGGGGAAGAAAAAACTTACTTAAACCAGGAAAGTGTGTAGTAGAAAAAAACGAGAAAAATTAGTGAGAGTCAGGAGCCGTTGGGTGGGGGTGTGTGGAAAGAAGGAGCAATAGGTTACATTTTGCGCTGCGAGCTACCCTTTCGGATAATTCCCTTGTTAGACAACATAATTCTTCTTCTTATTCTACGGTTTTATCCATATCTGTAGGGTCGTGGATGCGAACTATGCCGTACATGTGGATTTCGCCCTGTTTTATGGACAGATGCCCTTCCTGACGCCAACCCTATACGGAGGTGGTGGTGGTGATTATTATTTTAAGAGGAAGTACAACTGGGCAATGGAAGGGATCCGACACATCGAAAAATGAAGGTATCGGTCAAAGGAAGGCAAGAGCCATGAAGGACGTGAAAATGAAAGACTCCCTAGGCCTCGAAAACCTAATACCATCGGGGTCGGAAAAGAACAATAGTTGACCAAGGGAGATCGGATAGGACAGATGAAAGTGAGGAATCTGGCACAAGTACAGTAATTGGAAGCAATGCCAGGACTCAGCACAGAGCCCACGCTCCCATGTTAAGAACCCCTTTTAGTCGCCTCTTAAGACAGGCAGGGTACACCGTGGGTGTTATCATACCGCCACAGGGGGCCTATATGGAGGGATGTAATCACTACTGCGTGTTTCTGTGGTTGGTAGTGTAGTGTCTTGTCTGAATATGAAGAGGAAAGTGTTGGGATAAACACAAACCCCCGTCCCCCAAGCCAGAAGAACTAATTGGACGCGATTGAAATCGAACTCGGGACCCCCTGAACCGAAGAACTCAACACTAACCATTCAGTCCATGAGCCAGGCTGCTAGACAACAGAATTACCTGACAATGTTCCAAATATCTTCTGCACTGTGAGAAGAAGAGAGTTGATGATGTAAACTGGTAGATTTACCTGCCCACAGCTTGTTAACTCTCAGGATTGGACACTTGGCGACGAGCAGGTAGTGGCCAATTACCGCTGGAGGTAGAAAAAGACTAGCTTTCCTTGTCGACATAGAGGTAACATAGGGGACCTGTTATTACTCAGGCCACTAAGTATTGTAATTACTTCAAGTAATGGTCAGTCTCGGCGTTTACTCCTAATTTATTGCTCTTACTATGCTTTTCATATCCTCGCCTCATTACTGCTGTAAAGAATACATTAAACACAAGAGCTAGGAGCAAGTAGGCAGGTGGAACCGTCTACAGAAACTACCACAGGATTAATCTACAAGAAATAACGTGCAGTGAGTTCATTTTCGATCTTGGGCGGACGATCTCGCATGTAAGCATGGCTGGCGGACCGGGACCAAAACACAACAATAGCCCGCGGGAATTGATTAATACTGTCGAAACTGTTTATTACGACATCGCTTTTAACGGCGTATTGGATATGACGGTCCCGTCTAAATCCTACATAAACACTGTATTAAAAAATCGCTTGGTACGACGTCTTTTATTACGACATATCGGATGAAACGACGTATTAATGTTCAAGAAATTTCTTAGCAAGGTAGGGGTCCTATATTACAAACAATTTTAAAAGAAGCAATTTCCTCCATTGTGTAGGATATTGAAGGGCCCGAAAAGATTTCAAATTGTGAGTCTTGTATAGTTATCACAAACTTTTTAAAAAATTCGAAAATCACTTCCGGCCCAAATGCAGTTCCGGGTAAACAGCCTAAAATCGCTTTTTTCTTTATTCATTTTCTTCTTTTTTTCAAATCCTAGCTAAATTAGCTTATATACATAATTCTTTATGTAATGTGTTCCTTGCTTCAGGCGTTTCTTCAATTTTGAAAAATGTCCACACCAAATGTTTTAATGACTTAAGTGAAACAACGCATTGACTCACATCAGCGCTCGTGGTGGTGCTTAAGTGAAACAACGCATTGACTCACATTAGCGCTCGTAGTGCTGCTTAAGTGAAACAATGCATTGACTAACATTAGCGCTCGTAGTGGTGCTTCAGTGAAACAATGCATTGACTCACATTAGCGCTCGTAGTGGTGCTTAAGTGAAACAATGCATTGACTAACATTAGCGCTCGTAGTGGTGCTTAAGTGAAACAATACATTCACTCACATTTGCAGTCGTAGTAGTACTTAAGTGAAACAATGCATGGACTCACATTAGCGCTCGTAGTGCTGCTTAAGTGAAACAATGCATGGACTCACATTAGCGCTCGTAGTGCTGCTTAAGTGAAACAATGCATTGACTCACATTAGCGCTCGTAGTGCTGCTTAAGTGAAACAATACATTCACTCACATTTGCAGTCGTAGTAGTACTTAAGTGAAACAATGCATGGACTCACATTAGCGCTCGTAGTGCTGCTTAAGTGAAACAATGCATGGACTCACATTAGCGCTCGTAGTGCTGCTTAAGTGAAACAATGCATTGACTCACATTCGCGCTCGTAGTGCTGCTTAAGTGAAACAATGCATGGACTCACATTAGCGCTCGTAGTGGTGCTTAAGTGAAACAATGCATTGACTCACATTAGCGCTCGTAGTGCTGCTTAAGTGAAACAATGCATGGACTCACATTAGCGCTCGTAGTGGTGCTTAAGTGAAACAATGCATTCACTCACATTAACGCTCGTAGTGCTGCTTAAGTGAAACAATGCATTCACTCACATTAACGCTCGTAGTGGTGCTTAAGTGAAACAATGCATTGACTCACATTAGCGCTCGTAGTGCTGCTTAAGTGAAACAATGCATGGACTCACATTAGCGCTCGTAGTGGTGCTTAAGTGAAACAATGCATTGACTCACATTCGCGCTCGTAGTGCTGCTTAAGTGAAACGATGCATTGACTCACATTAGTGCTCGTAGTGGTGCTTAAGTGAAACAATGCATTCACTCACATTAACGCTCGTAGTGCTGCTTAAGTGAAACAATGCATTCACTCACATTAACGCTCGTAGTGGTGCTTAAGTGAAACAATGCATTGACTCACATTAGCGCTCGTAGTGGTGCTTAAGTGAAACAATGCATTGATTAACATTAGCGCTCGTAGTGCTGCTTAAGTGAAACAATGCATTGACCACGGCCGACTAGACGCATCGCTCTAGCTAGCTCAAGGAGCGCAGCGAAGGATCCAGTCGGCCGTGCATTGAATCACGTGAGCGCTCCTAGGGGTGCTTAAGTGAAACAATGCATTGACTCACATTAGCGCTCGTAGTGGTGCTTAAGTGAAACAATGCATTCACTCACATTCGCGCTCGTAGTGGTGCTTAAGTGAAACGATGCATTCACTCACATTACCGCTCGTAGTGGTTAAAAAAAAGGCCAACTGTTAATCTAATCGACCCGATAACAATGATTAAGTAAAGGATTGTAAGTTGTAGAAATAAATAAAGAATATATTCTCATACTTTATTATATTTTATTTACCTAAAATTCATACCTCATATCCCTAGGATTATTCCAACATTGAGCTGCTTGCCTGAACGGCTAGAACTGTGGATATTTTTATTCCATTTTCGGAGAAATGTATCGGCTATAACACCCAACATCCCACTAATACTCTTACGGTTTTTGGAGACGCCGAGGTGCCGGAATTTTGTCCCGCAGAAGTTCTTTTACGTGCCAGTAAATCTACCGACACGAAGCTGACGTATTTGAGCTCCTTCAAATGCCACCGGACTGAGCCAGGATCGAACTTGCCAAGTTGAGGTCAGAAGGCCAGCACCTCGACCGTCTGAGCCACTCAGGCCGGCGTGTTTAATATAGAAAAAAAAGTCACGCATATTTTGGAGATTCGAAAACGGGGAAACAAGCGTCAGCATCGCGTAGGAATTGGGTGCATCATACGATTTCTACAATTTGGATGCATCATACGATTTCTACAATTTGGATGCATCATACGATTTCTACAATGTGGGTGAATCATACGATTTCTACAATTTGAGTTCATCCTACGATTTCCACAATTTGGATGCATCATACGATTTCTACAATTTGGGTTCATCCTACGATTTCTACTATTTGGGTGCATCATACGATTTCTACAATGTGGGTGAATCATACGATTTCTACAATTTGAGTTCATCCCACGATTTCTACTATTTGGGTGCATCATACGATTTCTACAATGTGGGTGAATCATACGATTTCTACAATTTGAGTTCATCCTACGATTTCTACAATTTGGATGCATCATACGATTTCTACAATTTGGGTTCATCCTACGATTTCTACAATTTGGGTGCATCACATGATTTCTACAATTTGGAAGGACAGAGAGAAAGTAGAGTCTCTCTTTTCGAAGTAAATTATTTAAAACCCAAGCGGGCCAGATTATCTGAACACAAAAATATTGAAAATACTTAGTTGGTTTAAGCGGCAAAGAACACATAATTTGCCGATCGATGGAACTATTCTTCGAGCGAAAGCCAATGGAATACCTCTCACAAGAAGAAGCCAGACCCTGCGTCCAACCGATTCCAATGAGCTTCAATGTACCTGTTAGGGGGGAGGGGGGGGGGGACACTCAACAGTAACTCGTGTAGAAGGGTTTAGGGCAATACGCTTTCGTTTTCAAAAAAAAAATTGAGGCCAGATCTCATGACGCACTATCCGCTTCGGACCAAGTGGAGGTGATAGGACACTAAAAGGCGAACACATTTTACTTATTAAACATCTCAGGTCCGCAAGCTAATAATTTCGGAAAAATGTATGAATCCCCGATTCCAATGCAACGCATGTATACTTGGAGAGTTACACCGCAGTCAACGAGAGCTGTGGTCGAGTGGGCAACGTACATTTGTACGAACCTCGACGATGTGAGTTCGAGTCTCGTTCATTCCATCTAGCGGCGATGATAGGAATTGTGCCGGCTGACGCAGACTGTCGCACTCCTTCTGGGCAATGATTAATGGCTGACAGATGAAATTATATTGGGGAATATTGCTGGAATGAGTCCACCTCTGTGGTGTAGTGGTTAGTGTGATTAGCTGCCACTCCCGGAGGGCCTGTTCGATTCAAAGCACTGCCACGAAATTCGAAAAGTGGTACGAGGCTTGGAACGGGGTCCACTCAGCCTCGAGAGGTCAACTGAGTAGAGGGTGGTTCGATTCTCACCTCAGTCATCCCACTTCTCCTCGAGGCAAATCCCGGGATGGTACCTAACTTAAGGTCACTGCCGCTTCCTTCCCTCTTCCTTGTCTATCCCTTACAATCTTCTCATCCACCCACAAGACCCCTGTTCAGCATAGCAGGTGAGGCCGCCTGGACGAGGTACTGGTCATTCTCCCCAGTTGTAACCCCTACCCAAAGTCTTACGCTCCAGGATACTGCCCTTGAGGCAGTAGAGGTGGAATCCCTCGCTGAGTCCGACGGAAGAATCAACCCTGGAGAGAAAACAGATTAAGAAAGAAAGAAAGTTGCTGGAATGCAAGGTGACAGGGAAAACCGGAGTACCGGGAGAAAAACCTCTCCCGCCTCCGTTTTGTCTAGCATAAATCTCATATGGAGTAATTGGGATTCAAACCATGGATACCAGAGGCAAGAGGCCGACGCGCTGCCGCCTGAGCCAAGGAAACTGTGTTGTATTTGAGTCATCAGTCCATAGACTGGTTTGATGCAGTTTTCCATGCCACCCTATCTTGTGCTAACCTTTTCATTTCTACGTAACTACCGCATCCTACATCTGCTCTAATCTGCTTGTCATATTCATACCTTGGTCTACCCCTACCGTTCTTACCACCTACACTTCCTTCAAAAACCAACTGAACAAGTCCTGGGTGTCTTAAGATGTGTCCTATCATTCTATCTCTTCTTCTCGTCAAATTTAGCCAAATCGATCTTCTCTCACCAACTATGCTTCTTTATTATTGCAAATAATGAAACAAACTTATCTTGCCATGAAAAGAGGAGCGTGTTAATCAATAATGACGATTGTGATTATCGTGATAATTACTTTATTGTGTAATTTGTTATCTTAACCCTGGAATGGAAACATGGGGCATACAGTGCCCTAGAGAAATTTCTTACAGCTACCATTTAATTTTGATATTAATTGTGAAGCCATATGATGTGGCTTTTCTTCGAGGGAGTCAGCATTCTAATATACTGCATAACAATTTGTCAGTGTTCAGAGGTTTGCTTCCGTGGTTTGGGACATGCAGCATCCCATGTTCCAGTTTACATTAGTTTATTGTCCCTCTAAGTATGTTATTGCTGTAAAACTGCCGTTGTTTCTCCAGCAAGGAACAAAATGGATTTGTTTTCTCTGAGTCCATAATATGACTGGAAAGTCCGACTAGTTGGCTGAATGGTCAGCGTACTGGCCTTCAGTTCAGAAGGTCCCGGGTTCGATTCCCGGCCGGGTCAGGGATTTTAATCGCTTCTGGGTGTTTGTGTCCGTCCCAACATTCTCCTCTTCATATTCACACAGCACACTACACTACCCCACATAAACACGCAATAGTGATTTAATCCCTTCATATAGTGTTGGCGGCAGGAAGGGCATGCGGCCGTAAAACATGGCCAAATCCGGATTTGCTACACAGTTCGCACCCACAATTCCATATGTGTGGGAAAAGCGGTAGGAAAAGAGGAAGAAGAAGAATATGATTGGAAAAGGTGATAACTGGATTCGAGACGAACTGATGAATTCAGACGAAAGGGAGAGAGTAGACGGTGGTCGAGGACTACGAGAAGAGGACTGCATATGTTCCAGGGGCATGTTAAATGAAAGGAAAGAATGGTCATCGATAGCCATCCAAGCCTCATATGTAAGGTGAACGAGCACCGAGGCATGATATTGAGCTCATTAGACATCCAATGCTGGTAAGTTGGACAATAGAGTTACTTTCCCTAATAAAGAAATCAGGGCACAGCAGATTAAATATGAAACTCGCCAATGACATAAAGGAGATACCTATACAATTATGTTGTGTTATTGTTAAAAGTATTACTTGAAAATAATATTTCGTGTATGTTCGTTAGGTAGTAGGCTACTTCCATAAGTGTTATAGTAAGTTTCAATTGTAGGGGATCACAAATCGAAGAATTCCCTCACGAGATTGTGCAGTCTTCAACAGTGCATTAACCCACCAGCTTATTATGACATCCATTATCATTCACCTTACGCAAGATATCTGAGAGTCAAGTTATATGCAAAAGGACTTCGTCACAACTCCAGATGTTTCAGCAATATTTAGCCCCTAACATAACGAAAGCAGCTATGATAATCAACTGGAATCGAATATGGAGGAATATCTCCAATCGGCTACTTCCAGACGCAGTAAAAGAAAGTTGGTATAAAATAAGCAATCACATTATACCGACAAACAGCAGACTTCATCATATTCTTATGTTGGAGACGAATTTGTGCAACTTTTGTCAACATAAAGACACAATCCAATACAAACTTACAACTTGTGCGCAGATTCGACCGACATGGAATAAATTTAAACAGATGCTGAAGTGCATCATGGGACGTCCGAACACATAAATCGCACCTGAATGGGTGATCCACTCTACATTTAGTTTACAACCACCGCAACTGAACAGTGCTGTCGTGTTACTGTTAGGTTGTTATGTCGACTGAGTGCTGAAATCTTCTGAGCCTTAAGGTACGATTTGGAACATCACCGCCGTGGCCGCGCACTGCCGCTGCCAGAGGCGGCCCGACACTGGCGGCGCCGCCTGAGCAGTTGTGGTGTATTCGTTCCTCTCTTCCTCGGCAGCGCAGTTGGTGTGATTCACCCGTTCAGTACACAAATCTTGTTCGAAATGCAAACAAAAAGAAGACTATTGCAGGAAGAAGACGACGATGACAACTTGATGCTTCTAGCTTTATTGCTCCGCAAAAGGAAAAGAAAAGTGACGAACGATATCTACAAAAACCGAGAGGATGAAGGGTGCTTTAAAATATTGATTGAAAGACATCTAAAAAGAGATGAAGATCTGTTTAGACAATACTGCAGACTCAACTACAACCAATTCGAGATGGTATTGACGTTGGTTGCTGAGGATTTGAAGCCTTCTACACAGCGGAAGTGCATCAATGCCCAACAAAAACTTTTCCTAACCCTGCGGTAAGTAATAGTTATTCCGTTCAGGAATCCTTTGCCAAGTTTTTAGAGTATTTTACACACCCATTTCCTGCTCGCCCCAAACATGTGATTATCTCATATCAGTCGCATGCTGTTTGCACAATGTATTACGGGAAGGGTACCTAGAAAAACGATGTAAACCGCATTACGTCATATCTGATACAGCTAACATCCCATCAGATAATATGATACCTTTCATCGAAGGGGTGGATATGCAAACGCTAGTGGCTTCGAAGTGAGGAACAAATTCAAGAGCTATTTCTCAAGTCCACTTGGGCAAGTACCTTGGCAACATGACATCGTTAACAGAACTGGCAACTAGTAAGTTTCTGCCAATGATTGTGTTCAAAGTATGCTTTGTTCCCAGTGTACGAAACGGAATGTGCCAATGAGTGTGTACAATAGTAACATATGTATATGTATAAAGGAATAAATGTTCAACTTACCGGGTTTGTTTGATTTGTTTCCAATCTCCTTCCAAATATTGTCTCGCAGTACTGCGTCTTTATAACCTGCCACCTTTGCCTCGTACAGAACTGGATATCTTGATACAAGTTCCACGAGTTTTTCGTCATCTGACGGTGAAAAAGACATTATGAATGCTTGTTCGGCGGCGCGCGACCGAGCTGCCAGACTGCTACTGGCGCGGCTGGGCAGCCCCGCTCCAAACGCGGCGCTGCTTTGGCAGCGGCGGAGTAGTTCCAAATGCATCCCCGGAAGGATACATGTGAAGCGGTAGTGAACTTCCGCCGCCATGGCAGCGTACAGCATTGGCAGCGGCAGCGCGCGGCCACGGCGGCGAGGTTCCAAATCGTACCTTTACAGTGAACTCGAAAGAATGTCCGAGATAAGTGACTATGTTTTAAAGTGCACTCAGTGTAAGCAAAGGGAGCGATGGTTGGGAGAATATGTAGAGCAGCTAAGTAGTGTTCTGTAAGTGTGAAGTGCTGGAGTGCCAAGGATTTAAAAAAATGATATGTGATATACATTTGTGTGATTCGTTCATATGCTAATTTTTCTCATCAACAGATGGGCATTATTATGGTATACTCGGACTTCAAATAATTCATGGACATTAGACAACAAGAAGTTGTAAAGACGGTGTTTGTGTGTGTTTTACCCTATCTAATTGTGTGTTCATTTGTTAAACAGTTGAAATAAATGTATGTACAGTGAAACCTCGGAATGCGAGTAACTTGGTCTACGAGTGTTTTGCAAGACGAGCAAACATTTTAAATAAATCGCAACTTGATAAGCGAGTGATATTCCGAAATACGAGCGTCACGTGTGCCTACTTTCTCCCCTCCCCTGTTCGCTTATTGAATGGATGAACGAGGTCTTTGGTCCTGTAGTGAAGAAATACCTTTCAGAAAATAATCTGCCGCTCAAAATCTTGCTGGTTATGGACAATCCTCCTCCTCATCCTCCAAGCCTTGAGGTCTTGAGGACGACTTACTGGAGGAATTCAAGTTCGTTAAGGTTAAGTTCCTTCCTCCCAACACTACTCCACTACACCAGCCTATGTACCAGCAAATCATTTTGAACTTCAAGAAGCTATACACCAAAGCACTATTTCAGCGATGCTTCGAAGTGACCGAAGAAACAAACCTTACCCTCCGAGAGTTTGGAAGAAATCACTTCCCCACATCGTGAACTGCCTGAAGATCAACGATAAAGCCTGGGATGGAGTCACCAAGAGAACTCTCACTTTCGCTTGAGGAAACTATGGCCTGACAGTGTTCTTGGACGTGACTTTGAGGGGATTGTTGGTGACAATGACCCGCCGATAGTCGATGAAATTGTGTCCTTAGGGAAGACTATGGGGCTGGAGGTGAATGACGTGGACATTCAAGAGCTGGTGGAAGAACATAGCCAGGAACTGACCACCAACGAACTGGTGGACCTGCATCGCGAACAACGGGAGGAGGTTATGGAGATCTCGTCCGGGGAAGAGGAGGAGGAAAAGTCAGTGGAATCTCTCACTTCAACTGCGATTCGGGAGAAGTTAAAAATATTGGAAACGGTGCAAACTTTTGTAGAAAAACACCACCCGAATAAGGCTGTAGCAGTGCGAGTGATGAATCAGTTCAATGACAATGCAATGTCATATTTTCTTGAAATCCTCAAAAAGGAGGGAAAAGTAACAGTCATTGGACAGGTTCCTCGTTAAAGTTGCACGAAAAGAAAACAATTCCAGTGAGCCAACAGATAGCAGTGATTCCGTTAGTTAAATCCATGCTACTCAGTAACTCTTCTCATGTCATCTCTCGTCTCCCTCACACCAACAATGATTCTATTGTACGGAAAAGTGCACTTTAATTTGTCTTACGTTATATCCTCTTCAGACACAACGCCCACGCAAGTGGATAACTATGATGAAATCCACATTTCTGAGCTCTTTTATTCCTAAATGAACAATATGTACCAATATTTATATCTTTTACCGTCAGACGATTCTAATATTATTTGTCCACAAATGTGGACATTAGGTCTGCATTATGTCTATGCATCATGTTCACTTTTGTGAATAAATGGTGAAATCCGCTAATATTTCAAGTGTGATAATGAGTTAACTTCAATAAAGTGTGGGGTCAACTTAAATAAATTGTAAATGTATTGTATCTTTTGAATCAGCTGACATGAACACAAAAGAAACGCATACTTACATGTTATTTCAGTAACAGACTGTAAGTTCTTCCCTTTTACGTATGGAAATGAACAAAACAATTCCTGTCCTTAAGACGGCTCAAGTAGACCTTGCGTGTTATGCAGGGAATGCGGCTTTTTACATTGCAGCCAGGATTTCGACATCTTTGCATGTCTTTTAACATCCATATCTAGAGGAAGATGACCGGCAAACCTAGAAACATAATTGATTATGTAACTAAATAAGTATGATTATTTATGAAAGTTTCCCCTATGTGTTCTAGATTAATGTAGATTTAGTTAAATTAGGTACCATGGCAACATGGTCTCTACATTACCTTGAGCAACTTATTGTTGGTAAGACCAAATGTCCATATACGTGGACAAATAGTCTTACCCAGCGATTGTTAGAGAGACCTAATGTCCACGTGTGTGGACAAAATAATTTGCATACACGTACAGTCGACACCAAATAAAAACAATAATACATTTCTGCATTATTCGTCAGTTCCGGTCTTTGATTACCAGAAACTAACTGAAAAAGTTTATCAGACAAGCCCGTAAATGAAGTATTAACAAGTATTTAGCTGTAAGTCGAATGTCCTGTGATGTATCCATGTCTTCACTTCCCGCCAACTTGCTGAGTGCTACCAAGGAGGTTACAGAATGTTGAAAAACAGGTAAGTTTAAAGAGAGATCCTTTGAAAACACACTCAAAGTAAAATTGGAGGGAAATTCGAATTTCATTGTTAGAGAATAAAACATATTTGTCCACATATGTGGATATTGGGTCGGAAGAGGATATTTTGTTTTAGAAATGGTATGCGAACAAATATTTTTGTGTTGTGGACGAATCACCCGCGTTTCAATTGTTTCTTATGGGAAAACTTGCTTTGATATACGAGCGCTTTGGATTACAAGCATGTTGCCGGAACGAATTATGCTCGCAATCCAAGGTTCCACTGTATTTTATATGTAAATAAATCAGGTGTTAAAAAAGTTGTAACACAGCAGGGTGCTTTACGCAAACTATATTTATAATACGGGCTACTCAGTGCCCTATATTTCAGTTCATGTCCGGAAAGACCTACGTTTCCAGTCCAGAGTATTACGGGAACATTTTTTTGCTAGTGGCTTTACGTCGCACCGACAGAGACGGGTCTTATGGCGACGATGGGATAGGAAAGGGCTAAGAGGGGGAGGAAGTGGCCACGGCCTTAATTAAGGTCCAGCCCCAGCATTTGCCTGGTGTGAAAATGGGAAACTATGGAAAACCATCATCAGGACTGCAAACAGTGGGATTCGAACCCACCATCTGCCGGATGCAAGCTCACAGATGCGCGCCCCTATCCGCACGGCCAACTCGCCTGGCATTATGGGAACTCAGAGGGCATATATTTATCCCCAGAAGAGTTAAGCTAGCAACACTATTCTCATCCAAGAACCTCTAAAAGTCAATTTTAAAAATGATCGTCTATGCCGCAGGCATGACAATCCTTTACCAACTTGCATGTCAGTTAATGTCTTGTTTATTACTTTCTACTACTGTCGTGACATTGGTTATTTTCCTGTAAAACCACCATGAAACCTATCATCTGACTTCTTTTAGATATTACTTCGCATTACGCATAAATCTATTTGGCTGAATGTTTCATAATTTTATTTTGCAAACATTAATTAAAAGTTACATTAAAAGAACAGGTAAATTTTAAGAATAAGGTATAGCCTAGCTTTGTTTTAAGCTAACACATTTTTTTTTATTTGACCATAGAATTACTTGGGACATCGTCTGTGGTGTAGTTGTTAATGTGTTTAGCTGCCACCCCCGGAGGTCCGGGTTCGATTCCCGGCTCTGTCATGAAATTTGAACAGTGGTACGAGGGCTGGATGGGGGTCCACTCAGCCTCGGGAGGACAACTGAGTAGAGGTGGGTTCGATTCCCCCCTCAGCCATCCTCGAAGTCGTTTTCCGTGGTTTCCCAATTCTCCTCTAGGCAAATGGTGGGATGGTACCTCACATAAGGCCACGACCGCTTCTTTCCCCCTTCCTTACCTATCGCTTCAAATCTTCCCATCCCCCACAAGGCCCCTGTTCAGCATAGCAAGTGAGGCCACCTGGGCGAGGTACTCGCCCTCCTCCCCATTTTTATCCCCCGGCCGAAAAGTCCAGCGCTCCAAGACACTGCCCTTGAGGCGGTAGAGGTTGGATCCCTCGCTGAGTCCGAGGGAAAAACCAATCCTGGAGGGTAAGCAGATTAAGAAAGAAAGAAAGAAAGAAAGAAAGAAAGAAAGAAAGAAAGAAAGAAAGAAAGAAAGAAAAGAGAATTACTTGAGACATACGTACATATTAAAATGTCCTATGTTGCTAGATTTCAGACCTATTCATTACATGTTAAAAATATTCAAAGACCGAGCAATCCTTAAGATGATTCCACACCAGGAAAATGCTGGACCTGTACCTTAATTAAGTCCACGGTCGCTTCCTTCCTACTCTCAGCCCTTTCCTATCACATCGTCACCATAAAAACCATCTGTCTCGTTGCGACGTAAATAAAATTGAAAAGAAAACATTCAAATTAGTATATTGTCTGACGTGCCGTAGAAGTCGTGTTCGCGTGTTACTTAATGGCACGCGTGTCATAGTTTCATCATCCCTGGTCTATGGGATTCGAACTCATATGTCTTCTGAATTTATAGATAAAGGTTATTATGATAAATACATTACTTAATTATACCATCTTGGTCGTTCTTTTTAAAACATCCATAGACACAAACATCAGTCAATCGAAGAGGCTGCCTTTCTACTTGCCGAGATTGAAAGCATCCACATTGCGCGATGCATGGCGAGCATGCGCAAGACGTCGGGGCGGTCTCGACGCTCACCGACGCCGCTTTTCACTGGATGCCACACGACGCAGTTGAATTGAATTCGCCCACTTGTGCAACTGAGAAACCAATTTGGCTCCCTCCATGGATGGGGACATGTGGAACTTATAATTTGTTTCCATTAAGCCGACATGCGAGTGGAAGAAAGCGATCGGATTAAAGAATATGCGAGAAGCTCGCTCCAGTAACCGCGCTGCTTGCATAATATGAAACCAATAAGATCCATGATGAATTACGGACAATACAGATCAGTTGATTGAAATACTGTTGTAATCCATGTAATGCTGAATAGAAAACAAATCTTCTTTGCAGCATATGTGGAGTACATTAAAATTGGTATGCAATAATTTGATATCCACACAGCATCCGTCGTCTAGATGTAGCTCAATTTATGTGTCTATTATTTCCATTATAATATAATTTCCTTGCGTATGATAATACTCTAAAGTTGAAATGAGCCTCTTATCGATCACATTCTGACTTAGTGTCATCATTTCGAAAGTATTTGGAATTGTGGGAGGATCATCGTCCTCCTCTGTGGTGTAGTGGTTAGTGTGATTAGCTCCCACCCCCGGAGGCCCGGGTTCGATTTCCGGCTCTTCCACGAAATTTGAAAAAAAGTGGTACGAGGGCTGGAACGGGGTCCACTTAGCCTCGGGAGGTCAACTGAGTAGAGGTGGGGACGATTCCCACCTCAGCCATCCTGGAAGTGATTTTCTGTCGTTTCCCATTTCTTCTCCAGGCAAACGCCGGGATGGTTCCTAACTTTTAAGACCACGGCCGCTTCCTTCCCTTTTCCTTGTCTGTCCCTTCCAATCTTCCCATCCCCCACCAAGGCCCCTGTTCAGCATGGCAGGTAAGGCCGCCTGGGCGGGGCACTGGTCATCCTCCCCAGTTTTATCCCCAGACCCCATGTCTCACGCTCCAGAACACTGCCCTTGAGGAGGTATAGGTGGAATCCTTCGCTGAGTCCGATGGTCAAGCCAACCCTGGAGGGTAAACAGATTAAGAAGAAGGAGAAGAAGAATATTTTACTCAATTAAAATTACAAATTACTTTTTCAAAGTCCGGCTCCATGGCTAAAAGGTTAACGTGCTGGCCTTTGGTAACAGGGGTTCCGGGTTCGATTCCCGGCAGTGTCGGGAATTTTAACCATCATTGGTTAATTTCCCTGGCACGGGGACTGGATGTATGTGTTGTCTCCATCATCAGTTCATCCTCATCCGACGCGCAGGTCGCCTATGTGCGTCAAATCAAAAGACCTGCACCTGGCGAGCCAAACACGTTCTGGGATCTCCCGGCACTAAAAGCCATACGCCATTTCATTTTTTCACTTTTTCAAAAGTAGTTAGTAAAATCACAATTACAAATGGAGGCTCCAAAGCAATATGATAGTAAGACCATTTTTATATATTTTTCAGAAGTAACAAGTTTTACATCCTCTACAAATTTTTCCATTTGCTATAAAATTATTGTAATGTTACATTTACAAGACGATAGAAGATATGCAACACAATAAAAAGGGAACTTACTTATCATTTGTATTACAGGTTTACTTTTAAAAATATAAATTTTCACTTACGTACTTTTTACTTTGGATTAAGATATTTTGAATAAATTGTTTTCAAAAGCGCAATCGATCAATAGTACTCAATTTATTTGAGACATATATCTGAAGTCTTTATTCACTCATATTCACTATAATCCTCTTTTGAGCTTAATGTTGCAGGTGGAATTGATCTATAAAACTCGACGTGTTTCCGAGGAACGAAGTATAGCAGATGATCGATGTTCTTAAGTTTAGAGTATTTAATCGAGGTAAGTCCATTCCATTTCATCTTGATCTTACATTAAAATTGTTTGATCATCATTTACAAAGAGTGAAGTTTACTAAATTTCTATGTTTAAAAATAGATGACATGCTTGACTGGAATAAGCAAGTTAAAACCATATGAACAAAATAATTCCAGCAATTGGAGTGCTTAACACACTAAGATTTAAATTCAACCATAAGTTTTTAAAATATATTTACCATGTTCTCATTGAAAGTCACCTGATTTACATGATTCATGTTTAAAGATGTTGCAATACGGGACTCTTTGAGAAAGTTGCCATTTTACAAAAATGATCACTAATATTATTTATAATTTACCACTCTTAACGCCTACAGATTATTTGCCTAAGAAATGCAGACTTCTGCCACTCCATACGTTACTTGATAGAGCCTCAGCTTTGGTGGTATATAAAATTAATTTGGTTCATACAAACGATATCTGTATCATAAATTCTGACATTCACTCATGTAACACTCGAGGAGCAGACAGAATTAATACAGAATTTATAATATCTGGTAAGTGTGGTTGTAACTCCTTATGGCACTACTCAGTGAAGGTTTACAATGCTCTCCCTAAACAAATACAACACGCAGCAACAACTTGAAAATCGAAACGAAAAATAAATAAGAAATATATAAAAGAAAATGAGACGTAAATTTTACATACCAAGTAATGTACAGTGGTCTTAGACCTATATTATTTATATCTGTAAAAGTTTCCTCTTCTCTCAGACTGTAATGTACTTAGAAATTAGATATTATTGTATCATGAATATTTTTTAAACTTTGCTAATATTTATCCGGTAAGAGCCTGGGCTCAGGTGCCTTTTCTGGAGTAAATAAATAAAATCAATAAAATAAATTGCGTGTGGCTATTTCTAGCCGAGTGCAGCCCTTGTAAGGTAGACGCTCCGATGAGGGTGGGCGGCATCTGCCATGTGTAGGTAACTGCGTTTTATTGTGGTGTAGGATAGTGTTATATGTCGTGTGTGAGTTGCAGGGATGTTGGGGACAGCACAAATACCAAGCCCCCGAGCCATTGGAATTAACCAATGAAGGTTAAAATCCCCGACCGGCCGGGAATCGAACCCAGGACCTCTGAACCGAAGGCCAGTACACTGACCATTCAGCCAACGAGTCGGACAAAAAACTTGTGCCCTCATCCCGATGCGGTGCAGCTCTTTTCAGGCACACCCCCAATGGAGGTGAGCTGCACGTACCACTTTAACCACACACCAGCTCTGCTGCTATTCTTAAATTTCTGGCAGTACTGGGAATCGAACCCGGGCCCCCGAGGACGGCAGCTAATAATACTAACCGTTACCCTACGGAGGCGTGCATCAATAAAATTTCTGCTTAGGATAGTCTTTGGTACAATTTTTCTTTACTCTTCCCTTATGTAAGTAGATGTATTTTCCTTCAGGTACAACATGTCCAAGATCGAAGCAATACTTGGCCACAGATTCCTGGTACAGATCATGTCAACAATGTAATGCAAAATACTTTGTAATTATTTAGGATTGTACTGTTAATGACAAACAGCATAACTTAAGAAAAAAATGTTAAATAAGTTGATCTTTGAAAGGTGGCTGGCGTGCAGGTTCAAGCATTCTAACGCAGTCTTTTAAGTATGGGGCTAAGCGACTGCATTATTGAACTTATGAACTTCATAATTGGATCTACTGGACTCACCTACATTTCTTGATTGGTAAATTTACTTCTTGTATTGAAAATGCTGACATGTCGTAATTTGTCAATGGCTCAAACACGGACTCATGGGAGCTTAACTTTAGAAATTAGTACAGCAGCAATTGCTCACTAACACCGTCTGGAGAGAGAGTGCAAAAAGTTATTATTACAAAAAGTAGACTTAACGACAATCTGCATTGGAGCCTCCAATTGTTTTAACTTCATCATCATCATCATCATCTGTTTACCCTCCAGGTTCGGTTTTTCCCTCGGACTTAGCGAGGGATCCCAACTCTACCGCCTCAAGGGCAGTGTCCTAGAAATTCAGACCCAGGGTCGGGCGATACAACTGGGAAGGATGATCAGTAGCTCGCCCAGGCGGCCTCACCTGCTATGGTGAACAGGGGCCTTGCGGGGGGTGGAAGGGCAGAATGGAAGGAATAGACAAGGAAGAGGGAAGGAAGTGCCGTGGCCTTAAGTTAGGTGGCATCCCGGCGTTTGCCTGGGGAAGAAATGGGAAACGACAGAAAATCACTTCCAGGATGGCTGAGGTGGGAATCGAACCCACCTCTGCTCAGTTGACCTCCCGAGGCTGAGTGGACCCCGTTCCAGCCCTCGTACCACTTTTCAAATTTCGTGGCAGAGCCGGGAATCGAACCCGGGCTCCGGGGGTGGCAGTTAATCACGCTAACCACTACACCACAGAGGCGGACTTGTTTTAACTTACGGAATGTTAGTCTGTCCGCCGCTGTCGTGAAGTGGTTAGTGTGATTAGCTGCCACCCCCGGAGGTCCAGGTTCGATTCCCGACTCTGCCACGAAATGTGAAAATTGGTACGAGGGCTGGAACGGGGTCCACTCAGCCTCGGGAGGTCAACTGAGTAGAGGTGGGTTCGATTCCCACCTCAGCCATCCTGGAAGTGATTTTCTGTCGTTTTCCATTTCATCCCCAGGCAAACGCCGGGATGCTACCTAACTTAAGGCCACGGCACTTCCTTCCTTCTTCCTTGTCTATTCCTTCCATTCTGCCCTCCCCCCCCCCCCCGCAAGGCCGCTGTTCACCATAGCAGGTGAGGCCGCCTGGGCGAGCTATTGATCATCCTTCCCAGTTGTATCCCCCGACCCTGGGTCTGAATTTCAAGGACACTGCCCTTGAGGCGGTAGAGGGGGGATCGAATGCTGAGTCCGATGGAAAACCGACCCTGGTGGGTAAACAGATTACAAAGAAGAAGAAGAATGTTAGTCTTAAGGAAATCACTGAATTTTTTCCCTTGGGACTGGAATAATACAGAAGTTTGCAAGAAAAAGGAATACTCGTATACGTATTACTACATTTGTGTGTGTGTTTTTTAGCATAGAGACCTTAAGTGGCTATCATCATTTTTATTTTTTTATTTTCGTTAATGGCTTTTAGTGTTTGAAATGATTTTCCATTGAAAATACAGCACTTGTCCGCCTCTGTGGTGCAGTGGTTAGCGTGATTAGCTGCCACCCCCGGAGGCCCGGGTTCGATTCCCGGCTCTGCCACGACATTTGCAAAATGGTATGAGGGCTGGAACGGGGTCCACTCAGCCTCGGGAGGTCAATTGAGTAGAGGTGGGTTCGATTCCCACCTCAGTCATCCTGGAAGTGGTTTTCCGTGGTTTCCCACTTCTCCTCCAGGCGAATGCCGGGATGGTACCTAACTTAAGGCCAGGGCCGCTTCCTTCCCTCTTCCTTACCTATCCCTTCCAATCTTCCCATCCCTGCACAAGGCCCCTGTTCAGCATAGCAGGTGAGGCCGCCTGGGCGAGGTACTTGTCATACTCCCCAGTTGTATCCCCCGACCAAGAGTCTGTAGCTCCAGGACACTGCCCTTGAGGTGGTAGAGTTGGGATCCCTCGCTAAGTCCGAGGGAAAAACCGAACCTGGAGGGTAAACAGATGATGATGATGACGATGATGAAATATAGCACTTGGAGGTAAATAAGTAAACCTAATAATGTTTCACAAATAGAACTACACCCTTGGAGATGAAAACAAAGTGAATATCCACAGCCTGTTTCCAGTCGTTCGACCGGGTCAGGAATGGAATGAGGACACCAATCGAGCGGCGAGGATGGGAATTGTGCCGGCTGCCGAAGTATGTCACACTCCTCTGGGGCAATGATTAATGAAATGATGTTGGAGAGTGTTGCTGGAATGAAAGATGACAGGGAAAACCGGAGTACCCAGAGATAAACCTGTCCCGCCTCCGTTTTGTCCATCACAAATCTCACATGGAGTTACTGGGATTTGAACCACGGAACGCAGCGGTGAGAGGCCGGTGCGCTGCCACCTGAGGCACGGAGGCTACGATATAAAATGATATTATACAATATTTTAATTGTGTGTCCTTGGAGTTACATACTTTGATACTTCAGACAGACCTCTGACGTATTCGATCGAATGTATAGTTTTATCTCTACTTAATGTCCCTAATGTCCGGCTCCATGGCTAAATGGTTAGCGTGCTGGCCTTTGTTCACAGGGGTCCTGGGTTCAATTCCCGACACGGTCAAGAATTTTAACCATCATTGGTTAATTTCTCTGGCACGGGGGTGGGTGTATGTGTTGTCCTTATCATCATTTCATCCTCATCACGACGCGCAGGTCGCCTACGGGAGTCAAATCAAAAGACCTGCACCTCGGACACTCCCGGCACTACAGTAAAATCTAGACGCCATTCCATTTCATCTCATTTCAATTATCAGTCGTATTGTTATTTTACTGATATCAACTTCTTTTATCATTAAGGGTTTTGTTGTTATAATTATGACAATTTTTTTCATTCGTTGTGCCCAACTGTGGAGCGCGTTTGAACTTATTTTGCAAAATGTTTCTTCTTCTTTTCTTCCCAATATCTCTTCATGTTTTCACTGTGTTCCTTTCTGCGTGTTTCTGTCCAGCCTGTATTTTTTTTTTTTTTTTTTTGCTATGGGCTTTACGTCGTACCGACACAGATAGGTCTTATGGCGACGATGGGATGTGAAAGGCCTAGGAGTTGGAAGGAAGCGGCCGTGGCCTTAATTAAGGTGCAGCCCCAGCAGTTGCCTGGTGTGAAAATGGGAAACCACGGAAAACCATCTTCAGGGCTGCCGATAGTGGGATTCGAACCTACTATCTCCCGGATGCAAGCTCACAGCCGCGCGCCTCTACGCGCACGGCCAACTTGCCCGGTGTATTTTTTCTTGTTGGTTTCTCTGCAAATTAATGTTTGTTTACTAAGCTTCTAAATTTCATTCTATCTTGAATGGTTTCGTCCTCAATACCCATTTCTTGTATATCTTCATGAATTTCTGCTAACCAATTGTTGCGGATTTTCAGGGTTAAAGCTAGATTTAGAATCTTCTTTGTCAGCCTGTTGTTATCCATTCTGTGTAGGTGTCCGTAGAATTTTAGTCGTCTCTTTCTGATGGTATCTGTGATTTTTTCTGTGAATTGAAAAATTTCGTGTGGTTTCTTTTTCATCCAAATTCCATTTTTGAACTTTGGTCCTAGGATTTTTCTGAGAATTTTCCTCTCTTGTTTCTCAGTGCTTTTCATTTGTGACCTGCCGCCAATGATCAGTGTTTCAGATGCATAAAGTGCCTCTGGTTTGATGACTGTATTGTAGTGTCGTAATTTTGCATTTTTTGATATACATCTTTTGTTGTATCTGTTCCATGTGATTTTGTAAGCCCTTATTATTATTATTATTATTATTATTATTATTATTATTATTATTATTATTATTATTATTATTATTATTATTATTATTGATAGTTCATAATTTCAAATGGTATTTATGACTAATATTACTATTATTTTTGTTTTTATGTTTTTCGAATCTAGCCTCTATGGACTGCTTGTTAACTACCAATCTCAATTTCAGTGTCTGTGTCCTGTTCATCTGCCGGCTTTGACATCCTGCCAGTATCTCTTGATCCCATGGATCAGCGCTTTCTTCCTCTCCTGTAGTAAAGGGCCCCTCCGTCTCCACCATAAAACCCTGATAGATTTTCACCATCCTTCTGAAACTAAACCTGTCATTGACTTTATCCTCCGTAATGCCACCTCTCTCAGATCTTTCACACTCTTGGAACCAACTCAACTTAGATGACTTTGGTTTTAGAAAATTCCAAATTGTGTTTGTGAGTCAGTCATTATTCATGCGGAGGATATGCCTACAAAACAGCAATCTTCTCTTTCTAATTGTTGTTGTCATCGGTTCCATCTTGCTGTATACTTCCTTATTAGACTTCAATTGAACCTGCCCGTCGACCCAACTGTTGCCCAAAATGTTCCGTAGTAACCTGCGTTCTCTTTTAAATAGCTTATTGACTTATACTTTTCAATTCATGCTCAGGGTTTCCGAAGCAAATAAGCCTTCTGGTCTAACAACAGTGCTGTAATGTCTTAATTTGACTCCGAAACTCAGCATCTTCTTTTTATAGATGTTTTTAGACAATTGTAACGCTCGCTCTTATTTCCGGATGCGGGTATTGGTCGCTTCTTGTTCTAGCCTTTTCTGTTGGATTACTTCACCCAGGTACTTAAAACTTGTTGACTCTTTCAACCTTTCCATGGCCTGTTAACGTCTATTCTGGACCATCACTGATGTTCGTCACACATTTCGTCTTCTCAAAAGAGATATGTAATCCTCCTTTCTTTGCTGTTTCTTTAAGAAGGTTTATCCTTCTGATTGCTGAATTGATGTTGTTGAAAATATGGCTAAGTATTATTACGTAAACATGATGGTTTAATTTAATTCTGAATTTACTAATTTAATAGGACTTTATTAATGTTTTCTTATATTTGTCATCAGCAAAAGTAGTATTGGAAACATATTTTAATATCAATTTCATATAAGGTGTCATCATGGGCGCCCGCAAGGGGGGGCAGCGGGAGAGCACTTGCCCCCCCCCCCCTGGAATTCTAAAGATGTTGATGTTCAATTGTTTAAAATCATACCAGATTATTTCATAAACTGAAATTACTGACAGTCATCTAGCTTATATTATAACTGGAAGTTTCTGTAAACAATTTAATGTTGCTGACGTTATATTGGTTTTTATATCCGAGAAAATTGTTAATGTGCCCCTGGAAAAGATCCTGCGGGCGCGCATGGGTGTCTTCACCATTATTACTTTTCTTTTATCTTCGCTTAACATCCAAAATCAGAATAGTGTAGTTTATTCTTTTTACTGTGTACTTTTTTGTATTGTGCATTTTATGCTGCCACCAATTAAAAACCAGCAGAATTAAATACTTACTCAATTAAATAGAAATCATCGGTCTACTAATTTGTGCACTTGGAACTACACTTCTTTCTTTGGTGACAACTGAAGGAAACTCAGCATCAGTAACAATATGATAACCCATATGGCGAAAGTAAGCTCTATGCCTATTGCTCACGGGAAAATGTTTCGTAAAATTTGTTGTACAATTAATTTTATAAAAGTTTGGTGAAAACAAGTTGTGTTGCACACGGTAAAATTATTTCATAAAATCCGTGGAAGCATCAGGATGGCCATCTATGAACTCACTTCTAAACTAAGATATGTAACTTATATGCTGCCATCTATCGATAAACTTTTAAACCAAGAATCAGCTGTTCAACTTACAGTGTGTTTGGAGAGTATGGCTCCAACAAACAAAGTAAAACTTGCTGCTTTAGCTGCAATTATATGTTGTACAGTGGTAGAAAGGAAGGAAAGAAATGCCAGGAAATGCTGGACTCGGGATTGGATCAAAAGAAGAGAAGAAGGTAGAGGATTGCTGTCCTTGGTCGAAAATTAGTTGAGGTTAGAAGACCGGCACTCATATAGGAATTAGGCGATTGTGTTTTCTGCTTCTCTTCTTGCATTTCTGTTGTGGTAATGCGGCGCTTTAACTTCGTACAAACAAGGATATTTCTGGTATTCCTCCAGTAAAACACTAACACCTTCCTTAATCCAACCGGATCCTGCCATTTTAGAAAGACTGTTTGTTTACAATCGAGCTTCACAATCCTCTCACGACGTAGCGCCAGAATCATGGTGATGTCAGTTTCGCTGATTGGTTCGTTTCGTAAAATTAATTTTACGTAATAGAACATCTCCTATTTTATCAAAAGTTTTATCAAAGGTTTTACAAAACTTGAATTTGACCGTGAGCAACAGAGTTTTTATAAAATTAAATTATTGTACAATAAATTTGACAGAAAATTTTACCGTGAGCAACAGGCATTACTCTTCTTGATTCTCAGAACCACCTATGTCAGCCTGAATCACAACAATCAGCATCACGCATTTTTTTTCATTCCTGTTCTCTAGTTAATATTTATAATCTCTAATCTCTATAGACATTTCTTTATCAATAAGCTATCACAGAGCAATCTTGTTATTGAAGGAATCATGCTAAATTAAATACTCTCCACTTTTAATAGAATCACTAAAATACAAATATTATATTATTTTAATCTGACTAGAACTTCGATTCTCTCAACTGGCCATTCATTTCGTGCAGACGCAGGGGTATTCCCGTTACGGACTACGCTTGGCCTCCTACAGGCTAACGAAACAGCATTCCTTTGGTTATTCTTTCCGATAGGGGGGACATTGCATTTGACATTCCTCATTCCTTCACGATCTTACGATTTCCTTTCTACAATGTATCCATTTATTGTGTTATTCCTGAAGACTTCACGTAGCTAATCTGACAAATGTGCGTAAATTATATTGAGTAATGAACCATTAAGGAAATAGTGTATGTATACGTCCTGAAACAAAAACTGAGCAGGCTCTTGTAAGGACGTATCAGTGTCAAACTTTACATTCCTCGTCCCGTGGTGTGGTCTTCTGTCATAAAACATTCATTGCCTCACACTTTAATATGCATGTATCCAATACACAATTTTCCAATAAACTTACACTACTCATGATAGGTTGTGTGATTGCTTTAGGTATTCTAGTAACATTGGCATTTTAGTGTACAGCTGAAGAACACTGTTGTTCTTATAAATTATGTTATTATTATATGTTTATAGTTATAGAATAAATGTACATAATATTTAGTTTTTAACTCATGCACATAGATCACTTTTTTCGGCCATACTTGTATTTCGGGTACTTAATTCTTTATTGTGTTTTGTTTATGCGTTGCTTATATTTTTCAGTTTGTATGTAACTTTTTCACTATGACATATTCTCATTCTTTATTACTTTTATGCACCGGATTTCTTTTTAACTTATTTTTATTTGTTGAACTTTACTTTCATTCCTCATTGTATGTTCTCCATATGTGTTATTTAGCTTAGTTATCCTTGATTTTATGCCTTTGCTGGCAGGACCTAGTGTTTACAGTGCAATATGTCTTCTGGCATAGGCTAGAGCAATTTTGTTACTTTCATAGATCTATCTCAGTCTTATCCTTGGCTTTGACAATATCAAAGTGACTGAGGCATGAGTGACGCTAGTAATGCCAATCCTTATGCAACCAGTCCCTGTTATGAATGGTGTGAAATTGTTGCTCATAGGGTCGGTTGGTGCATGCATTTCAGTGGGCTTAGCAGACTGATCTGTAATAGCAACTCTGGCTCGGTGAGGAAAGCAGCGGGAAACTACTTCACTCCTCATTTCCCTAGTACGCCTCTTCAGTGACGCCTAGGCTATTTATGACAGCTGGTGGCGGAACTGTTGAGGATCCCACCAGCGGAATCGCTGACGCACTGAACATGTATACATCCTTGAGTTTATAATGGAATAGTGCATCTCTTTTATATATGTTCTAGTGGGTAAGCCTGTCTTGGACAGTAAAATGTAATGTAATTTGAAATGAATATGCTAATATATGTTACGATCAAACGTTAGACTTTCCATGTTACGTACATTTCAATTGTATAGAATGGTAACAGGAATTATGAAATTTCCTCATGAACCATATTCACTGTGGTTGTAGATAGGAGTTGTACTTTATCGTTTGTGGATCTGCGAATTCTTGAGTTACTCCGTAGTAGCTAGTCTATAGTTATTCATGAGTAAACATTAGAGTGCCTTATTGCCTGTGACAGGGAAAACTAAATTTAGTCAAAATTTCCAAATCTCTTCGTAGCATAAAACACGTTCTTTCTGAACCTGAGCCCATCAGAATTTCGACATGAACAATATTTTTGTCTAGGTTTACCACGGTCTAACTCGTTCTGCTATTTATATGTAAATTTCTCATATCTTCTCTATGTCCAAAAACCTTCCTTTTTGTTGCAACTTCTTTCAACATTTCAATAAACTCAAATAATGTTACTGAATTCTTGTACAATATTTACTTCAAGTATAGTAACTTCATCAATAACAGACTGCAGTTAGTCTATAATAATTTACCCCAACAATATGGCGGTCATGCGTGTCCGTTGGCTTCAATTCTGGCTGCACATTGGTGAGGTGCTCTATGCTCGGTGGCTGGCACAGACAATATTGCTAATATGGCGACGGGTACAAATCTTGACCTCAGCGAACAAATGCAATGCGCTATGAGTCGCCATCTCTATGTTATTCTGTGCTCATTGGCAATCATTTACAGCGAAGCTTCAGACACGTAAGTTTCTTTAAAAAGTACCAAATCCCTGGTTGTGAGAATTTCATTGTATTTTTCTTGTTACGGAGAGGCAAGAACATATATCTGGTGTGAATATGAGCTGTTGAAACCGCCTCATTTTTTCATAATCATTGTGGATGACGGACGGAATAGGGATTTTATACATTCGAGGGGCGTACTATTTCACTTTTGAAGATGGTGACGTATAACTAGTGTCTTCTTTCACCGCTTGGTAGCAGCACAAGCACAGGGGCCAACGAATGCACTCGTCGTTGCCATTTCATAACAACACTGCCAGCGTAGGAGCAGACAACATGGAAAACAGCCGTCAGGGACAGCGCTATACGACTTTGTTCCTATGGAAAGAAGGCGTAACCGCTGCAGTTCATCGGCACTTGGTAGCAGTCTGCAAAGAACATGCCCGGTCACGGAAAACAGTTTACAACTGGGTGGAAGGTTGGAAAACAGGGAGCACATCGGTGAACAAGGGAACCGGTTCTGGAAGGAATGTGACAGTGTTAACACCAGCGAACATTGCCCGGGTAGAACAGGCCATCAAATGAAAGAAATGCATCACATTTACGGAAATGGAGGCAGCCATGGGAATTAGCCGAAACACCCTGCAGCGGATCGTACAGTTGGGGAAGGTGTCATCCACGTAGGTGCCTGGACTCTTGTCTGCAGACGAAAAGCAGAGTCGTGTGGACGTGTGCAGAGAACTTTTGCAACGCCATGATCAAGATCCAGCCGACTTCATGGCTTCATGCCCGGCCCCACACTAGCCGAGAGACCACCGCTGCCATTGATCAAATGAGATTCGTGGTGCTGCCACACCCACCATACTCTCCCGACTTGGCACCAAATGATTATCACCTGTTCGAAAACATGAAGAAACTCTACGTGGTCCCCGTTTTGCGTATTTTGCAGAACTGGACACAGCTGTCAAGGCATGGGTACGTAGCACTCCGAAATAATGGTGTCAGGAAGGTCTGGAGAGAATGACACATCGATGGCAAAAGTGCGTACAGTTACAAGGAGATTATGTTTAGAAGGTGGACGTAACAACTGATGTGTAATGAACATTTGGGTAGAAGAAAATATAGTGTAAAACAACATAGTACGCCCTTCGTATATACAACCTGTGACAATAAAGTTCGGTAAATAGTCCTGGACTATCAACAAAGATGAACAGTGCACGACAGTGACCTTACTATCCTTCGAAATAGTCTCCTCCCATAACTATGCACTGTTGAGATCAGCGATACATGTCCTGGAAACTTTGCAAGAAGGCTTTCTTTGGGATGGTGTTCAAAAGCCTCGTCACGTTTCGTTGGATGTCACGAATATCGTCAAGTCTCTTTCCTTTCAAAGCGAGTTTGAGTCGTAGGAAAAGGAAGAAGTCTGGAGGATTGAGATCTGGCGAGTATGGGGGATGTTCAAGTTGCCATGAAACTTATTGTGCGTACTGGGGTCGTACCCTGAGTAGACGCTTCATGAAACAGGTCAAAATTTCAATGTACCGTGCAGCATTCAACGTCGTTCCCTCAGGTAGAAATTCCTTGTGGATAAAGCCTTGACTATCTAAAAAGGTGATGAGCATCGTTTTGATGCGTGACTTTTCGGCTCTGACCTTTTTCGTACGAGGGAATCCTATAGAACGCTATTCCATGCTTTGCCTCTTCATTTCAGGGTCGTACATGAGACACCAGGTTTCATCCTCAGTGACGATACAGTTCAAGAAATTTGGTGTACCATCCGCCGTTTCGACAAAATCCTGTGAAGCCTCTAAACGTGCCTGCACCTGATCGTCAGTCAAGTGATCACGAGAACACATTTCCCTCTTCCCTAACTTCTGGGTAACGATTTGTCGCACGGATTCACGTTTAAACTGCAGTTCATCCGCTATCATGCGCACAGTTAATCGCCGATCGTTCGTGATTAATGTCCTCACCTTCTCAATGTTTTCGTCACTGACGGCGGTCGCCGTCTTCCGCTACGGGGGTTTTCAGAAACACTTCCCCGGCCTACTCGAAAACGGGTAAACCACTCGTACACACACTTCAAGGACAGTGCTTGCTCTTCATAAACACGTACCAGCATCGCATGCTTTTCTTTCGGTGTCTTGCCAAACTTAAAACAAAACTGTACATTGATCGTTTGGTCGTTCATGTTCCTGTTCGCAGTTCAGAACCAACGCACTAAACACGCATTGTGTCAAACAGGTCTTACACGGCACACACACACACACACGATGCTGAACTGAACAACGTTGGGAACAGGTGGTCAAAACCTGCTGCTACGCAGGTGCAGCGTTGCGTGTCGTCGGTGTTGCCCGATTGACCGTTCTGACTTCATTTACCGAAATTTATTATCACAGGTTGTACATTATCTTGTAATTTACGTGTAAGAGAGGGCCACGAGCCTAACTTCGCCACTGCTAAAGTCAAATAAGTAAATAAATAAATAAATAAATAAATAAATAAATAAATAAATAAATTGTTCTATTATTTTAAAAAAGCAACTAGCAGCGTTGCGAGGAATTTGTAGGGAATGTTATCTCCTGTAACATACCAAGAACTACAGAATTTATCTCGAGAGAATTTGGAAATTTACTTGTGTATATATGTTGACTATTTAGCAAATAATTATCAGATTAAATAAATATAAAACAAATAACTAGAAGCATGATACTGTCGCATTAACGATAAGCGCTACAAAAATATTTTGAAGCGAATTTGAGATATCTTAACGAATCATATGATTCTAGTTATGAAAATAGTGATTTTACTACAGCGAATTAAAGATAATTAAAGCGGTAAGATCAATCATAAACGAAATTAACTTATTTTACGTCAAGTGAGAAATTCTTAGAAAATAACAAGCTTGAAATTGTACTCATAAGTTACGTGAGTGGAGACAAACGAAAGAGAAAACAAGGACTTCTCAGTTTGACAGAAATACCAGTTCATTTCAGTATTATAAACAATCTCGTGATTGCATGACCATACAGGGTAAAGGATTAAATTGATGTCTTTTCTAAGAAACCTTAAGCAAGTAATATTGTCCCTCTGCCTCTAGCAAAGTAAAGTGTTTGTAATGTTATCGTAGTCATAGCTGTCACGTGTCAACTCACCCTACAAAAGCTTAAATTCTCGGAAATCCTTAATGACGTCCATTTCCAGAAGTACCCACGTATTTTGACACCGTTCCACTGAGTGTGTATACAAACGGTTGACGGATTTATAATGACATTGTGGTTCAGATAAAATAAATATAGTGGTCTTAGAATCAGTTGCGAAGATGGAGCGAACAACGATTCTCACATTATCTATCACAATGTAAAGAATAAATAAAGTGCGTAAACGTTATTATCATATGCACTGCATGGCCAAAAATCATGGGAAGACACTGAATGTGATGCAACAACGAGTCACTCCACCGCGAACCCCCAAACCGGCACCAATACGGCGAGACATCGACTATATCTGTTGAAATCGTTCTGCAGGAATCTGGACCCACTGCTACCGACAATTGTGCTTTTGTAGTTGGTGCGGTGTTCATAGAGCGACAGCATTCCATAAATGCTCAAATGGAATAAGATTGGGGGATCTGGAGGGTCAATCCTTAGTCATAACTATACCTCGGATTTGTAGGTGGTAATAGGTTAGAATGCAAAGTAATTTAGTTTGTAGGAAGTATTATGCAACCCGTTGTACCAAAATGTAGGAAGAGTAGCATAAATTCAAAGAGTTCTATAGCTG
Organism: Anabrus simplex; assembly: GCF_040414725.1. Classification (NCBI taxonomy): domain Eukaryota; kingdom Metazoa; phylum Arthropoda; class Insecta; order Orthoptera; family Tettigoniidae; genus Anabrus; species Anabrus simplex. Next base: position 85,214,003 of record NC_090272.1, on the reverse strand, counting down.
TACCCCTAATATCTATGCAAATCTCATAGCATACCCGTTGTACAGTGTAGGGTATACTTGTTACTGGCTTAAGTAAGTTTGCATTCTAACCTATCAGCACCTAATAATCCGGACTCTAGTCATAACTTCGCTGAAGTGCTCCTCCAACCACCTGCGTGCCACCACAAAAGGGTGACATGGCGCATTGTCTTGTTGAAACATGGCATCTCCATCAGGGTAGTCTAGGGCCAGAAACGGATGCAGATGGTCTGAAAGAACGCCCACATAACTTACACCTGTCAGTGCTCCCTGCAGTCGGTAAATGGGGCATAATTGCGACCATGAGAACGCCGCCCAGACCAGAACTGAGCCACATCCCGCCTGGACACAACATGGTCGACACGCAGGATGCATAGCTTCATGGGGCATACGCCACAGTCCCACGCGCCCATTAGCTCGATACAACTGGAACCGGGATACATAGAACAATACGCCACGCCGGCACTGTTCCATGGCTCATTGCCGATTTTCGCGGGCCATGCACGTCGTTGAGCTCTGTGTCGAGGTGTCAGCAAAGTGACACGAGTTGGTCGTCGGCTGGTGAAGCCTATGCAGTGCAGTTGCCTCCATACAGTCCTGGTAGAAATGGGTTCTTGACTCCCAACATTCAACTGGGCGGTGATCTGACTCACAGTAGCCCGTCGAGCACCCAGTATAGTTCTGCGGAGGCGACGTGATGTCCGTTCGTTAATCACTTGTGGTCTTACCGTGAGGCGGTTTGTGCGGATTCTCTCTGCGATATTGAGCATCCATCCTCAACACTCTTGACCTCGGTGACCCGAATTCGCGCCTAATCACTGCAATGCTATGACCCTTGCGCCGTGCGCTGATGATCATTGCACGTTCAAAGTCGGTTAACTCGCGACGCGACTTTTTTCCATCTTCATGACACTGGTGTCTGTGACAGACTACACACAGACACTCACAGAAATAATTCACAAATCTCTCTAATAAAGTTTTTAATAAATAAATTTAAACAATTTTAAGGCGAAATTCAAGCGATGGGCCACGATTTATTTTGCAAAATAAAGCGGAAAAAATGCTTCCTTTTCATGAAATGCGAAAATCTTGCCTCTCTAATCATAACCAAAACAGAGAACAAAAATGTGAGCATGGAAATTATACTGTTTTATTTTTGTATTTAAACTCTATGGGCTGCAATTCCCCAATATGTGGGCTGTCGGTTTCCAAGAACAACACAGTTACGCCCTGTTGATTCCTTCAAATGCATTACCAAAAATATTTTTACTATTTGTTTTATGTCGTACAGACACAGACAGGCCTTACGGCGCCAATGGGACAAGACAGGGCTAACAGTGGGAAGAAAGCGATTAATTAAAGTATAGCCCCAGGGAAAACCATCTTCAGGTTTTCCGGTGGTGGCATTTGAACCCACAATCTCCCGAATGCAAGCTCACAGCTACACGATTCTAATCGCACGGCAAACCTGCTCGGTACTCATTTATTAACGAAAGAGCGATAGTTATAATATTATTCATATAGTCGCTGCCACAAATCATTACCGTTACTAATGCTACTAGAAGATATTCATAAATAATTTTATGAATGAAAATGTAAATATTAAGTACTGAGATCTCGATTTATCTCATTTTGTTTCCCCTCTGAAAATCAAAGACGGCCCCGTGGGGTAGGGGTAGCGGGCCTGCCTCTCAACAGGAGGCACCGGGTTCGACTCCCGGCCAGGCCAGGGACTGTTAACTGTATCTGAGGGCTGATTCGAGGTCCACTCAGAATAAGCGATTACAACTGAGGAGCTATTTGACGATGAGATGGCGGACCCGGTATAGGGAGCCAAGAATAACGGCCGAGAGAATTCGTCTTGCTGACCACACGATACCTCATAATCTGCAGGTTTTTGGTCTGAGCAGCGGTCGCATGGTAGGTCATGGCCGTTCGGGGCTATTGCGTCATGGTGTTTGGTTTGGTTTTGAAAATCAAAGCTCTGTGATATATTTTCTTTCCTTCCTTAACCCGTTTTCTCTCTAGGGTTGGTGTTTCCCTCGGAGTCGGCGAGGGATCCCACATTTACCACCTCAAGCGCAGTGTCCTGGAGAGTGAGCCATAGGATCTGGGTATACAACTGGGGTGAGGACCAGTACCTCACCCAGGCGGCCTCGCTTGCTGTGATGAACAGGGGTCTTGTGAGGGAATGGGAAGAGAGAAAGGGATAGACAAGGAAGAGGGAAGGAAGCGGCCCTGGCCGTAAGTTAGGTACTATCCCGTCATTTGCCTGAAGGAGGAGGGGAAACTACGGAAAACCACTTCAATGGTGGCTGAGGTGGGAATTGAAACCACCTCTACTCACTTGACCTCCCGAGGATGAGTGGACCCCGTTCCAGCCCTCGTACCACTTTCCAAATTTCGTGGCAGAGCCGTTAATCGAACCGGGCCTCTGGGTGTGACAGCTAATCATAATAAGCTCTGTGATATCTAATATCCGAAATTTTCTAACATAGCAATGAAATGTGGAAAGAGGACAAGAGAACTTGTTCCACAACAACCTACAGAAGTCTAAATAATTTACTTTTGTACCAAAGTTTAAAATAATGGTATCTGCTCTATTATATACGGAATCTTTCAGGGCACGTTTCTCAAATGTATAAGAGTAAAATATGTTTTATGGACATGGGTCCGGAAACGCTTTATTTCCACGTTATAAATAATTTTCTGCAACTCTACGTAGTACAATATTCACGAGAAACACACTGGAACAGAACGCACACCGACGCTCGTTAATAAGTAATGGCCAGAAATATTCATTTCAGGCAAGGAAACATGTACATCCCTCAGAACCGCCCACCACTGGCTTACTTCCCCCCCCCCTCTCTCTCTCTCCCTCTCTCTCTCTCTCTGTCTGTCTCTCATGGAGTCGGTGAATGACAGAGATAATGGGTGTACAAAAACTACCCGTCAAATTCCCCTTCTTTACACCCATAAATTTAAGAAATACTATTTTTGCACTGCATCACGTAACTTCACCGTTTCGCAAATAAAACTAACTGTACCCACCTAAAGAAGTCCTTAACCCCTGTCTTCCTGGAGGAATACGCAAGAGCCATTCTTGTGTCGAACAATCAGAAATATGTATACAGTATTTCTAAGAAAATTGTTTCTCTGTTTTGGCTCTATATTCTTTAGATTCTTGTAGTCTAAAATAATATATAGGCTTGATGATTTACTTTCTTACTTATTATATAATGTATGTTTCAATTTTATTGGATTTCGTAACTGTATTTTACTTTTTTAAGTTTAATATTTAATTTAATTTTTTAAAACTATAAAAATATAGTGTGTTCATAAACCTGTATTGTATTATACGAAGACGCTACATGAATGGACTTTTCAGCCTCAGTGGCATGTAAATCATCAGTAAATTCAAATTCAATTCAAATTCAAATTCAAATTTAAATTCAAATTCAAATTCAAATTCTGTCTCTTAATACAGGACACTACTGACGAGCAAGGGGAGACAGAGAGAGCGTTGATAAATGTGTCAGTCCTTCTACTTCTTATGCCGTCTCCCTACTAAGTTTGGCGATCCAATTGATACTGATAACTCTCGAAACAGCGGCTCGAAACATTTCGATGGAAGTTCGTCCATACCAGCGGCGCAGGTCTTTTAGCCACGAATTTCTCCATCTCCCTACAGACCGTTTCCCTTCAGATTTACCCTCGATGATGACTTGGAGATGTTCATATCTTTCACCTCTCATGATGCGCCCGAGATTCTGTTGCTTAATAGTTGTTAGAAGCTCCTTTATTTTTTTTTTCTTATTTAACAAGTTGAAGACTTCCTATTGGTATTCCTTTCTTCCCAGGACATTCAAAACATTCTTCTGTATAAGTGCATTTCGAAAGCTTCAATTCGCCTCTCCAGCAAAGGAGTGAGCATCCAGGCCACAAAACCATAAAAAGGACTGGGTTAAATTCTCCCGTTTCTTTCTAATCCTTCCGAAATGTTAGCGGTCTCAACCATGACTGTATTATCAAACGGCATAGCGCTCAACCCTCGCAACAAATAATTACCCTTATTTTCATCAATATGGGCCCTACTACGAGTTTAATACGAGTTTAATACTATCGCGCACCGAGCGAGTTAGCCGTGCGGTTAGGGTCGCACACCTGTGACCTTGCATTAGGGCAACAGTGGGTTCGAACCCCACTATTGGCAGCCCTGAAGATGGTTTCCCGTAGATTCCCATCTTCACAGAAGGCCACGGCCGCTACTTTACCACTCATACTCCATCTTCACCATAAGACTTATCTATGTCGTTGCGGCATAAAACAAATTATAAATAAAATACCTTCGCAAGCTCTGTCAAAAGAAAAAATATACTATATTTTGCACAAAAATATGCAAGAGTATCAAATATATGAACGTGAGAAATTAAGATGAAACAAGGTAATATTCACTAAAACCTTCGTGTTTCATTTAAAGACATATCACGCCATGTTCCCTCTTAATAATTGTGGGAAACGGGAGAAAAATTAAATGGAATAGAATTCCGTATAAAAAACAGGGACAATGCTTACATTTACTATACTTGTATGTGAAGACTATTCTTCAGAATCCAAAAAAGAAGAATCATGATAGGTGAGTTGTAACAAAGATAAGTAAGGTATTCTCATAATGCCACAATGAACGTCTTAAAGAAACAAAGTTGCGCATTCTGTATGAAAAAATAAATAAATAAATAAATTAATTAATTAATTAATTAATTGAATGCAGATCAAACATAATAGACTACATCGTGTACAATTCTTCACAATGAAATATCAGGTAACTAATTGTTTCCGTTGGTTAGCAAAAGCCAGTATAACCAGAACATTTTATGTCAGAAATATCTCACTCAGTTCCCGAGAAAATGCCGATCGAGCAGGAGTGATTATTGAGTGAGTGCGCGGCATCACCAGTCACACCTTCTGGAAGATTTCTATGTTTTTCTTTTTACTATTTTGCTTTACGTCGCACCGACACAGATAGGTCTTATGGCGTCAAAGGGATAGGAAAGGCCTAGGAGTGGGAAGGAAGCGGCCGTGGCCTTAATTAAGGTACATCCCCGGCGTTTGCCTGGTGTGAAAATGGGAAAGCACGGAATACCATCTTGGGCTGCCGACAGTGGGGTTCGAACACATTATCTCCCGGAAGCAAGCTCACTGCTGCGTGCCCCTAACCGCACGGCCAACAATTCCCACAACGAACCCAGTATAACCAGAATGTTTAATGATAGAAACATCTCACTCAGTTCCCGAGAAAATGCCAATCGAGCAGGAGCGATTATTGAGTGAGTGCATGACGTCACAAGCCACACCTTCCGTAAGATTTCTTTCTTTTTCCTTTCTTTTTACCATTCTGCACTGAACCCCGCACCCGCGACCACAATAGGGTGTGAGAAAAGCTGCGAAAGAAGAAGAAGAAGAAGAAGAAGAAGCTGAACTTGCATAACAAAGTTCATATGGATCGTCGGAGATTTAAGCTCGATTCCCAGCAGTGAAGGACTACGGAATAATATCCTCAGCTAAAATAATTCGCGAAGTGATTCATCAGTAGGCTACGTCCCTACCTCAAGACAGGCACCAGGTGAACTGAACATGTCCGCGGACATTCCCCGCACTAACAGCCATACGATAAGTAAGTAAGTAAGTAAGTAAGTAAGTAAGTAAGCAAGCAAGCAAGCAAGCAAGCAAGCAAGCAAGCAAGCAAGCAAGTAAGTAAGTAAGTAAGTAAGTAAGCAAGTAAGTAAGTAAGCAAGCAAGCAAGCAAGCAAGCAAGCAAGCAAGTAAGTAAGCAAGCAAGTAAGCAAGCAAGCAAGCAAGCAAGCAAGCAAGCAAGCAAGCAAGCAAGTAAGTAAGTAAGTAAGTAAGTAAGTAAGTAAGTAAGCAAACAAGCAAGTAAGAAATTAAGTAAGCAAGCAAGTAGCTAGTTCTATCTGCGGATCTAGAAGATATTAGTTCGACGGTGCACTTTTACGTTGGTCATCACTGCCATGCACTCCTATAAACGTGCTACATGCAGGAAAATAAATACCTTGCTAAATTTTATTCCCAGACCAAACTTTAGGCTGTGTAGCCTTCATACTAAAAGAGTCTACATCTTGTACCAAAATGGAATACACAGTTACCTTTAGACATATATATCCTCATCTACACCTAATCATTTCCCTCTTTCCCATCTTATAAAAAGGAAATAAAATAATATATAAAAATCAGGGTTCCAAACATGCATTTCCCTGAAACATGATATTAATCTATAAAAATACAACACAGCTCAGTCACAACAAGACTGACATTTACATTTACATTACACTGGGATCGAACTAGCCTAATTCCTTCTATCTAAGCATGCCCATAATTAAAATGAACTCAACTGGTAGCATCTCAGCTTCTTCATGATTCCAGGCCACAGCGTCCAGCAAATTACGCCATTATTGCACCAAACTGCATGGCGTTATCAAATACTCTGCAAGTCTTTTCTTCTCTCTTCATCATGTAGTAATAGTGCTTCGCACACACCATTTAATTGTACCGATACGATGACGTCGGTTCGCAGAAGTTCTTCCCGAAACCGGACGCGTACCGAACACGGTATTTGCACAAACCGTATGCAAATTACGTATACACGGGTATGGAAATATCGACAGTAACTATCGTTTTTATTGTTATTATCCCGTGTCACCACCGCACTTTGACATACGTGATACGTGATATTATTTATATAGCAAAGGTAATTGCTCTGTTAATATACTATGCACACTCGTAACTACAAACTATCACTTGCATTCATGTAATGCATGTTTTCATAAAAGAAACGTCTCAGTTTCACAAATTGACTACTTATATGTTCAAAACTGGTCACTAAAAAACAAGTCACTTTCCTATACCACTGGCTTAATATCAAAAACGCCGACCCGCGCCGTTTGACACTTCAAAGCAGAGAGTGACTTTCCATCTCCAGAGGCTGCTATATACACCAAGCTCCCGGTATTAGTCATGTCTTAGGGGATTCCACTGGTACGATGACGCTATTGCTCACCCACTACTCTGCAAAAGCGCTGATTCAAGAGAAATATGTAAATTACTTTATTAGTTCAAATTAAGTATTGCAACTGTCTACAGGTAGTTCTTTTAATGTTTAACTGGCATCTATTTCATATTAAAACCGTGGAGTATAGCTTTATAACAAATTGCCTAATAAAATAAATAGTGCAGCACTGTAAATTTAGAAGTTGGTAAGACTGACTTAATTTGTTTTGTAAATCCCTTCATTCCGCCATATCGCTTCCAGGGCTGTGATTGGTCCTTTTTATAATCGGCCGCTCTCACATACTCTCGTAAATCCCCGATTGACTCACCTAAAATACCCGAGCTATTCGCTGTCGCTATGAAAGATAAGAAATTATTACTGATGTCACGCGATGACGGACTACTGCATTACGCAACTTCTAGGTTGCATCATGACTCCTGCTTGTATTAGTGCACAATATTACACCATATTATATAATTAAATATTTGGGGCATATATGATATGGCACAATACATTTGGTCGATGATACAACTGGGAAGGAGAAACAGGACCTCACCCAGGCGTCCTCACCTGCTATGCTGAACAGGGGCCTTATGGGGAGGATGGGAAGATTATAAGGGATAGACAAGGAAGAGAGAAGGAAGCTGCCATCGCCTTAAGTCAGGTACCATCTCAGCGTGTACATGGAGGAGAAGTGAAAACCACTTCGAGGATGGTTGACGTGGGAATCTACTTTCTACTCAGATGCGAAAATTATTATTATTATTATTATTATTATTATTATTATTATTATTATTATTATTATTATTATTAATCGTATGGCCGCGGCTACAGTGGGAAGGGATTTTGATTTGATACGACCTAGGTTGCCTCTGTGTCAATTTTGGACTTTAGCACAAAGTAGAGAAATTAATCTCTATTGGGTAATCTATGGCTGAATTTTAATTCATTTTATCGGGTAAAAACCGAAATTCACCTCTGACGTGTAGTCGTTAGTGTGATTAGCTGTCACCCCCGGAGGCCCGGGTTCGATTCCCGGCTCTTCCTCGAAATTTGAAAAGTAGTATGAGGGCTGGAACGGGGTCCACTCAGCAATCCTCGAAGTGTTTCCCACTTATCCAGGCACATACCAGAATGGTACCTAACTTAAGGCCACGGCCGCTTGCTTCCCTCTTCCTTGTCTATCGCTACCAATAATCCCATCCCCCCACAAGGCACCTGTTCAGTATAGCAGGTGAGACTGCCTGAGTGAGATACTGGTCCTCCTCCGCAGTTGAATCCCCGACCCAAAGTCTCAGGCCCCAGGACAGCGCCCTTGAGGCAGTAGAGGTGAGATCCCTCGCAGAGTCCGAGAGTGTCACTACAAATCATTTTTATGACAATATCGTACGACATCGAATGTCGAATTTTCTCTTTTCCTCCCTTAAAAATTCAACTCCCCCACACGTTTCGAACCCGCGACGTTGAGATCCGGAGGCCGACACTACTATTGATCCATAGTTGAAGCTGACTGAATGGCGAGAAAAACAAAACATTCAAGGGGTAAAATTATAGCTGGGTCTTGACTTGGTTTCAACACGGACTGAATATGAGTGTAAGTATGGGACACAGAGCGACCCTGTTTAAAGTACCGGACTGTACCTATTGTTCGGGACTGATGACAGTAATGGGCTATTAGAGATGGATGCACGATACATTCTTCAAACTACCCTCTCCACTTGTCTGAAGAACTTAAACGATTCCTTAATTGCACCATTGGCCCTTAATTTTAATTAATGCGTTTTATTGATGTTCATGTTGGAGCAGAATGAGCCGTGCCTGCATCATTTATTCAATACCAAGGAAGGAGGAACAGAGAAGGCTTGAATAACTGCCATCAAGATGAAAATTCGGAAAACTCGTAGATATAGAAGTCCACAATATATTTAAGTGAAGATGAAACGTTGAAGAGAGAAGATTTTTTTATTTCTTTCTATTTCCTCTTAACCTATTTATCCTCCAGGATTGCCTTTCTCCATGGGACTCACTGCAACCTCTACTACCATAAGGGCAGTGTCCTGAAGGATGAGACATTGTGTCGGGGAGTATACAACTGGTGGGCAAGACCGGTACCTCACCAAGGCGGCCTCGCCTGCTATGCTGAACAAGGGCCTTGTGGGGGAATGGGAAGATTGTAAGGAATAGACAAGGAAGAGGGAAGGAAGGCCGTGTACTTAAGTACCATCCCGGCATTTGCCTGGAGGAGAAGTGGGAAACCACAGAAAACCGCCTCGAGGATAGCTGAGGTGGGAATCGAACACACCTCTACTGAGTTGACCTCCCGAGGCTGAGTGGACCCCGCTGCAGCACTCGCACCACTTTTTAAATTTTTTGGCAGAGCCGGGAATTGAACCCGGGCCTCCGGGCGTGGCAGCTAATCACGCTAACCACTACACCACACAGACGGTTTTTTATTTCTTTCTATTTCTTAGCCTGTTTACCCTCCAGGATTGGATTTTTTTTTCGCGGACTCAGCAAGGGATCCCACCTCTACCTCCTCAAGGACAGTGTCCTAGAGGGTGAGAGTCTGGGTCGGGGGATACAACTGATGTGGAGGGCCGGTACCTCACCCGGGCTGCCTCACCTGGTATGCTGAACAAGGACCTTGTGGGGGAATGGGAATATTGGAAGGGATGGACAAGGAAGAGGGAAGGAAGCTGCCGTGGCCTTAAGTTACTTACCATTCCGGCATTTGCCTGGACGAGAAGTGGGAAACTACGGAAAAGCAATTCGAGGATGGTTGAGGTGGGAATCGAACCACCCTCTACTCAATCGATCTTCCGAGGCTGGGCGAACCCTGTTCCGGTCCTCGTACCACATTTCAAATTTCGTTGCAGAGCCAGGATTCGAACCGGGGCTTCCGGCGATGGATGCTAATCACACTAACCACTACACCACAGAGGCGGACGTTGTTTTCTTTTTCACAGATTAGCGTAGAATTTCCCAACTTAACTAGTGGTGAAGCTCTCTCCAGTGGAGGTGGCCATGATCGTTGAGGCATCAAGTCTTGATGTTTGACACCGTGGTTAGCCAGTTCGAGCCCCGTTGGTGGAAACAAATGTTACCATCAGAACATTGGTCGGCGGGGTATAAGACGTGGGAATATACTGTGCATTTTCTAAATCACTCGACCATCTGTATTCCAACGCCCTCTTTGATAATATGTCTCTCAGTCATTGCCATCCGCCAATACTTCACATCACAGACTGCAAGATCACATCGACCAACCGTACTCTTTGATCATATGTCTCTCAGTCATCGCCATCCGTCAATACTTCACATCACAGCCTGTAAGATATTATCGGTCATCTGTATTTTATCGCCCCTTTTGATAATATGTGACTCAGCCATCGCCATCCATCATCAATACTTCAAATAATGGACTGTATAGTTGCTAGAAAAACACTGCGTCACACATATTGTATCGCTAATTTCGCGACGATAATTTTCAGATGATCTCTATTGTCTAAAACAATACCCCCGAGCCTTCGAAAAATGGAAGTATTGGCAGAACTAAGGGAAGGGCGTCGAAGGGTATGAAAATGAAAGCCATCCCAGACATGGCAAAATACAGTCGGAGTCAGAAAAGAACATGAGTTGACCAAGAGTGGTCGGTGAGGAACGGTTAAATTGAGCAGCTTTGCACAAGGAAATGTCAGCAATGCCAGACTCAGCTAGGGGTCCCGTGTTAAACAATCGCACACTAAATTGTAGAGCGCCGGGATGTATTGTTATTACAAGGAAGTAAGTCATTCTAGGTAATAAAGTGAGGGTAGCTCAGCTAGTGCACATTAGAAAAGTGCCCTGATAAATATTTAAAGCTTTATTTTTAACGTTGAAAGTTGTGAAAATACGCTTGGACCGAGCTCGATAGCTGCAGTCGCTTAAGTGCGGCCAGTATCCAGTATTCGGGAGATAGTAGGTTCGAACCCCACTGTCGGCAGCCCTGAAAATGGTTTTCCGTGGTTTCCCATTTTCACACCAAGCAAATGCTGGGGCTGTACCTTAATTAAGGCCACGGCCGCTTCCTTCCCACTCCTAGCCCTTCCTTGTCCCATCGTCGCCATAAGACCTATCTGTGTCGGTGCGACGTAAAGCAACTAGCAAAAAAAAAATACGCTTGGAGGAGCTCGGTTGTAAGAGAGACAAGGCACAGTCATCTAGTTGTATGGGCTGACGACAAACTGCTGATAAATTTAGGAGTAATGTGGAAGTCACGGCGTAAACATAAACGTCCACTGGTGCAGTAGGGCGAAGATGAAAATGAATTACTAATTGTGTTACACATGGCAATTCAGCACACATGCTTATATTTACATACATCATGTTCTCGACTACCAACTAGAGCGTGAAACCTGTACATGGTCATCAGTGTAGGCCCTACTTACAATTTGCTTATTATTATTATTATTATTATTATTATTATTATTATTATTATTATTATTATTATTATTATTATTATTATTGTTCCGTGGTTCATCGCGGATCGCAGAGGTGAAAGAAGGTGCTGGGGTGAATGGGTCTAACTACAATATCAAAGTTAATTTATAACTGTAACAAAGGTTATATTTTTTTAGAATTTCAAAAATCAACAAATAACAATATAACAGGTACAATTAGCAATTTTGGAACAAGTCAAGGAAAATACAATATTAGTGAATTCGACAGGTCCTGGGCTTCGAGTCCCTCGCTTTACAATGCTTGAGCTCCCAGCTCGAATATACAGTTTAAAGAAGGACAACTTTAGTAAAGGGCAGAAATGCCCTAATTCAAAGAGCACTTGCTCTTAAACTTGCAATATCTAGCCTCCCAGAAGGACACTTTACAATTACAAAATTTGACAAAGAGCTAACAGGCTCTCCGTTTCCTTTCAGCCTCCTCGAGGCAATTTCAAAACTCGTACACTCTCTGGCCTTCCATGGCCCAACTTACATTGTGAAACCGGGCCTTTGCGGAAAAGAACAGGTTAAGTAAAATGGCCAAAAACACAAACTGAATAGAGGCGTACAGTGCTCCAAGATAATGAAAACTTTAAAAACCTAAGAGGCACTAGGCCGGTGAAACAGGGGCTATTCCCAAACAAATGAGGTGACTCGTATAAGGGTAAATTAATGCATTACAGAAAGGAGGAAGAACAGTTACAAACGCAATCACCTCAAACCAAGATGAAGGGTAGCTCGAGAGGGTACTTCACTCTCTATCCCCGATTTACAGTTAAAGACTTTATGAATTTTTTACATTCACCGGCAGAAGTTACATTTTCAGAATAGTAGGTTACATAGTTGATGATTCGGACCTTTCCCTCGGATTAAACTGCGGAGCTAGCAAGAAAGGAAGAAAGAAATATGTTATGTGGCCATTACCTTGTAGAAGCTATAGCAGCTGACGAAGAGGCCTCTCGCCTCCTGCTTGACACACACACACTCAGTAAAATGACGATCAATTGGCCAAGAGACGTGAAACTCCGCAGTTTATAAACTCTCGGGGAAAGTTCGAGACCTTTCACGAATAAACCAACCACACCCTCTCAATTTTATTGGGTAATTTAAAAGTTACACTGTAAATCGAAGAAGAAGGCTGTGATAGGTTGAAAATTAATTACAGAAATTTGGGATTGGCTAGATTCAAAACTGGCGGAAATAAAATATAAACATTGCCAACCCAAAAATAAATGAACATCAATTAGAAAAAAACTTATGAATACAAAACTTCTTTAAATCAAAAGTTCATTCACTTCGCACCAGGGTGCATGATCATAGTTTTTTTGGAAATGGCATCTATGGGAGAATGTTCAAACTTCTTGATGAATGGCAAACAAAACAAGTAGAATACAGTCAGTTCAGGAAATTTCACAACAACAAAATTATATCTTATTCTAGTGGTGACATCTTCTGGGTAAATTTATAAGTTGGTCTAGTTTCAATTTCACTGTTTCACCCGTAGAGGAGTTCTTTTAGGCGCTAGATCGAAATGCGCGGCGTTGGGGTGTACCTCCCGGTAGAGAACCCCCCCCCCCAATGTCCTTCCTTGGGGTGACACAGAAGAATTTCGAAAAGAGAAAAAATCCCAGTTAAAGAAAATTTCTAAGTTTTTTTTGTTGATTGGTAGAAACTTGTTAAAATCCAGCTATAGAGCGTCTTTGCTGAAGTAGAATATGAAATACATGTTATAATTTGACGGCAAGACCTGCCGCCGCAGCCGATGTCCAGTTGAGTTCGCCGGACCCCTCAAGTACCCTCAGATACACCTCTCCCGCTACTATGAGAGGGGTAGTCGTGGTGATGGTCGCCGAAGATTACAAGTATATATACAGTGCCCAGATGGGTTGGCGGTAGGGGCGCCGCACTTCAGCCTTTGCCGGGAAGATGCACTCCGAAGCGCCGTTCAGAGCCTTACTAGAGCGAAGAGGGCCCTTTCTTCTCCCTGGTTTCCCTCACAAGATGTTAAAATACGGCGGCAGCCAGCAGGGGGGGCACTGAAACAGTAAGATCTCGGCGACAGAAAAATGTTGTTGGAGATTTGAGAGTACGATCTTTGTTGGTGATGCTGAGGGGCGGGCGGAGTAGGAGGAGCTTTACAGCCAAGAGGAGACGGGGGCTTGGTAATGGCCACTCAGGAACGATCGCAGGAAAACCAGAGAAGAAGATCGTACATACACATCATACACATAAGGAAATAAAACCAAAGGGCAGAAGGCCTTAGATTTAAAAAATATAACCTTCAAAGATCCTGCTAAATTTTAGCGGCGATGAACATAAAAGAAAACTAATTATACAGGTTTAATCTGAGAGATGTGGACTCTAAAGAACCTCTCTGTGGCTGGATTGTTCACTAACAAAGTAACGGGAGTCAGGAAATCCAATATGATGCACGGCCCATGAAATCTGGTGGCAAGTTTCTAACCATGACTTGATCTCCTACTTTTAAATTGGTGAGCCTCCGTCCACGATCATATCTTTCCCTAACCTTTTCATGAGAAACCTTCAGGTTGTGCTCAGCCTTTTTCCATAGATCTCTAATATTATCGGGATCTATTGTCTCTGGAAGGATATCATTAAGTGACCAAAGGTTAGAGAGCGGCGTGTTAGGCACAAATTTAAAAAAACAGAGAAGCAGGAGTGAACTTATGGGACTCATGAACAGCCGAATTCAAAGCGAAGGCCAACCAATGTAGGGATGTATCCCACCTGGAATGATCATCATGATGAAATGCAATGAGAGCCGATCTCAGATTACGATTGGCCCGCTCGGCCAGAGATGGTTGGGGATAATACGCCGATGTAGTTACATGAGATATAGACAGATCAAAACAGAATTTACGGAAGAGGTTGAATGTAAATGCCTTAGCATTATCGGAGACTATATATTGACAAGGACGAAAAGAAGCAAATATGGTATTCAAACAAGAAATTGTGGACTGAGCGGTTGCCAGCTTAGTCGGAAATAACCAGGAAAACCTAGTGAAACCATCTACACACACTAGAACGAATTTTTTGGCGTTCCCCTTTGATTGGGGGAAGGGTCCGACGTAGTCTATATAGAGGCGTTCTATGGGGCGCGACGCTTAATGAGAATATAGTAGACCTACCTTAGTGGACAAGGTGGGCTTACTAAGCAAGCAAAATTTCCAAGTTTTTATCAATTCTCGAATTTCGCGGTCCATACCTTTCCAAATAAACATCTCTCGGATCTTTTCTCGAGTTTTGGAGATGCCTAAATGCCCCCCTAATGGGATCTCATGATAGGCCCAAGCACGGCTGGAACCACAACTTTCATCTTTTGGTCATGCCTCGACGGGCAACACAAAACCCCGTTCCTCACCTATGGAAGAATGTCCAAACTTCTTGATGAATGGCAAACAAAACAAGTAGAAATACAGTCAGTTCAGGAAACTTCACAACAACAAAATTATATCGTATTCTAGTGGTGACATCTTCTGGGTAAATTTATAAGTTGGTCTAGTTCCAATTTCATTGTTTCACAAGTAGAAGAGTTCTTTTAGGCGCTAGATTTAAATGCGCGGCGTTGGGGTGTACCTCCCGGTACAATTATTATTATTATTATTATTATTATTATTATTATTATTATTATTATTATTATTATTATTAAAATGAAATGGCGTACGGCTTTTAATGCCGAGTGTCCGAGGACATGTTCGGCACGCCAGGTGCAGATCTTTCAATTTGACACCCGTAGGTGACTTACGCATCGTGATGAGGTTGAAATGATTATGAAGACAACACATACACCCAGCCCTCGTGCCAGAGAAAACTAACCAATGATGGTAAAAATTCCCGAAACTGCCGGGAATCGAACCAGGGACCCCTGTAACGAAAGGCCAGCACGCTAACCATTTAGCAATGGAGCTGGACATTATTGTTATTATTATTATTGTTATTATTATTATTATTATTATTATTATTTCATTTCATTATACGTTTAACGTCCAGGCTTGATTCCTCCCTCGGACTCAGCGAGGGGTCCCACCTCTATAGCCTCAAGGGCAGTGTCGTGGAGCGTGACCCTTTGGTCGCTGATACAGCTGGGAAGGAAGACCAGTACCTCGCCCAGGCGCCCTCACCTTCAATGCTGGAAAAAAGCCTTGCGGGGGCTGGGAAGATTGGAAGGGGTAGGCAAGGAAGAGGGAAAGAAGTGGTCGTGGCCTTAAGTTAGGTACCATTCAGGCATTTGCCTGGAGAAGAAGGGGAAACCACGAAAAACCGCTTTGAGAATGGCTGAGGCGGGAATCGAAACTCCTCTACTCAGTTGACCTCCCGAGGCTGAGTGTACCCCGTTCGCGTCCTCCTACCACATGCTAAATTTCGTTGTAGAGCTGGGAATCGAACCCGGACCACCGGGATGGTGGAACTAATCACATTAACCACTATACCTCAGAGGCGGACATTATTATTATTATTATTATTATTATTATTATTATTATTATTATTATTATTATTATTATTATTATTATTGTTGTACCGGAGGTACACCCTCCCCGCGCATTTAAATTAGGTGCCTTGGAGAATGCAATGCCCTCTGGTGTGAAGATAAACTATTAAAATTCTAGAGAAACTTTGTATGTAAAGATTCCCTAAACTGGAAAGTTTAGAGTTGTTTTTTTTTTTTTTTTTTTAAGTTATCAACAATTCTATCTCTTCCCGCCAACTCAAGGCGTTGACTTATCAAAAGTGTTGTTCATATATTTATTCAGCAATGAGAAAATTTTGGTATTTTTTGATTATCCAATGAGAATTGGAGGTGTGTCAGGGCCTTAGCCCAGAGTTTTCTGGAACATTCCCCTGCGCTATAAAAGTCTGCACATTTTCGGACCAAGATGTCTTAGTGATCGCTCCAGTCTAGAGTGTGTTTATAAAGGAGGCGGAGGCGCCTCGTCCATCTTCGAGAGGTCTACCAGTGCAAGGTAATGGCAGATCAGGATTAAAATCTGATAGCCTTTCAAAGCTAGCTCGAGGAAAAGGTTTGAAATCTTTAGTCATGTAACTTCGTTTTGTAAAAGTATAAGTTTGAAACTCCAACTGTAAGAGTTTTTATATTTGCCAGTGGCTATACGTCGCACCGACACAAATAGGTCTTATGGTGACGATGGGATAGGAAATGCCTAGGAGTTGGAAGGAAGCGGCCGTGGCCTTAATTAAGGTACAGTCCCAGCATTTCCCTGGTGTTAAAATGGGAAACTAGGGAAAACCATCTTCAGGGCTACCGACAGTGGGATTCGAATCCACTATCTCCCGGATACAAACTCACAGCCGCGCGCCATTAACCGCACGGCCAACTCGCCCGGTAGATGTAAGTTTCAAACACCCGAAAGAACTCAGGGAATAGAGAGTGATGTACCCTCTTGTGTTCCCTCTCATCTTGATTGTGAGGTGACTATGGTTTTGTAATCTTTTCTGTCTTGTAAATTCTGTAACTTCCACCTCCGTAGTATAGGCTTAGCCTTTTGCAACGTCGGGCCATGCGCCCAAATAGGGTTTTAGGCATGTAATGTAAATTTTGAGGAGTGCCAGTGTTCGCCTCCTTACCATTTTGGTTTCTGGGCCAGTAATTTGACTTTTTGTTTCAACCATATGCCTGGTAGAATTGGTACTGGTTACATGTGTTTAACTTCATTTATTTCATGTTATAGGTATCAGACTGTTGAACAGTTAAGAGAGTGCACACTGTTTAATTTTGTTAAATATAGGTTGTGCCTGTGATAGACCTCGAAAGTGTGAATTTTCGTAAACGGTTCTTTAAGTGTAAATTCATAGAACAAGGACGCCCTTCCTAGTAATTGTAAAGGGATTGATGTAAAGGTTGAATGGTGCCTTTGGAAGGCTGGAATGGTATAATGTTTGGAGATTAGGATCCTGAATATATTATTTTGGGAGCAAAGATCCTGTCTCTAATAGTGTAGAAGCAATTGGAGATACGTCTCCTTGACTATTGATTAAAAGGGAGCAGTTGTGCTCATGTAGAGTTTGTAATTTGGGAGCTTCATACTCATGTTGAAAATTGTTGTTGGTTTTTCTAATTTTGTTACGCAAGATTACCAGCTATCCCCATTTCTGATCTATTGTTATTTGCTCAGCAAAGTGTAAATGTTTAAAATTTAAAAAATAAAAGAAGAAAAATAAATATAGCTCCAATTTTAAATGTTTAAATTAATCTTCTGACATTTCTATATCCACCCATTCATGCCCACTCCTTCTTTCACCTCTGTAAACCACGGTACCCCTGTAACAATTATTATTATTATTATTATTATTATTATTATTATTATTATTATTATTATTATTATTATTATTATTATTATTATTATTATTATTATTTCCGATGAGGCCTGCTAAGGACCACGTTCGAATTTCAATTCAGTTCTTCATACTTTGTTCTTTTCTCTTCCTCTCATTCCAGTATTCTTTCATCCTTTCACTATGCTGTTTCCTTCTGTCCTCGGACCACTTCGCACCAGGCTTCTTGTTCGATCTTCCTTGGAATCCTTCCGTACTTACTACCCTCTTTCTAAAAATGTCTCTGTCCATAATTTCTTCTTCTCTTATATTATTTCTTTCTAAATCTTTCTTTACTTCTTGAATCCAGCTGTGTACCGTACCCAGGGGTAAATACCCTCTAGGACGATGCCTCCATTCCTGTATGAACATCCGACTAACTCAGGGTTGGGCAGAGTGTGGGTTGGTTGTCGATTGGGTCAGGATAAAAAGTCGAAGTTCTACACTAAAATAGCAATCAATAACAGGAAATGGAGGTATAACACGAATGAGAAACAATCATAGGGGGTAAGATGGATTTATTAATAAATATCCCCGATCAAATCACACGAAAATAAATTGAATCAAGAAAAATAAAAATTTGTAAAAAATTAATCTCAAAGTATAGAAACAAATCGAAATTAAAAACGTTAATGGAATGATAATACAAATCTGACATTTAAAGGAAAAACAAGTTCAACAAAGAACATTTATAAAAATCACGACTAAATTTCTTCTTATAGTCCAATGTATATGTTATATGGCAACAAGTGTACGCAAACACTGCCATTTGGTATTTCCGTATGGAGTTTCACACTATCGCATCCCAACGATACGGTTTCAAATTTAAGTTACTCCCGAGAGTCGTCAAACTATTTCCGTAAAATAAAAGTTACATAATAAGAAAAATTACGACGGAAAGAAAAATAATTAAGACGCACCGGACGCTATGTAAGGTATGCAAAATACTAGGGGCAAATCCTACACTATATTTACAGCAATTCAAATAATCAAACTAAACATATATGTACATCGGATATCGAGTAAAGTCTTAAATGCTACACTGCTTCTAATGTGAATCCCGGTTCACTACAAAAGATCTAGACAGAACTAGATAAACCAACGATACTTCAGCACTCGGGCTGTTCCCTTTAAAAAACAACGAGACAGGGTATACAATCATAAATAATAAGGTAAAACCATCCTGTAAGGGAAAAACATATAAATAATCCTTGATATCATGAAGAAAGCAATGGGCAACATTGCCTCCTTCTGCTGCGTTTAAGCGCTCAACAGCGCGGTCATCCGTCATATACATCCGGGTAGATTACGAGCTGTAAAGAAATATTTAACTCCACTATGCTAAAGATTGGATTTTGTCTCCCAAGGCCGCCACAAGGAAATACTGTCTCTTTCACACATGCCGATAACATAGGCCAGGAATCAGCTTGCCATGAGTTAACGCCCATCATCAACTACACGGAAACTCCCGTATATTTATTCCTTCTTGGCATGCTTGGGCCATTTAACAACATCAGACTCAATAGTCTGGAATTAACACTGTCCATTCTGATCACAATATACTCAGAAGACACTAAGCAGGCACACACATCTGCATAATACTCTATCTTGTCAGGCATACCATCGGCCTGCACCAATACATTATAATTCAGCATGCAATTATTATCTCATTATTCCTCATGAATCCCACTGGCCTTTCCACATAATGAGACGCAGTTCGAGTCCTTGGCAGACCATCAGGCAAACAGAATCCAACTTAACTTCAAAGATCTTAATTTAACAACGACGTTCTGCAGCTCCTTCTGGCAGCTTCTGTAAAACCATGCATCATGCAAAATAGCTATACCTGTCTCTCTGAATAACCGAAATAAAATGAATTGATACGTGTTTGACGTAATATAAAAATGAACCTGTCGATCTAGCCCTTCTAGCCTATATATTTAAGGAAAACTCGGAATATCCTACACTAAGTACTATATTTACAACAATAACTGATCCTATCAATCCCTCATTTTCCCAAACATCTACTCATAAATCAAAATGAAAATAAAATAAACGTGCATTGATCTCGTATCCGAATCTATCATAGTAACAAAATTAAACAAAAGTAGTATAATTGGACAGTTCGGCGGCCACCTCCACCTCAGGCTCCCAGTGGCCACCTCCACCTCAGCCAGAGGCCTCCCAGTGGCCACCTCCACCTCCACCTCAGCCAGAGGCCTCCCAGTGGCCACCTCCACCTCCACCTCAGCCAGAGGCCTCCCAGATGCCTCCTCCACCTCCACCTCAGCCAGAGGCCTCCCAGAGGTCTCCTCCACCTCCCGCGGGAAATTTGAATTTGTAAACAAAGCCACGTGCTTTTTGACAGCTGTCATCGACAACAACGCATCGCTAACCTCAGTACTGCCATCTTGACGGGCCTAAACCTCAGTAGTGCCAACTTAACCTAACTAGCGCGAGGTAAACAAAGCCACGTGCTTTTTGACAGCCACGTGCTTTTTGACAGATTTGTAAACAAAGCCACGTGCTTTTTGACAGCTCTCATCAACAACAACGCATCGCAAACCTCAGTACTACCATCTTGACGGGGCCTAAACCTTAGTGGTACCAACTTAACCTAACTAGCATGAGGTAAACAAAGCCACGTGTTTTTTTGACAGCCACGTGCTTTTCGACAGATTTGTAAACAAAGCCACGTGCTTTTTGACAGACAACAACGCATCGCTAACCCCAGTACTGCCATCTTGACGGGCCTAAACCTCAGTAGTACCAACTTAACCTAACTAGCGCGAGATAAACAAAGCCACGTGCTTTTTGACAGCCACGTGCTTTTTTGACAGCTGTCATCCGCCATCTTTGAGCACCGTGCTGCCCTCTTTCGTCACCTGTCATCGGCAGTGCTGCCATCTTGACGGGCCTAAACCTTAGTGGTACCAACTTAACCTCACTAGCTCGAGATAAACAAATCCACGTGCTTTTTGACAGCTACGTGCTTTTTTGATAGCTGTCATCCGCCATCTTTAATCTATAGAGCACAGTGCTGCCCTCTTTACCTACTTACCTTTGAAATGTGGTGGCGGATAATTTGAAAAATGCTTTTCGACAAGCAGCCATCTTTAATCCAGAGAGAACAGTGCTGCCCTCTATGTGGTGGCGGCAAATTGAAAAATTCCACGTGCTCTTGTTTGAAAACAAACTCACGTGCTTTTTTGACAGCTGTCATCTGCCATCTTTAATCTATAGAGCACAGTGCTGCCCTCTTTAGTTTGAAATGTGGTGGTGGTAAATTCCACGTGCTCTTGTTTGGAAACAAAGCCACGTGCAGCTGTCATCCGCCATCTTTAATCAACAGAGCACTGTGCCACTATCATGCGGGCAATTTCATCACCTGTCATCCGCCATCTTTAATCCACAGAACACCGTGCTGCCCTCTTTATGGCTACTACCTTAAGCACGTAGTAGCGGACAATTTGAAAAGTTCTGTTAGCTATCATCCGCCATCTTTAATCAAGAGAGCACCGTGCTGCCATCTTTAGCTAGATACCTTTGAAATGTGGTGGCGGCAAATTGAAAAATTCCACGTGCTCTTGTTTGGAAACAAACTCACGTGCTTTTTCGACAGCTACCATCCGCCATCTTTAATCAACAGAGCATAGTGCTACCCTCTTTGTGATGGCGGCAAATTCCACGTGCTCTTGTTTGGTAAACATAGCCATGTGCAGCTGTCATCCGCCATCTTTAATACAGAGAGCACCGTGCTGCCCTCTTTATCGTAGTAGATGTAAATTCGTCACCTGTCATCCGCGGTGCTGCCATCTTTAGCTAGATACCTTTGAAAAGTGGTGGCGGATAATTTAAAAAGAAAAATTCTACAGCAGCCCTCTCTCGACGCTAATTGCATAAGATGGTGGCTATACATGACTCCTTAAGGGTGCTTACGCAAGATGGCTGCTATACACAGGTTCTTATGAGACGCCCTTGGGATGCTTGCGCAAGATGGCAGTTATACATGGCTCCTTATGAGATACCCTAGGGATGCTTGCGCAAGATAGCGGCTGATCTTATGGGATGGCTTAAGGGTCCTTGCACAAGATGGCTTGAGATTCCCTAAGGATGCTTGCGCAAGATGGCGGACACAAGATGGCAGCTATACATAACTCCTTATGAGACGCTTTAAGGGTGCTTGCGCAAGATAGTTGCTACTCTTAGCTTAGAGGCTAACGTGTCGTGATAGTTCGATTCATTAAATTTAGGGCTTAAATGCAAAATGTTAAATATATCGAAAACGGTGCACCGTAGAGCAAAACGGACAAAATTTTTCAGCCTAATACCTAGGTTCGCAGTATGAGGAACAAGAAAATCATAGTCTAGTGATGAGATCAACGGTTCGGTTCCTACTTAGGCCCTTTGGCATTTGCTCTGTTTTAGCTTGTATTGAAGCGAGTCTTCGTAACATGATCAGGTCTAGCTATGGTAGAGAGTATAACGTACCGTGCAGGTTCGATTCATTAAATTCGGAGGCTTAAATGCAAAATGTTAAATATCTCGAAAACGATGCATCGTAGAGCAAAACGGACAAAATTTTTCCGCCTAATACGTAGGTTCGTAGTATCAGGAACAAGAAAAAACATAGTCTAATGATGAGATCAACGGTTCGATTCCTACTTAAGCCCTTTGGCATTCGCAGCTATCTATTTCTACAAGATGGTGGCTGCTCTTATGAGAAACAAGATGCCTTGAGACGTCCTAGGGATGCTTACGCAAGATGGCAGACACAAAATGGTGACTATACATAGCTCCTTATGAGACGGCCTAGGGGTGCTCGCACAAGATGGCGGCTACTCTTATGAAGAAAGCTAGCTTAGAGGCTACTGCGCAAGATAACAGCTGCTGTTATGCATGTGGTGGAGGGCAATTTGAAATTCTATGTGCTTAATCAACAGAGCACCCTGCTGCCCTCTTTAGCTGAAATGTGGTGGTGGATAATTTGAAAAATTCTTTTGACAGCTATCATCTTTAAAAACAATGGCGACTATACATAGGCTGTTAAGGTCTTATCATTCTCCTCCTCCTCCTCCTCCTCCCCCCTCCTCCTTCTCTACCTCCTCCTCCGCCTCTTATGTCAAGGCATAGCTTTATATCGAACAAGTTTAAACCTGCATCGCGAAGGCAAGCGTGTGCAGCGATAATATTATTGTGCATGTTTAGACTTTCGAAACATAAGAAGAGTAGAATCAAACGCTGTACTCGATACGACATGTGATCAGAACATTGATTGATGCGTTCAGAAAAACAAAATAAGTGATCAAGACTAGAATCGAACAATGTACTCAATACATCATGTGTTTAGAATATGTCAGGGGATACGCTTGTTCTAAGAAGATCAGATTGAAACATAACAAGACTAGAATAGAACACTGTAATCGATGTTGTTAACTTCAACATGTGATCAGAACATTGATTGATGTGTTCAGAACACAAAATAAGTGATCATGACTAGAATCGAACACTGTACTCGATACAACATGTGATCAGAACATTGATCGATGTGTTCAGAACACGAAATAAGTGATCAAGACTAGAATCGAACACTGTACTCAATACAACATGTGTTTAGAACATGTTAGGGGGTACCCTTGTTCTAAGAAGATCAGAATGAAACATAACAAGACTAGAATCGAACACTGTAATCGATGTTGTTAACCTCAACATATGATCAGAACATTGTTTGATGTGTTCAGAGCAAAAGTACAATTTTGATGATTTGCTTAGTGTAAAATCAAAACTATGGAAACACACTGTGCACATATCGCGTAGCTAACTCGCTCAGTAAGCAATATTGCAAAACTACAACTTCAATGATTTGCATAGTGTAAAAATAAAAAACACACTGTACCCATACTGCGCAGCTAACTCGCTCGGTAAACGATATAGCCAAAGTATAACTTCAAATTATTTACCTTCCATCATTCGTCTTGTGTGTAAAAATCAGTCGAACAAGTTATCGCATAAACATGGCTGAAAAAAAATCGTGATAGGGTATGGAACCCAGGGGTTACATCTTATCAGAAGGGCAAAAAGGATGAAAGGACTCTTCCTCCTCCTTACCGCACATTCCTTGGCTAAAGGGCTAATGGGCTAAAGGGCTAATGGGCTAAAGGGCTAAAGGGCTAAAGGGCCAAAGGGCTAAAGGGCTAAAGGTGCAACAACCTCATCGATCGCTATCAGCAAGAACGCTTTACTTTGTTAAGTGTAGAAAATTAATCTCTATTTGTAAATGGTTTCATGTTCAGAACAAGGAATGGAAAATCCCCGAGGTGTGATGAGTTACGTTTTTCGAACTAGTGTTTGGAACACTGAACTTTTCAAGATGATAGCAGAGAGTTTAGCAATGTTCTGTTGTTGGATTTTAAATTCCGCGCTACAACATGCATAAGGTGGTAGCCTTGAGGTTTACCGCCGTAAAGATGGCAAGAGTGAGGTTAACAATGTTCTGTTGTTGGATTTTAAATTCTGCGCTACAACATGCATAAGGTGGCAGCCTTGAGGTTTACCGCCGTAAAGATGGCAAGAGTGAGGTTAACAATGTTCTGCTGTTGGATTTTAAATTCCGCGCTATAACATGCATAAGGTGGCAGCCTTGAGGTTTACCGCCGTAAAGATGGCAGCAGTGAGGTTAGCGACGCTCTATTGTCCTTCAAAGTGAGGTAAACTCTGCCAAAATTGTACTATATCATTTACTCAAGCACAGTAAATATTGCGACTGCACAATTTACAGTATCAATGATAACCAGTTACTATTACTGAAATAACGCCAGTCACAAAGTTAATACATCCGCACTGTGCAAACTTTTACTACAGAGTGACGCTCTCCAGAGCTAAGGGTTACTGAGGAGGCTTCGGTGACGCCAATAATGTTGGGGTTCCCGGGTATCTGAACCAACCACCAATCAGAAAGTTCGTCATGTATGATGACATAATACTTATTGTAATATATTTACCAAACACAGCTCAAACACTAGCAAATCTCTTCCACCAATTTCTATAATACATTTCCAAATATATCTGACTTCAGAAACTGTGGAAAACCGATCTCTTTCAGAAACTGACTTTATCCACAAAGCACGTTGGTCATCCTGGAATTAATATTTGGCGCGGTATAGCCTCCAGGTTTGCCAAATCCCTAAGTTCCCATTGGCTGAAATATCTTGCTTGGTCAGCATCTAATACACGTGTCGATCCTTGCCAGCGCTTGGGTACGCTATCCTTTCTCACGGTCATACGGAAATATGAAGCAACATCCAGCGAACCACTGTCTTGCTCAACATCCGGTATCAACTATCTTAGGATACGATGCTTTCACATGTTAAGACTGTAACTTTCATGAATAAATTTCACATGTTTGGTCAAATAATATTCCAGTTATTATTATGGGCCGGTAGGATACGGCTCAGCTGGTTGTTGCCTTTTTGTCCCAAAGGTACTTGAAAATCCTTTTTGTTAATCTGGAATCATCCATTCTGTAAATATGTCCGAAAAATTGCAATCTCCTATTTCTTATGGTTCCTGTTATGTTTTCTATGTTCTTGTATATTTCATCATTAGATCTTAATTTCCATACTTGTGTTGTTTTCACAGGGCCATTATTTTTTTGCTAGTTGTTTTACGTCGCACCTACACAGATAGGTCTTACGGCGACGATGGGACAGGAAAGGGCTAGGAGTGGGAAGGAAACGGTCGTGGCCTTAATTAAGGTACAGCCCCAGCATTTGCCTGGTGTGAAAATGGGAAACCACGGAAAACCATTTTCAGGGCTGCCGACAGTGGGGTTCGAACCTACTATCTCCTGAATACTGGATACTGGCCGCACTTAAGCGACTGCAGCTATCGAACTCGGTAGGGCCATTATTATTATTATTATTATTATTATTATTATTATTATTATTATTATTATTATTATTATTATTATTATTATTATTGTTGTTATTATTATTATTATTATTATTATTATTATTATTATTATTATTATTATTATTTGTAGATTGGTAAATACGTACTTGGATTCGATCTTTAAGTGGTATAATACGTCACTTAAGTATTCCCAGTTGGGATCATGTAGCATGTTAAGCACGTTATCTTGTACTTCGTGTCGCAGTACCTGAGTTCTATCTGGTGTTGTCGCTAACTAATCAGAATGGTAACGCGCCGGCAGCAGCAGTCCACATCTACTTGCAACACGGCAGACTCCCGTGCTCCTCGGAATAAAAATACAGGTTTGGCCTAGTCTTCAATGAAGAATCAATCCTTGTT
The DNA here is from genome assembly GCF_040414725.1 of Anabrus simplex. Lineage (NCBI taxonomy): Eukaryota > Metazoa > Arthropoda > Insecta > Orthoptera > Tettigoniidae > Anabrus > Anabrus simplex. The sequence continues at coordinate 85,187,780 of NC_090272.1, read as the reverse complement.
TGTTTTTTGTTGGTAATTTCGCAGTTTGGGCCAATGCTTGTCGGCGGATCGCTTTGTCGGCCTGAGCTCCTTGTGCACGTGACATCTCCGCGGAACGTGGTTTGCATGGTGCCGAGGAGGGCTCGTCGCAAGGCCTTCGGTCACCTCGGCGAAAGTGAAAATACTTCACTCTACACGCTGATTAAAATGAACTTTTGTACTCTTTCATGGGATGACGGAACGTGAAATCTCTGCCTCCTTCATTCCTGTGATTTTTGTCAAGCCTCGTAACTTAATTCCGGCCTTAAATGCCCAATTTATTACTATTACTACTACTAACCAATTATGTTTTCAATTTCAAATTTGCCCTCTGGTGCTACGTTCGTTATGGTGTCAAGTCTGTAAGGTCCCACTAAAATGTTGGCCCCCCGGAGGAGACAGGGTGTAGTGCAAAATTTTTAATCAGTAGATTGCGTATCGTCCGCCTCTCTGATGTAGTGGTTAGTGTGATTAGCTGCCACCCCCGGAGGCGCGGGTTTAATTCCCAGCTCCGCCACGAAATTTGAAAACTGGTGCGAGGGCTGGAACCGGACCCACTCAGCCTAGGGTGGTTTTCCGTGGTTTCGCCACTTCTCCTCCAGGCAAATGCTGGGATGGTACCTATAAGGCCGCGGTCGCTTCCTTCCCTCTTCCTAGTCTATCCCATCCAATATTCTCATTCCTCCACAAGGCCCCTGTTCAGCACAGCAGGCGAGGCCGCCTGGGAGAGGTACTGATCCTCCTTCGCAGTAGTATCCCCAACCCAAAGTCTCAAGTTCCAGGACATTGCCCTTGAGGCGGTAGAGGTGAGATCCCTCGCTGAGTCCGGAAAAATCCAACCCAGGAGGGTAAACAGATTAAGAAAAAAAGAAAAGAAAGAAAGAAAGAAATGCGCAGCTTATCACTACTTTTAACTCTTTATTTTTCCATTCCGAAATTACCCGTCTGGTGGCTATGATCGTTATGGTGTGAAGTATTTTTCGGCTTGACGTCGTGATTAGCTGCTTCGGTCCTGTTAGGATGTTGGCCCGCAGAGGAGACGGGGTGGTATGCATAATTTTTAATCAGTTGTTTGCTTGTCAAAACCCTGGGTTCAATTGCAAACTTCTTCCCGGTGCTCATATCGAGTGACGGCATAAGATCCTTTTCTTGATTCTTCCGTCGAACGGGGGCGTTAAACCGACCGAGTTGACCGCACGGTTAGGGGCGCGCTGCTGCGACATTGCATTCGGAAGATAGTAGGTTCGAACTCCAATGTCGGCAGATTCCTTCCCGCTCCTAGGCCTTTCCTATACCATCGTCGCAATAAGACCTATCTGCGTATGTGCGACGTAAAGATAATTGTAAAACGGGGCGTTAATTCTTCAGCAGACTCCTTGGTATCAATCGATAGGAGTAGATTATGTTCCGACACCGAGTTTCATCCTCACCCTGCCTTATTATTATTATTATTACTATTATTATTATTATTATTATTATTATTATTATTATTATTATTATTATTATTATTATTATTATTATTATTATGGGTTTGGTAAATTTGTACTGACTGAACTTTCTTCAGCGAATGTTAAGTGTTAACACTGCTGTTAAATAGACTTAACACACAATTTAAGAAAATGACCGTATCATCAATCATTACTGTAATCCCTATTATTATTATTATTTTATTATTATTATTATTATTATTATTATTATTATTATTATTATTATTATTATTATTATTATTATTATTATTATTATTATTATTTTCTTACACTTTTTTTACGTCGCACCGATATAGATAGGTCTTATGGCGACGACGGGATAGGAACGGGCTAGGAGTGCGAAAGAAGCGGCCGTGGCCTTAATTAAGGTACAGCCCCATCATTTGCCGGGTGTGAAAATTGGAAACCACGGAAAATTATATTCAGGGCTGCCGACAGTGGGGTTGTGTAGTTGAGCGTTTTGTGTTTCTGGTGAGGTACCTTTCTGGTGAGGTACCTTTGACTGAACCTCTAGTCTAAACACTCATGAGCCTCCACTGGTACGAACAATGGCCTAACTCATTGCTCCGAGCAGCAGATCTTATCCCAACCTGTTCATTAATGCCACACTCGTGTATAGCACGCAGAACAGTCCGCTAATGTGGAAATAAAACAAAATCAAACAGACAAAAGGAGCTGGACGTGTTCGGATGAGAGACACGGGCTGATCAAGAAGGAAAGGTGTGAATGACGCCGAAGATCGAGGCACGTCCCCGAGATGGAAGTGACGGAGCACAATTCCAGATGAGAGGTGAGATGGATATTTCTCGAGCGATTGACAGGAAGAGGATGGCGTAACGAGGTGAGGAGGCAGATAGGAACGATAACACGGCACAGAGACTGTTGGGATTGCTATTACCCTAACAGGCAAAATATCGGTACATGTTCACAAGACACTGATTTGTCTTGCTGAGGAGGTAAAGGGGTGTTCCAAATGCCCGGAAAAAAAGAAAAAAGGTAGAAGGAAGGCCATCACACAGAATTCATCTCATTTATTGCCCTTATCCCTGGGACAGGTAGCCACTCCGATTCCCACGACCCCAGCATGGCTCGAAGTACTTAAGAGCAAATGTCGAAAGTTAATGGGTCACAACCTCTTTCGCAGCCTGATCCACTAATATGTTTCTCGCCATTGCTAAGCGACCAAAAACATATCCCGGCTAAATCCACAATTCTTCTTCTGCCGCTTTTCCCACGATGTCGGGTCGCGGGTGCGAAATGTGTCACACATGTAGAAATGGCCCTGTTTTACGGCTGGATGCCCTTCCTGACGCAACCCTATGTCGAGGGATGTAATCATTATTGCTTGATTATGTGGTGGTTGGTAGTGTGGCGTGTTGTCTGAATATAACGAGGAAAGCGTTGGGACAAATACAAATAACCAGTCCCCGAGTCGGAAGAATTAATCAGACTTGATTAAAATCCCTGACTCGGTCGCGAATCAAACCCGGAAGGTCGCGATGCTGATCATTCAGCCAAGGAGTCGGACGAGGAATGTATTCAATACTGTGTATTTATGTAGTGGTTATTAGTGTGGTGTGTTTTCTGAGTATGAAGAAGAGAGTTTTGAGATAAACGCAAACACTCAGTCCCCGAGCCAGAAGAATTGATCAGACGCGATGAAAATCCCGGACCGGACAATACAGAAAAGTGATAATAAATATTCTAGAGCAGATGAAGACAGTATCAAGCGGTGTGACGTGTCGGAGCGAACAGGAAACCTGTCAGACCGTGTGACGTCAGGCGAGAGCTGAGTAATGTAATGTTGCCTAGACAAAAATGGCGATGTGTGTACGAACTGGAGGTGTCAGCCAGCTGTAGCGCTGTCGATGAAAATAACGTGCGTGGTCCTGACAAAAGTCTTTCTAAATAGTATATGCAAATTCTACAAACTTTTCGTCTCCGGTCTGAGTCCAGACGTAGAAACATTAGCTCTTTGCAACCACGTACTCGGTGGATATCAACAATGTTCCTCTTAAAGTTACACTGGGACGCTTTGTTGAACGACAAATATAAACACCAGGAGGACTTGATTGATTTTTTACAAGAATATCACCCAAATAAATTTTCCGAGGTTGAATGCACTTGCATTCGGTTCGACATATGAGTGCAAATAATTATTTTCCGTCATGAAACTTTGCTAACTCTTAGTACCTTGTCAGATCACAGACATTACATCCTAATATTGAGAACTAGGTAATGAAAAGCGAAACAGAAAACGCATGGACATGGCCACGAAATTGTTTTGTATAGCTCCCTTCTAAATTGCAGAGAAAATGATATTATGATCGGTACCTTTTGCGTTATAACATGGCTGTCCTCCACATAAACTAGAATTGTTACGTATTTTCTTATAACATAGAGCCTAAATTAGTTGTGTATAATCTGTGATCAATTGTGTTTCAGTCAGAGTTAATATTACGATGTCCAAGACGTAAGTATTGACTTCTGTTTCTCTCACATCAATGCATCCAACTCTCTCCACTCACTGAGGCAAAACCAAAGCTAAATTATTCTTCAGTTACTGCGGAATTACCGATGGTGAGCAGCTATGATAACCTAGCGGCATCGTTACGGGTGTTTTACCTAGGAGGCCCTGGTTCGGATCCCGGCCAATTAACGTTCTCATTTTTTAAATCTAAAGCCACAATCCTGTGGTTAGAATTTCACAAACAATATGGATTTATGATCTCTATATCAATAGCTATAAGCCAGTGCAGCCAACCGTGGAGACGTGTCCCTAATGCAGATATTTTTTACTCTTTGCCCGTAATGTAGGGTAGGGATGGATTTTTTAATCAACCTGAAAATTCTGCAAAGTTTTGGCCACACAATGAGTCCAAACATTTAAATAAAGAATAAATATTCTTCTTCCTACAAGTCCAATTCCGTACTGCATTCGTGTGCGTAAGTTTGTGCGAATGATCTCAACATCTGCAGAGATTTATGCTAGGTGAATCTTACCATCTTTACCTGCCAGAAGTCTTCTGCGTCAACCTGTCAAACAGACAGTATTTATTTTTTATTCTTCTACAAGTCGCTTTACGTCGCACTGGTACAGTTAGATCTTACCGCGACGATGAGAATGGAAAGAGGTAGGAGTCAGGAGGACGTAGCCATGTCCTTAATTAAGGATCATCCCAGCATTTGCATAGTGTGAAAATGGGGAAACCATGAAAAACCATCTTCAGGGCTGCCGACAGTGGGGTTCGAACCCACTATCTCCCGAATGCAAGCTCACAACTACGCGCCCCTAACCGCACGGCCAACTCACTCGGTGCCTGCATTTAACTATTCTTAAATACAATTCCGGTGTATTAGAGATAATTAGTGTACTTTGATTAAAGTTTCAACATTGAAAAAAGGGAAGGAAATAACGAGGTGAACTCAAATAAATTGAGAAGCAAAGCCACGAACAAGACGATACTGAAACGAGACGACAGAAAAGTAATTTAAAGGAAGTTAACTCAAATGTCATAAATGCGTGGCTTTAGACATCCTCCCTTCTTGTTAAGAAGGCTTTATAATGGTGACGATTATTATTATTAGTATTAGTATTAGTATTATTATTAGTAGTAGTAGTAGTAGTAGTAGTAGTATTAGTAGTAGTAGTATTTCCGGCTTAATGGCGAAATGGTTAGCGTGCTGGCCTTTGGTCACAGGGGTCCCGGGTTCGATTCCCGGCAAGGTTGGGAATTTTAAACCATCATTGGCTAATTTCGCTGGCACGGGGGGCTGGGTGTATGTGTCGTGTTCATCATCATTTCATCCTCATCATGACACGCAGGTCCCCTACTTGTCCTCGGACACTACCGCCACTAATAGCCGTACGCCATTTCATTTCATTATTATTATTATTATTATTATTATTATTATTATTATTATTATTATTATTATTATTATTATTATTATTTAATTACTAACTTAAATGCAGTTTTTGTTGAGTAGGAAATTTTACATTGAAGGCAGGGAAATTTTGATTGAAGTTATATCTAACTGGAACTGGATTAATTCCATCCATATCTCTCAAATATTTTACACTTCTATCAATTATTAGTTTTCCAATTTTTATCGAAAAATATCGAAAAATGTACTTATTTCTTATTCCTATCCACTTTGAATTCTGATCAGAAACCTGGACTTTGTCTCCTAAAGCTTTAAAAAAATCCACAGGTATGCAACTCATTGTTCAAAACAACCTAGGGATATGAGCTACGAACTTTAGGTAAATACAATATAATAAATTATGAGAATATATCCTTTATTGATTCCTAAAAATTACAATCCTTTTCTTAATCATCAAAAAACGCCTGAAGGTATTGAACCAAGGATCACATTACAGAAATAATTATGTAAATAAGTTAATTTGACTAGGATTTGAATTTTTAAAAAAAGAAAAACGTGTAAAGAAACCGGCGATTTTACGTTGTTTCTCCGGAACTGAATTTAGAACGGAAGTAATTTTTCGAAATTTGTTCTTGTAGAGGGAGACCAAGACGACGATGGTTAGACTCAGTTTCTAACGATTTAAAGATAAGAGGTATAGAACTAAATGAGGCCATAGCACTAGTTGCAATTCGAGGATTATGGCGACGTTTAGTAAATTCACAGAGGCTTGCAGACTGAACACTGAAAGGCATAACAGTCTATAATGATAATGTATGTATGTTTTTATTTAATTTAAAAGAGCTAACCAAGGTTCATAATTTAAAACGTTTCCGTGCCTTTTATTCTTTGAATTTTCGGCACGGTTGAGGAAATTGCTTAATTTTTCGTTTTCCGTAGTAGGGGGACCACTACTTTGTCTGATAAGAAATGTGTTGAACATTAAAAAGAGGTCTGGAAATACGAATAGTTTATTAGCTTAGGTGATGGCTGTTCAGTCAGGTGATCGATGTCAAATGCAAGTGTATCCTAGGAATGAATTTTTCACCTGAAAAGTCACATGGCATCAAAGGAAGACAGCCTTTCTTCGCAATAGTATATTGATATTGAAGTACGAATTTAAACCATGGGACCCCAAGTTTTAAGAGAACCACGGGGACAAAATTTTCAGTTTCAAAAAACCCACCCATTATTCGCAATAGGGAACATGCATGATCCGGGGTTTTAATTAAAAATATGCTAATCTGATTCAAAATTTCATGCAGAATTCAAAAATGTGATCAGAATGTACAAATAATAACTCCAAACGTGATAAAAATCTACGAAAATGTCACGTCACGCAAGCACGCGAACTCATTGGTCTGACGTCATCGTACAGGTTGACTGAATTAGCAGACGAAATAACACGTAGTGTGCTGTGAGAAGCAGGATACACTTCGCGTATTTCTACTTTACGTTAGTGTCTAGTATGGTTAAATTCGAGGTCTATACATTGGATAATAATCTGAGTGGTATATGTTAGACTTAAAATGAATCCTGCGCAGACAGTGAGGCAGAAAACTATAAATGGTGTACAGTTCCGATGTGTAATAGCACATCGCATACCATACCAAACAAATTGTTTATAAATGTTCCAAAGACGCTAAAACTAGGAAGAAATGGATTTTGGCGAGCCGGAGAAATGCTGGTGATATATCGGAAAAGTCTACAGTTTATTTTTTTGAATATTTTAACGTAAGATGAATTTGTTTGAATTTTCAAATCCCTTTACCATGTCAGCTGTTCTAGTGGTAATACTTTAAATTTTAATGTATGATGCTTTATTTAAATGCTTCAATTACATCTTGGAATATGAAAGTAATAAACAGTGCATTAAATAATGCTGATTATTAAAGTATTCTCCAAACCTAACCTATGTTTTGGGTGATCCATGTCAAGATAATAAATCAAAGGGGTTATGAACCATTTTGACAGCTCTAATTCTACCAATATATCTTGGCATGGGACAGTTATGTATGTCTTTATTGAAGAGCTTAATTGGTAAAGAAATTTAGGCTATATCTAAATACTCTATAATGTAACAAAGAATAGGCGTGTACATCATGAAAGGAAACAACGTGAATTTAACAAATGTATAACTCTACACAAAACCAATGCTTGTCTGTTGGGGTCTTATAAGTTAACAATGCTCAGTTATAATAATTATCATAATATTAATGAAATAAATAACATAATTGCACACAGGTGAAAATAGTGATGTAGGTGTTTAAAATATTATCCAACTTAGCCTAAGTTTTAGGTTATACAAGGCAAGTCAATAAACCGAAGGGTAAAAATACCGCGCGAGTTGGCCGTGCGGTTAGGAGCACGCAGCTGTGAGCTCGCATCCGGGAGATAGTGGGTTTTGAACCCCACTGCCGGCAGCCCTGAAGATGGTTTTCCGTGGTTCCCCATTTTCACACCAGGCAAATGCTGAGGCTGTACCTAAGGCCACGGCCGCTTTGTTCCCATTCCTATGCCTTTCCTGTCCCATCGTCGCCATAAGAACTATATGTGACGGTGTGACGTAAAGAAAAAAAAAAAAAAGTAAAAGTCACAGCACCCAAAGACATTCCTGTATTGAGCGACTAAAATGTCACCAGGACACTTTTCTTTCCTGATATGTTCAGCTTGTTAAAAGCCAAATGTAATTAATGTTATTGGCTTCACGCCCCGCTAACTACTTCTACGATTTTCGGAGACGCCGATGTGCAGGAATTTAGTCCTGCAGGAGTTCTTTTACGTGCCAGTAAATCTACCGACACGAGGCTGACGTATTTGAGCACCTTCAACTAACACCGGACTGAACCAAGTTGGGGTCAGAAGGCCAGCACCTCAACAGTCTGAACCACTCAGCCCGACTTGTGAAAACTAGATGAAGTCATATTTATCTTTATCATGTTTAACTTTTTCCCTCCACAAAGATATTTAATTCTCTTTCATGGGCCCTGGAAGTGGGTAGGCCAGTTGTCCCAACCATAAATATATATTTTTTTGGGAATGATAGATTATAGCCCTATAGTACTATGATCTTTCTTTCTTTCCTTCTTTCTTTCTTTCTTTCTTTCTTTCTTTCTTTCTTTCTTAATCAGTTTATCCTTCAGGGTTGGTTTTCTCTCGGACTCAGCGAGGGATTTCACCTCTACCACTTCAAGGGCAGTGTCCTGGAACGTTGAGACTTTGATTATGGTGATGAAACTGGTGAGGAGGGCCATTACCTCGCCCAGGCGGCCTCACCTGTTATGCTCAACAGGGGCCTTGTTGGAGGATGGGAGGATCGGAAGGGATAGACAAGGAAGAGGGAAGGAAACGGCAGTGGCCTTAGGTGCCTGGAGGAGAAGTAGGAAAATACGAAAAACCACTTCGAGGATGGCTGAGGTGGGATTCGAAACCCTTCTATTCAGTTGACCTCCCGAGGCTGAGTAGACCCCGTTCCAGTCCTCGTACTATTTGTTTTCAACTTTCATGGCAGAGCCGGGAATCGAAACCGGGCCTCCGGGAGTGGCACACATTAACCACTACACCACAGAAGCGGACTAGTACTATAATGCTACCTATATGTTTATGTTAGTGCTGAAATCCGATTTCTTACTTTACTAATGCTGAAAGCCCGAAAATGTAATGTTATTCTTTAATAGGGGAATCAGCCTAGAAGGAAATGTTGAAAGTGATGTGATATCTATCCAGGTTCGTTGTTATCCTAATACCATGGGTTACAGTACATTGCACGTATATAAAAGACGCCACTTACAAACTTGCTTGTTATCCGCGAATTTCTGCGGCCACAAAAGTCACATTTTTCAAGAATGATGACATCTACACATGGTAGATTGTCTGACTGTGCTGTTTCGAATCTTTCTTCTGTCATTTCGAAGTTACTCGCGATCATGAATAATAAACAATCGGCTTTTAGCAACGGCTGATGCACAACGGCTGGTAGAGCTCCATGCGGTACTGGATCGTGACGTCACAGCGCGCCGCTTACGTCAGAGGCCGTTTCACTCGCCTTGCGGAAAGGCACTATTAAACATTTTTTTAATGGTAGAAAACAAGGCAACATACCACAATGTAATACGTTTACGTGCTATTTCATTGGTGTACTTTTCGAAAAAAATATTTTTGAAAATTATGCATGTTCCCAATTCGAGCACCTCCGTCTTGATGGGAAGCCAGTGACAATACCACACGGTAATCACGCTCCTAGTCTACTTGTAAGGAAGAAAGGACCAAAGTCGGTAAGATGAATAGTTTACATCTTCTTCTCAAGTCAGTCCTGCACCTTTTGTGGCAAACGTTTTTATAACCAATTCATTTTATTTATTGTGTTCGTTAGTGCATTTATAAATGAAGTGGTATGTGATGAACATCTGCTTACATGTAGTGTTCCACAAGGTTCTGCATTAGGCCCTACTCCTATCCTCATCTATAAGCTACTTGGAACTTAAAGGGTGGTTGTCATTATTGGAGGCGATAAATGAGTCTGAAACATTCCAATTTCTTCAATTAAATATAGAATTTCGTGGGATATATATTTCATTTACAGCACGTGGCTTGTAATTTTCTTGCAGATAGGCTACTCTTAGTTTTCTTTTGACGCTTTCCGTTAACATTGCAAGCGCTTCTTTTTCTAACCTTCGTTTTTCTTCTTTAGTGCATTTAAATTCATTTAATTAGCCACTCGAGCATCTGGACTCTTTAATTAAAAGTGTTGAACGACTGAATAACACGAATTATTCCGAACTTTAGAAGAGTAGTACTGGAATACATGACTTATAAACTGACTTACAGTAAACCATTACAGTCTTATGGAATAAATTATCTGTGAATAATTAGGGTCAAACTCCAATGAAGTAATTTCAGCTTGAAGGTCCTTAGTACAATATGGATAATTAATAGACTACTTGGACAGAAATTAAAGACAACACTGGAGTACTGAGACAGGTTCCTAACTGATAAAAAAATGTGTATGCAAAACTATCTAACCCTCGCATAATCCAAATGGAGTAAATTAAGGTTACGCAAAGCCTAAGAAATAAATACTGCATTGGTAGCATGAAGATAAATTAGATGTAGGTTTATTAATTGATTTTCAAAATGGCATTTGATACTACAGACCGATAATTCGTTTAAATAAACTAGAGAAAGATGAATCAGTGGAATTACTTTGCTATAGGGACAAAGCTGTCTCTCAACCAAATTTATTAAGTGTCAGTAAGTGGAGTAGAATGTGATGAACTTCTGGTTAATTGTAGTGTTCCCCAAGGTTCTGTGGTAGGTCCTACTTTATCCACATCTATAGGCTACTCAAAGAATGGTTGCCATTATTTGCAGATGTTACATGAGTCTGAAGCATTATATATAAAAAACTGAAATACTGCACTTGTTATATTTTGTGCCTTAGACTATGTACTGAGGTATGCCAAAGTTCGATTCATACTGTGAGTAATGTGACAGCCACCGCATTAAATATCTCCTGTATTGCCACATCAGTTAATTGCACTGCACCTTAACGTGAATATTTGTTCATTGGGATCCGTTATATAAAGAGAAAATGAAAAAGTAAAATCTGTTCACATTTATTGTCACCTCCAAACAAAGCGCACTCTTTAAAGATATTGATTATGATTCGTAGAGCTTCAGAGGCTCAGGCCACTGCACCCCGTCCTCTCACCACTGGATTCCGTGGTTCAAATCGTGGTCACCCAATGTGAGATTAGTGCTGGACAAAGCGGAGGCGGAATAGGTTTCTCTCCAGGTACTCCGGTTTTCCCTGTCATCTTTCATTCCAGCAACACTTTGTAATATCATTTCATTTCAACTGTCAGTCATTAATCATTGAACCAGAGGACATCGACAGACTTCGGCAGTCGGCAAAGTTCCTATCCTCGCTCTAGATGGGGCTTCATTCAATCCATTCCTGACCCGGTCGAATGACTGGAAACAGGCTGTGAATTTTCATTTTATATTGGATTGATTCAAGATGATTTTCATTCAAAATTAGAGGGAAAATTAATTCTCAGTTTCTTATTTTTTTAATTATCATTAAACACACACGATGAAATTCACCATATCAGCTTTTTTTCTAAAACAACTGTTTATGGGAAAAATTAGAGGTGTGTCGATACTGGTCTACCGATATGCGTCACATATTCTCAGAATGGAACAGTGAAAACCTGCTCCATGAGCTGCTTCGCTACACGGTTCACTGCTACTGTGACAATCTTGTTCGTTACTGACACACTGACACTGCGACTCGCAGTTTACTGTTCCGGGAAGTGTTCTTACTGTCACCCACAAACGATCCATCGATATCAAGGCTGTCCGTGGTCGCGCTGTACCGTTAGGGAGGTTGTGACAAGAACAGGACGGTGACATATCCGCACGGTGTTTATTATGACATGTGAACTAAAGCAAGAAAGAGTAATCTACTTCAACATTAAAGAGTTTCTACACATTCTACTTTTTTACGGTATTAATGGTTGTTATTGATAGGGTAGTTCAAATATTGTCACTTAAACGTCACTTTTGATACTATTACTAAATATTTAATCTGGCATATATGTACGATTAATGAACATTTTAAATAAAAAAACAACCGAGCTCGATAGCTGCAGTCGCTTAAGGACGACCAGTATCCAGTAATCGGGAGATAGTGGGTTCGAGTCCCACTGTCGGCAGCCCTGAAGATGGTTTTCCGTGGTTTCCCATTTTCACACCAGGCAAATGTCGGGGCTGTACCTTAATTAAGGCCACGGCCAATTCCTTCCACTTCCTAGGCCTTTCCTATCCCATCGTCGTCATAAGAGCTATCTGTGTCGGTGCGACGTAAAGCAAATAGTAAAAAAAAAAAAAAAAAAAAAAACACTGAACTTATGTTTAAAGTCAGATCTTTCAGAGTGTTTATCGGTGATCTCTAAATAATACTATGGAACGTTCCCGTATCAGAACATTAGGGAAGAATTGCACATAAAAGTTTTCATATTTCAAATGATTATAGATTGCTACAAGACTATAAAAGTAATTACAGATTTAGAACACACACACTATGAAGACAAGTTAGTCAAACTGTACAAAAATACAACACTGTTATAAAGTCGGTCTCAATTATATATAGGTAAGGTACCTAAACTTGGCAGATTCGATCCCGGCTCAGTTCGGTTGTATTTGAAGGTGCTCAGATAAGACACTCACCTTGTTGTAGATTTACTGGCACGAAAAAGAACTCCTGCAGGACTAAATTTCGGCACCTCGGCGTCTCCGAAAGCCATCAACAAGTAGTTAATGGGACATAAAAATCAATAACATTATTAAAAAAATTAGAACCTTCGTTGCAAGAAATTCGAACATCTTGTGCACGGTCGTAACCCTTAACCCATTGCACTACAACCCTGACAGATCTTGGCCTTCCAAGCGACCACTGCTCAGCCCAAAGACCTGCAGATTACGAGGTGATACATGGTCAGTGCGCCGAATCCTCTCGGTCGTTATTCTCGGTTTTCTAGAGCGCGATCGCCATCTCACCGTCAGATAGCTCCTCAATTGCAATTACGTATTCGGGTAAATATCGCAGTCCTGGCCCGAAATCGAACCCGAGGCCTCTAAGTGGGAGGCAGGAACGCTACACATGGACCACGGATCCGGAAACAGCCGTGACCTCCGATCATCTTTTAAAAAATATTGTCATTCCTCTCCCTGAAGGGGAAGTGCGGGCCATGTAGTAGGTAACGCCTACTCTGTGGCTTGTCGGGAAGTGTTATGGGTCGCCTGTGCTGTACGGTGTCGAAGAATGGACACTGGAGGCTTCGGCAATGAACCAGCGGCAGGCTTTCGAAATGTGGATGTATAGCAGAATTTTATAAATCAAATGAGTAGCCTGTAGAGGACACCACGTAAGGGAAATTTTGTATTCGCCTCTTGTAACATTTCATCTGTCAGTTTCAGTTTACGTTCCGCTTTACGTCGCACCGACATAATAGATCTTACGCCGGCGATGGGATAGGAATGCCGAGAGCGGGGTTCGAACCCACTATCTCCCGTATGCAAGCTCACAGCTGCGCGCCCCTAACCGCACGGCCAACTCGCTCGTTACCGTACTGTCAATTTCATGATGATGATATATCGATAGTATCGATAGTTCACTTATTCAGATTTTTAGTACATAATAGATGATAGTGGAGGATAGAAACTGAACCAGCTGCCGAAGCCTGTCGCACTTCTCTGGGACAATGATTAATACATGGAATGCTATTTGAGAGTGTTGTTGGAATGAATGATGACAGAGAAAACCGGAGTATTCGGAAAAATCCTTTCCCACCTCCACTTTATCCAGCACATACCCATGTCACACGGAGTGAGTGGGATTCGAAACACGGAACCCAGCGTTGACGTTGTTGTGATGAGTGTTCATGTTGGGTATTCAGTCCGAAGGCTGGTTTGATCCTCCACAGCTCCGCCAGCACCTGTCATAGATAGCCTAGGCGTCACTGATGAGGCATACTAGGGAAATGAGGAGTGACGTAGTTTCCCGTTGCTTTCCTTACCATGTCAGAAGTTGGCTATTACGTATCAGTCTGCCAAGCCCACTGAAATGCATGCACCAGCCGACCTTATGAGGGATATTTTCAGACCATGCATAGCAGAGACTGGCTGCATAAGGAATGGCATTACTAGCATCGCTCATACCTCAGTCACTTTCATATTGTCTAAGCCAAGGATGAGACTGAGACAGTTCAATGAAAGTAACAAATTTGTTCTAGTTCATACCAGAAGACACCGCACTGTAAACACTACATCTTACCAGCAAAGGCATTTGTGATGAGTATAAAGTTTAAATACTAAAACACCGGGTGAGTTGGCCGTGCTCGTAGAGGCGCGCGGCTGCGAGCTTGCATCCGGGAGATAGTAGGTTCGAATCCCACTGTCGGCAGCCCTGAAAATTGTTTTCCGTAGTTTCCCATTTTCACACCAGGCAAATGCTGGGGCTGTACCTTCATTAAGGCCACGGCCTATTCCTTCCAACTCCTAGGCCTATCCTATCCCATCGTCGCTATAAGACCTATCTGTGTCGGTGCGACGTAAAGTCCCTAGCAAAAAAAAATACTAAAACACTGGCGTTATTAAAACAAAGTAACTACAAGCCCACGTCACCTAGAACGAGATCGTGCCATGAAACAATAACGTCTTAACGATCGAAAAATAAGTGAAAGTAGCCTAATTTGTCCATACTTCCGGAATGGCAAATACAGCCTGATACAACTGTAGAGGGAGGTGGACCTCTTAAAGGGTAACGCCCTCTCTCTCAAGCCAGGGGATTTGTGGTGAGGATGTGTGGATTATGGTGATGATGATGATGATGATGATAATGAGAATTATTATAGTTGTTGTTTAAAGGGGCGTAACATCTAGGTCATCGGCCCCTAATGGTACGAGATGAGGCACAATGTAATGACAATTAAAATTCCAAAATTCATTCACTGATCATAATTGAAGTCCGCCTCTGTGGTGTAGTGGTTAGCGTGATTAGCTGCCACCCCCGGAGGCCCGGGTTCGATTCCCGGCTCTGCCACGAAATTTGAAAAGTGGTACGAGGGCTGGAACGGGGTCCACTCAGCCTCGGGAGGTCAACTGAGTAGAGGTGGGTTCGATTCCCACCTCAGCCATCCTGGAAGTGGTTTTCCGTGGTTTCCCACTTCTCCTCCAGGCGAATGCCGGGATGGTACCTAACTTAAGGCCACGGCCGCTTCCTTCCCTCTTCCTTGCCTATCCCTTCCAATCTTCCCATCCCTCCACAAGGCCCCTGTTCAGCATAGCAGGTGAGGCCGCCTGGGCGAGGTACTGGTCATTCTCCCCAGTTGTATCCCCGACCAAGAGTCTGAAGCTCCAGGACACTGCCCTTGAGGCGGTAGAGGTGGGATCCCTCGCTAAGTCCGAGGGAAAAACCGAACCTGGAGGGTAAACAGATGATGATGAAGAATGAAGAATCAGTGGACCCCACCCGCAGTACACTACCTTCCCATGAAATAATTTAGAACAATAGTATAAACTGAACAAGGGTCTGCTTCCAAAGCAAAATCCCAAATCGATGATGCTTGCCTTCTAAAGGGATCCAAAATCCAGGTCACCGACCCCTCATAATGGTTCTAATCGCTGGTAAAGTAGAACCGTGGTGTTCCTCATGAAGCGGTACTAATCACAGGCATTGTACTACTCACAGGTAACGCAGACCCATGGTGTTCCTCACATAGTGGTATTAATCCCAGGTAACGTAAAGCCATGGTGTTCTGCACACAGTTGGTGATGTGTGGAAAAGGTGAGGGGGGGGGGGGGGGGGGTTGTCGGCCATTGTCTATACTAGGAACTGTCCCGGCATTCGCCTCAGCACAGGAGAATGGAAAACCACGGAAACCATTCTCAGGACAACAGACGGTGGGGGCCAGCCCTCTCTCCGTCTCCCGAATGCGGAGGTGTAGAGCAACGGTAGAGCCACCGTCCTCTGCTCGGTTGGTTGGTCGGAGTGAAGAGCTGTCGAATCACGGAGCAGCTGATCTTAAGCAAAGTAGAAGGAAAATGTGGACATGGATGGAGAAGATTAACCCGGATAGTCATTCGACACCCCAGCAACTCTTATAGGGTAAATACAACAAAAAATAAAAGAAAAAAGGGGTATATGACTCCACGAAAGTCATCGAAACGCACCAAAAGAAGGAGAAGAAGAATCTAGCATTGCTTATACCCGAGTTGTGAAAGGTGCTACTTTCCTCTTGACACCCAGAGCCAAATTTAGTTCTACAAAATCTTATTTCGTGTTTTATGTCATTTTATGTCCGACTCGTTAGCTGAATGGTCAGCGTACTGGCCTTCGGTTCAGAGGGTCCCGGCTTCGATTCCCGGCCGGGTCGGGGATTTTAACCTTCATTGGTTAATTCCAATGGCTCGGGGGCTGGGTGTTTGTGCTGTCCCGAACATCCCTGCAACTCACACACCACACTTAACACTATCCTCCACCACAATAACACGCAGTTACCTACACATGGCAGATGCCGCCCACCCTCGTCGGAGGGTCTGCCTTACAAGGGCTGCACTCGGCTAGAAATAGCCACACGAAATTATTATTACGTCATTTTATTGAATATAAAGTGACAAATTTGTAAAAATGAATTTAGTGGGGAAAATTTTCGGCCAGGGGGCGTTGAACGGTTTCCAAGGAAAGAGGTATAGACATTGCATTGTGTTTACTTCGATTTTAACCCTCCTCTTCTTCTTCTTCTTCTTCTTCTTCTTTTATGACCACATAGGATCACTTTAGTCAGTCCGTCGTTCAGGTCTCTTTGAAGGGATTGTTCGGGCTTTGCGGTCCTCCCAGTACTTCTTCAGACGCTCCGATCTTCGTGCCCTTTCCTCAGTTGAAAATGTGCGTGTTGTTGGTTTGTTTTGTGTAAGGGTAAAGCGGAGGTTTGTATTCTTGAGTTTTGTATTCAATTTTATCTTATTTTTGGTGTCTTCTGTTGTAAGGCCTATTTCCTTCAGATCCTCTCTTACTTCTCTGATCCATTTACATCCTGTTGTGGTATTTTTTGAGACGAGATTGTGTTGTACTAGTTGTTTCAGAAGTCTCGAGTCCTGCATCCTCATGATATGTCCAAAGAATCCCAGTCTCCTCTTACGCATAGTATCTGTAATGGGTTCTAGCTCTTTGTACACGACTTTGTTAGGTATTAACCGCCACTGTCCATCTTTCTGATATTTTTTGTTGATACAGGTTCTTTCAATCCTCCTTTCAATTTTCTGAAGTCTGTCAGTCTTTGATTGTTTATTCAGGTAAAAGAGTGTTTCTGCTGCATATGTAGCTTCCGGTTTTATAACTGTGTTGTAGTGTTTTATTTTTGTATTTATTGATAGACATTTCTTTTTGTAGATATCCCATGTTAATTTTTGTGCTTTAGCTAATCTATTTGTTCTTACTTGGATTGAGATTTTTTCATTTAAGTTATGTGTTATTACTTCTCCAAGATATTTAAACTGAGTTACTATTTTGATTTTATTACCATTTATGGTGACTTCTTTTAGCTGTGTTGGTTTTTGGGGCATAATTTCTGTTTTTTCAAATGATATTTTGAGGCCAATTTTATTTGCAATGTTTTGAAGTTCTGATATCTGGGTTTTTGCTTCTTTTATGTCCACTGCTAGTAATGCTAGATCGTCAGCAAAACCCAGGCAATTTGTTTTGATTTTTCGGCCAATCTTTATTTTGGGGGGACATTTTCTAAACCATTCCCTCATTACCATTTCTAGAGCACAGTTAAATAATAGTGGTGAGAGCCCATCTCCCTGCCGTAGTCCAGTTTTAATTTCAAATGTCTCTGATGTTTCACCCCTAAACTTCACTTTTGACTTGGTATTGGTGAGAGTCAATTTTATCATGTTTATTAATTTGGGGTGTAGTCCAAGGTGTCTTAAAATTTTAAACAGAGATTCTCTATGGATGCAATCATAAGCTTTCTTGAAATCTACAAATGTTATCACCATATCTCTGTTTCTTCTCCTGTTATAGTCCATTATCAACTTAAGACTCATGATCTGATCAGGACAGCTCCTCCAGGGTCTGAAACCTCCTTGATATTCTCCTAGTTCTTTCTCAAGTTGTAAACTTATCCTATTAAGGATGATTATTGAAAATATTTTGTATGTTATGTCTAGGAGAGAGATTCCCCTGTAGTTATTAGGGTCGGTTTTGTCCCCTTTTTTGTGCAGAGGATGAATGAGGGCTGTTGTCCAGTGTTCTGGTAGTTCTTCTTTAATCCAGATAGAGACAAGTTGTTGATGGAGGGCAACTTTTGCTGAGGTTCCTGCATATTTCCAGATTTCCGCAAAGGTCTGATCTTCTCCTGGCGCTTTGTAGTTTTTTAATTTATTCAGAGCTTGGTAGACTTCCTTTATTGTGGGGGGATTGATGTTTTCTGGTGATGTTTTTATCGGGGTGTTGGTGTCCAAATGAAGGAGTTCTGTAGGTTCCTCACAATTTAAAAGCTTGTTGAAATGTTTAGCCAGAATTTCTGCATTGTCTTTATTGTTATGGGCCAGCTTACCATCTTCATCCTTCATCAGTAGGGTCGGGGGTTCATATTTTTGGAGCTGCTTTCTGAAGGTCTTGTAGTAGTCCCTTGATTTAGTTTTACTGAACTGTTCTTCAATTAACTGCAGGGTGTCCTTATGATGTTGTCTTTTTATTCTTCTTAAGACTTGGGTAGTTTCTTTTCTCTGTTTTACTAGCTTTTGATAGGATATTTCTGTCTTTTGGGACTGATGTAATAGCCATGCCTGATGTCTTTTCTCCACTGTTTCATCACATTCACTGTTCCACCATTGGTATTTTTTACGTGGTTTAATTGGAGCTAGGTCTTCTGCAATTTGTTTAAGGTTGTGTACTAAGTCTTCAAGTTTGTCTGTGATTTTTATTTTTTCAGTTGCTTTCTGGTAATTTTTGTTGTTGATTAGCTGGGTAGGATCTATTTTTCTTTTAGTTTTAAGGGCTTGCTTTTGTTGTCTCCTCTGGGAAGTGAGTTTAATTTTAATTTTAACTACGTAGTGATCTGAACCTGTGTCTATTCCTCGGAGGACTTTGACGTTATAGATCTCTTTGTGGTGGTATTTGTCCATGCAGACGTGGTCCAGTTGCCATTCTCCTTTAGTGTAGTCAGGGTGTTTCCATGTTTTGAGTTTTTGAGGTTTCCTCTTAAAACATGTAGATTTTGAGATTAAATTATGGTTTCTACACAGGTCAACTAGTCTCTCTCCATTTTTATTTGTTTTCTTGTGTGCTGGCCATTTTCCGATGATGTCACGGTATTTTCTTTCTCTGCCTAGTTGAGCGTTGAAGTCGCCTATTAATAATTTTATATGGTGTTTGGGGATGTTATCTATGGTCTGGTCCAATAGGTCCCAAAATTCTCCTGTTTCCTCCTGGTCTTTTGAGGAGTTGTTTTTATCATTAGTGGGAGCATGGGCATTTATTATAGTATAGATTTTATTAGATGCCTTTAAGGTGAGCGTTGAGAGTCGTGGAGACTGTGATCTGAATTCTTGAACTGAGTTTATTATTTTAAGGCTGACCAAAAATCCTGTTCCAGATTGTGGGACATTCTTCATCACTCTCTTCCCGGGTATACCTTTATAAAGTCTGTACCCTTGAGATTCCAAGGCATCCTGGTCAGTGTTTCTAATTTCCTGTAATCCCATGATAAGAATTTTGTGTTGGTCCCTCTACTGCATGAATTATTTTTCGTTTCTGTTTGGTGAAGAAAATTTCGAGCTTTAATGTTCAACATACGCTCAGTGGTTTAGATATACCAGCAATTCTTAACTGGGCCTAATAACTTAACACTCCTATGTGATGTGGATTGCAATATTGGAATATATATTCGATTTTCCACTATTTTACGCTAAGCTTTTAACATTCAAAGACCGAACATTACTGCCTACTGGCCATGGGTACGTATTGCATATACTTGCACGACCGTAGGTCGGTAATGTCTGAGGTTGAGCCAGAGGTACTCCTGAAACTTGTGGTAATATGATGGGGAGGGCCCACGTAAAATAAACTATACCAAGTTTTGACATTTGACACGGTCCTAACGCTTATACCTTTGAATAGAAGACAACAAATAAATTACATATAGCGTAGGAATAGGGTGTACAGAAGGTCACCGCAAGTTGCACTTATTGTTTGAGCTAGAAAAACATATATGATGCACGGGGTCACTAGAGGCCATAAATCTTCCAGGCTCGGTTTTCATTAGTTGGCATTTTAATGAATGTATTTCATACAAACGCTGGTATACAGTAATGTATATATTTGATTATTTACTTGGTTTGCGTTCTACAAAACTACTTCGGCAAGCTCAGCGCCGTTGTGCGATGGTGCCTAGTGTCAATTTGTGAAAACACGGAAAGCCGGCTATAGAGCTGCCGACAGTGGGGTTCGAACCCACTATCACCCGAATGCAAGCTGACAGCTACGTGACCCAAACCACATAACCACTTGCTCCTAAATTCTGTGGAACATTCTCTATTTCTTATATAATATTTATATACTTTACTGAAATACTCTATATATACATACAGTACATACATACATTGATCCGGTGGTTTCTAAGGAACTTGTATGACGTAGAAAGGCTTTTAAATCAAACGAAAATCATTTTTAATATGTAGAAACAAAACTTAACTTGTATGTAGAGGCGACGAGACGACGACGACGATGATGAAGATGATGGTGATGATGATGATGATGATGATGATGATGATTATTATTATTATTATTATTATTATTATTATTATTATTATTATTATTATTATTATTATTATTATTATTATTATTATTATTATTATTATTATAGGACCTCACATTGTTGACCGCTCTGACACCCAGTTGAGAGGGGAAAATTAAATATTTAAGATAGATTTTTTAAAAGAATGCTGTCAATGGCCATGTACTTGATAAGATTACAATAAATGACTATTTCTCGAAGACAGTGTACTAGATTGTCCGATGTCGTTGAACTTGGAGGGGTCTAACGGGCACGCCCACCCATAGCATGTTCTGAGATTCAAACTTATCGATACTGACCCGAATTGCCGCCTGCAGTTCCTAGAAAGTCTACCTTACCCTGCCAACGATATTCCAAGTAAAACGGCTTTTTTTTGTAGCGACAAGTCCCTTCCGCGACGTTACCATTCCGTACGCCATGTCCTCGGCACGAACCAAGGAAGTAATACCCAGTCCTCCACCATGTAACACACCATTACGTAAGTAGGACATGGATCAACTTGAAGAATTCCCAACAGTTGTTTTACAGTGCTCAGTACAGTAACTTTTAGAATTTAAAAATATCCCCGAGTAGGTCCCAGGACAACACGCTCTGTTGCGGTTGGCAGAGATAGCGCGAAACACTTCCACATGCCCTGGGTGCTTGTCCGTTCCAAGATGTTTTAAGGAATAGTCGGCACCACAAGATTCGACACATGATGACCGGCGCACTCAAACAAAGAGGCTCCTAGGAAGTGTCTAGATTAGCGATAAATGGAGGCACCATGAGAGTAGGTATCATAACCTTTAAACCACAAAACAAAATAAGGCTGATCATTGATCCAACTATGCTATTTGAATCCCATTCTGATCAGGCGGAAGAAATGGGCTGACCGAACGAGTTGGCTAGAATAACGCAGCTGTGAGCTTGCACTCGGAACATAGTAGGTCTGTTGTATGTCCGGCGCTCCCGTCTCGCTCCGTCAGCCAGCTGCACGCGCGCCTGTGTATCATTCTGCTAGCTTCGACGCGCAGCCCTCAGTGCGCGTGCCTGACCATCGAGTGTACTATAAATAGGAGCTCCCTGCCTGCTCAATTGCCCACTCGCCCCGGTGTCCAGCTCCAGAATACACCCTACGTCGAGCACGGAGGCTACTCCTCTTGAAAATGTGCTTCGACCAGGTGGACTGAATTTCTGGCAGTACGAGGTTTCACCTCTGGTCACCGCTCCCTTACCTGTTTCCGCTGCCCATGTTCCATAATTCTTTTACAAGCCATTTTCATTCCCTAAGTTACGCAAGCTCCCTTAGTTTCGCTAGGTGGAATTTCTTCAATCAATTGAACTTGCTTTTTAGGAATTCAGGCACTTCAACAAACAAGGACTCTCATGAACATTTATGTGAATGTGCCAGATAGTTCTCGACTATCAACGTGTCAATTCACAAAGACTATCTTTTCAAGATAGAAGTGTATATAAAGACTGCAAACCTGTACATATTGTATAAAGACAGACTTTTCTCAAGATTCAATATTCCTTTTTGCTTCAAAATAAATTTCAGTTATTTGTGTAAATATCATAAAGTGAAGCAAATAAAGTTGTGTTCTGTAAACTTCAACCTTGGTTACAACACAACTCTATGGCGACGAGGTAAAAAGCCACTCTACCATTCTTCGACCACAGTTGCCAACTCTATGGCGACGAGGTAAAAAACGCAACAACCTACAATTCTTCGACCCCAGTTGCCAACTCTATAGTGACGAGGTAAAAGCAACAAACTACACGTCATCAGCCCCAATCGCCAACTCTATAGCCACGAGGTACACAACGGCACTACAATTCAACAGGCCCAGTTGTCAACTCTACGGCGACGTGCTACACAACAACGACAATCCAACCAGTTCTGACACACAGCTTACCTTACTCATTTTTGCACGCATCTCGCAATGGCTACTGCGGAACAACTCGCTACGGTCTTCCAAGCCTTACAGCAGCAACAACAACAGTTTATGCAACAACAACAGGCAGCATTAATTCAGGCTATTCAAGCTATTTCTGTCTCTACACAGCCATCAGCTATTCCTCCGTTCTCTGCTTTTGATCCGGCTAAGGAAGAATGGTCAGTTTATTTAGCACGTTTACAACAGCATTTCATCTGCCATTCTGTCACAGATGATCAACGCCGCCGCGCACTATTTCTTAGTTCGGTTGGCAATGCTACGTGTGAATTACTACGTAAATTAAGTCCAGAAGAACACTTATCTGAGGTACCCTTCACACAGCTCTTAGCCCGTCTCACGGAACACTATGCCAAAGCTCCTCACATAGTGGCTGCTCGCTATAAATTTTTTCAGAGCAGAAAGCAACCCCATCAGACACATACTGAATGGATAACTGAATTGCGTGGTCTAGCTAAACCCTGTCAGTTCATCTGCTCCAAGGACGGTTGTGGTTCATCCTACACTGATTCTCTCATTCGGGACATGATAATTTTACATACTCCTGAAGACAAAATACGTTTTGACGCTGTCAAGCAGAGTAACCCTTCTTTAGAAGACGTCCAGCGTATTGCTACAGTTTATGAGCTTACTACCAAGACTGCCGCAGCCATAGCTTCTCCACACGAAGTTGCACAAGTCTCGCCTCAGGCCCGCAAGTCCTCTGCTACAGTGAACCGTACGGATAAGGCGCTCTCCACCAAGCATTCTCGCCAGGTTCCCTCTCGTAATGCTACACGGAAGCCCAATTCTAAAAGCACCTCGAAACTCCTGCCTTCCTGCCGAGGTTGTTTCAAGCATCATGAACGTCGTGACTGTCGTTTTTTCAAAGCTACTTGTGAACGATGTAATAAACTTGGACACATTCAGACTGTCTGTCAAAGTTCCCTCCGCACTGCTAAGACTACTGCAGCGCGCCGGAAGCATATACAGCCCCACCACGACATGGAAGTTGATCAGATCAATCTTATTCTTCCCACAAAGGATTCTCACAAAATCATCGTTCCTCTCTCATTCTCTGATCGATCTGTCGATTTTCAATTAGACACTGGATCACCTGTCTCTATTATTAACCTGACTACCTACCACGACTTAGGTTCACCTTCATGCTCTCCAGCTGACATCCAGCTCGTGACATTTAACAAGAAGAAAATTGACATCAAAGGTCAAATTAAGCTTCAGGCTAGTTATAAAGGAATTCAGAAGGCCATTCCTCTTCTCGTAGTTAACAACTACACTGCATCAAACATTATGGGCATGGATCTATTTAACTTATTTGGTTTCCAGATACATGACAACATTAACGTCGTATCTACATTGCATCCTACTTCTGACGTTACCGCTCTCCTAGCGCAGTTTCCTGAAGTCTTCGACTCTCAGCTCGGAACAGCAAAAGACTATACAGCTCACATACAGCTGAAATCCGGAGCTAAGCCTCGCTTCCTCAAAGCACGTCCAGTACCCCTAGCACTTCAAGACCAGGTCACGAAAGAATTAGAAAGATGGATACAAACTGGAATTGTTGTACCAGTTACTTCTAGTCAATGGGCTACTCCACTCGTGGTAATCAAGAAACCTGATGGTCATGTTCGACTTTGTGGCGATTTTCGATCTACAGTCAACGCACAACTCGACACAGATATCTTTCCTATTCCACGTCCAGAAGACTTATTCCGTCGTCTCTCTGGTGGACAATTCTTCTCTCGAGTTGATCTTAAAGAAGCATATCTCCAGCTACTTTTAGACGAAGAATCTAAGAAATTTCTCACACTCAACACTCCTCTCGGACTGCTCCAGCTCCAGCGGCTCCCATTCGGTGTTTCATCCTCCGCAGCTATTTTTCAGCGCTATTTGGCTCAACTCACCGCCTCCATTCCCGGTTGTGCTAACTACCTGGATGATATTATTGTTACTGGAAAAGATCATCAGGAACATCTAACCAATCTACGCCTCCTTCTCCAGAAATTGAAAGACAATGGTCTACGAGCGAATCTCGCTAAATGTACCTTCTTTCAGCCTCAAGTTCACTACCTAGGACATATACTTGATAAGAATGGAATTCGTCCTAGTACACAGAATGTCTCAGCGATAGTAAACATGCCAGCACCTCAGAACCTCAAGCAGCTTCAGTCCTTCATAGGCAAAGCGAACTATTATAATAAGTTCATTCCACGCTTCGCTACAGTGGCAGCTCCATTAAACGCTCTACGTAAAAAAGGTGTTAAGTTTCAGTGGACTCCGCAATGCCAACAGGCATGGAAAACAATCAACAACGCCTTAATTCAAGCTATACAACTCACTCATTTTCAGCCCGACAAGATCATCACGCTAGCTACTGACGCTTCAGACTACGGTGTCGGTGCCGTTCTCTCCCAGAAGGATCGTCATGGACAAGAACGCCCCATCGCCTTCGCTTCGAAAACACTTAATGACCATCAACGTCGATACTCACAGATAGAGAAAGAAGCTTTAGCCATCATCTTTGGTATTCGCCGTTTCAATGAATATCTCTATGGCAACCATTTCCTGATCATTACCGATCATAAGCCTCTCGTACACTTATTCCATCCTGGTAATAAGATCCCAGAGAATTCCCTCAGAAAGCTTCAAAGATGGTCCATGTTCCTTTCTGATTATTCCTATCAGATTGTATATCGAGCCACATCCCAGCATTGTAATGCTGATGCCCTCTCCCGCTTACCCGTTGGTCCTGATACTGCCTTCGATTCTCAAGAATCTGAATGTCTTCAGTTGGACATAGAACTTGAAGATACTGTCTCCAGTTTTCCTATTGATGCTACCTGCATAGCTAAAGCTACGGATAAGGACAGTACACTTGCTACTGTACGTAATTACATCCGCAACGGTTGGCCTCTTCAGAGCACACTTCCTGCTCACCTGGCACCTTATCATCGTATGCAGCATCGTCTCACGACTCGTGCCGGAGTTGTATTACTAGAAGCAGGCACCATCTTCCGAGTGGTTATCCCACTTAGCCTACAGAAACAAGTTCTCGAATTATTACACCAAAGCCATTGGGGTATCTCCAGAACAAAGCAACTCGCCCGTCAACACTGCTACTGGCCCGGTATTGATGCCGCCATCGAAAAGCTAATACGTCATTGTGAGCAATGTCAAACGAATCAGAACGCCCCGTCTTCTGATCTTGCTTCATGGCCTCCTGCTACTACTCCATGGGAACGTGTTCACATCGATTTCGCAGGTCCTTTCCTCAATTCCATGTGGTTAATAGTCATCGATTCACTGTCAAACTTTCCATATGTCGTGGATATGCATTCGACTACTACAACCGAAGCTACCATTCGTGCTCTCCAGAAAATCTTTACTACAGAAGGTTTACCGCAAGTACTCATTTCAGACAACGGACCTCAATTTACAGCTACTGCTTTTCAGAACTTTTGTACACATAATGGCATTCGTCATATCCTAGCACCACCTTTTCACCCTCAATCTAATGGTGAAGCTGAACGCTTCGTACAAACATTTAAAAGAAGTATGAAGAAAGCTGTCTCTTCAGGCTTAACTAAAGACCAAGCCTTGCTCCAACTCTTAAACACCTACAGAACTCTACCCGGCGCTGATAATATCACTCCTGCACAGAAGCTCCATGGACGACCTCACAGAACTTTACTTTCTCTGTTACAGCCTCTTCCGGCCCAGCGTAAGACATCACCAACGAAGTTCTCCATCAACGACAAGGTCTACACCAGGACATTCAAATCCAATCCACTCTGGATACCTGGAGTCATCTGCAGATCTTTGGGTCATCGTCTATACGAGATACAGACTACGGAGAAACGTATCTGCCGCCATCAAGATCAGATACGTCTGCGCTACCGCCCCTGTCCAGCTATTGATGCTATTGCTAAACCTGATAAATCTATTGCTGAACGCGCTTTAGATCATTTAATAACAATGGGTTCCTTTCAGGACGAGACAGCGCCACTCCGCCCAGTTCCAGCCCCGGACAATACAACAGCACCATCAGCAGCTCCGCCCCAGCATCGCAGTCGCAGCCAGCGCCGCCGCCGTTTCACGCCGTACCGGCGTATTTAGGAGGGGAGGG
Organism: Anabrus simplex; assembly: GCF_040414725.1. Classification (NCBI taxonomy): domain Eukaryota; kingdom Metazoa; phylum Arthropoda; class Insecta; order Orthoptera; family Tettigoniidae; genus Anabrus; species Anabrus simplex. The sequence continues at coordinate 85,160,926 of NC_090272.1, read as the reverse complement.
TGTTGTATGTCCGGCGCTCCCGTCTCGCTCCGTCAGCCAGCTGCACGCGCGCCTGTGTATCATTCTGCTAGCTTCGACGCGCAGCCCTCAGTGCGCGTGCCTGACCATCGAGTGTACTATAAATAGGAGCTCCCTGCCTGCTCAATTGCCCACTCGCCCCGGTGTCCAGCTCCAGAATACACCCTACGTCGAGCACGGAGGCTACTCCTCTTGAAAATGTGCTTCGACCAGGTGGACTGAATTTCTGGCAGTACGAGGTTTCACCTCTGGTCACCGCTCCCTTACCTGTTTCCGCTGCCCATGTTCCATAATTCTTTTACAAGCCATTTTCATTCCCTAAGTTATGCAAGCTCCCTTAGTTTCGCTAGGTGGAATTTCTTCAATCAATTGAACTTGCTTTTTAGGAATTCAGGCACTTCAACAAACAAGGACTCTCATGAACATTTATGTGAATGTGCCAGATAGTTCTCGACTATCAACGTGTCAATTCACAAAGACTATCTTTTCAAGATAGAAGTGTATATAAAGACTGCAAACCTGTACATATTGTATAAAGACAGACTTTTCTCAAGATTCAATATTCCTTTTTGCTTCAAAATAAATTTCAGTTATTTGTGTAAATATCATAAAGTGAAGCAAATAAAGTTGTGTTCTGTAAACTTCAACCTTGGTTACAACAAGGTCCGAACCCCACTGTCGGCAGTCTTGAAGATGTTTTCGTGTGGTTTCCGATTTTCACCTGAGGCAAATGCTGGGGCATTGCCTTAATTGAATCAGTCATTTGCAAAAGAGCACATGTACACTTTCTTCCACTTGCATGTTTTCTCGCATTCCTGTAGTTGAAATGTAGACGCGTTGATCCACGTAAAAAAGTCAGTGTTATCAACTACAATCAATCAATCAATCAATCAATCAATATTGATCTGCATTTAGGGCAGTCGCCCAGGTGGCAGATTCCCTATCTGTTGCTTTCCTAGCCCTTTCCTAAATGATTTCAAAGAAATTGGAAATTGGAAATTACTTCATTTGTCATAGAGTCTCCGTGGCTCAGACGGCAGCGCGTCGGCCTGTCACCGCTGGATACCGTGGTTCAAAACCCGGTCATTCCATGTGAGATTTGTGCTGGACAAAGCGGAGGCGGGACAGGTTTTTCTCCGGGTACTCCGGTTTTCCCTGTCAACTTTCATTCCAGCAAAACTCTCCATTCTCATTTCACATTTGGGAGTGGCGACTCCATCGTAATAATAGCCTATATATGATTCATTCATTACATCCATGACCCGGTCAGTGACTGGAAAACAGGTTGTAGGTTTTCATTTTTTCACTTCATTTGTAAGAAATACAGCTAGAGACGACAAAAAAATATTTCCAGATTTCTGTGTACAATGAATTTCAATGCGATTGTGGAGCACTCGGAGTTCTAACAGTGTCTAAATGGATCTCCAGAGTACCAGAAATGTCAGTGTTTAAACCAACTGGACTTCATCCCGCTTTAAAGACGCTACGCGGCTTTCAAGCCTATAATGAACAGAGACGCACGGAAACTGATACAGTATATTGGTGAACAGGGCTAGGATTTCGATGACATGTCATCTTTTAATTGGTTCACAAAAGACATTGCCAACAGAAATCCTGATCATAGCTCCCACATTCTATAAATGCTAATTTACAAGGTCATTTTTGTCCATTTTTTGCCATTTTGTATTATTAGGTCATTTTCTAAAATTATACATCATTAGTTGGCCATTTTATGGAATTTGTTAGACTATTTTATATTTTTTTAGTTATTTTCTTACTTCTTATTCTTCTTCTTCTTCTTTGCGAATGGATCACCTAGGATCACGCGGAATCAACATTTTTTTGGCCTTCTTTTTTGTCCAATAATTCATCTTCAATGATGTTTCCGTTCTTTTGACCATGCAGATCGTGTGGGTTTCCTTTCTTGTTCCTCAAATCCCGTCTTTGAATGATGTTTAGTATTTCCTTACCATCTTGTAGATTTGGAGATCCTAATTCACTGAGGTCTTTCTCTAATAATTTGTACCACTTTGGTCTAGTGGCTTTGTTATGTAGAAATTTGTAAATTTGATGAGAAAGTCTGTTAGGGTCCATTCGTTCCAAATACCCTGCAAATTGTACTCATCGCATTCGAATTGCATCTGGGGGTTGGAAGATCGGAAGGGAGGACAAGGTAGAGAAAGGAAGCGGCCGTTGCCTTAAGTTAGGTACCATCCCGACATTCGCCTGTAGGGATTTTTTGGATTCGCCATATTGTCAGCATAATTTCATAACGTTTCATGATAAAATTTTCTCCTGCATTTTTCCATAGTTCTGTCACTATTTGTTCTTTCCCTGAAGCCTTGTTGTTCAGTGATTTAATTACTTCCTTAATTTCCTGGATTTCCTTTCATGTTTGAAGATTTTGAAGCCTTTTTGCGCGTGTGGTATTGGATATTATCGCAATTATACAGTGGAGTGCACTGAACCCCATCTAGCCCAGCCCTGCTGGGGTAAAGAACTTTGTATTAACATTTTCTAATTATTCCTTAGAACGCTTATTATAATGATTAAAAACTGCGAACATCTAAGCCAAGCCAAGTACAGCTGTCTCGACAATCCGCTCGCACTACCGCAGTTCAGCTTCTCCGGCGAGCTGGGTTTACGTGCCGGCGTGATAGAGAGCTACCCTAGCGAAATGTAAGGTCGCTTGGGTGACGCATGCACTTGAAGCTTCCTCGAGGCGGAGCTATGCCCCCTCCCCGACAGTAATTTACGGCGACAGGCCAGCTAGCTTAGGTAAGGGGTGTTAGTTTTAATACTTGACACTCAAAGTCTTCAGCGCCATACACTTGAGACTGCAAGAAAAATATCAACATATTAACAGTATAGCCACTTGCACATCATCTTGCTAATAAAAATAGAGCCAGTAAATGAAATCAATTGTAATATAGAAGAATATATTTTAGTCTTGGGTTTTGGCATGTATACAGATTTTTCGAGCAATTCGTTAATGTCACGTGTAGAGTATGTGTTCCGATAGCCGCAGAAAAATCTTTTGGTTGCCCAGCATGAACACAGAGTTAAGCGCGAATGGTTGTCTGTGATGGTGGTATATAGTGAATTTTTGTATTGTTCCTCTTGGATTATAGGTGAAGGTTTCACGAGTTCTGTGGCATTCTTCATGAATATTGTACCGGGAGGTACACCTCTAGGCCGCGCATTCAAAATTAGCGCCTGAAAGGACTCCTCTATTGGTGAAATTGTGAAACTGAAACTACACCGACTTAGAACTTTACTCAGAAGATATCACCACTAAAATCTGATGTAATTTTGTTATTGTGAAGTTTTCTGAAGTGTGCGAATTTCTACTTGTTTTGTTTTCCATTCATCAAGAAGTTTGGACATTCTCCCGTAGAGAACACTACCAAAAAACTATCATCATGCACCCTGGTGGGACGTATAACAACTTATAATTCAAAGAAATTTTGTATTCATAAGTTTTCTTTTTACTGATTGATATTCATTTATTTTTGGGTTGGCAATATTCCCCTTTTATTTCCTCCAGTTTTGAATCTAGCCAATCCCTAATTTCTGTAACTAATTTTCTACCAATCACAGTCTTCTTCTTCTTCTTCTTCTTCTGTTCTTCTTCTATTTCGAGTGTAACCTTAAACTGACCAATAAACATGAGAGGGTGTGGCTAGTTTAATCTTGAATGGTCTCGAACGTTCCTCGACGGTTTATAGACTGCGAATTTTCACGTTTCTTGGCCAATTGATCGTCATCGTACTGAGTGCGTGTGTCAAAGCAGGAGGCGGGCGGCCTCTTTCATCAGGCAGCTATACCTCGACAAGGTAATGGCCGCATAACATCTTATTTCTTGCTAGCTCCGCAGTTTAACCCGAGGGAAAGGTCCGAAATCGTTAACCATGTAACCTTCTTTTCTAAAAATGTTACTTTCTGCAGCCTAATGTAATAAGTTTATAAAATCTTAATTGTAAATCGGGGATAGAGAGTGATGTACCCTCTCGAGCTCACCTTCATCTTGGTTTGAGGTGACTACGTTTTGTAACTGGTTTTCTTCCTTTCCGTAATGTTTTAATTTATTCTTATACGAGTCACCTCCATAGTTTGGGAATAGCCCCGGTTTCATCGGCCTAGTGCCCTTTAGGTTTTAAGTGTTCATATCTAGGAGTGCAAGTATACGCCTCCATTCATTTTGTTGTTCGGGCCATTTATTTAACCGTTATTCCTTTTAAATGAAGGCCCAGTAGGTTGGGTATTAAATACCCCTGTATAATCATTTTCCTATTGTAAGTTGTGCCTTCAGAAGCCAGAATTTGTAAGTTGATGTTACCTGAATAGGCTTGGAAAACAGAGAGCCTGTTAGCTCTTTTTCAAAGTTTGGTAAGATTAATGAATGCCTCTTGAAGGCTAGATGTTGTAATTTTGGGAGCAAGAGCTCTTTGAATTAGGGGTTTTCTGCCCTTGTACAATTTGTGCTCTTTTGTAAATTTGAGCTAAGAGTTCAGAAAAAGTAAAGTGAGGGCTTGAAGCCCACGATCTGTTTATACCACCAATCTTGTCCTTCCTAGACTTGCTCAATGATTTCTACTTGTACCTGTACAATTGTTAAATTTTGTGTTCTGAAAATATAACCTTCAGTTTACGTTTTAAATTCAATTCTTGACATTGTAGTTAGACCCATTCACCCCGGCACCTTCTTTCACCACTGCGTTTCACGGGAAACGCCGGAACAAATATAACGTGTGTTATCACCATGGCACTACAGCCCCTGAAGGGCCTTGGCCTACCAAGCGACCGATGCTCTGCCCGAAGGCCTGCAGATTACGAGGTGTCGTGTAATCAGCACTACGAATCCTCTCGGTCGTTAATCTTGGCATTCTAGACCGGGTAGAAATCCCTGACCTGGCTGGGAATCGAACCCGGGACCTCTGAGTAAGAGGTACGGGGCCGGCAACGTGTGTTATACGTCGTGACAAATATTTTTCCTCGTTTGTCGTTGATGCACGACAGTAAAATACCAGTTAAATTTTGCTGATTGGTTTAGATTAGGCTTTTTAAGTTTAAAAAATATAGTTAGTCACAGTGTATTTTTGTGAAAACCATGACTGTACTATCACGAAGCGTCGCCGGATTAAACTGTAAGTACCTACGTTGTTTAAAATCTGCTATAGATTAAGTTATGATGGTGTCGTCACTGCCGTGGATATCAATTTGGAATTACGGGCGAGCTTGTGGTTGAAAATATTTTTGAAATATCTTTCTCAGGTAGACCTCTCCACGAAAAATGCAGCCTTATAAAATGGTAATGTTGACTTAAGAGAGTGTAGTGGGGCTACGATTGTTTATATTTTAAATGAAATGCCATATGGCTTTTAGTGCCGGGAGTGTCCGAGGACATGTTCGGCTCATCAGGTGCAGATCTTTGGATTTGACTCCCGTAGGCGACCTGCGCGTCGTGATGAGGATGAAATGATGATGAAGACGACACATACACTCAGCCCCCGTGCCAGAGGAATTAACCAATTATGGTTAAAATTCCCGACCTTGCCGGGAATCGAACCCGGGACCCCTGTGGCCAAAGACCAGCACGCTAACATTTTCTTTCTTTTTTTTTTACGTCGCCCCGACACAGATTGGTCTTATGGCGACGATGGGACAGGAAAGGGCTGGGAGTGGGAAGGAAGCAGCCGTGGCCTTAATTGAGGTACAACCCCAGCATTTGCCTGGTATGAAAATGGGAAACCACGGAAAACCATCTTCAGGGCTGCCGATAGTGGGTTTCGAACCTACTATCTCCCGAATACTGGATACTGGCCGCACTTAAGCAACTGTAGCTATCGAGCTCGGTGGACATTTTCTAATGATTTAAAGATAAGAGGGACTGAACTAATAGAAGCCACATAATTAGTTGCAAATAAAGCATTGTGGCAGCGTTTAGTATATTCGCAGAGACTTGCAGACTGAACGCTGAAAAGTATAACATTCTATAATATTGTATGCATATATTTTACGTCAGAATATTTCCGTTAAGTCTATTATGTCTTAATTGATCACCCTATCAAGTTTCATTTAATTGGTCCAGCCTAACCAAAGCAGTCCCCTAGCGATAAAAGCATATCTAATTTTGCTCCATTATGTTGCTTTCTTATTTCGGTTCTTTTCCTTCACACAGAGCGAGCAAGTGCCCACTTATCGTGCTATTAACGCCTTTCAAATAAACATGATAGCATAAATCTGCAGACTGTAGTAGGTTCTGCTTTATTCACATTTTATGTTATTTTTAATTAGCAAAACCTTTCAATTCTTTGTAATTAAAAATCTGCGTTCTTATACTACGGAAAGTTGGCCTTTTGTGTGCGCATGTAGACGGGTGCAGAGTCTCAGCTTGGACTAATTAATTTTGGCGTGATTGCTCTGTAGAGGAAAACTCTTGGTCATTATTAAGTTGGAGATATCAGTGGTAAACTCGTGCCCTCGTTCCGAGGTGATGCAGATCTTTTCAGGCACACCCCCAATGGAATGAGATAGATACAATCATGCATTATCAAGCAAACTAGCAGTTTCCCGCTGGCTCCGCCCGCAATATACAATGTATGGTGTTGTTCGTTACTATCCTCACGGATGTATTTGCAAAGTTCCGACTTAATGAAATAAAGCACATGATCTGCTGCGGTAATAGAATGTAATATTGTGTCAAGAAAACACTTGAAAATACATTACACAAAGAAATTGAATTAAACGTTCCTTGGAACAACACTACGCGCCGAACTATTAAAAAGTCCTTCAAAGATCTTCGTCATGGAGACAAATGTACTCATAACTATTCTCATAATCTACCAATGTAAGTAGTTATTACCTCAGAAGAAAGCGGTTGATCCACTGAGCGTTTTTAGACCAAAACAAACTGCGTACCTCAATCAGAACGAAAGATATGATTGGTTCAATGAGAAAAAATGTTGAAGAAATGAGACGTCAAATTTAATGTGCACTCATAACTTTGCTCAGAATGAACCAATTTGAATAGTTAAGAGCTGAAATGAAAGATCTTGATCCACTGAGTGTTCTTAGGTCAAAACGAGCTCCGCACCTCAATTAGAGCCAAAGATGTGATAGCTTCAAAGAGACAAAAAATTGAAAAAATCAAATCATTTGAGAAAGGCGAAAGTTAAGTGATTTATAGTGCCTGATGACAAATCTGTGCACGAATACCTTTCAGTAAATAAAAAATGAAGGAAATCGACCGGATAGAATGGCGGGACTGACTGACTTTAGTTTTCATCAATTTTTTTTTTTTTTTTTTTTGCTAGGGGCTTTACGTCGCACCGACACAGATAGGTCTTATGGCGACGATGGGATAGGAAAGGCCTAGGAGTTGGAAGGAAGCGGCCGTGGCCTTAATTAAGGTACAGCCCCAGCATTTGTCTGGTGTGAAAATGGGAAACCACGGAAAACCATCTTCAGGGCTGCCGATAGTGGGATTCGAACCTACTATCTCCCGGATGCAAGCTCACAGCCGCGCGCCTCTACGCGCACGGCCAACTCGCCCGGTCATCAATTTTTTTTAATAATTAGATAATTATAAAACCGGTGCAGAATCATCTATGTAACAAATGTCTTCTCCAGGAAACACAAACTAACGGCAAGTTTCATCATTATCATCATCGTCATCATTACCGTCATCACTCCGTCCTCCATAGTTGGAAATTGGTGACCATGTCTTGCTGACAGTGGAAGCAACCGGAGAAGAGATGTAATATCAATTGACTTTGCATATGTTCTAGATCCCACCATTAGATGTGAGCTTGTCTCCAGTCAGCCAGCAGAGGTAGACGCGGAGAAGCGAGCCATCTATGAACTAACCATCAGCTACTTCAAAGAATCATACAACATAAGGGTTGTAGGACTTTTCATCGGAGCAAGAGGAACCATATCAAAATTCGTAGTTGAGATTTTCAAAAGTGTGAGCATTCCCAAGAATTCATACTGTGATTTAGCCGTCTTGGCCATTAAATACTCTGTCCAAATTGTTAGAAATCACCTCTATAATACTGCTTACGAGAAGGACTAAATTCAGAAAAGTTTTCATTGTTAAACATAGATTCAGTATTTAAGTGTTATGGTATACTTTGTCAGATTTAGGCAGCCTATCATTGTAGTAAGTACAAATAAATAAATAAATAAATAAATAAATAAATAAATAAATAAATAAATAAATAAATAAATAAATAAATAAATAAATAAATAAATAGGATAAATTTTACAGTCCGTCTCCATCCTTCTCGCTCCGAGTAGTTCGGCTGCATTTCTGCTACGTCTTCAGGGTTGACATTCATATCACCGGGCGAGATGGCCGTGCGGTTAAGGGTGCGCAGCTGAGAGCTTGCATCCGGGAAATAATGGGTTCGAATTCCACTGTCGGCAGCCCAGAAGATGGTTTTCCGTGGTTTCCCATTTTCACACCAGGCAAATTAATTAATTAATTAAGCCCACGGCCGCTTAGTTCCCATTCCTAGCCCTTTCCTATCCCATCGTCGCCATAAGAACTCTCTGTGTCGGTGCGACGTAAAGCCACGAGCAAAGAGATCCATATCGTACATATACAGTAATTCTTGATGTTACCCATTCACCTCTTTAGTGGTCTACAACAGGGTCGACGTCCTGAAGCACAGTAGTGGCCGGGTCGTAAGGACCCCCGTACAGTGTAGCCCCTACAGAACGAAAAGGTTCTTTTTTCTTTAATTTCCTCTTGATATTTGAAGTCAAAAACTTGACTCGAATAACGCTAAGAAAATTACATTTCATCGTAAAACTGTAAATTCTCATCAATATGGAAGACTCACTTAGGTGAGTGACATTTAGCGCGCAGTTCGCTGGTAAATGTTTTAAGGCTCCGACTCTCGAGCTTCCGTCCCAGGATATAGTGATGGTGAGGGGAGTGAGGTGTAAGAGGGAAGTACGCTGGTGGTCGCTTTCGGAGGGACGAAGGGTGCGGGTACAGGCTTTAAGCTCGGCAGAGTCCATAGGAGTAAAAACATCTTCACAAACCCCCCTACGTGCATGCGCCAGCCATGGCTGAATTATAATGACATTAAAAATAATTCCTTACCTTGTTTGCCCTAATTTTAATGAGACAAAAAATAATAATGAATGATAATGAAATGTAACATTTGAGACCAGGAATGTTGATTCAAATTGCAATGATGAAGTAGCGCGGGCCCCTGGCTTGTATCCCGCGTTATCAATACTTATCTGCATTTAGGGCAGTCGCCCAGGTGGCAGATTCCCTGTTGTATTCCTAGCCTTTTCTTAAATGTTATAAAAAGAAATTGGAAATTTACTGAACATCTCCCTTGGTAAGTTCTTCCAATCCCTAACTCCCCTTCCTATAAATTAATATTTGCCCCAATTTGTCCTCTTGAATTCCAACTTTATCTTCATATTGTGAACTTGTCTATGTACTTTTAAAGACGTCATTCAAACTTATTCGTCTACTAATGTCATTCCACGCCACCTCTCCACTGACAGCTCGAAGCATACCACTTAGTCGAGCAGCTCTTCTTCTTTCTCCCAATTCTTCCCAGCCCAAACTTTGCAACATTTTTGTAACGCTACTCTTTTGTCGGAAATCACCCAGAACAAATCGAGCTGCTTTTATTTGAATTTTTTCCAGTTCTTGAATCAAGTATTCCTGGTGAGGGTCCCATACACTGGAACCATACTCTAGTTGGGGTCTTACCAGAGAATTATATGCCCTCTCCTTTAAATCCTTACTACAACCCCTAAACACCCTCATAACCATGTGCAGATATCTGCACCCTTTATTTACGATCCCATTTATGTGAATACCCTAATGAAGATTTTTCCTTATATTAACACCTAGATACTTACAATGACCCCAAAAGGCGGTTTCGTGAGGATTGGCAGCAGTGAACGAGTTCGTTTTTGCGCGGAAGACTTGAATGAGAGCGGTGATACTGATCCGTAGTTGTACTCTTGGGTTGTATTCTTTCTTTATGTTCATACTTCGTGGTTATTATTCTTTTCCCTATTAAGCTTTCTTAGTAATGTCTGTTAATTTACCGGTGCGATTGTGATTTGGAAACGGTTGTGGTGATAGTGATATCCTCGTGATTTCTTTATCTGTGTTTAATAATAATTGTTACCGTTGTTTGGTGGATTAGCAGAGGTGAAAGAAGGTGCGGGGGGTGAACAGGTCTCAAAATACGAAATTAAAGTTAAGATAAAATTTAACAAGGTTATATTTTCTTTGCAAAATCAAGAAATAACAAGAATGGCAGGTACAGAGTAGCAAGGCAACAATTACAGAGTTACAGGATTTGGGCTCCGAGAGCCAGACACATAATTCTTGAGCAATGAGCCCAACTTTGCTTATATTCAAGGTTCAACAAAGGGGCAGAAAACCCCAATCAGGCCTAGAAGCACTTGCTCCTCTTTACACGGTAAAGCCTCCTCGAGGCATACAGCAACTCAATTTTCAAGAATGAGCAACTCGCTCTCAAAATTTAAGCCTATCAAAGGCCACATCAAACTCCACTTTCAAGTTGTCCTCCAAGGACATGAAAACAGGGGTAAAAGTACCCAACCTACTGAGGCCTATTAAGTAAAGAAACAGGTCAGTTACATGGCCTCTAAAATACCAACTTGCGAGGAGGCGTTCTTGCACTCCTAATACACTGTATATAAAACCTACTTAGCACTAGGCCGTTACTGCAAGGGCTAGCCCCATACTAGAGAGATGACTTATAGAAGGAGACAATTTACATTACATTAAGGAAGAAACGGTTGAGAAAATAAGTTCACCTCAACGCAATATGAGTGGGAGCTCGAGAGGGTTAAGCACTCTCTATCCCAATACGTAGTTTAAAAAGATCGAATTGATACCAAGTGTCTTTACATTTTAGGGGAAAAGTTACAAGGTAGAAAGGCTTCGGACCTGCTCCGAGAGTTAAACTGCTGAGCTAGCAAGAAAAGAAGTTATTAAACGGCCAATACCTGGTGGCTGCACTGCTGCCCGAAGAAAGAGGCGCTTCCCGCCCCCTGCTACGTACATTACACACTGATAGATGTTACTGAAGTGGCGCGGAGACCCGAAAATCAGCAGTTTATATACCCTCGTGGAAAGTTCGAGGCGTTTCAGGAATGCGAACACCCTCCCACAAGAATTTAATTGGCTAACCACGAAAACCCCTACGCAAGATGAAGAAGAAACACATTATTGGTGGAAAATTCATTAGAGAAATTCGGGATTGGTAAATTCAAAACAAGGGGAAAGAAAGGGTTAATATTGCCAACTTAAACAATGACTGAAAGAAATTTAACAAAGAGCAAACTTTTGAACACAAAATTTCTCCAAAAAAAAAAAAAAAACAGTTCTTTCACTTCGCACTAGGGTGCACAATTGTAGTTCTTCAGTAGTGCCATCTGAAAGAGAATGTCCACACTTCTTACTACAGGCAAAACAAAAATACATCGAAAACGACCCAGTTCAGAAACTTCAAAAATTTACAAGTAGTGACATCTTCTGAGAAAATTGAAAATTAACACAGTAGATAAAGTTCAGACTTCCTCCAGTAGAGGAATTTCAACTGGCGCAAGGTTTGAATTAGCGGCGTGGAGGTGTACCGCCCGGTACAATAATAATAATAATAATAATAATAATAATAATAATAATAATAATAATAATAATAATAATAATCTTCAAGTACCTTTGGGAAAAGAAATCAACCACCACCTGGATTCAAGAAGTCAAGAAAGACCTGGAAAAGCACAACATACGAGAAGAAGAATTATTGTAAAGAAAGATTTTTAGGAAGAAAGTCTTACAAATGGAAGGATTCCAAGGGAGGAAGGAAAAGAAAACAGGCACAAAGTGGACTGAAGACAGGAAAAAGAAGCACAGTGAAACAATGAAAAAATACTGGAAGAAAAAGAAAGAACAACTAAGGAGGAAGATTTGAAATTGTAACGTGGTCCTTAGAAGGCCGGAACGCAAGAATGATAATAATAATAATAATAATAATAATAATAATAATAATAATAATAATAATAATAATAATGCTGTGCTCTAGAGTTGAAACTGGTGAGTTGTACTCACAGTGCTTAAATCTTAAATGTCTTTTCCTTTTTAAATTTGCTTACTTATTCAAACCATGGTCACATCTGAGGATGTTTTGAAAATGAATTCTGTGGATGCCATTTTCAAGTGCGGATGTCTTTCTTTTGACAGTAGATTGGAACTGAAAAGGCAAAATAATAGATAATAGAAATTAGCTAATCATGTCATAATTTTGTCAATAATGATCTTCATCATCTTCACCATCATCATCATCATCATCATCATCATCATCATTCTCCTATTTTTTCCTATTTTTATCATAATATTATATTGTTTAGTAGTTGCAAGAAGTTTCAATTGTAAGTGTATTTATTTCAATTTTGCACGTGTAGAAACTGTATTTTCTGGTTAGATGGAAGAGAGGGCCTAATGGCCTTAATCTTGCCAGACAAAATAAATCCATTGTATTGTATTGTATTGTATTGTATTGTATTGTAAACCTAATTTAAATACTACACAGATTCAGAATCCTAGCAAAAATAAAGCTGGCTATACAAGAAAATTCAATCGCACATTGTACAAGCATGCAGACGGAGGATCGGCTATGAATCTCGCGTGGACATTAACTGGTGTTACGGATCTAAAACGCTTGAGTAAAATAAACATAAATCTAATGAAAAGCATATAAACAATAGTAATCATTTCGCGATGCTCGATAAGGTAGACATCAGGTAGAGGTTGAAAACTAAATAGTTCAATGAGAACGTATCAATAAACCCTTACATACTCACTAAACTGATTGACTGCATTAAGTTTTGAGGAAAATCTGAGTTCGCACCGCGAGGACACATGAAACCGATTCATCCGATAATCCTGGAATTTTTCGTGGGTTGGGTAAATTAACGGTCGAGCTAGACTCTACTTTACAGACACACATTGTAAAAACTAACAGTCGTGTTCTTCTGGAACTATCTATAACTATACAGGATAAGGTTTTAGACTCAATCTATTCCGCACGTCTTCAGTTGATATGTGACGAGATTTCTCTGAGACAAGTCGAACAACTTTACAGTCACCCTAAATCTTAACTCAGTACATTTTTGGAGACGAAAGCAGTTCTTACGCATCATGCTCTAAAATTCCATCTAGCTGAAGAATTTTTCGGGACACGTTTCTAAACGATCTCGTCTAGTACTGCTGTCCGTTTGGAAGGTTTGGAGGAAAACGTGCAAAACCATTCTAAATTGCTCTTTTATAAAAAAAATCTTCCAGTTGATTGTTTTGGGTTGCACAGCACTTAATAATCAAGTTCAATTGATGGATGTAACAACGAACAAAGTGCGCATTTTTGTACATGGCCTTCATTCTTGCTTGTACATCTGTGTGTTGCCCGCTTATCACATTCGAACCTTCGTAGCTCTGAGCTATTACTTTTCCAGGGAACTTACAGCATTTACCTCCAGTTTATCTAGTTCGGAAAATAAAACTTGACTAACTCCGTATATAAGTCATTTTCACATCAGATTCTCAGTGATAGTATCCCTAAAATGTAAACATCATTGTACATCCAAATGGCAAAAGCAGCTGATAAGGGAAGCCTTAAGATCTCAATTTGCTCTTCCTGTTTCTATCAAAGTTGTCAAGAAAGAGGTGTGGGAAAAAGAATCGTGCACACCCCACGACCTAACAGTCCACCGGCCGCCACTGCTGCAGCATCGAGTTAGTGCTGTCTGGGTCGCAGAATTGTCATCTCGTGTCATGTCGTGACCGTATCACAGGAATCATGCCTCTCTTGCTTTCACGACAATTAGAGCTACCCACAAAACTTTGGCGTACGCTGTCATTTGTTGCACGGTCAAAGCGCGTCGTCCAAGGAACCATGGCAAAAATTTCATCTCATTCGCGTAGAGAGCCATTCCCTATTTGTTCTTCAAAAGCTCAACATTATCCCATAGAAAGCATCTGGGCGCACCATCGTTTTATAAATGTTTGCCTGCAGATGTTCAGGCACCTTCTTGTCGCGGAGAACGGCAGTGATGTGTTTCCACTTGGACAGTGCTGCGTTGACTTTCATCCAGGTTTCAGGTATGACAAACGTATTTGAACCCCGTAGTTTTGTTCAAATCTTGGCCGTCGATGCTGATAGTAGCACTGGTTTGAGGACCGTTTTCGAGATATCTCGTCTTTTGAAGATTGAGATACCTGTCATTCTCTATTAATCTGTGCTTCCAAGTTTGCGTCTGATTTTGGAGCGCCAGACGGATGTACCTAGTGAGTATCTTTTCAGATTGTTTTACGTTGATTTCAGTTACAGAAAAAAGAACGGACTTGGCAATGTTACACAGTGTCTACAAGTAGCCGTGCTGTAAACTAGCAAAAATACTTTTAAAAACGCATTCTGCGGAGTGTAGCTTGTTCTACAATTCAACGGATATCCTGTGAAAATCCAGAGTCTGTTTCAAGGGTCAGGAGTGAAATGAATGAAGCCCCCATCTAGCAGCGAGGATAGGAATAGTGCCGGCTGCCGAAGCCTGTCGCACTCGGCTGGACAGATGAAATGAAATGATATTGGGCTGGAATGAAAGATGACAGGAAAAACCTACAGCATCTAGAGAAAAACCTGTCTCACCTCCATTTTGTTCAGCACGCATCTCACATGGAGTGGCTGTGATTTGAACCACGGAATCCATTGGAGACAGGGCGGCGCGCTGCCACCTAAGCCACGGAGGCAGTGGACATCCTGTATACACACTATGATTCACACCTTTCGCATCCTTCAAACAAAACATTAAAAGATTTCTTTGAAGTCCTCTCCAGGTTTTCACTTTCTTCCGTCCCTCCAACCCTTGACGTTTCTTCTTCCTAATTTCTGAAACCGACACTTGCCAGTTACCGTTGTCATTGTTGTTACATTGTTACTGTTAAAATTGTTAATTATTGTTGTTACTTAATATTGTTGTTTATACATTTGTTATCTTTTATACTTATTTAAACTTATTATTATTATTATTATTATTATTATTATTATTATTATTATTATTATTATTATTATTATTATTATTATTATTATTATTATTATTATTATTAGTGTAAAATGGCCCTCCATAGGCTGTATCTAATAATTAATTAAATAAATAAATAAATACATGCTAATAACAGATATGAAATATTTGCTCCTTACAGTATGCAACAGGATCTATCTGTATAGCCTATGCACGTTGACTTACCTATCTTCTAATTTTCATTTCCTTTCCTCATTAGTACCCGTTCTGGTTCCCTACTTGAATTTCCACTAAATCGAACCAATTCCTACAATCACCATTTTCTAGTTATTGCACTAAGACTCTGAAATACACTCCCAATGGATATTCGGCACTTGCATCCTCTCATGCATTCAAATCTGCCTGCCGAAACAATTTCCCGGGCACATAATTATAACTGAGTTGTGAGGGCGTATGTAAGTTATGTTGTGTGAATGGATCTTTTCATCAATAATGCACTTCAATTAGTAGTAGTAGTAATAGTATTATCACTTTTATTCCCTCACTAATTTCTACCGGGACAGTTGGCCGTGCGTTTAGCGGCGCCCAGCTGTGAGCTTGCATCCGGGAGATAGTGGGTTCGAGCTCCACTGAGGCAGCCCTGAAGATGTTTTTGCGTGGTTTACCGTTTTCACACCAGGCAAATGCTGGGGGCTGTATCTTAATTGACGCCACGACAGCTTCCTTCCCACTCCTAGGCCTTTCCTATCCCTTCGTCACCATAAGACCTATCTGAGTCGGTGCGACGTTATGCCAATTGTAAAACTAATTTCTAACCTGATCTCAGCGTATGTGACCCTAGTATTTAGTTTTTGTAAAATTACTATGTCTTATTGTTAAGCTACATTGTTAGATATTTTTATTGAAAGTTTAAGAGAGGGCCATGAACTATAACTTCGCAACAAATATAAGTGAAGAATAAATAAGTTAATTTGCAAGTGTTTCACACTTGAGAACAAAACAGCCAAGTCCTAGTGGCAGCTAGCAGGTGTTCAAACTACTACTACTAATTCTACTACTTCTTTATTTCTTTCCTTCTCTCTTTCTTAATCCGTTTACCATTCAGCGTTGGTTTCTCCCTCGGACTCTGCCGCCTCAAGGGCAGTATCCTGGAGCGTGAGACTTTGGTCAGGGGATACAACTGTCGAAGAGGACCACTACCACACCCAAGGCATCCTCGCCTGCTAGGCTGAACAGGGGCCTTCTGAGGTGATGGGAAGATTGGAAGGGATAGACAAAGAAGAGGGAAGGATGAGGCCGTGGCCTTAAGTGAGGTATAATCGCGGCATTTGCCTGGAAGAGAACTGGGAAACCACGGAAAACCACTTCGGGGTTGGCTGAGGAGGAAATCGCACTCCCGTGTATTCAGTTGACTTCTCGAGGCTTAATGAATCCCGTTCCAGGCCTCGTAGCACTTTTCAAATTTCGTGGCACAGTCGGGAATCGAACCCGGGCCTCCGGGGGTGGCAGATAATCACACTAACCACTAGACCACAGAGGCGGCTACTACTAATGAATGTTTTTATTCCTCCCCTGAAATGGGGAGGCGGGCCTCCTAGACGGTGACGTCATCTATCACGCCAGGAGATTTGTATCGGAGAAGGTGAGAGGGTGGGCCTATACTAGAAACTGTCCCGCCATTCGTCTTAGTGAAGGAGAATGGAAAACCACGGAAAACCATTCCAAGGACAGCCGACGGTGAAGACCAGCCCCTATCCGTCTCCCGAATACAGAGGCGTAGAGCCACGGTAGAGCCATGGCCACCCCTATCCTCCAACAGCCAACCGGTACTCAAAAGAGGGCAGAGTGGTAGAGTGGTTTGTAGTTTTCACATCTAGAAATTATAATCTGCTACGTTAATTATTAATGAGAACAAACCAATCGTAGTAGATTGAATTCATTCCTCACTGAAGACAGCACCATATATTAACCTCAAGTACGAATTAGAAAAGCTGCTTACATTCCGTATTCCACACGCTGACCGTTCTAGAAACTTAATTAATGGCATCGAACATCTGAGCTAATGTACCGCCCTCTTACACATTCTATTGGAATCCTTCCCTTAGGCTTTTTCTTCTTAACCTAAAGTTGTGACACGTTTAACGTGTTTTTTGACAGCTACTGCTGATGAGAAAGAGCGCGTGAGATGAAATGAAACGTTCATGATGCGAAAACAAGAAGTAGCTGTCGGATTAGAGTAAATGAATTACTGCCGGATGCTAACCCGACAAACTTAAAACTCCTCTATGTTCACGGAGAAATTACTGTTTCTAAGACCTCTAATACTGGCAAGAGGAATGTTCCTTCAATCATTCCTTCCTTCCTTCCTTCCTTCCTTCCTTCCTTCCTTCCTTCCTTCCTTCCTTCCTTCCTTCCTTCCTTCCTTCCTTCCTTCCTTCCACTTACCAAGGCGTCCTATCGAATGTGAATTCAATTACAAAGAACACTGTTCATTAAAAAGGAGTGATTGAAACTGAAATAATAATAATAATAATAATAATAATAATAATAATAATAATAATAATAATAATAATAATAATAGATTTGACAAATCCCTCCTTCCGTTCTACTGGACCGATTTGGCTTCATTTTTGTTAAATTCTCTCCAGAATTACCTGCCGTTAAATCATGAGACATTGATAGGTCTCTAAGTTCAGCCAACTTTGATTAATCGTAAAACTAAATCCTTAAATGATCACTCCAATAATTTGCATGTGAATTCTTACGCTAATCCGCAATACATTCTGTACTTATCAGGTTGCTAAGCGACGGACACTTTCATTAATATTCCGATACACGCGATTTTCATCCTAAGTAATATCATTGCATGCAGCCATGTTTGATTAATCGCTGACAAGCCAGAGAGTATACACTTCCTCTGAACACGGAAGAATACTATTCCCTGCTAGATACTCTTTGATTCTCGAACCCCTCCCATCTTCGAAATATATTCAACAGATGGCAGAGCGTTCCTAATAACTTACATGTTGCTAAGAGAAAAAAAGTCTACGTACAAACAGACACCATCATGACAAATGCTTTAGACATTATCTGGGAACACTTACCGAAGAATAACCTAGCTACATTAGAAAGAATGAAGGACATGTATCTTCAAAAAGTTCTCTGTCCTGCAAAAGATGCTCCTTCGAGACTAACCTATGAGCTCACAAGACAACCGTTCTATATATCATAGAACTGCGATTAAAAATACTATTGCCTTCTACGATACAATACCAAGTTTTACATAAAGAACTGCAGGATAAAAAAGCGAATAAATGGAGAGAATTTTACCGAAAAGACCGCATGATGCCAGATTGGATAAATTCTGACTGCGAACTGCGGCGTACCATGACATGCTTCTCATTAATAGTTCATAAAACGATTGAAGGAGCAGGCAAAATAATATCGCTGCGACATGCATACCAATACAAGTTATCTTACCTATTTATAACGACTGCTGTGGAGAAGCATGGGTCCTCTAATAATAATAATAATAATACCTGAAGCTCTATATGCAGCAGAACGCCTCTCAATGAATAATAAATGTCTAGCAGAACAACTAGAAGCCAAA
Source organism: Anabrus simplex (assembly GCF_040414725.1). Taxonomy (NCBI): domain Eukaryota; kingdom Metazoa; phylum Arthropoda; class Insecta; order Orthoptera; family Tettigoniidae; genus Anabrus; species Anabrus simplex. The sequence continues at coordinate 85,142,211 of NC_090272.1, read as the reverse complement.
GAAAGGAAGATTCTAAGAAGACCTTGGGCCCAGTAAAGGAAAATTGAGAATATAGGAGAAGGTAAAATCAGGAGCATATGGAAGAAATGAGAGGCAGTATTAGGAAAAGAAAAATTTCTCTCCAGGGTCACTTAAAACGAATGAGACCAGAAAAATTGTCCACTCGAATCTTTGCCTACCTTCTGAATAAGAAAACTAAAGGGGTCTGGTTCACCGAAGTGGGAAAGGATTTAAAAGAACTGGGAATCTCACGTGATGACACCTTGCAACGTGACGCTTTAAAGAAGAAACTTCAAGGTATACAGAGTTTTCGAACAAAACCTCAAATGAAGACAGGCAAGACGTGGACCGAAGAACGGAAGGAAGTTCACCAAAGAAGGGTGCGGGAGTACAGGGCGAGTGTTAAAGCTCAAGACAGAAAACGGTTGAAATAGCGTGGCTCATAGCTGGCTGAAACGAAATAAGAAGAAGAAGAAGAATGTACGCCTCTGTTGTGTAGTCGTTAATGTGATTAGCTGCCTTCCCCGGAAGCCTGGGGTTCGATTCCCGGCTCTGCACGAAATTTGAAAAGTGGTGCGAGGACTGAAACGGGGTCCACTCAGCCTCTTGAGGTCATCTCAGTAGAGGGGTGTTCGATTCCCACCTCAGTCATCCTCGAAGTGATTTTCCGTGGTTCCCACTTCTCCTCCAGGCAAACGCCGGGATGATAACTAACTTAAGGCCATGCCGCTTCCTTCCCTCTTCCTTGTATATCCCTTCCGATCTTCCTCTCCCCCCCCCCTCCTACAAGGCTCCTGTTGAGCATAACAGGTAAGGCCACCTGGGCGAAATAATGGTCTTCCTCCCCATTTGTACCCACTCTCCCAATGTCTCATGCTCCAAGACACTGGCCTTGAGGCGGTAGACGTGGGATCCTTCGCTGAGTCCGAGGGAAAACCAACACTGGACAATAAACGGACTAGGAAAGAAAGAAAGAAAGAAAGAAAGAAAGAAAGAAAGAAAGAAAGAAAGAAAGATAAAATACATAAAATAGGAGTGAAGTTTACGTTTCTGATAAAGCGTTGCTCCTTTTCCTAAGAAGTGAGCCGTAACTGCACTTATAATGCCGAAAGTTTTGATTTGAATTGACCGTTGCTTTGTTGGTAAAATGGCACTCTCTCACTTCTGCAGATCACTAATCGTTATTATATTCGGAGAAGTTTAAGTTATCATTTTGACTTAGAGCCGGAGGTAATCCAAAAATTTTGTGTAACGAAATAGTGTTGTGTAACAAAATTTGTGTCTTGTGTTGTGTCTCTAGTAAACAGTGGTAGACATCTGATTGCTTCACAGCATATTTCTCCATGTCGGAAACACCTATATTTGTCTATCCATGGCTTCACCATGGCCGTTTGATTATGTGCACTGTGAATGTAGCCTACTACTGTACTGTACTACAATCAGTAAGTTCGTGAAATGGTGCCTGCAGTGCAGGCAACACGGCGTACACTCTTGTATTACAGTCAGTATATTCGTGGACTGGTACCTACAGCGTAGGCAACGCAGTGTACACCTGTGTACTACAGTCAATAATATGTTCGTGGACGGTGTCAACAGTTCTATATCACATAGTGTTTGACCTGCCTTTTCGAGACTTTTTCCCATGGTGGTGATACGTACGATTTTGACTTCAGTATCTCCAACGTTTCGCTAGCAAATTTGCGTAATTTTTGGCAGAAATTGAAATTCGCTGGTTGTTCAAATTACGGCATTCTCAAATTCTGCCACTTACATTCAACTATCCTTCACAACAGAGACCATGGTTTTGGTTACACTATAAGCACGCAACTGCCTCTTGCTGGGACTAGAGACGAACTGTCACGGCAACATCCTGTTGTGCAAACTCTCCGCTATAGTGAACCACAGCGACACTTCTACGAATTCAATGACTCTACTACGTGTTACAGGTTACTGGCACGATATTTCAGAATATTTTACATGCGGTTTTGTGCAGTTTATGAAACACATTGGCATTATTTGTTCGTGAAATGGATGTGCCTGAAGTTGCTGTAACTACCAAAGCCTATCAGCAAGGAAAGACGAAAACGTGTATCCAGCAGATCATAACATGAATCAGAGTAACCAAAAAGGTACCGTTGAATCCAGTATTTCATTGATTTCACCGGGTACACACATTCAATAAACGCCACAATTTCGGCACATCTGTTCATCTTCCAGCTATTAAGGCCTGCCCTAATGGATTTCTTCTCGTCCAAGAGAAGACAAAGGAGGACATACGGAAACTTCAAACGTCTTTACAAGAAGAAGTCCTTCAACTCTTTTACCAAGATATTTTCTCATGGCCGACATTTAGTAATGAATCTGCCTTAGAGCATGAAATATTAGGTTGCAAATAAAAGTGGTATTCACACGTTCCTTAGAAATAAACAAGATGCAAACATCTTGAGAATTTAATGAACTACCTGAAATCACCAACTGACGTAAGAAACACCGTAAATCAATATTTTGAAAGATATTTCCTCTTAATTAGACGATAGAAATGCTTCTAATTAATATTGTACTTAAGAAAAATGCATAAAATGCGTTTTGTATTTTATATTCTCAACAAAAGAGCCATCCGGCCGCAATTGCGGGTGACAAGGATCCGGAATACAACTTTTTAAATATATAATAGAAATGTAATATAATGAGTTATTATTAGAGAGCGGATTCATATGTACTAAAACGACAAAATATGCACTGATGCATACTCTGCAAAAATAGGTTTTTTTCTCCATATATAAGGTTAGTTCTCCAAATATAAATTGCTGAATCAGAATACTTTTAGCTGCTTTTTTCTTTTGGCAGAATTTCTAGTGGTTACTGGTCTTCACACAACCAAGAAATGAAAGTATGTATCATAGATCCAACATGGCGGCAGCCCCGGGGAGCTCGCAATGCACTAAACAGGCTTGCCAACGTCGGTGCATTATCCACAGATACTGAATAACACGAAAGATGAACTGCAAAGTTGGTTAGCGGTACAAAATATTGGTCTGGACTGATTAGGTCCTGCTAGTGACAAGGCCATAGGAACAAAGAAAATGGTGGCATTCTTTAGTTTCAGACTGTTTCTGTTTTAATTCTTCCATGTAAGTAAGAGCACTTTATGGGGCCGACAGGGGGTTAGGTAGTTCCCTGCGCGAAGTATCAAGGAAGGATCTCTTCTCTCTGTTACTTCAGGTCTCGTAAAACATTATTTTTCTATGATTCCAACATCCCAACCGAATACCAAAACAACACAAAAACCACACTGTCAAGCTTTTAATATTGTTGACTGTCAACAACAATGCATTCTAAAGGCTTCCGGCCACATTTCTTTGCATTAAGAGATAAAGTTTTTCAATAACTTCATTAATATAACTTAAGTAACTTTTGGAAGCACAGTGCCGATCTACTCTTCAAGAACTTGCTCCGTACTTCAAGTACATATTTGATCTACGACTTTTACATAATTTTGGATCTATTGATACGCAGTGCTGATCTCTAAAATTATACAGTGCCTCGTAAACTGCAACTGAACTCTTCAAGTACTTACTCCGTACTACATTTAAGTGTGTATTTTATTCTTCTTCACACACAGTACTCTCTAACCCTTTCAGACCTGAAAGAAAACTGGAGGTGTGAATTTTTGTTTGTACGTCAAGAACTGACTAAAATGCTCCTCAATACACATATTGATAGTTTATTTTACAAAATAAAAATTAACATCCGAAAAACAGGACCCACACAATTGTGCGTATCAAAATTCAAAACCTCGTTGTATCACGTACGATGGTGTAGCTTCAAAATTTACGTTCACTAACCAATGTACACACTTCATTGAATATATTCCGGTATTCAGTAAAGCTTCTAGATTAATATAAACGCAGTAAATAAATACTTACTTTCGGCACTACTGCTTCCTGCCATCTCGCCGATCAACTGTGCTTTTTAAACTCTTCTTCCTTCGCCCTGGCGGTCAAGCGCATACTAAAATCAATTGAAATACACGCCACGTGTCCTGCACAATCACTGCAGTCCGGTGTAGCGCCGAAAAAACATCAAATACGGTCAGGGATAACTAAAATACGAACCCGCACAATTGTGCGTACTCGGTCTGAAAGGGTTAACATATATGTCTTAATAACGTATTTGATCTACGACTTCTTCATAGACACGCATTACTGGTACTTAAAATTATACAGTGTCTCATAAACTACAACTAGAAATACGTATTTTACTTTAGACTTCTACATAACTTTGAAATCTCAACGCACAGTGCTCTCTTATGTGTCATAGTGCTCCATAAACAGCATCTGACAGCATCATCTAAACTTCATTTTTACCTGTGCATCTTATTTTTCTTGCTTTGGCTATATTTCAACGCACAGTGCTCCTTAAAGATTTTAGTGCTTCACTAGCAGAAACCAAACAGAATTATTTAAACTTCGCATTTTAATTTTCTATGCATTGTTTTATACTTATATGTAATTGGCTGATGATGACCATGAATACTGGTAGAAACCGGTACCAATGTTAATTAAATATGAATGTAAACTCGCATTTCTTATTTTAATAGTATTGAAAGGTGAAACCATTATATACCTTCTTTTAACATAATATTTCTTTGCATTGTTGTACCGATTTGAATATCAATTTTGTGCCGCTTCTATTCACCTTATAGGTGCAATATACAATATTATACGTGGTTTATACAAATTAATAATAATAATAATAATAATAATAATAATAATAATAATAATAATAATAATAACTGTAATTTCCATATATATGCACGTAGGTCAAGAATATGCGCGTATTCCGTATATATGCATTTATATTTACTATAAAACTTGGCCATTCGATATCAAATGGTATGAATCGCGTTTACTTCTTATGTGCATATTATATCTTGAAACAAACAAAACTTGCAAATATGCCAAAACCCGCCCTCAAGCCATTATTATCTAACGACAAGAATGTCCGAGTCGTTGGCTGAATGGTCAGCGTACTGGCCTTCAGTTCAGAGGGTCCCGGGTTCGATTGCCGGCCGGGTCGGGGATTTTCACCTTAATTGGTTAATTCCAGTGGCCCGGGGGCTGGGTGTTTGTGCTGTCCCCAACATCCCTGCAACTCACAAACCACACATAACACTATCCTCCACCACAATAACACGCAGTTACCTACAAATAGCAGATGCCGCCCACCCTCATCGGAGGGTCTGCCTTACAAGGGCTGCACTCGGCTAGAAATAGCCACACGAAATTATTAATTATTATTAACGACAAGAACATTGTTTTTGCTAGGGGCTTTACGTCGCACCGCCACAGATAGGTCTTATGGCGACGATGGGATAGGAAGGGCCTAGGAGTTGGAAGGAAGCGGCCGTGGCCTTAATTAAGGTACAGCCCCAGCGTTTGCCTGGTGTGAAAATGGGAAACCACGGAAAACCATCTTCAGGGCTGCCGATAGTGGGATTCGAACCTACTATCTCCCGGATGCGACAAGAATATAATATAGAGTTTAATATCATCAACGAGTCCTTCCAATTATTTAATAAAATGTATTGTACATCTGTCAATGTAAGGACCAGCATCATGAGATAGGAACTCGTGTCCTTAAACGAAGTTCCCCTGGCTCCGGAAAGCAGTCCACTTACTTCCCATGCGTAACCAATTGTGTTAAAGGCACCAGGAAGCTTTTTCAATTTCCCGAAAGTAGTAATCCGTGACATACATTGTTTCTCAAATGACAAGTTCCATTAAGAACACCTCTGTCACGTCATTTTCCCAAGTAGTCCTCAATATTATTATGACTCCCACTTGACCTCGAACTCAGCACTAGATAGACAGGGAGATCGAGTCACTTCACATTATCATACTCGCTATTAGACTATAGACTTGTAAATAAGTTCATTTTCTCCTAATGGTTCCAATTAAAAGTCACTTACTGTGCCACAACTCACAAAACATTAGAATTGAATGTATGCATTTGATACAAATTTAGAACAGCAAAAAAAGTACTTCTCTACTTCTCTCAGAGCATGAAGACTAGAATAACAGACGGGATCCTTCAGTTAATTACCGTACTGCATAAAATATTTTCCTCGTCACAAGAAGAATGGTTGAGCTCACACGTATTGCTGGTAGAAGAACAGCAGGTTGGAAGTGTACCTCAACGTATTTATACCTGGTTCCTCACACTCACCTGTCCTATTAGAATTCCTTTTAACAATTCATATATTATTTCAATCCAGACAGCATAATTCTAAGAAATTATTGTTACAGTTAGGTTATCATTTAAATGCCTCAACTGTATCTATTTCTTTACTAAAAATTAATGTAAAAGTATACTTTGTAGCAAGGCATCCTCTGCCTGAGGGGAAGTATCTCATAAAGTAAAATACTTTGAAAGACCTAGGGAGAATCCCAATTTCATCCCTTTCGTGATACTTTGACAATATCTTATTATTCAACTTCTTCTTTCCCTGCGATTTTTTTTTGCTAGGGGCTTTACGTCGCACCGACACAGATAGGTCTTATGGCGACGATGGGATAGGAAAGGCCTAGGAGTTGGAAGGAAGCGGCCGTGGCCTTAATTAAGGTACAGCCCCAGCATTTGCCTGGTGTGAAAATGGGAAACCACGGAAAACCATTTTCAGGGCTGCCGGTAGTGGGATTCGAACCTACTATCTCCCGGATGCAAGCTCACAGCCGCGCGCCTCTACGCGCACGGCCAACTCGCCCGGTTTTCCTGTGATTAGAATGAATAATAACTGCAAGTTATAAACTTCATACTGGTCTCCGTATTGAATTACGTGTAAGCTCATGAAAGAATTATCTCGCTGAAGTCCACCTTTTAAAGGATAACACGGCTGAAGATGCCTACATCATAAGCGGAACATGTCCCTATATTTCAGCATGTAACTTTGATTTAGACTTTTTATAAATCACAAAGTGCATTGATAAGGTAGACTTAAACGAGACAATTCTTTCACGAGCTTAATAATAATAATAATAATAATAATAATAATAATAATAATAATAATAATAATAATAATAATAATAATAATAATAAAAATTTATGGTCCTACGAGAGAAAATGGAATGTGGATTAAGAGGAAAACAGCGGACCTCTACTCCTTCACCGACAGGTTTACTGATGCTGTACGGAAAAGGCGCCTTAATTTCTATGGCCATATCTACAGAATGAACAGCGACAGACTAACTAAAAGATTATTCAAAGTAATCAACTCAAAGAAGGTCAAAATAAAATGGCTAGAAGAAACTAAGGCGGACCTCCAAGAAATAAATATTACAGACGACATCATGGAAAATCGTGGAGCTTTTAGAACCAAAGTAGCTAATCATAAATTTAGGGAGAAACCAAAAAAGACAACTGGTAGGAAGTGGTCGACAGAACGCAAGGTGCAACACAGTGCATTCATGAAGAGATTTTGGGAGGATAAGAAGGCACAAACCATCAAACCAACTAACAAGTTCAAACGCGCTCTATGAATGGGCATAACGAAGGAAGAAGAAGAAGAAGAATAATCCGCCTCTGTGGTGTAGCGGTTACTGTGATTACGTGCCACCCCCAGAGAGCCGAGTTCGATTCCCAACTCTGTCAAGAAACTTTAAAAGTGGTACGGACACCGGAACGGGGTCCACTCCGCCTCGGAAGGTCAAATGAATAGAGGGAGTTCCATTCACGCCTCGACCATCCTCGAAGTGGTTTTCCGTGGTTTCCCACTTCTTTTGCAGGCAAATGCCCGGATGATACCTAAAGGCTACGACCGCTTTCTTCTTCCTTTCCTTGCCTATCTCTTCCAATCTTCCCTTCTCCCGACGAGACCCTGTTCAGCACAGGAGGTGAGGCCGTTGTATCCCCGACCAATATCATCTTTTCAATGTAAATTCTCAAACAAGTCTAAGGTCTAAATTCTAACTTAGAGAATGTTCACTCTCTGCTAAACCCCATTCAACTTGGTATTGAAACTTTGTGAGGATCATTCCACTATGACTAACACCCTGCTTGAACATATTTATGAATTCTCAAATAAGGTTAATCAATTGTTGTCCAGATCCGATAGTGCAAAAAGTGACTATCTTCCCCCAATAAATGTACAAACTGAAGAGGACCCTAATAAGTCTTCTGAGGGCAGGTAATCTGTTGACCCGCAATAAACTTCTGCCCCATCTGAACAAGTTGTTAGTCATCTACAACAACTTCTACACTTCTTCATCAGTAACACAGCTTTCGAACCTCTTCAGCCTCGAGCGCCCTCTCCGGTAATATCACCAAGTTTCAGTAGTTTGTCTCGCCCCTTATCAATGTCGCTTAAGGGCATTATAAACTTTTATGTCAACTCTGCTAATGATGTCATTGTTTTTCTAAGGTATCTTGTGGAATTTCAGGATCATGCATTAGTGTTTTCTCTCTCATATTCTCAAATTTTACAAATAATTTACCCATACTCTGTTGGTGCCCTCTCCGACAAAATTGTAAAGGCCATAACGGATAGAAGTTCTATAGAAGTCCTCCATGCCCACTTCTTAGCCAATTTCATTCCTGCAAGAGCTATGTCATCGTTAGTGCAAAATTTCCACTTCCTAGTCAAAGGCTAGACGAGAATCTAGTAGATTTTATCCAGGACATCAAGTTTCATTCAAATGTGTTCGCCCTCCACTACTCTGAACGGCAAATTGTACAGACCATTGTCGAAGGGATTTCTCTATCTTACAGGTCGTATTTGTGTTTTGCTTCTCGGCCCCAAACAGTTTCAGAACTCGAGGCTATGGCAGTGTCCGAGGAAGGAGTTAGGTACGCAGACACTTGAAGAGTCGCTAGAAAGCCTCCACCATCATCTAAAAGTTCTCGGCCCACCACCTCGCTGAACCTTCTCTTCCCGAAAATGTTATGCATGCGGATCGGCGGACGAGTTCACCACCATTATTCTATCCACTGTTATTGGTTTATCAAGTTTAAAGTCAAAGAAAAAGAAGAAAGAAATGAAATTTCAAAGTTTAGTGTTTTAAATTATGCTTCGATCTTTTCTCTGTCCACCCGTTCGCCCCAGCGCCTTCCTACACCTCTGCAATCCACGGTATCCCTGTAATAACAACAACAACAACAACAACAATAATAATAATAATAATAATAATAATAATAATAATAATAATAATAATAATAATAATCCATCCGTTTACCGTCCAGGGTTGGTTTTTCTCCCGGACACAGAGAGAGATCCCACCTCTACCACCTCAAGGGCAGTGTCCTGGAACATGAGACATTTGATCGGGGGTATAACTGGAGAGGGACCAGTACTTCGCCCATGCGGGTTCATCTGCTATGCTGGACAATGGCCCTGTGGGAGATGGGAAGATTGGAAGGGATCGGAAAGGAAGAGAAAAGGGAGCGGCCGTGGCCTTAAGTTAGGTAGCTTCCCAGCATTCGCCTGAAGGAGAAGTGGGGAAACCACTTCGTCGATGGCTGAGGTGGGAATCGAAACCTCTCTACTCAGTTAACCTCCCGAAGCTGGGTGGACCTCGTTCCAGTCCTCCTACCACTCTTCGAATTTTGGGGCAGAGCCGAGGAATCCAACCTGGGCCTTCGGGAGTGGCAGCTAGTCGCATTAACCACTAGGCTACAGCACAGAGTAGGATATAATGAGAATAATAATGACATACATTCCAGCACGATGATCTCGTCTCCCAGACTGCGATGATCGAGACAACCTAGTAAATCTTTCCGTGCATGGGGCAATTGCTTAGTTAGCAGTCGTTGCCCTCACTAAGTTGAAGTGAATAGGTAGACCACCATAGATCATCGTATGATCTGGGCAACCATAGCTCACTCGGTAAGAGCACCAAATTGTGGGTTTGGATCCCACCGGTGTCCTTTTGGTCATTTTTGTGCTGTACTTAACATCTATACGGTACATACTGTATGTACTGTTTACAACCCTTTACATTGAATATTTATTAACTATGTTACTTTAACTTCAGGACAGGTTCCTTGTCAAATCCACGAATTCAGCGAACACAATGTAAATTGTTCTACATAACCTCCAGTGTAGCCTTCAAGTAATCCCAGAGCAGGTCAGCGCTCGCCAACAGAACAGAGCATTGAAGTCTCCGACCATTGTACAGCGCAGGAGCATCTCAAGATGTTAGGCAGGCTGTTCGCAAGTGACAGCTCAACTACCGAGAAATGTTGACACACACTACAGACAAGGCAGGCATTATGACTAATCACATCTTGTAACTATCTGTCCGCATCAACGATTCCACAGTGGAATTTGCCGCAGGCTCTCGAAGTAAAATTGTGTCCGACCGCACTCAACGAATCTACACAAGTGAGGAATATGTGTGTTATAGTTTCGCTATGAAGCATTCATGGACCGTTCAAGAGAAAATACATTTTTCAGCCAGATTGGATAATGTTGAATTTAACGATAGTAATAATAATAATAATAATAATAATAATAATAATAATAATAATAATAATAATAATAATAATAATAATAATTTATTTATTTATTCAATTAGTTTTTAAGTCCATGTTACATCCAATGATTCTACGCATTTGTATACACACTTCTTGCACACCATTTACGGTACCAGGACCGCCTCCATCTGGTCCATCATTGTTTGCAAGTCCTCCGTCCACAACTCGTTATCCAAGTTGCCTCGTCTGAAGTCGATTAGCACACTCTCACATGTTCTTTTTAGTACCATGGTCTGTAGGTAGGCCTGTAGCTGTTTGCTCACTTCCATTTTGTCCATGTGCTTCTTGAACAAGTTGGTAACTAGCCCGTCCCATGTTATTACCACAGGGACCATCGTACCTTGGCCCCATTGTACATAAGTGAGAGTTCGTTGGCTAGCATCTCGTACTTTCTTCTTTTAGTGGTTTCAGTCTGTTTTAGGATATTTTTGTTTGTGATTCCAACTTCAATTAACAGGATTTCATTCTTTAAAAGGTCGTGTATCATCAGATCCGGTTTATTGTGTTCAATGCGAAGCTCAGTCTGTATGATGACGTCTGACTTTATTCTAATTCGCTGATTGGATATGACATTTTCAACTTTATAGTTCTTTATTTTCTTAGAATTATTCAACCCATACTTTTTGGTGAACATGAAATGCAAGCATCTGACAACATCATTGTGGCGTTTCTTGTAGTCCAAATTAAGCATTCGTCCACATTGTGTTGCCAGGTGATCTAGTGTCTTATTGCCCTGGTTGCAGTGTGGGCACCTCTGGAATATACTCCCTTGACTAAAGAAGATGTTTCTGTCTTGTATCTTACAAAACATTCCTTCTTCCTGTGGAGATATATTCCCCCTCATTAGCCATAACGATGACTGTTTTGCGTCAACAAATTTCTCCTGTTGTTCACGGAACAATGTGGAATGCATTGACTTAGCCATGATTCGATCCATTCGCATCTGTTTTTGTTTCTGCTTAACTACTTTTACCGTGACATCGTTTCCTTCCTCAATTAGGTACTTCCGTTTCAAATGTTCTTCAATCAGTCCAAGATGGGTTGCATTTCTTCTTTCACTTTCTGCGATAAACTTCGTTCTTGTGTTTGTTGCCAAATATTTACATAGTTCTAGTAAAATCAATTCGGCCTTCTCAAAAATATTTTGTAGTCCTCTTCCTAACTCATGTCTTTTCAGGTACAGTCGTTCCATATTACATGCTGTTCTGACGATATTATGCTCTCTTAAAATTCCTCTCACCTTCAGATCAATGTTGTTAAATTCTTCGTGCTCGAACGGGATCAGGCCAATATAATAGTTAATAGTTGATAACGCATACTCATTTATTGCTGCAAACAGGTTTCTCGCGTTCAACTTTGTTTGGCATACATTTGTTACCCGTGATTCGATCTTGTTGGCTATGATAACTTTATTCTCGGGTTTAATTACATTTCTCGAGTCTTCTAATATTCCTAGGTATTTGCATCCTTCCACGTCATTTACCTTCAAAGATATGGTTCGAATTGATATTGTTCGCTGACTTTTGCTGATTGATTGTAAAACCCATGTTGTTGAGACATTGATTCGTCCACTGGCTCAGCTCGTTCAATGTCTGCACATCTTTGGCGAACAATTTAATGTCATCGATGAAAATGAGGTGGTTGCACTCAATTCTTCCATGTTCATCTGCTTGGATCTTCTCGCAGTTCTTATTTAAAATTCTGCTTAACGATTCCATAGCAATTACGAACAACTTGGGTGATAGAGCATCTCCTTGTAATATTCCTCTATTTATTTTCACGTCACCGACCACTTTATTTCCACATATTAATGTTGTTCTCTGTTTGTCAAGTGTTCTATTGACAAATTTAATGATGTTTTCTGGCATATGTATCTTCCGTAGGCATTCAATTAAGTATTCATGTGACAACGAATCATATGCTTTCTGAATGTCCACCCAAGCAGTACACAATTTATTATTGTGGCTCAGATAGTTGAGACGCTGGCCTTCTGGCTCTAACTTGGCAGGTTCGATCCTGGCTCAGATCGGTGGTATTTAACGGTGCTTAAATATGTCAGCCTCGTGTCGGTAGATTTCTTTCTTTCTTTCTTTCTTAATCAGCTTACCCTCCAGGGTCGGTTTTTCCCTCGGACTCAGCGAGGGATCCCACCTCTACCGCCTCAAGGGCAGTGTCCTGGAGCGTTAGACAACTGGTATACAACTGGAGAGAATGACCAATACCTCGCCCAGGCGGCCTCACCTGCTATGCTGAACAGGGGCCTTGCGGTGGATGGTATGATTGGAAGGGATAGACAAGGAAGAGCGAAGGAAGCGGCCGTGGCCTTAGGTTAGGTACCATCCCGGCATTTGCCTGGAGGAGAAGTGAGAAACCACGGAAAACCACTTCCAGGGTGGCTGAGGTGGGAATCGAACCCACCTGTACTCAGTTGACCTCCCGAGGCTGAGTGGACCCCGTTCAAGAATTCCTGCGGGACAAAATTCCGAAAACCTTCAAAAGTAGTTAGTGGGAGGTTAAAACAATAACATTATATTATTTATGGTATGACATCAGATTCAACTTGGAAGTATTTTGATTTGACGCTATCTATGCTATCTCCAGGTCACTTTCAACTTTCCGTTTTACTCTAGTAGATGACAAAGGAAAGAATATCTGTTAGATAATCTATGGCTAAGTCATGACGAATAGCATACCTATGAGATCGCTCACAAAGTTGAAGCGCGCTCCCGCAGAGAGGCGCTAGTGGAGCCAATCACCAACGCTACACGGTCAGTTATTTTACTGGCTGATACGTAACACCCAATTGTTGTAAATAATATTCTCAGTCCCCATTAAGAAGTATCTTTGGACTTTAATAAGAGAATACACGAGATAAAATGGAACATTACGAAAAGCGAAAGCAATATTGCATTTTACGTGCTTAAAAGAAATAAAAAGACTTCTTAAACAGAGCACATAAAACATTAAACATTCCGTGTTTTTAATCTGTCCCTGTAGGAAATAAATCCTAGCTTTGACTGAAGAGACATTTCATTTAGTTCGCATTAAATTAGAAGCTGCACTCTTTAGTCGAAACTACAGTGACTCTATATGTACAGTGTGGCCAAGGCCAGTCCAGCCGCCATGTTTTTGCCAAGTACTCAATCAGCTGATAGATGAAGTAGAGTGATATTATTATTATTTCAGTAAAGAATAGACTAGGTCGATGTTTTAAGATGTTATTTATTTTGCTTATGCTGTATGTATATATTCATTATATTCAGAGTCTGACTACTTGACGTAAGACTTCAAAATTTAGAGTAATACGTGGTATAGACCTACAAGTTTTAATTATTATTGAAGAGGTTAGAAATTCTGTGTTGGTAGCTAGGCCTGTCATAACATTTATATTATAATACATGTGGCATAAAATAGTATAATCATTGTCTTGAATAATGTATGTGATGACTGTAAAGTTAGCCTACATTTTTTTCTATTTCCTTTACGTCGCACCGACACAGGTAGATCGTATGGCGACGATGGGACAGGAAAGGCCTAAGAATACGAAGGAAGCGGCCGTGGCCTTATTTAAGGTACAGCCCCAGCATTTTGCCTGGTTTGAAAATGGGAAACCACGGAAACCATCATCAGGGCTGCCGACAGTGAGGTTCGAACCCACTATCTCCCGGATGCAAGCTCACATCTGCGCGCCCCTAACCGTACGGCCAACTCGCCTGGTCATTTAAATGTAAAAAAGTAACATTACCATACATCAGGTTACATGGTTTTACATATCAGAATGTACAACGCAGTATCATAAAACTATACGTAAAAGTGTACTTTTTATATATGACTTATCGGTATGTATATAATCTGAACACACGCAGAAGATAGAAAATAATATGACTAGTTAACCGATGGGTAGACAAAATTGTATTACCTACCTCCATATTTATGTTAACGTAATATAAGTTAGCATAATATACTGTACCATTTTACTCGTCGTACCAATAGTAATAATAGAGAAAACCTGCTACTCTTTAGTGGCGAAAACAAGCAACTGCCATGGTCCCCGGGTTATGTATAGTGCTCCTTTAATGATCGCTACTGTTTGATCCACGTAACGAGGAATTAAATGTTAGTATCACTATACAACAGGCCTATCGTTTGAGAAAATACTACTTGTTGCTCGGTGAAAACAAGCAGTTGTTATGGTCCCGGTATACTTGTATTCAGGACTCAATTATCGACCACCCGCTGTTCGATTTCAGTGATGTGCGACTAATTCTGTGCCCCGGTTCGGTTAGTACTGGTAGATATCCGCTGTATTTTAAACATTCTGTTTACTACTATAGGTTTTGCTAATGCATTGCTATCACTTATCAATACCTTCTTCTTTTTTTACCGCTCTTTCCACAACTATGGGGTTGTGGGTGGGAACTGTGTCATGTAGCTTTGGTCCCGTTTAACAGCCGGATGCTATTCCTGACACAAATCGTATATGGAGTGATGTAATCACTATTGCGTGTTTCTGTGGTAATTTGTAGTGTGGTATGTTGTCTGAGTATGAAGAGGAGAGTGTTGGGACAAACGCAAACACCCAGTCCCCAAGCTCGATCTATTAAAATACCCCACCCGGCCGGCAATCGAACACGGGACACACTGAACCGAAGGGTAGTGTGCTGACCATTCAACCACGGAGTCAGACTATTATTGTTATCATTATAATGCATGGGAAAACTCAACTTGATGCTAGGCGGCACTTATAACCAACCACGTCCTTCAACAGATGAATAGCCATAAAAGTTTGAACGATCGGGAGTGACCTTTCCTGTAAGTTTTGTTAAGTACAGGTTTCAGATAAAACAGATATTTTCGGGGATACTTGAACATTTCTGAAAAATAATATAATCGTGAAAATCTCTTATTTTCCTTACACGGTAAAATCGCACAAAATGTAAAATGTTGGAAATTATATGCTAAACAACTTTCATTATGTACAGGTTTTCGATACGGCGAATATTAACGGAGAAATCTGACATTTACTATCCTGGACTCTATAAAATTACTAACCCATTTTGTTATTATTGTTACCATTATAATGCACGAAACAACTCTACTCGTTGTTGGGAGCGTCTTATAACGTGCTGAAAATAAGCAATGGCCTAATTTCATTTTTAAAACCTTTCCTGATCTGTTTCTGCAACCATAAGCATAACAGCCTGGCGTAATTTTATTCAAAACTCAGACCTCAGAAATACGTAAATTCACACGCATTTCTTAACTAATAATACTAAATAATCTTCCGTGTTTAATAAGAACATATTTTCGGTGTATTAAGGTTAAAACAGGTAGCCTGCACTTCGCTTAAATTGCATAAAGAGTGATCTTACCCTGTGCTGAAAACACGTTTAAATCAGCTGACGGGACATTTGGCAAAAACATGGCGGAGCCAATCAGAATGAAGCACTCATTGGCCACACTGTACATATAGAGTCACTGTAGTCGAAACCTCCGTGGCTCAGGCGGCAGTGCGCCGGCCTCTCATCTCTGGATTCCGTGGTTCAAATCCCGGTCACTCCATGTGAGATGTGTGTTGGACAAAGCGGAGGCGGAACAGGCTTTACTCCGGGTACTCCGGTTTTCCCTGTCATATTTCATTCCAGCAACACTCTCCAATATCATTTCATCTGTCATTCATTAATTATTGCCTCAGAGGAGTGCGACAGGCTTCGGCAGCCGGCACAATTCCTATCCTAGATGGGGGCTTCATTCATTCCATTCCTGATTCGGTAGAATGACTGAAAACAGGCTGTGGATTTTCATTCTTTAGTCGCCTTTTGAGAGACACTATTGGCTCTTGGTTATCGGTAAGAGAACTAGACTGGCCGTGAATTTGACTACAACTAGGCTGACTTGAACTTCACCGCTTACTGTTGCCATCACTGCTTCACTCACATCATGATTCTTGTCCGCACTGCTTTATGGAGTAGAAACCTGGACTGTCAGAGCTTCCTCCATGAGCAGATTTGAGGCCTTTGAAATGTGGTTACATAGGAGAATGCGCAGAATGGCTTTGACAGATTTTGTAACCAATAACGAGGTGTTAAGGAGAGATAGAGCTTAGCCCGAGCTGCCAAACATCATCAAAACCAGAAAAACAGCTTACTTAGGCCATGTACTACGAGGTAGAAAGTACGTGCTTCTATATCTCATATTACAAGGAAAGACTGTAGGAAAGGGAGGAGCTGGTAGACCACCGATGCCATGGCTCCAAAACATCGAAGACTGGACTTGCATCAACAATACCGAAAAATTCTTCAAGTTAGCTACAGAAATCGGCGCTTTCTCCAGGGTGATCGCCAGCGTCTGGGAGGCCGGGTATGGCACTAATTAATATAATTATTTTTGTCATTGCAGTGAAAGTACAGCGAAATGCATTATTCAAATAATTTAGAACGAGAACAGATTCACCCCGTTATAACACTAATAATAATAAATTCGTGCGGCTATTTCTAACCGGGTGCAGCTCTTGTAAGGCAGACCCTCCGATGAGGGTGGGCGGCGTCTGCTATGTGTAGTTAATTGCGTGTTATTGTGGTGGGGGATAGTTTTATGTGTGGTGTGTGAGTTGCAGGGATGTTGGGGACAGCACAAACACCCAGTCCCCGAGGCAAAGAAATTAACTATTTAAGGTTAATATCTCCATCCCGGCCGGGAATCGAACCCGGGACTCCTGTGGATAAAGGCCAGCCCGATAAACATTTATCCATGGAGCCGGACAGGTTAAAACACTAATCTTATAATAATGAGTCACGAATAACAAATTCATTGGACATGATCTACGTCATAAGAACCTTATGACGTACCACATAAGAACAAAATTCTAATTTTACTCTAGATGGAAATAAACGCCGTATAAAACTGTAAAAAGAGTCCAGAATTATTTTCTTATACAGTGTCACCCCAGAATTTATGAGAAAGAGAAAAAGTCGTTAATATACGAATTTGTCCACATTATTTACGCGATTTTAACTGCATCATTTTGCTGTATTCTGTCAGCTACGCGATATTGTTTCTAAAAAATTCACTAGCAATAAGGGTTCCTGCCATGAGCTCCTTGTCCTTCCCTATAGGCGTCTCGCAGACAAGACCCTCCCATAATTTCGTAAGAAGAAATCAACTGGGATCAGATCAGGGAGACGAGGTGGCCACGCAACTATGTAACAAGACCGGTCCACTATGAAATGTTTGACGGAGTACAACCATCGCATTATGTTCACTAACCAGTTGAAGTCAAACCTCGTATAAACCGCACTGATGCAGGCCTGGAGTCTAAACCCGCGTTCCTTGGACCCGGAGACCGATACTCTACTACTAATCCACAGAAGGAGCTATGTCGAAGATTTTTTTCCGCTTCCGATCCTTGATTGTATGGACCAGAATTTCCAGGGTTCGATTCCCGGTCGTACTGGGGATTTTAACCACGTATGGTTAATTCCTTTGGCTCGGGGACTGTAAATTTAAGCTCGTCTTAATACACGTCACATCACATTACCAGCCACCTCAGAAACGCCCAGGAGTGAGTACATCCCTCCACGTGTTGTTAGCGTCAGAAGGGCATACAATCATAAAACTGTGCCACCGGGCGAGTTGGCCTTGGGGTTAGAGGCGCTCGGCTGTGAGCTTGCATTCGGGGGATAGTGGGTTCGAATCCCACTGTCGGAAGCCCTGATATTGGTTTTCCGTGGTTTCCCATTTTCACACCAGGAAAATGCTGGGGCTGTACCTTAATTAAGGCCACGGCCGCTTCCTTCCCCTTCCTAGACCTTTCCTATCCCATCGTCGCCATAAGACCTATCTGTGTCAGTGCGACATAAAACCACTAGCAAAAAAGGCCTAATTTTCATCACCAATAGCACCAAGAAATTAGGAAAAATTCAGGAAAAGAGAAGAAGAAAAAGAAGAATATAGATTGCCAGCTTTTATAGTTCTTACAACTTCCTTGTTAACACCCGGCCATTTGTCTATTGGTCGCCAGTCGAGTGGGCACCAGGCACACGTATATTGTCGTTGCGGCTTCGAAAACTGCTCTGTGATAATTTTGTGAGAGAAATACTGTCCCGCAGCGCATATATCACAGAGCGAGAATTCTTTAAAGTTTATGTCACAATAATGAACCTTACCTGCCAAAGTTCTAAGCTGAAATACCTCACATCATGGTTTTTGCAGGCGCGACGACGACAGGCAAGCACACCTGTGACGAGACCGTCGATATCGTGTCCACAGCCACGCACTCTCAATTTTCACGTTGAATACAAATCACAGGAGCATGACCTTTCGTTTCAAAATGTCCACATTCTCGAGCCGTAGCCACGTTGATAAGAAGCGCGTGGCTATGTCACTCGGTTATCACGCCCTAGGCTACAGAAATATCCATTATCAATCTGAGATAATCAGCCTCCTGAGGCAATAATCACTACTCTCACCCAAAGAGCTGGCTATGAAAATAGATAATACTGAATAACTTCCAGTACATTTCCTAGCACTGTACGGTTTCTTGCCTTCGGTCGGAGGACCCGGATTCGATTCCCGGGTAGGCCGGATATTTTACTGTTTACGTTTAACTCCTACGGCTTGGGGACTAGGTGATTGTGTTTGTCCCAACACATTTTCTTCATATTCACACACTACTAACTACCACAGAAACACGCGACAGTGAATATACATTTTCCCGTAGGAAGAGCATCCAGTCGGAAAACTAGACCATATCCTCATGCAGTTCTCATCCACGAATCCACCAGTGTAGGGTGATTGGTAGGTGAAGAATAATAATAAGAAGAAGATGTACTAGTATATTGTTATTATTATTGTTACCGAGCAAGTGGCTGTGCGGTTTGGGTCACGTGTAGCTTGCACTCGAGAGATTGTGGGATGGAACCCCATTGTCGGCAGTCCTCATGATGGTCTTCCGTGGTTTCCCATTTTCACACCAGGCAAATCCTGGAGCTGTACATTAAGTAAGGCCACTCCTAGCCCTTTCCTATCCCATAGTTATTAAAAGACCTATTTGTGTCGGTATGACGTAAAAATTGTAAAAATTATTATTATTATTATTATTATTATTATTATTATTATTATTATTATTATTATTATTATCATTATTATTACGGGGATTCCGTGCTGGACAGAAGTGAAAGAAGGTGCGGGCTTTTTAAAAAAAAAAGAAAAACAAGATTTTACAAAATTCAGGTACCTAATTTTACTTACAAGCTAACTGAACAACTCTTAGAAAATCGAACGACAACAACCTTGAGCTGGAGCTCACTAATTATACATTCTCCAATGAGCGCTGCGGTCCCTTTCAAAAACAGTCAAGGAGACGACCCTCCCAATTTATTTTACAGAGTATTCAAAATATACACTGTTTCAAGAGTACAATTTGCTCCACAAAATTATATAGGAGACCACACCGGCCTTTCAAAGGCACGATTTAACCATTACAAAGAAGGAGCGTCCTTGCTGTATTAAAATATAACACCTGGAAACCTAGTTCCAGGAATGTCCAGTCCTATCAAAGTCAAGTTGATAAGGAACGCGAGAGTGTGTCACACTCTCTATTCCCGAATTTCGGCTAAGTTTCTTAGGCTTGTTTGAAATTTACATTAGAAGGTGAAATTTACATTATTGAAGACTTGAAATTTAAGATTACATTATTAAAGATTGGAAATCTTCCCCTCGAGCTAGCTTTCATAGGCTATCACATAGTTATAAAATGGCTGCCATTACCTTAATCTGATGGAATACTCGATGATGGGCGAGAAGACTCTTCCTCCTCTATTAACATACAGGCCCGGTTTCTTCAACGAATGTTAAGTGTTAACACTGCTGTTAAGGAGGCTTAACACATAATTTAACAAAATGGTCGTCTCATCAAGAATTGTTAACTCTAACAAATTGTTAATACTTGTGTTAAATTAACCTAGCAGCACCCCTGTGTTAAACCTCTTAACAATTGCTAAAATTTCAAAATGGAGGCATGTAGAAGACGTAAGTTAGCTTTACTGCAGTACGAGGACTATTTATAAACTGAATTCTCGATTGTAAAGCATCGCGTATATACTTGAAAAGTTGCAAGACAAACAAGTGGAGCAGTGGCCGAGTGGTCATCGTAATCGTCTACGAACCGCGACGACGAGAGTTCGACTCCCGTGCTAGGTTACGTTTATTTAAATACAAGATTTTCTTTTTGCTAGGGGCTTTACGTCGCACCGACACAGATAGGTCTTATGGCGACGATGGGAGAGGAAAGGCCTAGGAGTTGGAAGGAAGCGGCCGTGACCTTAATTAAGGTACAGCCCCAGCATTTGCCTGGTGTGAAAATGGGAAACCACGGAAAACCATTTTCAGGGCTGCCGATAGTGGGATTCGAACCTACTATCTCCCGGATGCAAGCTCACAGCCGCGCGCCTCTACGCGCACGGCCAACTCGCCCGGTTGGAATTAATTATTATTTCAGGGAATGTGGAGGTAAAAATTCGAATACAAGTAATGATCTAATTGCAGTGGAACTTTATTTTCTACCTCAAATTTATATATGTATATAGATCCAGCAGTAACTGTGAGAACGTTTAGACCTTAATTTAATTTCAGGTAGAAAATAAAGTGTACCGGTACTGCAATTTGCGTAATATTTGTGTTCCAAATTTTAAATAACGTTCCCTGAAACGAGACTCGAACTCACGTCTACGACGTTCGCAGACAAGTACGATGACCACTATGCGACAACTCCCAAGTATATACGCCTTGCATTGGAATCGGGGATTCATCAATTTTTCAGAAGTTATTAGGTTGCGGACCTGACATGTTTAAGTAAAATTTGTTCGCCTTTTAGTGTTCTATCACCTCCACTTCGTCCGAAGTGGAGGTTTGTAATGACATCTGACTTCGAGACACTTTCCATGTAGACCTAATTGTAGGGGCATTAGGTCGACGTCCCGAACAAATAGTATTTTTTTAAAAGAAAAAACGCCTAATTGTAGGCGACTATGTTCACGAGTGCAAGAAAAGA